>NC_073305.1:73675981-74318481 GCF_027595985.1 Sorex araneus | reverse complement strand
TGCGCAGTGCGCTCTGGCAGCCACGCATGCGCAGTGTGCTCTGGCCGCCACGCATGCTCTGTGCGCTCTGGCCGCCACGCATGCGCAATGAGTTCTGGCCGCCACACATGCGCAATGCGCTCTGGCCACCATGCATGCGCAGTGCGCTCTGGCCGCCATGCATGCGCAATGAGCTCTGGCCTCCACGCATGCGCAATGTGCTCTGGCCGCCATGCATGCACAGTGCGCTCTGGCCGCCACCCATGCACAGTGCGCTCTGGCCCTCACGCATGCGCAGTGCGCTCTGGCCGCCACGCAAGAGCAGTGTGCTCTGGCCGCCACGCCTGCGCAGTGCGCTCTGGCCACCACGCATGCGCAGTGCTCTATTGCCGCCACGCATGCGCATTGCGCTCTGGCCGCCACGCATGCTCAGTGCGCCTTGGCCACCACGAATGAGCAGTGCACTCTGGTCGCCACGCATGCGCAGTGCGCCTTGGCCAACACGCATGCGCAGTGCGCTCTGGCGGCCACGCATGCGCAGTGCGCTCTGTCCGTCACGGATGCGCAGTGCGCTCTGGCCAACATGAATGCGCAGTGCGCTCTGGCCCCTACGCATTTGCAGTGCGCTCTGGCCGCCACGCTTGCGCAGTGCGCTCTGGCCGCTAGGCATGCGCAGTGCGCTCTGGCCGCCACGCATGAAAAAGAACAACCCGGGTAATGGCAGTCCCCATATGAGGTGGCGCTCATCTATTGGCTCTCACCAATCACCCCATATGAGGTGGTGCTCATCTATTGGCTCCCGCCAATCACCCCATATAGGTCACTCTGTCATGGCCCCCACGCATGCGCAATGCACTCTGGCCACCACGCATGCGCAGAGCGCTCTGGTCGCCACGCAAGCGCAATGCGCTCTGGCCGCCACGCATGAGAAAGAACAACAACCCGGGTAATGGCAGTCCTAATATAGCCTGGTTGCCCCGCCTCTGACGTGGTCTAGTGGCTTTCGACAATCACCCCACATGAGGTGCCATTCATCTCTTGGCTCCCACCAATCACCCCATATGAGGTCACTCTGTCATGGCTACCAAGTATGCGCAATGCGCTCTGGCCGCCACGCATGCGCAATACGCTCTGGCCCCCACGCATGCGCATTGCGCTCTGGCCGCCACGAATGCGCAGTGCGCTCTGGCCCCCACGCATGCGCAATGCGCTCTGGCCGCCAAGAATGCGCAGTGCGCTCTGGCCGCCACGCATGCGCAGTGCGCCTTGGCCGCCATACATGCGCAGTGCGCTCTGGCCGCCACGCATGCGCAGTGCGCCTTGGCCGCCACGAATGCGCAGTGCGCTCTGTCGCCACGCATGCGCAGTGCGCCTTGGCCACCACGCATGCGATGTGCGCTCTGGCCGCCACGCATGTGCAGTGCGCTCTGGCCGCCAGGCATGCGCAGTGTGCTCTGCCCGCCACGCATGCGCAATGCGCTCTGGCCCCCACGCATGCGCAGTGCGCTCTGGCCGCCACGCAAGCGCAGTGCGCTCTGGCCGCCACGCATGCGCAGTGCGCTCTGGCCGCCATGCATGAGAAAGAACAACAACCCAGGTAATGGCAGTCCCCATATGAGGTGGCGCTCATCTATTCACTCTCACCAATCACCCCATATGAGGTGGTGCTCATCTATTGGCTCCCGCCAATCACCGCATATAGGTCACTATGTCATGGCCGCCACGCATGCGAAATGCGCTCTGGCCGCCACGCATGAGAAAGAACAACAACCCGGGTAATGGCAGTCCTTATATAGCCTGGTTGCCCCGCCTCTGACATGGTCTATTGGCTTTCGACAATCACCCCACATGAGGTCGCGCTCATCTATTGGCTCCCGCCTATCACCCCATTTGAGGTCACTCTGTCATGGCTACCAACTATGCGCAATGCGCTCTGGCCGCCACGCATGGACAGTGCGACTTGGCCGCCATGCATGCGCTGTGCGCTCTGGCCGCCACGCATGCGCAGTGCGTTCTAGCCGCCACGCATGCGCAGTGCGCTCTGGCAGCCACGCATGCGCAATGCGCTCTGGCCGCCACGCATGAGAGAGAACAACAACCCGGGTAATGGCAGTCCTTATATATACTTGTTGCCCCGCTCTGACGTGGTCTATTGGCTTTCGCCAATCACCCCATATGAGTTGACGCACATCTATTGGCTCCCGCCAATCACCCCATATGAGGTCTCTCTGTCATGGCCACCACGTCTGCGCAATGCGCACTGGCCACCACGCATGCGCAATGCGCTCTGGCCGCCACGCATGCGCAGTGCTCTTTGGCCGCCACGCATGCACAGTGTGCTCTGGCCGCCACGCATGCGCTGTGCGCTCTGGCCGCCACGCATGTGCAGTGCGCTGTGGCCCCCACGCATGCGCAGTGCGCTCTGGCCGCCACGCATGCGCTGTGCGCTCTGGCCGCCACGCATGCACAGTGCGCCCTGTCCGCCACGCATGCGCAGTGCGCTCTGGCCCCCACGCATGCGCAGTGCGCTCTAGCCGCCACACAAGCGCAGTGCGCTCTGACCGCCACGCATGTGCAGTGCGCTCTGGCCGCCACGCATGCGCAGTGCGCTCTGGCTGCCACGCATGCGCAGTGCGCTCTGGCTGCCACGCATGCGCAATGCGCACTGGCAGCCACGCATGCGCAATGCGCTCTGGCCGCCACACATGAGAAAGAACAACAACCCGGGTAATAGCAGTCCTTATATAGCCTGGTTGCCCGCCTCTGACGTGGTCTATTGGCTCTCGCCAATCACCCCATATGAGGTGGCGCTCATCTATTGGCTCTCGCCAATCACCCCATATGAGGTCTCTCTGTCATGTCCACCACGTATGTGCAATGCGCTCTGGCCGCGAAGCATGGGCAATGTGCTCTGGCCGCCACGCATGCGCAATGCTCTCTGGCCGCCACGCATGCGAAATGCGCTCTGGCTACCACGCATGTGCAGTGCGCTATGGCCGAAACGCATGCGCAGTGCGCTCTGGGCTCCACGCATGCGCAGTGCGCTCTGGCCGCCATGCATGCTCAATGCACTCTAGTCGCCACGAATTCGCAGTGCTCTCTGGCCGCCACGCATGCGCAGTGCGCTCTGGCCGACACGCATGCGCTGTGCGCTCTGGCCACCACGCATGCACAGTGCGCTCTGGCCCCCAGCATGCGCAGTGCGCTCTGGCCCCCACGCATGCGCAGTGCGCTCTGGCCGCCACGCAAGCGCAGTGCGCTCTGGCCGCCACGCATTTGCAGTGCGCTCTGGCCGCCACGCATGCGCAGTGCGCTCTGGCCGCCATGCATGCTCAATGCACTCTAGTCGCCACGAATTCGCAGTGCTCTCTGGCCGCCACGCATGCGCAGTGCGCTCTGGCCGACACGCATGCGCTGTGCGCTCTGGCCGCCACGCATGAGAAAGAACAACAACCCGGGTAATGGCACTCCCCATATGAGGTGGCGCTCATCTATTGGCTCTCACCAATCACCCCATATGAGGTGGTGCTCATCTATTGGCTCCCGCCAATCACCCCATATAGGTCACTCTGTCATGGCCGCCACGCATGCGAAATGCGCTCTGGCCGCCACGCATGAGAAAGAACAACAACCCGGGTAATGGCAGTCCTTATATAGCCTGGTTGCCGCGCCTCTGACGTAGTCTATTGCTTTCGACAAGCACCCCACATGAGGTCGCGCTCATCTATTGGCTCCCGCCAATCACCCCATATGAGGTCACTCTGTCATGGCTACTAACTATGCGCAATGCTCTCTGGCCGCCACGCATGCGCAATGCACTCTGGCCGCCACGCATGCGCAGTGCGCCCTGGCCGCCACGCATGCGCAGTGCGACTTGGCCGCCATGCATGCGCAGTGCGCTCTGGCCGCCACGCATGCGCAGTGCGCCTTGGCCGCCACGAATGCGCATTGCGCTCTGGTCGCCACGCATGCGCAGTGCGCTCTGGACCCCACGCATGCGCAGT
The DNA here is from genome assembly GCF_027595985.1 of Sorex araneus. Lineage (NCBI taxonomy): Eukaryota > Metazoa > Chordata > Mammalia > Eulipotyphla > Soricidae > Sorex > Sorex araneus. Next base: position 74,314,498 of record NC_073305.1, on the reverse strand, counting down.
GCGCTCTGTCCGCCACGCATGCACAGTGCGCTCTGTCCGCCACGCATGCGCAGTGCGATCTGGCCCACAGGCATGCGCAGTGCGCTCTTGCCGCCACGCATGCGCAGTGCGCTCTGGCCGCCACGCATGCGCAGTGCGCTCTGGCTGCCACGCATGCGCAATGCTCTCTGGCCGCCATGCATGCGCAATGCTCTCTGGCCGCCACGCATGAGAAAGAACAACAACCCGTGTAATGGCAGTCCTTATATAGCCTGGTTTCCCCGCCTCTGACGTGGTCTATTGGCTCTCGCCAATCACCCCATATGAGGTCTCTCTGTCATGTCCACCACGTATGCGCAATGCGCGCTGGCCGCGAAGCATGAGCAATGCGCTCTGGCCACCAGGCATGCGCAATGCTCTCTGGCCGCCACACATGCGCAATGCGCTCTGGCCACCACGCATGCGCAGTGCGCTATAGGCGCCACGCATGCGCAGTGCGCTATGGCCGCCATGCATGCGCAATGCGCTCTGGCACCCACGCATGTGCAGTGCGCTCTGGCCGCCATGAATTTGCAGTGCTCTCTGGCCGCCACGCATGCGCAGTGCGCTCTGGCCGCCAAGCATGCGCTGTGCGCTCTGGCCGCCACGCATGCACAGTGCGCTCTGGCCGCCACGCATGCGCAATGCGCTCTGGCCCCCACCAATGCGCAGTGCGCTCTGGCAGCCACGCATGCGCAGTGCGCTCTGGCCACCACGCATGCGCAGTGCTCTATTGCCGCCACGCATGCGCAGTGCGCTCTGGCCACCACGCATGCGCAGTGCTCTATTGCCGCCACGCATGCGCATTGCGCTCTGGCCGCCACGCATGCTCAGTGCGCCTTGGCCACCACGAATGAGCAGTGCACTCTGGTCGCCACGCATGCGCAGTGCGCCTTGGCCAACACGCATGCGCAGTGCGCTCTGGCGGCCACGCATGCGCAGTGCGCTCTGTCCGTCACGGATGCGCAGTGCGCTCTTGCCAACATGAATGCGCAGTGCGCTCTGGCCCCTACGCATTTGCAGTGCGCTCTGGCCGCCACGCTTGCGCAGTGCGCTCTGGCCGCTAGGCATGCGCAGTGCGCTCTGGCCGCCACGCATGAAAAAGAACAACCCGGGTAATGGCAGTCCCCATATGAGGTGGCGCTCATCTATTGGCTCTCACCAATCACCCCATATGAGGTGGTGCTCATCTATTGGCTCCCGCCAATCACCCCATATAGGTCACTCTGTCATGGCCCCCACGCATGCGCAATGCACTCTGGCCACCACGCATGCGCAGTGCGCTCTGGTCGCCACGCAAGCGCAATGCGCTCTGGCCGCCACGCATGAGAAAGAACAACAACCCGGGTAATGGCAGTCCTAATATAGCCTGGTTGCCCCGCCTCTGACGTGGTCTAGTGGCTTTCGACAATCACCCCACATGAGGTGCCATTCATCTCTTGGCTCCCACCAATCACCCCATATGAGGTCACTCTGTCATGGCTACCAAGTATGCGCAATGCGCTCTGGCCGCCACGCATGCGCAATACGCTCTGGCCCCCACGCATGCGCATTGCGCTCTGGCCGCCACGAATGCGCAGTGCGCTCTGGCCCCCACGCATGCGCAATGCGCTCTGGCCGCCAAGAATGCGCAGTGCGCTCTGGCCGCCACGCATGCGCAGTGCGCCTTGGCCGCCATACATGCGCAGTGCGCTCTGGCCGCCACGCATGCGCAGTGCGCCTTGGCCGCCACGCATGCGCAGTGCGCTCTGTCGCCACGCATGCGCAGTGCGCCTTGGCCGCCACGCATGCGATGTGCGCTCTGGCCGCCACGCATGTGCAGTGCGCTCTGGCCGCCAGGCATGCGCAGTGTGCTCTGCCCGCCACGCATGCGCAATGCGCTCTGGCCCCCACGCATGCGCAGTGCGCTCTGGCCGCCACGCAAGCGCAGTGCGCTCTGGCCGCCACGCATGCGCAGTGCGCTCTGGCCGCCATGCATGAGAAAGAACAACAACCCAGGTAATGGCAGTCCCCATATGATGTGGCGCTCATCTATTCGCTCTCACCAATCACCCCATATGAGGTGGTGCTCATCTATTGGCTCCCGCCAATCACCCCATATAGGTCACTATGTCATGGCCGCCACGCATGCGAAATGCGCTCTGGCCGCCACGCATGAGAAAGAACAACAACCCGGGTAATGGCAGTCCTTATATAGCCTGGTTGCCCCGCCTCTGACATGGTCTATTGGCTTTCGACAATCACCCCACATGAGGTCGCGCTCATCTATTGGCTCCCGCCTATCACCCCATTTGAGGTCACTCTGTCATGGCTACCAACTATGCGCAATGCGCTCTGGCCGCCACGCATGGACAGTGCGACTTGGCCGCCATGCATGCGCAGTGCGCTCTGGCCACCACGCATGCGCAGTGCGCCTTGGCCGCCACGAATGCGCAGTGCGCTCTGGTCGCCACGCATGCGCAGTGCGCCTTGGCCGCCACGCATGCGCAGTGCGACTTGGCCGCCATGCATGCGCAGTGCGCTCTGGCCGCCACGCATGCGCAGTGCGCCTTGGCCGCCACGAATGCGATGTGCGCTCTGGTCGCCACGCATGCGCAGTGCGCCTTGGCCGCCACGCATGCGATGTGCGCTCTGGCCGCCACGCATGCGCAGTGCGCAGCGGCAGCCACGCATGCGCAATGCGCTCTGGCCGCCACGCATGAGAAAGAACAACAACCCGGGTAATGGCAGTCCTTATATAGCCTGGTTGCCCCGCCTCTGACGTGGTCTATAGGCTCTCGCCAATCACCCCATATGAGGTCTCTCTGTCATGGCCACCACGAATGCGCAATGCGCTCTGGCCGTCAAGTATGCACAATGCTTTCTGGCCGCCACGCATGCGCAATGCGCTCTGGCCGCCACACATGAGCAATGCGCTCTGGCCGCCACGCATGCGCAGTCGCTCTGGTCTCCAAGCATGCGCAGTGAGCTCTTGTCGCCACGCATGAGCAGTGCTCTCTGGCCGCCACGCAATCGCAATGCGCTCTGGCCACCACGCATGCGCAGTGCGCTCTGGCCTCCAAGCATGCGCAGTGCGCTCTGGGCTCCACGCATGCGCAGTGCGCTCTGGCCGCCATGCATGCTCCATGCACTCTAGTCGCCACGAATTCGCAGTGCTCTCTGGCCGCCACGCATGCGCAGTGCGCTCTGGCCGACACGCATGCGCTCTGCGCTCTGGCCGCCACGCATGCACAGTGCGCTCTGGCCTCCAGCATGCGCAGTGCGCTCTGGCCCCCACACATGCGCAGTGCGCTCTGGCCGCCATGCAAGCGCATTGCGCTCTGGCCGCAACGCATTTGCAGTGCGCTCTGGCCGCCACGCATGCGCTGTGCGCTCTGGCCGCCACGCATGCGCAGTGCGTTCTAGCCGCCACGCATGCGCAGTGCGCTCTGGCAGCCACGCATGCGCAATGCGCTCTGGCCGCCACGCATGAGAGAGAACAACAACCCGGGTAATGGCAGTCCTTATATAGACTTGTTGCCCCGCTCTGACGTGGTCTATTGGCTTTCGCCAATCACCCCATATGAGGTGACGCACATCTATTGGCTCCCGCCAATCACCCCATATGAGGTCTCTCTGTCATGGCCACCACGTCTGCGCAATGCGCACTGGCCACCACGCATGCGCAATGCGCTCTGGCCGCCACGCATGCGCAGTGCTCTTTGGCCGCCACGCATGCACAGTGTGCTCTGGCCGCCACGCATGCGCTGTGCGCTCTGGCCGCCACGCATGTGCAGTGCGCTGTGGCCCCCACGCATGCGCAGTGCGCTCTGGCCGCCACGCATGCGCTGTGCGCTCTGGCCGCCACGCATGCACAGTGCGCCCTGTCCGCCACGCATGCGCAGTGCGCTCTGGCCCCCACGCATGCGCAGTGCGCTCTAGCCGCCACACAAGCGCAGTGCGCTCTGACCGCCACGCATGTGCAGTGCGCTCTGGCCGCCACGCATGCGCAGTGCGCTCTGGCTGCCACGCATGCGCAGTGCGCTCTGGCTGCCACGCATGCGCAATGCGCACTGGCAGCCACGCATGCGCAATGCGCTCTGGTCGCCACACATGAGAAAGAACAACAACCCGGGTAATAGCAGTCCTTATATAGCCTGGTTGCCCGCCTCTGACGTGGTCTATTGGCTCTCGCCAATCACCCCATATGAGGTGGCGCTCATCTATTGGCTCTCGCCAATCACCCCATATGAGGTCTCTCTGTCATGTCCACCACGTATGTGCAATGCGCTCTGGCCGCGAAGCATGGGCAATGTGCTCTGGCCGCCACGCATGCGCAATGCTCTCTGGCCGCCATGCATGCGAAATGCGCTCTGGCTACCACGCATGTGCAGTGCGCTATGGCCGAAACGCATGCGCAGTGCGCTCTGGGCTCCACGCATGCGCAGTGCGCTCTGGCCACCATGCATGCTCAATGCACTCTAGTCGCCACGAATTCGCAGTGCTCTCTGGCCGCCACGCATGCGCAGTGCGCTCTGGCCGACACGCATGCGCTGTGCGCTCTGGCCGCCACGCATGCACAGTGCGCTCTGGCCCCCAGCATGCGCAGTGCGCTCTGGCCCCCACGCATGCGCAGTGCGCTCTGGCCGCCACGCAAGCGCAGTGCGCTCTGGCCGCCACGCATTTGCAGTGCGCTCTGGCCGCCACACATGCGCAGTGCGCTCTGGCCGCCATGCATGCTCAATGCACTCTAGTCGCCACGAATTCGCAGTGCTCTCTGGCCGCCACGCATGCGCAGTGCGCTCTGGCCGACACGCATGCGCTGTGCGCTCTGGCCGCCACGCATGCACAGTGCGCTCTAGCCCCCAGCATGCGCAGTGCGCTCTGGCCCCCACGCATGCGCAGTGCGCTCTGGCCGCCACGCAAGCGCAGTGTGCTCTGGCCGCCACGCATTCGCAGTGCGCTCTGGCCGCCACGCATGCGCTGTGCGCTCTGGCCGCCACGCATGCGCAGTGCGCTCTGGCCGCCACGCATGCGCAGTGTGTTCTGGCCGACACGCATGCGCAGTGCGCTCTGGCAGCCACGCATGTGCAATGCGCTCTGGCAGCCACGCATGCGCAATGCGCTCTGGCCGCCACGCATGAGAAAGAACAACAAAGCGGGTAATGGCAGTCCTTATATAGCCTGTTTGCCCCGCCTCTGACGTGGTCTATTGGCTCTCGCCAATCACCCCATATGAGGTGGCGCTCATCTATTGGCTCTCGCCAATCACCCCATATGAGGTCTCTCTGTCATGTCCACCACGTATGTGCAGTGCGCTCTGGCCGCGAAGCATGGGCAATGCGCTCTGGCCGCCACGCATGCGCAATGCTCTCTGGCCGCCACGCATGCGAAATGCGCTCTGGCCACCACGCATGTGCAGTGCGCTCTGGCCGAAACGCATGCGCAGTGCGCTCTGGGCTCCACGCATGCGCAGTGCGCTCTGGCCGCCATGCATGCTCAATGCACTCTAGTCGCCACGAATTCGCAGTGCTCTCTGGCCGCCACGCATGCGCAGTGCGCTCTGGCCGACACGCATGCGCTGTGCGCTCTGGCCGCCACGCATGCACAGTGCGCTCTGGCCCCCAGCATGCGCAGTGCGCTCTGGCCCCCACGCATGCGCAGTGCGCTCTGGCCGCCACGCAAGCGCAGTGCGCTCTGGCCGCCACGCATTTGCAGTGCGCTCTGGCCGCCACGCATGCGCTGTGCGCTCTGGCCGCCACGCATGCGCAGTGCGCTCTGGCTGCCACGCATGCGCAGTGCGTTCTGGCCGACACGCATGCGCTGTGCGCTCTGGCCGCCACGCATGCACAGTGCGCTCTGGCCGCCACGCATGCGCAGTGCGCTCTGGCTGCCACGCATGCGCAGTGCGTTCTGGCCGCCACGCATGCGCAGTGCGCTCTGGCAGCGACGCATGCGCAATGCGCTCTGGCCGCCACGCATGAGAGAGAACAACAACCCGGGTAATGGCAGTCCTTATATAGACTTGTTGCCCCGCTCTGACGTGGTCTATTGGCTTTAGCCAATCACCCCATATGAGGTGACGCACATCTATTGGCTCCCGCCAATCACCCCATATGAGGTCTCTCTGTCATGGCGACCACATTCGCGCAATGCGCTCTGGCCACCACGCATGCGCAATGCGCTCTGGCCGCCACGCATGCGAAGTGCTCTTTGGCCGACACGCATGCGCAGTGTGCTCTGGCTGCCACGCTTGCGCTGTGCTCTCTGGCCGCCACGCATGCGCAGTGCGCTGTGTCCACCATGCATGCGCAGTGCGGTGAGGCCCACACGCATGCGCAGTGCGCTCTGGCCGCCATGAATGCGCAATGCGCTCTGGTCGCCAAGAATGCGCAGTGCGCTCGGGCCCCCACGCATGCGAAATGCGCTCTGGCCGCCACGCATGAGAAAGAACAACAACCCGGGTAATGGCAGTCCTAATATTGCCTGGTTGCCCCGCCTCTGAGGTGGTCTAGTGGCTTTCGAAAATCACCCCACAGGAGGTGCCATTCATCTCTTGGCTCCCACCAATCACCCCATATGAGGTCACTCTGTCATGGCTACCAAGTATGCGCAATGCGCTCTGGCCGCCACGCATGCGCAATACTCTCTGGCCCCCACGCATGCGCATTGCGCTCTGGCCGCCACGAATGCGCAGTGCGCTCTGGCCCCCACGCATGCGCAATGCGCTCTGGCCGCCACGAATGCGCAGTGCGCTCTGGCCGCCACGCATGCGCAGTGCGCCTTGGCCGCCATACATGCGCAGTGCGCTCTGGCCGCCACGCATGCGCAGTGCGCCTTGGCCACCACGAATGCGCAGTGCGCTCTGTCGCCACGCATGCGCAGTGCGCCTTGGCCGCCACGCATGCGATGTGCGCTCTGGCCGCCACGCATGCGCAGTGCGCTCTGGCCGCCAGGCACGCGCAGTGTGCTCTGCCCGCCACGCATGCGCAATGAGCTCTGGCCCCCACGCATGCGCAGTGCGCTCTGGCCGCCACGCATGCGCAGTGCGCTCTGGCCGCCACGCACGCGCAGTGCGCTCTGGCCGCCACGCATGAGAAAGAACAACAACCCGTGTAATGGCAGTCCCCATATGAGGTGGCGCTCATCTATTGGCTCTCACCAATCACCCCATATGAGGTGGTGCTCATCTATTGGCTCCCGCCAATCACCCCATATAGGTCACTATGTCATGGCCGCCACGCATGCGAAATGCGCTCTGGCCGCCACGCATGAGAAAGAACAACAACCCGGGTAATGGCAGTCCTTATATAGCCTGGTTGCCCCGCCTCTCACATGGTCTATTGGCTTTTGACAATCACCCCACATGAGGTCGTGCTCATCTATTGGCTCCCGCCAATCACCCCATATGAGGTCACTCTGTCATGGCTACCAACTCTGCGCAATGCGCTCTGGCCGCCACGCATGCGCAGTGCTCTTTGGCCGACACGAATGCGCAGTGTGCTCTGGCCGCCACGCATGCGCAGTGCGCCTTGGCCGCCACGCATGCGCAGTGCGTTCTGGGAGGCACGCATGCGCAGTGCGCTCTGGCAGCCACGCATGCGCAATGCGCTCTGGCCGCCACGCATGAGAGAGAACAAAAACCCGGGTAATGGCAGTCCTTATATAGACTTGTTGCCCCGCTCTGACGTGGTCTATTGGCTTTCGCCAATCACCCCATATGAGGTGACGCACATCTATTGGCTCTCGCCAATCACCCCTATGAGGTCGCGCTCATCTATTGGCTCCCGCCAATCACCCCATATGAGGTCTCTCTGTCATGGCCACCACGTCTGCGCAATGCGCTCTGGCCGCCACTCATGGGCAATGAGCTCTGGCCGCCACGCATGCTCAATGCGCTCTGGCCCCCACTCATGAGAATGAACAACAACCCGGGTAATGGCAGTGCTTATATAGCCTGGTTGGCCCGCCTTTGACGTGGTCTATAGGCTCTCGCCAATCACCCCATATGAGGTCTCTCTGACATGGCCACCACGAATGCGCAATGCGCTCTGGCCGCCAATTATGCGCAATGATTTCTGGCCGCCACGCATGCACAATGCGCTCTGGCCGCCACGCATGAGCAATGCGCTCTGGCCGCCACGCATGCGCAGTGCGCTCTGGCCTCCAAGCATGCGCAGTGCGCTCTGGTCGCCACGCATGAGCAGTGCGCTCTGGCCGCCACACAATCGCAATGCGATCTGGCCCCAACGCATGCGAAGTGCGCTCTGCCGCCACGCATGCGCAATGAGCTCTGGCCGCCACACATGCGCAATGCGCTCTGGACGACACGCATGCGCAGTGCACTCTGGCCTCCATGCATGCGCAGTGCGCTCTGGTCGACACGCATGAGCAGTGCGCTCTGGCCGCCACGCAATCGCAATGCGCTCTGGCCCCAACGCATGCGCAGTGCGCTCTAGCAGCCACGCATGCGCAGTGCGCTCTGGCCGCCAAGCATGCGCAGTGCGCTCTGGCCGCCACGCATGCGCAATGAGCTATGGCCGCCACACATGCGCAATGCGCTCTGGCCGCCATGCATGCGCAGTGCGCTCTGGACGCCACGCATGCGCAATGCGCTCTGGCCCCCACGCATGCGCAATGCGCTCTGTCCTCCTGCATGCGCAGTGCGCTCTGGCCGCCTGCATGCGCAGTGCGCTCTGGCCGCCACGCATGCGCAATGCGCTCTGGCTGCCACGCATGCGCAATGCGCTCTGGCGGCCACGCATGCGAAAGGCGCTCTGGCCGCCACGCATGCGCACTGCGCTCTGGCCGCCACGCATGCGCAATGCGCTCTGGTCACCACGCATGCGCAATGCGCTCTGGCCCCGACGTATGCGCAGTGCTCTCTGGCCGCCATGCATGCGCAATGCGCTCTGGCCCCTATGCATGCGCAGTGCGCTCTGGCCGCCACGAATTCGCAGTGCTCTCTGGCCTCCACGCATGTGCAGTGCGCTCTGGCCGCCACGCATGCGCTGTGCGCTCTGGCCGCCATGCATGCACAGTGCGCTCTGGCCGCCACGCATGCGCAGTGCGCTCTGGCCCCCACGCATGCGCTGTGCGGTCTGGCCGCCACGCATGCGAAATGCGCTCTGGCCGCCACGCATGAGAAAGAACAACAACCCGGGTAATGGCAGTCCTTATATAGCCTGGTTGCCCCGCCTCTGACGTGGTCTATTGGCTTTCGACAATCACCCCACATGAGGTCGCTCTCATCTATTTGCTCCCGCCAATCACCCCATATGAGGTCACTCTGTCATGTCTACCAAGTATGCGCAATGCGCTCTGGCCGCCACGCATGCGCAATGCGCTCTGGCCGCCACGCATGCGCAGTGCGCTCTGGCCGCCACGCATGCGCAGTGCGACTTGGCAGCCATGCATGAGCAGTGCGCTCTGGCCGCCACGCATGCGCAGTGCGCCTTGGCTGCCATACATGCGCAGTGCGCTCTGGCCGCCACGCATGCACAGTTCGCCTTGGCCGCCACGAATGCGCAGTGCGATCTGTCGCCACGCATGCGCAGTGCGCCTTGGCCGCCACACATGCGATGTGCGCTCTGGCCGCCACGCATGCGCAGTGAGCTCTGGCCGCCAGGCATGCGCAGTGTGCTCTGCCCGCCACGCATGCGCAGTGCGCTCTGGCCGCCACGCATGAGAAAGAACAAGAACCCGGGTAATGGCAGTCCCCATATGAGGTGGCGCTCATCTATTGGCTCTCACCAATCACCCCATATGAGGTGGTGCTCATGTATTGGCTCCCGCCAATCACCCCATATAGGTCACTATGTCATGGCCGCCACGCATGCGATATGCGCTCTGGCCGCCACGCATGAGAAAGAACAACAACCCGGGTAATGGCAGTCCTTATATAGCCTGGTTGCCCCGCCTATGACATGGTCTATTGGCTTTCGACAATCACCCCACATGAGGTCGCGCTCATCTATTGGCTCCCGCCAATCACCCCATATGAGGTCACTCTGTCATGGCTACCCAGTATGCAATGCGCTCTGGCCGCCACGCATGCGCAATGCGCTCTGGCCGCCACGCATGCGCAGTGCGCTCTGGCCGCCACGCATGCGCAGTGCGACTTGGCCGCCATGCATGCGCAGTGCGCTCTGGCCGCCACGCATGCGCAGGGCGCCTTGGCCACCAAGAATGCGCAGTGCGTTCTGGTCGCCACGCATGCGCAGTGCGCTCTGGCCGCCAGGCATGCGCAGTGCGCTCTGGCCGCCACGCATGCGCAATGCGCTCTGGCCCCCACGCATGCACAGTGAGCTCTGGCCGCCACGCATTCGCAGTGTGCGCTGGCCGCCAGGCATGCGCAGTGCGCTCTGGCCGCCACGCATGCGCAATGCGCTCTGGCCCCCACACATGCGCAGTGCGCTCTGGCCGCCACGCATGCGCAGTGCGCTCTGGCCGCCACACATGCGCAGTGCGCCATGGCCGCCACGCATGCGCAATGAGCTCTGGCCCCCACACATGCGCAATGCTCTCTGGCCGCGATGCATGCGCAGTGCGCTCTGGCCGCCACGCATGCACAATGAGCTCTGGTCTCCACGCATGCGCAATGTGCTCTGGGCGTCACGCATGCGCAATGCGCTCTGGCCGCCACGCATGAGCAATGCGCTCTGGCCGCCACGCATGCGCCGTGCGCTCTGGCCGCCACGCATGCGCAGTGCGACTTGGCCGCCATGCATGAGCAGTGCGCTCTGGCCGCCACGCATGCGCAGTGCACCTTGTCCGCCACGAATGAGCAGTGCGCTCTGGTCGCCACGCATGCGCAGTGCGCCTTGGCCGCCACGCATGCGCAGTGCGACTTGGCCGCCATGCATGCGCAGTGCGCTCTGGCCGCCACGCATGCGCAGTGTGCCTTGGCCGCCACGAATGCGCAGTGCGTTCTGGTCGCCACGCATGCGCAGTGCGCTCTGGCCGCCAGACATGCGCAGTGCGCTCTGGCCGCCACGCATGCGCAATGAGCTCTGGCCCCCACACATGCGCAATGCGCTCTGGCCGCCATGCATGCGCAGTGCGATCTGGCCGCCACGCATACGCAATGAGCTCTGGCCTCCACGCATGCGCAATGTGCTCTGGGCGCCACGCATGCGCAGTACGCTCTGGCTGCCAGGCATTCGCAATGCGCTCTGGCCGCCACTCATGCGCAATGCGCTCTGGCCACCACGCATGAGAAAGAACAACAACCGGGGTAATGGCAGTCCTTATATAGCCTGGTTGCCCCGCCACTGACGTGGTCTATTGGCTCTCGCCAATCACCCCATATGAGGTGGCGCTCATCTATTGGCTCTCGCCAATGACACCTATGAGGTCGCGCTCATGTATTGGCTCATGCGCAGTGCGCCTTGGCCAACACGCATGCGCAGTGCGCTCTGGCGGCCACGCATGCGCAGTGCGCTCTGGCCGTCACGCATGCGCAGTGCGCTCTGGCCGACATGAATGCGCAGTGCGCTCTGGCCCCCACGCATGCGCAGTGCGCTCTGGCCACCACGCATGAGAAAGAACAACAACCCGAGTAATGGCAGTACCCATATGAGGTGGCGCTCATCTATTGGCTCTCACCAATCACCCCATATGAGGTGGTGCTCATCTATTGGCTCCCGCCAATCACCCCATATAGGTCACTCTGTCATGGCCGCCACGCATGCGAAATGCGCTCTGGCCACCACGCATGAGAAAGAACAACAACCCGGGTAATGGCAGTCCTTATAGCCTGGTTGCCCCGCTTCTGACGTGGTCTATTTTCTTTCGACAATCACCGCACATGAGGTCGCGCTCATCTATTGGCTCTAGCCAATCGCCCCATATGAGGTCACTCTGTCATGGCTACCAAGTATGCGCAATGCGCTCTGGCCGCCACGCATGCGCAATAAGCTCTGGCCCCCACGCATGCGCATTGCGCTCTGGCCGCCACGAATGCGCAGTGCGCTCTGGCCCCCACGCATGCGCAATGCGCTCTGGCCGCCACGAATGTGCAGTGCGCTCTGGCCGCCACGCATGCGCAGTGCGCCTTGGCCGCCATACATGCGCAGTGCGCTCTGGCCGCCACGCATGCGCAGTGCTCCTTGGCCGCCACGAATGCGCAGTGCGCTCTGTCGCCACGCATGCGCAGTGCGCCTTGGCCGCCACGCATGCGCAGTGCGCTCTGGCCGCCACGCATGAGAAAGAACAACAACCCGGGTAATGGCAGTCCCCATATGAGGTGGAGCTCATCTATTGGCTCCGGCCAATCACCCCATATAGGTCATTTTGTCATGGCCGCCACGCATGCGAATTGCGCTCTGGCCGCCACGCATGAGAAAGAACAACAACCCGGGTAATGGCAGTCCTTATAGAGCCTGGTTGCCCCGCCTCTGACATGGTCTATTGGCTTTCGACAATCACCCCACATGAGGTCGCGCTCATCTATTGGCTCCCGCCAATCACCCTATATGAGGTCACTCTGTCATGGCTACCAAGTATGCGCAATGCGCTCTGGCTGCCACACATGCGCAATGCGCTCTGGCCGCCACGCATGCGCAGTGCGCTCTGGCCGCCACGCATGCGCAGTGCGACTTGGCCGCCATGCATGCGCAGTGCGCTCTGGCCGCCACGCATGCGCAGTGCCCGTTGGCCGCCACGAATGCGCAGTGCGCTCTGGTCGCCACGCATGCGCAGTGCGCCTTGGCCGCCACGCATGCGCAGTGCGACTTGGCCGCCATGCATGCGCAGTGCTCTCTGACCGCCACGCATGCGCAGTGCGCCTTGGCCGCCACGAATGCGCAGTGCGTTCTGGTCGCCACGCATGCGCAGTGCGCCTTGGCCGCCACGCATGCGATGTGCGTTCTGCCGCCACGCATGCGCTGTGCGCGCTGGCCGCCACACATGCGCAATGCGCTCTGGCCACCACGCAAGAGAAAGAACAACAACCCGGGTAATGGTAGTTCTTATATAGCCTGGTTGCCCCGCTTCTGACGTGCTCTATTGGCTCTCGCCAATCACCCCATATGAGGTGGCGCTCATCAATTGCCTCTCGCCAATCACCCCATATGAGGTCGCGCTCATATATTGGCTCCCGCCAATCACCCCATATGAGGTCTCTCTATCATGGCCACCACGTATGCGCAATGCGCTCTGGCCGCCACGCATACGCAGTGCTCTCTGGCCACCACGCATGCGCAGTGCGCTCTGGACGCCATGCATGCGCTGTGCGATCTGGCCGCCACGCATGCGCAGTGCGCTCTGGCTGCCACGCATGCGCAGTGCGCTCTGGCCGCCACGCAAGCGCAATGCACTCTGGCTGCCACGCATGAGAAAGAACAACAACCCGTGTAATGGCAGTCCTTATATAGCCTGGTTGCCCCGTCTCTGACGTGGTCTATTAAATCTCGCCAATCACCCCATATGAGGTCTCTCTGTCATGTCCACCACATATGCGCAATGCGCTCTGGCCGCGAAGCATGCGCAATGCGCTCTGGCCGACACGCCTGCGCAGTGCGCTCTGGGCGCCACGCATGCGCAGTGCGCTCTGGCCGCCAGGCATTCGAAAAGCGCTCTGGCCGCCACGCATTAGAAAGAACAACAACCCGGGTAATGGCAGTCCTTATATAGCCTGGTTGCCCCGCCTCTGACGTGGTCTATAGCTCTCGCCAATCACCCCACATGAGGTCGCGCTCATCTATTGGCTCCCGCCAATCACCGCATATGAGGTCACTCTGTCATGGCTACCAAGTATGCGCAATGCGCTGTGGCCGCCACGCATGCGCAATGCGCTATGGCCTCCACGCATGCGCAATGCACTCTGGCCGACATGAATGCGCAGTGCGCTCTGGCCCCCACGCATGCGCAGTGCTCTCTGGCCGCCACGCATGCGCAGTGCGCTCTGGCCGCCACGCATGCGCAGTGCGCTCTGGCCGCCACGCATGCGCAGTGCGCTCTGGCCGCCACGCATGCGCAGTGCGCTCTGGCCCCCACGCATGCGCAGTGCGCTCTGGCCGCCACGCAAGCGCAGTGCGCCTTGGCCGCCACGAATGCGCAGTGCGCTCTGGTCGCCTCGCATGCGTAGTGCGCCTTGGCCAACACGCATGCGCAGTGCGCACTGGCCGCCACGCATGCGGAGTGCGCCTTAGCCCCCACGAATGCGCAGTCGCTCTGGTCGCCACGCTTGCGCAGTGCGCCTTGGCCAACACGCATGCGCAGTGCGCTCTGGCCGCCACGCATGCGCGGTGAGCCTTGGCCAACACGCATGCGCAGTGTGCACTGGCCGCCACGCATGCGCAGTGCGCTCTGGCCGCCACGAATGCGCTGTCTACTCTGGCCGAGACGCATGCGCAGTGCGCTCTGGCCGCCACGCATGCGCAGGGCGCTCTGGCCCCCACGCATGCGCAGTGTGCTCTGGCCCCCACGCATGCGCAGTGCGCTCTGGCCGCCACGCTTGCGCAGTGCGCTCTGGCCGCCACGCATGAGAAAGAACAACAACCCGGGTAATGGCAGTCCACATATGAGGTGGCGCTCATCTATTGGCTCTCACCAATCACCCCATATGAGGTGGTGCTCATCTATTGGCTCCCGCCAATCACCCCATATAGGTCAATCTGTCATGGCCGCCACACATGCGAAATGTGCTCTGGCTGCCACGCATGAGAAAGAACAACAACCCGGGTAATGGCAGTCCTTATATAGCCTGGTTGCCCCGCCTCTGACGTGGTCTATTGGCTTTCGACATTCACCCCACATGAGGTCGCGCTCATCTATTGGCTCCCGCCAATCACCCCATATGAGGTCACTCTGTCATGGCTACCAAGTATGCGCAATGCGCTCTGGCCCCCACGCATGCGCAGTGTGCTCTGGCCCCCACGCATGCGCAGTGCGCTCTGGCCGCCACGCATGCGCAGTGCGCCTTGGCCACCACTAATGCGCAGTGCGCTCTGGCCCCCACGCATGCGCAATGCGTTCTGGCCGCCACGAATGCGCAGTGCGCTCTGGCCCCCACGCATGCGCAATGCGCTCTGGCTGCCACGAATGCGCAGTGCGCTCTGGCCCCCACGCATGCGCAATGCGCTCTGGCCGCCACGCATGCGCAGTGCGCTCTGGTCACCACGCATGCGCAATGCGCTCTGGACCCCACGCTAGCGCAATGCGCTCTAGCCACCACGAATTCACAGTGAGCTCTGGCCCCCACTCATGCGCAATGCGCTCTGGCCACCACGAATGCGCAATGCGCTCTGGCCGCCACGAATGCGCACTGCGCTCTTGCCCCCACGCATGAGAAAGAACAACAACCCGTGTAAAGGCAGTCCTTATATAGCCTGGTTGCCCCGCCTCTGACGTGGTCTATTGGCTTTCGACAATCACCCCACATGAGGTGGCGCTCATATATTGGCTCCCGCCAATCACCCCATATGAGGTCACTCTGTCATGGCTACCAAGTATGCGCAATGCGCCTTGGCCGCCACGAATGCGCAGTGAGCTCTGGTCGCCAGGCATGCGCATTGCGCCTTGGCTGCCACGCATGCGATGTGCGCTCTGGCCGCCAGGTATGCGCAGTGAGCTCTGGCCGCCACGCATGAGAAAGAACAACAACCCGGGTAATGGCACTCCCCATATGAGGTGGCGCTCATCTATTGGCTCTCACCAATCACCCCATATGAGGTGGTGCTCATCTATTGGCTCCCGCCAATCACCCCATATAGGTCACTCTGTCATGGCCGCCACGCATGCGAAATGCGCTCTGGCCGCCACGCATGAGAAAGAACAACAACCCGGGTAATGGCAGTCCTTATATAGCCTGGTTGCCCAGCCTCTGACGTAGTCTATTGCTTTCGACAATCACCCCACATGAGGTCGCGCTCATCTATTGGCTCCCGCCAATCACCCCATATGAGGTCACTCTGTCATGGCTACCAAGTATGCGCAATGCGCTCTGGCCGCCACGCATGCGCAATGCGCTCTGGCCCCCACGCATGCGCAATGCGCTCTGGCCGCCACGCATGCGCAGTGCGCTCTGGTCGCCACGCATGCGCAGTGCGCCTTGGCCGCCACGCATGCGATGTGCGCTCTGGCCGCCACGCATGCGAAGTGCGCTCTGGCCGCCAGGCATGCGCAGTGTGCTCTGGCCGCCACGCATGCGCAATGCGCTCTGGCCCCCACGCATGCGCAGTGTGCTCTGGCCGCCACGCATGCGCAGTGCGCTCTGGCGGCCAGGCATGCGCAGTGCGCTCTGGCCGACACGCTTGTGAAGTGCGCTCTGGCCATAGGCATGCGCAGTGCGCTCTGGCCGCCACGCATGAGAAAGAACAACAACCCGGGTAATGGCAGTCCCCATATGAGGTGGCGCTCATCTATTGGCTCTCACCAATCACCCCATATGAGGTGGTGCTCATCTATTGGCTCCCGCCAATCACCCCATATAGGTCACTCTGTCATGGCCGCCACGCATGCGCAGTGTGCTCTGAACCTCAAGCATGCGCAATGCGCTATGACCGCCATGCATGCGCAGTGCGCTCTGGTCACCACGCATGCACAATGCGCTCTGGCCCCCACGCATGCGCAATGCGCTCTAGCCACCACGAATGCGCAGTGCGTTCTGGCCCCCACGCATGCGCAATGCGCTCTGGCCACCACGAATGCGCAATGCGCTCTGGCCGCCACGAATGCGCAGTGCGCTCTGGCCACCACGCATGAGAAATAACAACAACCCGGGTAATAGCAGTCCTTATATAGCCTCTTTGCCCCGCCTCTGACGTGGTCTATTGGCTTTCGACAATCACCGCACATGAGGTGGCGCTCATCTATTGGTTCCCGCCTATCACCCCATATGAGGTCACTCTGTCATGGCTACCAAGTGTGCGCAGTGCGCTCTGGCCGCCACGAATGCGCAGTGCGCTCTGGCCCCCACGCATGCGCAATGCGCTCTGGCCGCCACGAATGCGCAGTGCGCTCTGGCCGCCACGCATGCGCAGTGCGCCTTGGCCGCCACGAAGGTGCAGTGCGCTCTGGTCGCCACGCATGCGCAGTGCGCCTTGGCCGCCAGCATGCGATGTGCGCTCTGGTCGCCACGCATGCGCAGTGCACCTTGGCCAACACGCATGCGCAGTGCGCCTTGGCCTCCACGAATGCGCAGTGCTCTCTGGCCGCCACGCATGCGCAGTGCGCCAAGGCCGCCACGAATGCGCAGTGCGCTCTAGTCGACACGCATGCGCAGTGCGCCTTGGCCAACACGCATGCGCAGTGCGCTTTGGCCGTCACGCATGCGCAGTGCGCTCTGGCCGACATGCATGCGCAATGAGCTCTGGCCTCCACGCATGCGCAATGTGCTCTGGCCGCCACGCATGCACAGTGCGCTCTGGCCGCCAACCATGCACAGTGCGCTCTGGCCCCCACGCATGCGCAGTGCGCTCTGGCCGACACGCAAGAGCAGTGTGCTCTGGACGCCACGCCTGAGCAGTGCGCTCTGGCCACCACGCATGCGCAGTGCTCTATTGCCGCCACGCATGCGCATTGCGCTCTGGCCGCCACGCATGCTCAGTGCGCCTTGGCCACCACGAATGCGCAGTGCACTCTGGTCGCCACGCATGCGCAGTGCGCCTTGGCCAACACGCATGCGCAGTGCGCTCTGGCGGCCACGCATGCGCAGTGCGCTCTGTCCATCACGGATGCGCAGTGCGCTCTGGCCAACATGAATGCGCAGTGCGCTCTGACCCTACGCATTTGCAGTGCGCTCTGGCCGCCACGCTTGCGCAGTGCGCTCTGGCCGCTAGGCATGCGCAGTGCGCTCTGGCCGCCACGCATGAAAAAGAACAACCCGGGTAATGGCAGTCCCCATATGAGGTGGCGCTCATCTATTGGCTCTCACCAATCACCCCATATGAGGTGGTGCTCATCTATTGGCTCCCGCCAATCACCCCATATAGGTCACTCTGTCATGGCCCCCACGCATGCGCAATGCACTCTGGCCACCACGCATGCGCAGTGCGCTCTGGTCGCCACGCAAGCGCAATGCGCTCTGGCCCCCACGCATGCGCAATGCGCTCTGGCCGCCACGAATGCGCAGTGCGCTCTGGACCCCATGCATGTCCAATGCGCTCTAGCCGCCATGAATGCGCAATGCGCTCTGGCCGCCAAGAATGCGCAGTGCGCTCGGGCCCCCACGCATGCGAAATGTGCTCTGGCCGCCACGCATGAGAAAGAACAACAACCAGGGTAATGGCAGTCCTAATATAGCCTGGTTGCCCCGCCTCTGACGTGGTCTAGTGGCTTTCGACAATCACCCCACATGAGGTGCCATTCATCTCTTGGCTCCCACCAATCACCCCATATGAGGTCACTCTGTCATGGCTACCAAGTATGCGCAATGCGCTCTGGCCGCCACGCATGCGCAATACGCTCTGGCCCCCACGCATGCGCATTGCGCTCTGGCCGCCACGAATGCGCAGTGCGCTCTGGCCCCCACGCATGCGCAATGCGCTCTGGCCGCCAAGAATGCGCAGTGCGCTCTGGCCGCCACGCATGCGCAGTGCGCCTTGGCCGCCATACATGCGCAGTGCGCTCTGGCCGCCACGCATGCGCAGTGCGCCTTGGCCGCCACGAATGCGCAGTGCGCTCTGTCGCCACGCATGCGCAGTGCGCCTTGGCCGCCACGCATGCGATGTGCGCTCTGGCCGCCACGCATGTGCAGTGCGCTCTGGCTGCCAGGCATGCGCAGTGTGCTCTGCCCGCCACGCATGCGCAATGCGCTCTGGCCCCCACGCATGCGCAGTGCGCTCTGGCCGCCAAGCATGCGCAGTGCGCCTTGGCCGCCATACATGCGCAGTGCGCTCTGGCCGCCACGCATGCGCAGTTCGCCTTGGCCGCCACGAATGCGCAGTGCGCTCTGTCGCCACGCATGCGCAGTGCGCCTTGGCCGCCATACATGCGCAGTGCGCTCTGGCCGCCACGCATGCGCAGTTCGCCTTGGCCGCCACGAATGCGCAGTGCGCTCTGTCGCCACGCATGCGCAGTGCGCCTTGGCCGCCACGCATGCGATGTGCGCTCTGGCCGCCACGCATGCGCAATGCGCTCTGAACCCCCACGCATGCGCAGTGCGCTCTGGCCGCCACGCATGCGCAGTGCGCTCTGGCCGCCATGCATGCGCAGTGCGCTCTGGCCGCCATGCATGAGAAAGAACAACAACCCAGGTAATGGCAGTCCCCATATGAGGTGGCGCTCATCTATTCGCTCTCACCAATCACCCCATATGAGGTGGTGCTCATCTATTGGCTCCCGCCAATCACCCCATATAGGTCACTATGTCATGGCCGCCACGCATGCGAAATGCGCTCTGGCCGCCACGCATGAGAAAGAACAACCACCCGGGTAATGGCAGTCCTTATATAGCCTGGTTGCCCCGCCTCTGACATGGTCTATTGGCTTTCGACAATCACCCCACATGAGGTCGCGCTCATCTATTGGCTCCCGCCTATCACCCCATATGAGGTCACTCTGTCATGGCTACCAACTATGCGCAATGCGCTCTGGCCGCCACGCATGCGCAATGCACTCTGGCCGCCACGCATGCGCAGTGCGCTCTGGCCGCCACGCATGGACAGTGCGAATTGGCCGCCATGCATGCGCAGTGCGCTCTGGCCACCACGCATGCGCAGTGCGCCTTGGCCGCCACGAATGCGCAGTGCGCTCTGGTCGCCACGCATGCGCAGTGCGCCTTGGCCGCCACGCATGCGCAGTGCGACTTGGCCGCCATGCATGCGCAGTGCGCTCTGGCCGCCACGCATGCGCAGTGCGCCTTGGCCGCCACGAATGCGCAGTGCGCCTTGGCCGCCACACATGCGATGTGCGCTCTGGCCACCACGCATGTGCAGTGCGCACCGGCAGCCACGCATGCGCAATGCGCTCTGGCCGCCACGCATGAGAAAGAACAACAACCCGGGTAATGGCAGTCCTTATATAGCCTGGTTGCCCCGCCTCTGACGTGGTCTATAGGCTCTCGCCAATCACCCCATATGAGGTCTCTCTGTCATGGCCACCACGAATGCGCAATGCGCTCTGGCCGTCAAGTATGCACAATGCTTTCTGGCCGCCACGCATGCGCAATGCGCTCTGGCCGCCACACATGAGCAATGCGCTCTGGCCGCCACGCATGCGCAGTCGCTCTGGTCTCCAAGCATGCGCAGTGAGCTCTTGTCGCCACGCATGAGCAGTGCTCTCTGGCCGCCACGCAATCGCAATGCGCTCTGGCCACCACGCATGCGCAGTGCGCTCTGGCCGACACGCATGCGCTCTGCGCTCTGGCCGCCACGCATGCACAGTGCGCTCTGGCCTCTAGCATGCGCAGTGCGCTCTGGCCCCCACGCATGCGCAGTGCGCTCTGGCCGCCATGCAAGCGCATTGCGCTCTGGCCGCCACGCATTTGCAGTGCGCTCTGGCCGCCACGCATGCGCTGTGCGCTCTGGCCGCCACGCATGCGCAGTGCGTTCTAGCCGCCACGCATGCGCAGTGCGCTCTGGCAGCCACGCATGCGCAATGCGCTCTGGCCGCCACGCATGAGAGAGAACAACAACCCGGGTAATGGCAGTCCTTATATAGACTTGTTGCCCCGCTCTGACGTGGTCTATTGGCTTTCGCCAATCACCCCATATGAGGTGACGCACATCTATTGGCTCC
Source organism: Sorex araneus (assembly GCF_027595985.1). Classification (NCBI taxonomy): domain Eukaryota; kingdom Metazoa; phylum Chordata; class Mammalia; order Eulipotyphla; family Soricidae; genus Sorex; species Sorex araneus. The sequence continues at coordinate 74,293,819 of NC_073305.1, read as the reverse complement.
CGCCAATCACCCCATATGAGGTCTCTCTGTCATGGCCACCACGTCTGCGCAATGCGCACTGGCCACCACGCATGCGCAATGCGCTCTGGCCGACACGCATGCGCAGTGCTCTTTGGCCGCCACGCATGCGCAGTGTGCTCTGGCCGCCACGCATGCGCTGTGCGCTCTGGCCGCCACGCATGTGCAGTGCGCTGTGGCCACCACGCATGCGCAGTGCGGTGAGGCCCCCACGCATGCGCATTGCGCTCTGGCCGCCACGAATGCGCAGTGCGCTCTGGCCCCCACGCATGCGCAATGCGCTCTGGCCGCCAAGAATGCGCAGTGCGCTCTGGCCGCCACGCATGCGCAGTGCGCCTTGGCCGCCATACATGCGCAGTGCGCTCTGGCCGCCACGCATGCGCAGTGCGCCTTGGCCGCCACGAATGCGCCGTGCGCTCTGTCGCCACGCATGCGCAGTGCGCCTTGGCCGCCACGCATGCGATGTGCGCTCTGGCCGCCACGCATGTGCAGTGCGCTCTGGCCGCCAGGCCTGCGCAGTGTGCTCTGCCCGCCACGCATGCTCAATGCGCTCTGGCCCCCACGCATGCGCAATGCGCTCTAGCCACCACGAATCCGCAGTGTGCTCTGCCCGCCACGCATGCGCAATGCTCTCTGGCCGCCATGCATGCGCAATGTGCTCTGGCCGCCACGCATGAGAAAGAACAACAACCCGGGTAATGGCAGTCCTTATATAGCCTGGTTGCCCCGCCTCTGACGTGGTCTATTGGCTTTCGACAATCACCCCACATGAGGTGGCGCTCATATATTGGCTCCCGCCAATCACCCCATATGAGGTCACTCTGTCATGGCTACCAAGTATGCGCAATGCGCTCTGGACGCCACGCATGCGCAATGCGCTCTGGCCACCACGCATGCGCAGTGCGCTCTGGCCCCCACGCATGCGCAATGCGCTCTGGCCACCACGAATGCGCAGTGCGCTCTGTCTGCCACGCATGCGCAGTGCGCCTTGGCCGCCATGCATGCGCTGTGCACTCTGGCCGCCACACATGCGCAGTGCGCCTTGGCCGCCACGAATGCGCAGTGAGCTCTGGTCGCCAGGCATGCGCATTGCGCCTTGGCTGCCACGCATGCGATGTGCGCTCTGGCCGCCAGGTATGCGCAGTGAGCTCTGGCCGCCACGCATGAGAAAGAACAACAACCCGGGTAATGGCACTCCCCATATGAGGTGGCGCTCATCTATTGGCTCTCACCAATCACCCCATATGAGGTGGTGCTCATCTATTGGCTCCCGCCAATCACCCCATATAGGTCACTCGGTCATGGCCGCCACGCATGCGAAATGCGCTCTGGCCGCCACGCATGAGAAAGAACAACAACCCGGGTAATGGCAGTCCTTATATAGCCTGGTTGCCCCGCCTCTGACGTAGTCTATTGCTTTCGACAAGCACCCCACATGAAGTCGCGCTCATCTATTGGCTCCCGCCAATCACCCCATATGAGGTCACTCTGTCATGGCTACCAACTATGCGCAATGCGCTCTGGCCGCCACGCATGCGCAATGCACTCTGGCCGCCACGCATGCGCAGTGCGCCCTGGCCGCCACGCATGCGCAGTGCGACTTGGCCGCCATGCATGCGCAGTGCGCTCTGGCCGCCACGCATGCGCAGTGCGCCTTGGCCGCCACGAATGCGCATTGCGCTCTGGTCGCCACGCATGCGCAGTGCGCTCTGGACCCCACGCATGCGCAGTGCGCTCTGTCCGCCACGCATGCACAGTGCGCTCTGTCCGCCACGCATGCGCAGTGCGATCTGGCCCACACGCATGCGCAGTGCGCTCTTGCCGCCACGCATGCGCCGTGCGCTCTGGCCGCCACGCATGCGCAGTGCGCTCTGGCTGCCACGCATGCGCAATGCTCTCTGGCCGCCATGCAGGCGCAATGCTCTCTGGCCGCCACGCATGAGAAAGAACAACAACCCGGGTAATGGCAGTCCTTATATAGCCTGGTTTCCCCGCCTCTGACGTGGTCTATAGGCTCTCGCCAATCACCCCATATGAGGTCTCTCTGTCATGTCCACCACGTATGCGCAATGTGCGCTGGCCGCGAAGCATGAGCAATGCGCTCTGGCCACCAGGCATGCGCAATGCTCTCTGGCCGCCACACATGCGCAATGCGCTCTGGCCACCACGCATGCGCAGTGCGCTATAGGCGCCACGCATGCGCAGTGCGCTCTGGCCGCCATGCATGCGCAATGCGCTCTGGCACCGACGCATGCGCAGTGCGCTCTGGCCGCCATGAATTTGCAGTGCTCTCTGGCCGCCACGCATGCGCAGTGCGCTCTGGCCGCCAAGCATGCGCTGTGCGCTCTGGCCGCCACGCATGCACAGTGCGCTCTGGCCGCCACGCATGCGCAATGCGCTCTGGCCCCCACCAATGCGCAGTGCGCTCTGGCAGCCACGCATGCGCAGTGCGCTCTGGCCGCCACGCATGCTCTGTGCGCTCTGGCCGCCACGCATGCGCAATGAGTTCTGGCCGCCACACATGCGCAATGCGCTCTGGCCACCATGCATGCGCAGTGCGCTCTGGCCGCCATGCATTCGCAATGAGCTCTGGCCTCCACGCATGCGCAATGTGCTCTGGCCGCCACGCATGCACAGTGCGCTCTGGCCGCCACCCATGCACAGTGCGCTCTGGCCCCCACGCATGCGCAGTGCGCTCTGGCCGCCACGCAAGAGCAGTGTGCTCTGGCCGCCACGCCTGCGCAGTGCGCTCTGGCCACCACGCATGCGCAGTGCTCTATTGCCGCCACGCATGCGCATTGCGCTCTGGCCGCCACGCATGCTCAGTGCGCCTTGGCCACCACGAATGCGCAGTGCACTCTGGTCGCCACGCATGCGCAGTGCGCCTTGGCCAACACGCATGCGCAGTGCGCTCTGGCGGCCACGCATGCGCAGTGCGCTCTGTCCGTCACGGATGCGCAGTGCGCTCTGGCCAACATGAATGCGCAGTGCTCTCTGGCCCCTACGCATTTGCAGTGCGCTCTGGCCGCCACGCTTGCGCAGTGCGCTCTGGCCGCTAGGCATGCGCAGTGCGCTCTGGCCGCCACGCATGAAAAAGAACAACCCGGGTAATGGCAGTCCCCATATGAGGTGGCGCTCATCTATTGGCTCTCACCAATCACCCCATATGAGGTGGTGCTCATCTATTGGCTCCCGCCAATCACCCCATATAGGTCACTCTGTCATGGCCCCCACGCATGCGCAATGCACTCTGGCCACCACGCATGCGCAGTGCGCTCTGGTCGCCACGCAAGCGCAATGCGCTCTGGCCCCCACGCATGCGCAATGCGCTCTGGCCGCCACGAATGCGCAGTGCGCTCTGGACCCCATGCATGTCCAATGCGCTCTAGCCGCCATGAATGCGCACTGCGCTCTGGCCGCCAAGAATGCGCAGTGCGCTCGGGCCCCCACGCATGCGAAATGTGCTCTGGCCGCGACGCATGAGAAAGAACAACAACCCGGGTAATGGCAGTCCTAATATAGCCTGGTTGCCCCGCCTCTGACGTGGTCTAGTGGCTTTCGACATCACCCCACATGAGGTGCCATTCATCTCTTGGCTCCCACCAATCACCCCATATGAGGTCACTCTGTCATGGCTACCAAGTATGCGAAATGCGCTCTGGCCGCCACGCATGCGCAATACGCTCTGGCCCCCACGCATGCGCATTGCGCTCTGGCCGCCACGAATGCGCAGTGCGCTCTGGCCCCCACTCATGCGCAATGCGCTCTGGCCGCCAAAAATGCGCAGTGCGCTCTGGCCGCCACGCATGCGCAGTGCGCCTTGGCCGCCATACATGCGCAGTGCGCTCTGGCCGCCACGCATGCGCAGTGCGCCTTGGCCGCCATACATGCGCAGTGCGCTCTGTCGCCACGCATGCGCAGTGCGCCTTGGCCGCCACGCATGCGATGTGCGCTCTGGCCGCCACTCATGTGCAGTGCGCTCTGGCCGCCAGGCATGCGCAGTGCGCTCTGCCCGCCACGCATGCGCAATGCGCTCTGGCCCCCACGCATGCGCAGTGCGCTCTGGCCGCCACGCATGCGCAGTGCGCTCTGGCCGCCTGCATGCGCAGTGCGCTCTGGCCGCCATGCATGAGAAAGAACAACAACCCAGGTAATGGCAGTCCCCATATGAGGTGGCGCTCATCTATTCGCTCTCACCAATCACCCCATATGAGGTGGTGCTCATCTATTGGCTCCCGCCAATCACCCCATATAGGTCACTATGTCATGGCCGCCACGCATGCGAAATGCGCTCTGGCCGCCACGCATGAGAAAGAACAACAACCCGGGTAATGGCAGTCCTTATATAGCCTGGTTGCCCCGCCTCTGACATGGTCTATTGGCTTTCGACAATCACCCCACATGAGGTCGCGCTCATCTATTGGCTCCCGCCTATCACCCCATATGAGGTCACTCTGTCATGGCTACCAACTATGCGCAATGCGCTCTGGCCGCCACGCATGCGCAATGCACTCTGGCCGCCACGCATGCGCAGTGCGCTCTGGCCGCCACGCATGGACAGTGCGACTTGGCCGCCATGCATGCGCAGTGCGCTCTGGCCACCACGCATGCGCAGTGCGCCTTGGCCGCCACGAATGCGCAGTGCGCTCTGGTCGCCACGCATGCGCAGTGCGCCTTGGCCGCCACGCATGCGCAGTGCGACTAGGCCGCCATGCATGCGCAGTCGCTCTGGCCGCCACGCATGCGCAGTGCGCCTTGGCCGCCACGAATGCGCAGTGCGCTCTGGTCGCCACGCATGCGCAGTGCGCCTTGGCCGCCACGCATGCGATGTGCGCTCTGGCCGCCACGCATGCGCAGTGCGCACCGGCAGCCACGCATGCGCAATGCGCTCTGGCCGCCACGCATGAGAAAGAACAACAACCCGGGTAATGGCAGTCCTTATATAGCCTGGTTGCCCCGCCTCTGACGTGGTCTATAGGCTCTCGCCAATCACCCCATATGAGGTCTCTCTGTCATGGCCACCACGAATGCGCAATGCGCTCTGGCCGTCAAGTATGCACAATGCTTTCTGGCCGCCACGCATGCGCAATGCGCTCTGGCCGCCACACATGAGCAATGCGCTCTGGCCGCCATGCATGCGCAGTCGCTCTGGTCTCCAAGCATGCGCAGTGAGCTCTTGTCACCACGCATGAGCAGTGCTCTCTGGCCGCCACGCAATCGCAATGCGCTCTGGCCACCACGCATGCGCAGTGCGCTCTGGCCTCCAAGCATGCGCAGTGCGCTCTGGGCTCCACGCATGCGCAGTGCGCTCTGGCCGCCATGCATGCTCCATGCACTCTAGTCGCCACGAATTCGCAGTGCTCTCTGGCCGCCACGCATGCGCATTGCGCACTGGCCGACACGCATGCGCTCTGCGCTCTGGCCGCCACGCATGCACAGTGCGCTCTGGCCTCCAGCATGCGCAGTGCGCTCTGGCCCCCACGCATGCGCAGTGCGCTCTGGCCGCCATGCAAGCGCATTGCGCTCTGGCCGCCACGCATTTGCAGTGCGCTCTGGCCGCCACGCATGCGCTGTGCGCTCTGGCCGCCACTCATGCGCAGTGCGTTCTAGCCGCCACGCATGCGCAGTGCGCTCTGGCAGCCACGCATGCGCAATGCGCTCTGGCCGCCACGCATGAGAGAGAACAACAACCCGGGTAATGGCAGTCCTCATATAGACTTGTTGCCCCGCTCTGACGTGGTCTATTGGCTTTCGCCAATCACCCCATATGAGGTGACGCACATCTATTGGCTCCCGCCAATCACCCCATATGAGGTCTCTCTGTCAGGCCACCACGTCTGCGCAATGCGCACTGGCCAACACGCATGCGCAATGCGCTCTGGCCGCCACGCATGCGCAGTGCTCTTTGGCCGCCACGCATGCGCAGTGTGCTCTGGCCGCCACGCATGCGCTGTGCGCTCTGGCCGCCACGCATATGCAGTGCGCTGTGGCCACCACGCATGCGCAGTGCGGTGAGGCCCCCACGCATGCGCAGTGCGCTCTGGCCGCCACGCATGCGCTGTGGGCTCTGGCCGCCACGCATGCACAGTGCGCCCTGTCCGCCACGCATGCGCAGTGCGCTCTGGCCCCCACGCATGCGCAGTGCACTCTAGCCGCCACACAAGCGCAGTGCACTCTGGCCGCCACGCATGCGCAGTGCGCTCTGGCTGCCACGCATGCGCAGTGCGCTCTGGCTGCCACGCATGCGCAATGCGCACTGGCAGCCACGCATGCGCAATGCGCTCTGGCAGCCACACATGAGAAAGAACAACAACCCGGGTAATAGCAGTCCTTATATAGCCTGGTTGCCCGCCTCTGACGTGGTCTATTGGCTCTCGCCAATCACCCCATATGAGGTGGCGCTCATCTATTGGCTCTCGCCAATCACCCCATATGAGGTCTCTCTGTCATGTCCACCACGTATGTGCAATGCGCTCTGGCCGCGAAGCATGGGCAATGTGCTCTGGCCGCCACGCATGCGCAATGCTCTCTGGCCGCCACGCATGCGAAATGCGCTCTGGCTACCACGCATGTGCAGTGCGCTCTGGCCGAAACGCATGCGCAGTGCGCTCTGGGCTCCACGCATGCACAGTGCGCTCTGGCCGCCATGCATGCTCAATGCACTCTAGTCGCCACGAATTCGCAGTGCTCTCTGGCCGCCACGCATGCGCAGTGCGCTCTGGCCGACACGCATGCGCTGTGCGCTCTGGCCGCCACGCATGCACAGTGCGCTCTGACCCCCAGCATGCGCAGTGCGCTCTGGACCCCACGCATGCGCAGTGCGCTCTGGCCGCCACGCATTTGCAGTGCGCTCTGGCCGCCACGCATGCGCAGTGCGCTCTGGCCGCCATGCATGCTCAATGCACTCTAGTCGCCACGAATTCACAGTGCTCTCTGGCCGCCACGCATGCGCAGTGCGCTCTGGCCGACACGCATGCGCTGTGCGCTCTGGCCGCCACGCATGCACAGTGCGCTCTGGCCCCCAGCATGCGCAGTGCGCTCTGGCCCCCACGCATGCGCAGTGCGCTCTGGCCGCCACGCAAGCGCAGTGCGCTCTGGCCGCCACGCATTCGCAGTGCGCTCTGGCCGCCACGCATGCGCTGTGCGCTCTGGCCGCCACGCATGCGCAGTGCGCTCTGGCCGCCACGCATGCGCAGTGCGATCTGGCCGACACGCATGCGCAGTGCGCTCTGGCAGCCACGCATGTGCAATGCGCTCTGGCAGCCACGCATGCGCAATGCGCTCTGGCCGCCACGCATGAGAAAGAACAACAAAGCGGGTAATGGCAGTCCTTATATAGCCTGTTTGCCCCGCCTCTGACGTGGTCTATTGGCTCTCGCCAATCACCCCATATGAGGTGGCGCTCATCTATTGGCTCTCGCCAATCACCCCATATGAGGTCTCTCTGTCATGTCCACCACGTATGTGCAATGCGCTCTGGCCGCGAAGCATGGGCAATGCGCTCTGGCCGCCACGCATGCGCAATGCTCTCTGGCCGCCACGCATGCGAAATGCGCTCTGGCCACCACGCATGTGCAGTGCGCTCTGGCCGAAACGCATGCGCAGTGCGCTCTGGGCTCCACGCATGCGCAGTGCGCTCTGGCCGCCATGCATGCTCAATGCACTCTAGTCGCCATGAATTCGCAGTGCTCTCTGGCCGCCACGCATGCGCAGTGCGCTCTGGCCGAACGCATGCGCTGTGGGCTCTGGCCGCCACGCATGCACAGTGCGCTCTGGCCCCCAGCATGCGCAGTGCGCTCTGGCCCCCACGCATGCGCAGTGCGCTCTGGCCGCCACGCAAGCGCAGTGCGCTCTGGCCGCCACGCATTTGCAGTGCGCTCTGGCCGCCACGCATGCGCTGGGCGCTCTGGCCGCCACGCATTTGCAGTGCGCTCTGGCCGCCACGCATGTGCAGTGCGCTCTGGCCGCCACGCATGCGCAGTGCGCTCTGGCTGCCACGCATGCGCAGTGCTCTCTGGCTTCCACGCATGCGCAATGCGCACTGGCAGCCACGCATGCGCAATGCGCTCTGGCCGCCACACATGAGAAAGAACAACAACCCGGGTAATAGCAGTCCTTATATAGCCTGGTTGCCCGCCTCTGACGTGGTCTATTGGCTCTCGCCAATCACCCCATATGAGGTGGCGCTCATCTATTGGCTCTCGCCAATCACCCCATATGAGGTCTCTCTGTCATGTCCACCACGTATGTGCAATGCGCTCTGGCCGCGAAGCATGGGCAATGTGCTCTGGCCGCCACGCATGCGCAATGCTCTCTGGCCGCCACGCATGCGAAATGCGCTCTGGCTACCACGCATGTGCAGTGCGCTATGGCCGAAACGCATGCGCAGTGCGCTCTGGGCTCCACGCATGCGCAGTGCGCTCTGGCCGCCATGCATGCTCAATGCACTCTAGTCGCCACGAATTCGCAGTGCTCTCTGGCCGCCACGCATGCGCAGTGCGCTCTGGCCGACACGCATGGGCTGTGCGCTCTGGCCGCCACGCATGCACAGTGCGCTCGGACCCCCAGCATGTGCAGTGCGCTCTGGCCCCCACGCATGCGCAGTGCGCTCTGGCCGCCACGCAAGCGCAGTGCGCTCTGGCCGCCACGCATTTGCAGTGCGCTCTGGCCGCCACGCATGCGCAGTGCGCTCTGGCCGCCATGCATTCTCAATGCACTCTAGTCGCCACGAATTCGCAGTGCTCTCTGGCCGCCACGCATGCGCAGTGCGCTCTGGCCGACACGCATGCGCTGTGCGCTCTGGCCGCCACGCATGCACAGTGCGCTCTGGCCCCCAGCATGCGCAGTGCGCTCTGGCCCCACGCATGCGCAGTGCGCTCTGGCCGCCACGCAAGCGCAGTGCGCTCTGGCCGCCACGCATTCGCAGTGCGCTCTGGCCACCACGCATGCGCTGTGCGCTCTGGCCGCCACGCATGCGCAGTGCGCTCTGGCCGCCACGCATGCGCAGTGCGTTCTGGCCGACACGCATGCGCAGTGCGCTCTGGCAGCCACGCATGTGCAATGCGCTCTGGCAGCCACGCATTCGCAATGCGCTCTGGCCGCCACGCATGAGAAAGAACAACAAAGCGGGTAATGGCAGTCCTTATATAGCCTGTTTGCCCCGCCTCTGACGTGGTCTATTGGCTTTCGCCAATCACCCCATATGAGGTGGCGCTCATCTATTGGCTCTCGCCAATCACCCCATATGAGGTCTCTCTGTTTTGTCCACCACGTATGTGCAATGCGCTCTGGCCGCGAAGCATGGGCAATGCGCTCTGGCCGCCACGCATGCGCAATGCTCTCTGGCCGCCACGCATGCGAAATGCGCTCTGGCCACCACGCATGTGCAGTGCGCTCTGGCCGAAACGCATGCGCAGTGCGCTCTGGGCTCCACGCATGCGCAGTGCGCTCTGGCCGCCATTCATGCTCAATGCACTCTAGTCGCCATGAATTCGCAGTGCTCTCTGGCCGCCACGCATGCGCAGTGCGCTCTGGCCGAACGCATGCGCTGTGGGCTCTGGCCGCCACGCATGCACAGTGCGCTCTGGCCCCCAGCATGCGCAGTGCGCTCTGGCCCCCACGCATGCGCAGTGCGCTCTGGCCGCCACGCAAGCGCAGTGCGCTCTGGCCGCCACGCATGCGCAGTGCGCTCTGGCCGCCACGCATGCACAGTGCGCTCTGGCCCCCAGCATGCGCAGTGCGCTCTGGCCCCCACGCATGCGCAGTGCGCTCTGGCCGCCACGCAAGCGCAGTGCGCTCTGGCCGCCACGCATTTGCAGTGCGCTCTGGCCGCCACGCATGCGCTGTGCGCTCTGGCCGCCACGCATGCGCAATGCGCTCTGGCTGCCACGCAAGCGCAGTGCGCTCTGGCCGCCACGCATTTGCAGTGCGCTCTGGCCGCCACGCATGCGCTGTGCGCTCTGGCCGCCACGCATGCGCAGTGCGCTCTGGCTGCCACGCATGCGCAGTGCGTTCTGGCCGCCACGCATGCGCAGTGCGCCCTGGCAGCCACGCATGCGCAATGCGCTCTGGCCGCCACGCATGAGAGAGAACAACAACCCGGGTAATGGCAGTCCTTATATAGACTTGTTGCCCCGCTCTGACGTGGTCTATTGGCTTTAGCCAATCACCCCATATGAGGTGACGCACATCTATTGGCTCCCGCCAATCACCCCATATGAGGTCTCTCTGTCATGGCGATCACATTCGCGCAATGCGCTCTGGCCACCACGCATGCGCAATGCGCTCTGGCCGCCACGCATGCGCAGTGCTCTTTGGCCGACACGCATGCGCAGTGTGCTCTGGCTGCCACGCATGCGCTGTGCTCTCTGGCCGCCACGCATGCGCAGTGTGCTGTGTCGACCATGCATGCGCAGTGCGGTGAGGCCCACACGCATGCGCAGTGCGCTCTGGCCCCCACGCATGCGCAGTGCGCTCTGGCCGCCACACAAGCGCAGTGCGCTCTGACCGCCACGCATGTGCAGTGCGCTCTGGCCGCCACGCATGCGCAGTGCGCTCTGGCTGCCACGCATGCGCAGTGAGCTCTGGCTGCCACGCATACGCAATGCGCACTGGCAGCCACGCATGCGCAATGCGCTCTGGCCGCCACGCATGAGAAAGAACAACAACCCGGGTAATGGCAGTCCTTATATAGCCTGGTTGCACCGCCTCTGACGTGGTCTATTGGCTCTCGCCAATCACCCCATATGAGGTGGCGCTCATCTATTGGCTCTCACCAATCATCCCATATGCGGTCTCTCTGTCATGTCCACCACGTATGTGCAATGCGCTCTGGCCGCGAAGCATGGGCAATGCGCTCTGGCCGCCACGCATGCGAAATGCGCTCTGGCCACCACGCATGTGCAGTGCGCTCTGGCCGAAACGCATGCGCAGTGCGCTCTGTGCTCCACGCATGCGCAGTGCTCTCTGGCCGCCATGCATGCTCAATGCACTCTAGTCGCCACGAATTCGCAGTGCTCTCTGGCCGCCACGCATGCGCAGTGCGCTCTGGCCGACACGCATGCGCTGTGCGCTCTGGCCGCCACGCATGCACAGTGCGCTCTGGCCCCCAGCATGCGCAGTGCGCTCTGGCCCCCACGCATGCGCAGTGCGCTCTGGCCGCCACGCAAGCGCAGTGCGCTCTGGCCGCCACGCATTCGCAGTGCGCTCTGGCCGCCACGCATGCGCTGTGCACTCTGGCCGCCACGCATGCGCAGTGCGCTCTGGCCGCCACGCATGCGCAGTGCGTTCTGGCAGGCACGCATGCGCAGTGCGCTCTGGCAGCCACGCATGCGCAATGCGCTCTGGCCGCCACGCATGAGAGAGAACAAAAACCCGGGTAATGGCAGTCCTTATATAGACTTGTTGCCCCGCTCTGACGTGGTCTATTGGCTTTCGCCAATCACCCCATATGAGGTGACGCACATCTATTGGCTCTCGCCAATCACCCCTATGAGGTCGCGCTCATCTATTGGCTCCCGCCAATCACCCCATATGAGGTCTCTCTGTCATGGCCACCACGTCTGCGCAATGCGCTCTGGCCGCCACTCATGGGCAATGAGCTCTGGCCGCCACGCATGCTCAATGCACTCTGGCCCCCACTCATGAGAAAGAACAACAACCCGGGTAATGGCAGTGCTTATATAGCCTGGTTGGCCCGCCTCTGACGTGGTCTATAGGCTCTCGCCAATCACCCCATATGAGGTCTCTCTGACATGGCCACCACGAATGCGCAATGCGCTCTGGCCGCCAAGTATGCGCAATGATTTCTGGCCGCCACGCATGCACAATGCGCTCTGGCCGCCACGCATGAGCAATGCGCTCTGGCCGCCACGCATGCGCAGTGCGCTCTGGCCTCCAAGCATGCGCAGTGCGCTCTGGTCGCCACGCATGAGCAGTGCGCTCTGGCCGCCACGCAATCGCAATGCGATCTGGCCCCAACGCATGCGCAGTGCGCTCTGCCGCCACGCATGCGCAATGAGCTCTGGCCGCCACACATGCGCAATGCGCTCTGGACGACACGCATGCGCAGTGCACTCTGGCCTCCATGCATGCGCAGTGCGCTCTGGTCGACACGCATGAGCAGTGCGCTCTGGCCGCCACGCAATCGCAATGCGCTCTGGCCCCAACGCATGCGCAGTGCGCTCTAGCCGCCACGCATGCGCAGTGCGCTCTGGCCGCCAAGCATGCGCAGTGCGCTCTGGCCGCCACGCATGCGCAATGAGCTCTGGCCACCACACATGCGCAATGCGCTCTGGCCGCCATGCATGCGCAGTGCGCTCTGGATGCCACGCATGCGCAATGCGCTCTGGCCCCCACGCATGCGCAATGCGCTCTGTCCGCCTGCATGCGCAGTGCGCTCTGGCCGCCACGCATGCGCAATGCGCTCTGGCCGCCACGCATGCGCAATGCGCTCTAGCGGCCACGCATGCGAAAGGCGCTCTGGCCGCCACGCATGCGCACTGCGCTCTGGCCGCCACGCATGCGCAATGCGCTCTGGTCACCACACATGCGCAATGCGCTCTGGCCCCGACGTATGCGCAGTGCTCTCTGGCCGCGATGCATGCGCAATACGCTCTGGCCCCTATGCATGCGCAGTGCTCTCTGGCCGCCACGAATTCGCAGTGCTCTCTGGCCTCCACGCATGTGCAGTGCGCTCTGGCCGCCACGCATGCGCTGTGCGCTCTGGCCGCCATGCATGCACAGTGCGCTCTGGCCGCCACGCATGCGCAGTGCGCTCTGGCCCCCACGCATGCGCAGTGCGCTCTGGCCGCCACGCATGCGAAATGCGCTCTGGCCGCCACGCATGAGAAAGAACAACAACCCGGGTAATGGCAGTCCTTATATAGCCTGGTTGCCCCGCCTCTGACGTGGTCTATTGGCTTTCGACAATCACCCCACATGAGGTCGCTCTCATCTATTTGCTCCCGCCAATCACCCCATATGAGGTCACTCTGTCATGGCTACCAAGTATGCGCAATGCGCTCTGGCCGCCACGCATGCGCAATGCGCTCTGGCCGCCACGCATGCGCAGTGCGCTCTGGCCTCCACGCATGCGCAGTGCGACTTGGCCGCCATGCATGCGCAGTGCGCTCTGGCCGCCACGCATGCGCAGTGCGCCTTGGCCGCCACGAATGCGCATTGCGCTCTGGTCGCCACGCATGCGCAGTGCGCCTTGGCCGCCACGCATGCGATGTGCGCTCTGGCCGCCACGAATGCGCAGTTCGCGCTGGCCGCCAGGCATGCGCAGTGCGCTCTAGCCGCCACGCATGCGCAATGCGCTCTGGCCCCCACGCATGCGCAGTGCGCTCTGGCCGCCACGCATGCACAGTGCACTCTGGCCGCCACGCATGCGCAGTGCGCTCTGGCCGCCATGCATGCGCAGTGGGCTCTGGTGGCCACGCATGCGCAGTGCGCTCTGGCCCCCACGCATGCTCAATGCACTCTGGCAACCACGCATGCGCAGTGCACTCTGGCCACCATGCATGCGCAGTGCGCTCTGTTCGCCACGCATGTGCAATGCGCTCTGGCCCCCATGCATGCGCAGTGCGCTCTGGCCGCCACGCATGCGCAGTGCGCTCTGGCCGCCATGCATGCGCAGTGGGCTCTGGTGGCCACGCATGCGCAGTGCGCTCTGGCCTCCACGCATGCGCAATGCACTCTGGCAACCATGCATGCGCAGTGCACTCTGGCCACCACGCATGCGCAGTGCGCTCTGGTCGCCACGCATGTGCAATGCGCTCTGGCCCCCATGCATGCGCAATGCGCTCTGGCCCCCACGCATGCGCAATGCACTCTGGCCACCACGCATGCGCAGTGCGCTCTGGTCGCCACGCAAGCGCAATGCGCTCTGGCCCCCACGCATGCGCAATGCGCTCTGGCCGCCACGAATGCGCAGTGCGCTATGGCCCCCACGCATGTCCAATGCGCTCTGGCCGCCATGAACGCGCAATGCGCTCTGGCCGCCAAGAATGCGCAGTGCGCTCGGGCCCCCACGCATGCGAAATGCGCTCTGGCCGCCACGCATGAGAAAGAACAACAACCCGGGTAATGGCAGTCCTAATATAGCCTGGTTGCCCCGCCTCTGAGGTGGTCTAGTGGCTTTCGACAATCACCCCACAGGAGGTGCCATTCATCTCTTGGCTCCCACCAATCACCCCATATGAGGTCACTCTGTCATGGCTACCAAGTATGCGAAATGCGCTCTGGCCGCCACGCATGCGCAATACGCTCTGGCCCCCACGCATGCGCATTGCGCTCTGGCCGCCACGAATGCGCAGTGCGCTCTGGCCCCCACGCATGCGCAATGCGCTCTGGCCGCCACGAATGCGCAGTGCGCTCTGGCCGCCACGCATGCGCAGTGCGCCTTGGCCGCCACGAATGCGCAGTGCGCTCTGTCGCCACGCATGCGCAGTGCGCCTTGGCGACCACGCATGCGATGTGCGCTCTGGCCGCCACGCATGCGCAGTGCGCTCTGGCCGCTAGGCATGCGCAGTGTGCTCTGCCCGCCACGCATGTGCAATGCGCTCTGGCCCCCACGCATGCGCAGTGCGCTCTGGCCGCCACGCATGCGCAGTGCGCTCTGGCCGCCACGCACGCGCAGTGCGCTCTGGCCGCCACGCATGAGAAAGAACAACAACCCGTGTAATGGCAGTCCCCATATGAGGTGGCGCTCATCTATTGGCTCTCACCAATCACCCCATATGAGGTGGTGCTCATCTATTGGCTCCCGCCAATCACCCCATATAGGTCACTATGTCATGGCCGCCACGCATGCGAAATGCGATCTGGCCGCCACGCATGAGAAAGAACAACAACCCGGGTAATGGCAGTCCTTATATAGCCTGGTTGCCCCGCCTCTGACATGGTCTATTGGCTTTTGACAATCACCCCACATGAGGTCGCGCTCATCTATTGGCTCCCGCCAATCACCCCATATGAGGTCACTCTGTCATGGCTACCAACTCTGCGCAATGCGCTCTGGTCGCCACGCATGCGCAGTGCTCTCTGGCCGCCACGCATGCGCAGTGTGCTCTGGCCGCCACGCATGCGCAGTGCGCTCTGGCCGCCACGCATGCGCAGTGCGTTCTGGCAGGCACGCATGCGCAGTGCGCTCTGGCAGCCACGCATGCGCAATGCGCTCTGGCCGCCACGCATGAGAGAGAACAAAAACCCGGGTAATGGCAGTGCTTATATAGCCTGGGTGGCCCGCCTCTGACGTGGTCTATAGGCTCTCGCCAATCACCCCATATGAGGTCTCTCTGACATGGCCACCACGAATGCGCAATGCGCTCTGGCCGCCAAGTATGCGCAATGATTTCTGGCCGCCACGCATGCACAATGCGCTCTGGCCGCCACGCATGAGCAATGCGCTCTGGCCGCCACGCATGTGCTGTGCGCTCTGGCCGCCACGCATGCGCAGTGCGCTCTGGCCGCCACGCATGCGCAGTGCGTTCTGGCCGACACGCATGCGCAGTGCGCTCTGGCAGACATGCATGTGCAATGCGCTCTGGCCGCCACGCATGAGAAAGAACAACAAAGCGGGTAATGGCAGTCCTTATATAGCCTGTTTGCCCCGCCTCTGACGTGGTCTATTGGCTCTCGCCAATCACCCCATATGAGGTCTCTCTGTCATGTCCACCACGTATGTGCAATGCGCTCTGGCCGCGAAGCATGGGCAATGCGCTCTGGCCGCCACGCATGCGCAATGCTCTCTGGCCGCCACGCATGCGAAATGCGCTCTGGCCACCACGCATGTGCAGTGCGCTCTGGCCGAAACGCATGCGCAGTGCGCTCTGGGCTCCACGCATGCGCAGTGCGCTCTGGCCGCCACGCATGCGCAGTGCGCTCTGGCCCCCAGCATGCGCAATGCGCTCTGGCCCCCACGCATGCGCAGTGCGCTCCGGCCGCCACGCAAGCGCAGTGCGCTCTGGCCGCCACGCATTTGCAGTGCGCTCTGGCCGCCACGCATGCGCTGTGCGCTCTGGCCGCCACGCATGTGCAGTGCGCTCTGGCTGCCACGCATGCGCAGTGCGCTCTGGCTGCCACGTATGCGCAATGCGCACTGGCAGCCACGCATGCGCAATGCGCTCTGGCCGCCACACATGAGAAAGAACAACAACCCGGGTAATAGCAGTCCTTATATAGCCTGGTTGCCCGCCTCTGACGTGGTCTATTGGCTCTCGCCAATCACCCCATATGAGGTGGCGCTCATCTATTGGCTCTCGCCAATCACCCCATATGAGGTCTCTCTGTCATTTCCACCACGTATGTGCAATGCGCTCTGGCCGCGAAGCATGGGCAATGTGCTCTGGCCACCACGCATGCGCAATGCTCTCTGGCCGCCACGCATGCGAAATGCGCTCTGGCCGCCACGCATGCGCAGTGCGCTCTGGCCTCCAAGAATGCGCAGTGCGCTCTGGTCGCCACGCATGAGCAGTGCGCTCTGGCCGCCATGCAATCGCAATGCGATCTGGCCCCAACGCATGCGCAGTGCGCTCTGCCGCCACGCATGCGCAATGAGCTCTGGCCGCAACACATGCGCAATGCGCTCTGGACGACACGCATGCGCAGTGCACTCTGGCCTCCATGCATGCTCAGTGCGCTCTGGTCGACACGCATGAGCAGTGCGCTCTGGCCGCCACGCAATCGCAATGCGCTCTGGCCCCAACGCATGCGCAGTGCGCTCTAGCCGCCACGCATGCGCAGTGCGCTCTGGCCGCCAAGCATGCGCAGTGCGCTCTGGCCGCCACGCATGCGCAATGAGCTCTGGCCGCCACACATGCGCAATGCGCTCTGGCCGCCATGCATGCGCAGTGCGCTCTGGATGCCACGCATGTGCAATGCGCTCTGGCCCCCACGCATGCGCAATGCGCTCTCTCCGCCTGCATGCGCAGTGCGCTCTGGCCGCCTGCATGCGCAGTGCGCTCTGGCCGCCACGCATGCGCAATGCGCTCTGGCCGCCACGCATGCGCAATGCGCTCTAGCGGCCACGCATGCGAAAGGCGCTCTGGCCGCCACGCATGCGCACTGCGCTCTGGCCGCCACGCATGCGCAATGCGCTCTGGTCACCACGCATGCGCAATGCGCTCTGGCCCCGACGTATGCGCAGTGCTCTCTGGCCGCCATGCATGCGCAATGCGCTCTGGCCCCTATGCATGCGCAGTGCGCTCTGGCCGCCACGAATTCGCAGTGCTCTCTGGCCTCCACGCATGTGCAGTGCGCTCTGGCCGCCACGCATGCGCTGTGCGCTCTGGCCGCCATGCATGCACAGTGCGCTCTGGCCGCCACGCATGCGCAGTGCGCTCTGGCCCCCACGCATGCGCAGTGCGCTCTGGCCGCCACGCATGCGAAATGCGCTCTGGCCGCCACGCATGAGAAAGAACAACAACCCGGGTAATGGCAGTCCTTATATAGCCTGGTTGCCCCGCCTCTGACGTGGTCTATTGGCTTTCGACTATCACCCCACATGAGGTCGCTCTCATCTATTTGCTCCCGCCAATCACCCCATATGAGGTCACTCTGTCATGTCTACCAAGTATGCGCAATGCGCTCTGGCCGCCACGCATGCGCAATGCGCTCTGGCCGCCACGCATGCGCAGTGCGCTCTGGCCGCCACGCATGCGCAGTGCGACTTGGCCGCCATGCATGCGCAGTGCGCTCTGGCCGCCACGCATGCGCAGTGCGCCTTGGCCGCCACGAATGCGCATTGCGCTCTTGTCGCCACGCATGCGCAGTGCGCCTTGGCCGCCACGCATGCGATGTGCGCTCTGGCCGCCACGAATGCGCAGTTCGCGCTGGCCGCCAGGCATGCGCAGTGCGCTCTAGCCGCCACGCATGCGCAATGCGCTCTGGCCCCCACGCATGCGCAGTGCGCTCTGGCCGCCACGCATGCGCAGTGCGCTCTGGCCGCCACGCATGCGCAGTGCGCTCTGGCCGCCATGCATGCGCAGTGGGCTCTGGTGGCCACGCATGCGCAGTGCGCTCTGGCCCCCACGCATGCTCAATGCACTCTGGCAACCACGCATGCGCAGTGCACTCTGGCCACCACGCATGCGCAGTGCGCTCTGGTCGCCACGCATGTGCAATGCGCTCTGGCCCCCATGCATGCGCAGTGCGCTATGGCCGCCACGCATGCGCAGTGCGCTCTGGCCGCCATGCATGCGCAGTGGGCTCTGGTGGCCACGTATGCGCAGTGCGCTCTGGCCCCCACGCATGCGCAATGCACTCTGGCAACCACGCATGCGCAGTGCACTCTGGCCACCACGCATGCGCAGTGCGCTCTGGTCGCCACGCATGTGCAATGCGCTCTGGCCCCCATGCATGCGCAATGCGCTCTGGCCCCCACGCATGCGCAATGCACTCTGGCCACCACGCATGCGCAGTGCGCTCTGGTCGCCACGCAAGCGCAATGCGCTCTGGCCCCCACGCATGCGCAATGCGCTCTGGCCGCCACGAATGCGCAGTGCGCTATGGCCCCCACGCATGTCCAATGCGCTCTGGCCGCCATGAATGCGCAATGCGCTCTGGCCGCCAAGAATGCGCAGTGCGCTCGGGCCCCCACGCATGCGAAATGCTCTCTGGCCGCCACGCATGAGAAAGAACAACAACCCGGGTAATGGCAGTCCTAATATAGCCTGGTTGCCCCGCCTCTGAGGTGGTCTAGTGGCTTTCGACAATCACCCCACAGGAGGTGCCATTCATCTCTTGGCTCCCACCAATCACCCCATATGAGGTCACTCTGTCATGGCCACCAAGTATGCGCAATGCGCTCTGGCCGCCACGCATGCGCAATACGCTCTGGCCCCCACGCATGCGCATTGCGCTCTGGCCGCCACGAATGCGCAGTGCGCTCTGGCCCACACGCATGCGCAATGCGCTCTGGCCGCCACGAATGCGCAGTGCGCTCTGGCCGCCACGCATGCGCAGTGCGCCTTGGCCGCCATACATGTGCAGTGCGCTCTGGCCGCCACGCATGCGCAGTGCGCCTTGGCCGCCACGCATGCGCAGTGCGCCTTGGCCGCCATACATGCGCAGTGCGCTCTGGCCGCCACGCATGCGCAGTGCGCCTTGGCCGCCACGCATGCGCAGTGCGCCTTGGCCGCCACGCATGCGATGTGCGCTCTGGCCGCCACGCATGCGCAGTGCGCTCTGGCCGCCAGGCATGCGCAGTGTGCTCTGCCCGCCACGCATGCGCAATGCGCTCTGGCCCCCACGCATGCGCAGTGCGCTCTGGCCGCCACGCATGCGCAGTGCGCTCTGGCCGCCACGCACGCGCAGTGCGCTCTGGCCGCCACGCATGAGAAAGAACAACAACCCGTGTAATGGCAGTCCCCATATGAGGAGGCGCTCATCTATTGGCTCTCACCAATCACCCCACATGAGGTCGCGCTCATCTATTGGCTCCCGCCAATCACCCCATATGAGGTCACTCTGTCATGGCTACCCAGTATGCAATGCGCTCTGGCCGCCACGCATGCGCAATGCGCTCTGGCCGCCACGCATGCGCAGTGCGCTCTGGCCGCCACGCATGCGCAGTGCGACTTGGCCGCCATGCATGCGCAGTGCGCTCTGGCCGCCACGCATGCGCAGGGCGCCTTGGCCACCAAGAATGCGCAGTGCGTTCTGGTCGCCACGCATGCGCAGTGCGCTCTGGCCGCCAGGCATGCGCAGTGCGCTCTGGCCGCCACGCATGCGCAATGCGCTCTGGCCCCCACGCATGCACAGTGAGCTCTGGCCGCCACGCATTCGCAGTGTGCGCTGGCCGCCAGGCATGCGCAGTGCGCTCTGGCCGCCACGCATGTGCAATGCGCTCTGGCCCCCACACATGCGCAGTGCGCTCTGGCCGCCACGCATGCGCAGTGCGCTCTGGCCGCCACACATGCGCAGTGCGCCATGGCCGCCACGCATGCGCAATGAGCTCTGGCCCCCACACATGCGCAATGCTCTCTGGCCGCGATGCATGCGCAGTGCGCTCTGGCCGCCACGCATGCACAATGAGCTCTGGTCTCCACGCATGCGCAATGTGCTCTGGGCGTCACGCATGCGCAATGCGCTCTGGCCGCCACGCATGAGCAATGCGCTCTGGCCGCCACGCATGCGCCGTGCGCTCTGGCCGCCACGCATGCGCAGTGCGACTTGGCCGCCATGCATGAGCAGTGCGCTCTGGCCGCCACGCATGCGCAGTGCACCTTGTCCGCCACGAATGAGCAGTGCGCTCTGGTCGCCACGCATGCGCAGTGCGCCTTGGCCGCCACGCATGCGCAGTGCGACTTGGCCGCCATGCATGCGCAGTGCGCTCTGGCCGCCACGCATGCGCAGTGTGCCTTGGCCGCCACGAATGCGCAGTGCGTTCTGGTCGCCACGCATGCGCAGTGCGCTCTGGCCGCCAGACATGCGCAGTGCGCTCTGGCCGCCACGCATGCGCAATGAGCTCTGGCCCCCACACATGCGCAATGCGCTCTGGCCGCCATGCATGCGCAGTGCGATCTGGCCGCCACGCATACGCAATGAGCTCTGGCCTCCACGCATGCGCAATGTGCTCTGGGCGCCACGCATGCGCAGTACGCTCTGGCTGCCAGGCATTCGCAATGCGCTCTGGCCGCCACTCATGCGCAATGCGCTCTGGCCACCACGCATGAGAAAGAACAACAACCGGGGTAATGGCAGTCCTTATATAGCCTGGTTGCCCCGCCACTGACGTGGTCTATTGGCTCTCGCCAATCACCCCATATGAGGTGGCGCTCATCTATTGGCTCTCGCCAATGACACCTATGAGGTCGCGCTCATGTATTGGCTCATGCGCAGTGCGCCTTGGCCAACACGCATGCGCAGTGCGCTCTGGCGGCCACGCATGCGCAGTGCGCTCTGGCCGTCACGCATGCGCAGTGCGCTCTGGCCGACATGAATGCGCAGTGCGCTCTGGCCCCCACGCATGCGCAGTGCGCTCTGGCCACCACGCATGAGAAAGAACAACAACCCGAGTAATGGCAGTACCCATATGAGGTGGCGCTCATCTATTGGCTCTCACCAATCACCCCATATGAGGTGGTGCTCATCTATTGGCTCCCGCCAATCACCCCATATAGGTCACTCTGTCATGGCCGCCACGCATGCGAAATGCGCTCTGGCCACCACGCATGAGAAAGAACAACAACCCGGGTAATGGCAGTCCTTATAGCCTGGTTGCCCCGCTTCTGACGTGGTCTATTTTCTTTCGACAATCACCGCACATGAGGTCGCGCTCATCTATTGGCTCTAGCCAATCGCCCCATATGAGGTCACTCTGTCATGGCTACCAAGTATGCGCAATGCGCTCTGGCCGCCACGCATGCGCAATAAGCTCTGGCCCCCACGCATGCGCATTGCGCTCTGGCCGCCACGAATGCGCAGTGCGCTCTGGCCCCCACGCATGCGCAATGCGCTCTGGCCGCCACGAATGTGCAGTGCGCTCTGGCCGCCACGCATGCGCAGTGCGCCTTGGCCGCCATACATGCGCAGTGCGCTCTGGCCGCCACGCATGCGCAGTGCTCCTTGGCCGCCACGAATGCGCAGTGCGCTCTGTCGCCACGCATGCGCAGTGCGCCTTGGCCGCCACGCATGCGCAGTGCGCTCTGGCCGCCACGCATGAGAAAGAACAACAACCCGGGTAATGGCAGTCCCCATATGAGGTGGAGCTCATCTATTGGCTCCGGCCAATCACCCCATATAGGTCATTTTGTCATGGCCGCCACGCATGCGAATTGCGCTCTGGCCGCCACGCATGAGAAAGAACAACAACCCGGGTAATGGCAGTCCTTATAGAGCCTGGTTGCCCCGCCTCTGACATGGTCTATTGGCTTTCGACAATCACCCCACATGAGGTCGCGCTCATCTATTGGCTCCCGCCAATCACCCTATATGAGGTCACTCTGTCATGGCTACCAAGTATGCGCAATGCGCTCTGGCTGCCACACATGCGCAATGCGCTCTGGCCGCCACGCATGCGCAGTGCGCTCTGGCCGCCACGCATGCGCAGTGCGACTTGGCCGCCATGCATGCGCAGTGCGCTCTGGCCGCCACGCATGCGCAGTGCCCGTTGGCCGCCACGAATGCGCAGTGCGCTCTGGTCGCCACGCATGCGCAGTGCGCCTTGGCCGCCACGCATGCGCAGTGCGACTTGGCCGCCATGCATGCGCAGTGCTCTCTGACCGCCACGCATGCGCAGTGCGCCTTGGCCGCCACGAATGCGCAGTGCGTTCTGGTCGCCACGCATGCGCAGTGCGCCTTGGCCGCCACGCATGCGATGTGCGTTCTGCCGCCACGCATGCGCTGTGCGCGCTGGCCGCCACACATGCGCAATGCGCTCTGGCCACCACGCAAGAGAAAGAACAACAACCCGGGTAATGGTAGTTCTTATATAGCCTGGTTGCCCCGCTTCTGACGTGCTCTATTGGCTCTCGCCAATCACCCCATATGAGGTGGCGCTCATCAATTGCCTCTCGCCAATCACCCCATATGAGGTCGCGCTCATATATTGGCTCCCGCCAATCACCCCATATGAGGTCTCTCTATCATGGCCACCACGTATGCGCAATGCGCTCTGGCCGCCACGCATACGCAGTGCTCTCTGGCCACCACGCATGCGCAGTGCGCTCTGGACGCCATGCATGCGCTGTGCGATCTGGCCGCCACGCATGCGCAGTGCGCTCTGGCTGCCACGCATGCGCAGTGCGCTCTGGCCGCCACGCAAGCGCAATGCACTCTGGCTGCCACGCATGAGAAAGAACAACAACCCGTGTAATGGCAGTCCTTATATAGCCTGGTTGCCCCGCCTCTGACGTGGTCTATTAAATCTCGCCAATCACCCCATATGAGGTCTCTCTGTCATGTCCACCACATATGCGCAATGCGCTCTGGCCGCGAAGCATGCGCAATGCGCTCTGGCCGACACGCCTGCGCAGTGCGCTCTGGGCGCCACGCATGCGCAGTGCGCTCTGGCCGCCAGGCATTCGAAAAGCGCTCTGGCCGCCACGCATTAGAAAGAACAACAACCCGGGTAATGGCAGTCCTTATATAGCCTGGTTGCCCCGCCTCTGACGTGGTCTATAGCTCTCGCCAATCACCCCACATGAGGTCGCGCTCATCTATTGGCTCCCGCCAATCACCGCATATGAGGTCACTCTGTCATGGCTACCAAGTATGCGCAATGCGCTGTGGCCGCCACGCATGCGCAATGCGCTATGGCCTCCACGCATGCGCAATGCACTCTGGCCGACATGAATGCGCAGTGCGCTCTGGCCCCCACGCATGCGCAGTGCTCTCTGGCCGCCACGCATGCGCAGTGCGCTCTGGCCGCCACGCATGCGCAGTGCGCTCTGGCCGCCACGCATGCGCAGTGCGCTCTGGCCGCCACGCATGCGCAGTGCGCTCTGGCCCCCACGCATGCGCAGTGCGCTCTGGCCGCCACGCAAGCGCAGTGCGCCTTGGCCGCCACGAATGCGCAGTGCGCTCTGGTCGCCTCGCATGCGTAGTGCGCCTTGGCCAACACGCATGCGCAGTGCGCACTGGCCGCCACGCATGCGGAGTGCGCCTTAGCCCCCACGAATGCGCAGTCGCTCTGGTCGCCACGCTTGCGCAGTGCGCCTTGGCCAACACGCATGCGCAGTGCGCTCTGGCCGCCACGCATGCGCGGTGAGCCTTGGCCAACACGCATGCGCAGTGTGCACTGGCCGCCACGCATGCGCAGTGCGCTCTGGCCGCCACGAATGCGCTGTCTACTCTGGCCGAGACGCATGCGCAGTGCGCTCTGGCCGCCACGCATGCGCAGGGCGCTCTGGCCCCCACGCATGCGCAGTGTGCTCTGGCCCCCACGCATGCGCAGTGCGCTCTGGCCGCCACGCTTGCGCAGTGCGCTCTGGCCGCCACGCATGAGAAAGAACAACAACCCGGGTAATGGCAGTCCACATATGAGGTGGCGCTCATCTATTGGCTCTCACCAATCACCCCATATGAGGTGGTGCTCATCTATTGGCTCCCGCCAATCACCCCATATAGGTCAATCTGTCATGGCCGCCACACATGCGAAATGTGCTCTGGCTGCCACGCATGAGAAAGAACAACAACCCGGGTAATGGCAGTCCTTATATAGCCTGGTTGCCCCGCCTCTGACGTGGTCTATTGGCTTTCGACATTCACCCCACATGAGGTCGCGCTCATCTATTGGCTCCCGCCAATCACCCCATATGAGGTCACTCTGTCATGGCTACCAAGTATGCGCAATGCGCTCTGGCCCCCACGCATGCGCAGTGTGCTCTGGCCCCCACGCATGCGCAGTGCGCTCTGGCCGCCACGCATGCGCAGTGCGCCTTGGCCACCACTAATGCGCAGTGCGCTCTGGCCCCCACGCATGCGCAATGCGTTCTGGCCGCCACGAATGCGCAGTGCGCTCTGGCCCCCACGCATGCGCAATGCGCTCTGGCTGCCACGAATGCGCAGTGCGCTCTGGCCCCCACGCATGCGCAATGCGCTCTGGCCGCCACGCATGCGCAGTGCGCTCTGGTCACCACGCATGCGCAATGCGCTCTGGACCCCACGCTAGCGCAATGCGCTCTAGCCACCACGAATTCACAGTGAGCTCTGGCCCCCACTCATGCGCAATGCGCTCTGGCCACCACGAATGCGCAATGCGCTCTGGCCGCCACGAATGCGCACTGCGCTCTTGCCCCCACGCATGAGAAAGAACAACAACCCGTGTAAAGGCAGTCCTTATATAGCCTGGTTGCCCCGCCTCTGACGTGGTCTATTGGCTTTCGACAATCACCCCACATGAGGTGGCGCTCATATATTGGCTCCCGCCAATCACCCCATATGAGGTCACTCTGTCATGGCTACCAAGTATGCGCAATGCGCCTTGGCCGCCACGAATGCGCAGTGAGCTCTGGTCGCCAGGCATGCGCATTGCGCCTTGGCTGCCACGCATGCGATGTGCGCTCTGGCCGCCAGGTATGCGCAGTGAGCTCTGGCCGCCACGCATGAGAAAGAACAACAACCCGGGTAATGGCACTCCCCATATGAGGTGGCGCTCATCTATTGGCTCTCACCAATCACCCCATATGAGGTGGTGCTCATCTATTGGCTCCCGCCAATCACCCCATATAGGTCACTCTGTCATGGCCGCCACGCATGCGAAATGCGCTCTGGCCGCCACGCATGAGAAAGAACAACAACCCGGGTAATGGCAGTCCTTATATAGCCTGGTTGCCCAGCCTCTGACGTAGTCTATTGCTTTCGACAATCACCCCACATGAGGTCGCGCTCATCTATTGGCTCCCGCCAATCACCCCATATGAGGTCACTCTGTCATGGCTACCAAGTATGCGCAATGCGCTCTGGCCGCCACGCATGCGCAATGCGCTCTGGCCCCCACGCATGCGCAATGCGCTCTGGCCGCCACGCATGCGCAGTGCGCTCTGGTCGCCACGCATGCGCAGTGCGCCTTGGCCGCCACGCATGCGATGTGCGCTCTGGCCGCCACGCATGCGAAGTGCGCTCTGGCCGCCAGGCATGCGCAGTGTGCTCTGGCCGCCACGCATGCGCAATGCGCTCTGGCCCCCACGCATGCGCAGTGTGCTCTGGCCGCCACGCATGCGCAGTGCGCTCTGGCGGCCAGGCATGCGCAGTGCGCTCTGGCCGACACGCTTGTGAAGTGCGCTCTGGCCATAGGCATGCGCAGTGCGCTCTGGCCGCCACGCATGAGAAAGAACAACAACCCGGGTAATGGCAGTCCCCATATGAGGTGGCGCTCATCTATTGGCTCTCACCAATCACCCCATATGAGGTGGTGCTCATCTATTGGCTCCCGCCAATCACCCCATATAGGTCACTCTGTCATGGCCGCCACGCATGCGCAGTGTGCTCTGAACCTCAAGCATGCGCAATGCGCTATGACCGCCATGCATGCGCAGTGCGCTCTGGTCACCACGCATGCGCAATGCGCTCTGGCCCCCACGCATGCGCAATGCGCTCTAGCCACCACGAATGCGCAGTGCGTTCTGGCCCCCACGCATGCGCAATGCGCTCTGGCCACCACGAATGCGCAATGAGCTCTGGCCGCCACGAATGCGCAGTGCGCTCTGGCCACCACGCATGAGAAATAACAACAACCCGGGTAATAGCAGTCCTTATATAGCCTCTTTGCCCCGCCTCTGACGTGGTCTATTGGCTTTCGACAATCACCGCACATGAGGTGGCGCTCATCTATTGGTTCCCGCCTATCACCCCATATGAGGTCACTCTGTCATGGCTACCAAGTGTGCGCAGTGCGCTCTGGCCGCCACGAATGCGCAGTGCGCTCTGGCCCCCACGCATGCGCAATGCGCTCTGGCCGCCACGAATGCGCAGTGCGCTCTGGCCGCCACGCATGCGCAGTGCGCCTTGGCCGCCACGAAGGTGCAGTGCGCTCTGGTCGCCACGCATGCGCAGTGCGCCTTGGCCGCCAGCATGCGATGTGCGCTCTGGTCGCCACGCATGCGCAGTGCACCTTGGCCAACACGCATGCGCAGTGCGCCTTGGCCTCCACGAATGCGCAGTGCTCTCTGGCCGCCACGCATGCGCAGTGCGCCAAGGCCGCCACGAATGCGCAGTGCGCTCTAGTCGACACGCATGCGCAGTGCGCCTTGGCCAACACGCATGCGCAGTGCGCTTTGGCCGTCACGCATGCGCAGTGCGCTCTGGCCGACATGCATGCGCAATGAGCTCTGGCCTCCACGCATGCGCAATGTGCTCTGGCCGCCACGCATGCACAGTGCGCTCTGGCCGCCAACCATGCACAGTGCGCTCTGGCCCCCACGCATGCGCAGTGCGCTCTGGCCGACACGCAAGAGCAGTGTGCTCTGGACGCCACGCCTGAGCAGTGCGCTCTGGCCACCACGCATGCGCAGTGCTCTATTGCCGCCACGCATGCGCATTGCGCTCTGGCCGCCACGCATGCTCAGTGCGCCTTGGCCACCACGAATGCGCAGTGCACTCTGGTCGCCACGCATGCGCAGTGCGCCTTGGCCAACACGCATGCGCAGTGCGCTCTGGCGGCCACGCATGCGCAGTGCGCTCTGTCCATCACGGATGCGCAGTGCGCTCTGGCCAACATGAATGCGCAGTGCGCTCTGACCCTACGCATTTGCAGTGCGCTCTGGCCGCCACGCTTGCGCAGTGCGCTCTGGCCGCTAGGCATGCGCAGTGCGCTCTGGCCGCCACGCATGAAAAAGAACAACCCGGGTAATGGCAGTCCCCATATGAGGTGGCGCTCATCTATTGGCTCTCACCAATCACCCCATATGAGGTGGTGCTCATCAATTGGCTCCCGCCAATCACCCCATATAGGTCACTCTGTCATGGCCCCCACGCATGCGCAATGCACTCTGGCCACCACGCATGCGCAGTGCGCTCTGGTCGCCACGCAAGCGCAATGCGCTCTGGCCCCCACGCATGCGCAATGCGCTCTGGCCGCCACGAATGCGCAGTGCGCTCTGGACCCCATGCATGTCCAATGCGCTCTAGCCGCCATGAATGCGCAATGCGCTCTGGCCGCCAAGAATGCGCAGTGCGCTCGGGCCCCCACGCATGCGAAATGTGCTCTGGCCGCCACGCATGAGAAAGAACAACAACCAGGGTAATGGCAGTCCTAATATAGCCTGGTTGCCCCGCCTCTGACGTGGTCTAGTGGCTTTCGACAATCACCCCACATGAGGTGCCATTCATCTCTTGGCTCCCACCAATCACCCCATATGAGGTCACTCTGTCATGGCTACCAAGTATGCGCAATGCGCTCTGGCCGCCACGCATGCGCAATACGCTCTGGCCCCCACGCATGCGCATTGCGCTCTGGCCGCCACGAATGCGCAGTGCGCTCTGGCCCCCACGCATGCGCAATGCGCTCTGGCCGCCAAGAATGCGCAGTGCGCTCTGGCCGCCACGCATGCGCAGTGCGCCTTGGCCGCCATACATGCGCAGTGCGCTCTGGCCGCCACGCATGCGCAGTGCGCCTTGGCCGCCACGAATGCGCAGTGCGCTCTGTCGCCACGCATGCGCAGTGCGCCTTGGCCGCCACGCATGCGATGTGCGCTCTGGCCGCCACGCATGTGCAGTGCGCTCTGGCTGCCAGGCATGCGCAGTGTGCTCTGCCCGCCACGCATGCGCAATGCGCTCTGGCCCCCACGCATGCGCAGTGCGCTCTGGCCGCCAAGCATGCGCAGTGCGCCTTGGCCGCCATACATGCGCAGTGCGCTCTGGCCGCCACGCATGCGCAGTTCGCCTTGGCCGCCACGAATGCGCAGTGCGCTCTGTCGCCACGCATGCGCAGTGCGCCTTGGCCGCCATACATGCGCAGTGCGCTCTGGCCGCCACGCATGCGCAGTTCGCCTTGGCCGCCACGAATGCGCAGTGCGCTCTGTCGCCACGCATGCGCAGTGCGCCTTGGCCGCCACGCATGCGATGTGCGCTCTGGCCGCCACGCATGCGCAATGCGCTCTGAACCCCCACGCATGCGCAGTGCGCTCTGGCCGCCACGCATGCGCAGTGCGCTCTGGCCGCCATGCATGCGCAGTGCGCTCTGGCCGCCATGCATGAGAAAGAACAACAACCCAGGTAATGGCAGTCCCCATATGAGGTGGCGCTCATCTATTCGCTCTCACCAATCACCCCATATGAGGTGGTGCTCATCTATTGGCTCCCGCCAATCACCCCATATAGGTCACTATGTCATGGCCGCCACGCATGCGAAATGCGCTCTGGCCGCCACGCATGAGAAAGAACAACCACCCGGGTAATGGCAGTCCTTATATAGCCTGGTTGCCCCGCCTCTGACATGGTCTATTGGCTTTCGACAATCACCCCACATGAGGTCGCGCTCATCTATTGGCTCCCGCCTATCACCCCATATGAGGTCACTCTGTCATGGCTACCAACTATGCGCAATGCGCTCTGGCCGCCACGCATGCGCAATGCACTCTGGCCGCCACGCATGCGCAGTGCGCTCTGGCCGCCACGCATGGACAGTGCGAATTGGCCGCCATGCATGCGCAGTGCGCTCTGGCCACCACGCATGCGCAGTGCGCCTTGGCCGCCACGAATGCGCAGTGCGCTCTGGTCGCCACGCATGCGCAGTGCGCCTTGGCCGCCACGCATGCGCAGTGCGACTTGGCCGCCATGCATGCGCAGTGCGCTCTGGCCGCCACGCATGCGCAGTGCGCCTTGGCCGCCACGAATGCGCAGTGCGCCTTGGCCGCCACACATGCGATGTGCGCTCTGGCCACCACGCATGTGCAGTGCGCACCGGCAGCCACGCATGCGCAATGCGCTCTGGCCGCCACGCATGAGAAAGAACAACAACCCGGGTAATGGCAGTCCTTATATAGCCTGGTTGCCCCGCCTCTGACGTGGTCTATAGGCTCTCGCCAATCACCCCATATGAGGTCTCTCTGTCATGGCCACCACGAATGCGCAATGCGCTCTGGCCGTCAAGTATGCACAATGCTTTCTGGCCGCCACGCATGCGCAATGCGCTCTGGCCGCCACACATGAGCAATGCGCTCTGGCCGCCACGCATGCGCAGTCGCTCTGGTCTCCAAGCATGCGCAGTGAGCTCTTGTCGCCACGCATGAGCAGTGCTCTCTGGCCGCCACGCAATCGCAATGCGCTCTGGCCACCACGCATGCGCAGTGCGCTCTGGCCGACACGCATGCGCTCTGCGCTCTGGCCGCCACGCATGCACAGTGCGCTCTGGCCTCTAGCATGCGCAGTGCGCTCTGGCCCCCACGCATGCGCAGTGCGCTCTGGCCGCCATGCAAGCGCATTGCGCTCTGGCCGCCACGCATTTGCAGTGCGCTCTGGCCGCCACGCATGCGCTGTGCGCTCTGGCCGCCACGCATGCGCAGTGCGTTCTAGCCGCCACGCATGCGCAGTGCGCTCTGGCAGCCACGCATGCGCAATGCGCTCTGGCCGCCACGCATGAGAGAGAACAACAACCCGGGTAATGGCAGTCCTTATATAGACTTGTTGCCCCGCTCTGACGTGGTCTATTGGCTTTCGCCAATCACCCCATATGAGGTGACGCACATCTATTGGCTCCCGCCAATCACCCCATATGAGGTCTCTCTGTCATGGCCACCACGTCTGCGCAATGCGCACTGGCCACCACGCATGCGCAATGCGCTCTGGCCGACACGCATGCGCAGTGCTCTTTGGCCGCCACGCATGCGCAGTGTGCTCTGGCCGCCACGCATGCGCTGTGCGCTCTGGCCGCCACGCATGTGCAGTGCGCTGTGGCCACCACGCATGCGCAGTGCGGTGAGGCCCCCACGCATGCGCATTGCGCTCTGGCCGCCACGAATGCGCAGTGCGCTCTGGCCCCCACGCATGCGCAATGCGCTCTGGCCGCCAAGAATGCGCAGTGCGCTCTGGCCGCCACGCATGCGCAGTGCGCCTTGGCCGCCATACATGCGCAGTGCGCTCTGGCCGCCACGCATGCGCAGTGCGCCTTGGCCGCCACGAATGCGCCGTGCGCTCTGTCGCCACGCATGCGCAGTGCGCCTTGGCCGCCACGCATGCGATGTGCGCTCTGGCCGCCACGCATGTGCAGTGCGCTCTGGCCGCCAGGCCTGCGCAGTGTGCTCTGCCCGCCACGCATGCTCAATGCGCTCTGGCCCCCACGCATGCGCAATGCGCTCTAGCCACCACGAATCCGCAGTGTGCTCTGCCCGCCACGCATGCGCAATGCTCTCTGGCCGCCATGCATGCGCAATGTGCTCTGGCCGCCACGCATGAGAAAGAACAACAACCCGGGTAATGGCAGTCCTTATATAGCCTGGTTGCCCCGCCTCTGACGTGGTCTATTGGCTTTCGACAATCACCCCACATGAGGTGGCGCTCATATATTGGCTCCCGCCAATCACCCCATATGAGGTCACTCTGTCATGGCTACCAAGTATGCGCAATGCGCTCTGGACGCCACGCATGCGCAATGCGCTCTGGCCACCACGCATGCGCAGTGCGCTCTGGCCCCCACGCATGCGCAATGCGCTCTGGCCACCACGAATGCGCAGTGCGCTCTGTCTGCCACGCATGCGCAGTGCGCCTTGGCCGCCATGCATGCGCTGTGCACTCTGGCCGCCACACATGCGCAGTGCGCCTTGGCCGCCACGAATGCGCAGTGAGCTCTGGTCGCCAGGCATGCGCATTGCGCCTTGGCTGCCACGCATGCGATGTGCGCTCTGGCCGCCAGGTATGCGCAGTGAGCTCTGGCCGCCACGCATGAGAAAGAACAACAACCCGGGTAATGGCACTCCCCATATGAGGTGGCGCTCATCTATTGGCTCTCACCAATCACCCCATATGAGGTGGTGCTCATCTATTGGCTCCCGCCAATCACCCCATATAGGTCACTCGGTCATGGCCGCCACGCATGCGAAATGCGCTCTGGCCGCCACGCATGAGAAAGAACAACAACCCGGGTAATGGCAGTCCTTATATAGCCTGGTTGCCCCGCCTCTGACGTAGTCTATTGCTTTCGACAAGCACCCCACATGAAGTCGCGCTCATCTATTGGCTCCCGCCAATCACCCCATATGAGGTCACTCTGTCATGGCTACCAACTATGCGCAATGCGCTCTGGCCGCCACGCATGCGCAATGCACTCTGGCCGCCACGCATGCGCAGTGCGCCCTGGCCGCCACGCATGCGCAGTGCGACTTGGCCGCCATGCATGCGCAGTGCGCTCTGGCCGCCACGCATGCGCAGTGCGCCTTGGCCGCCACGAATGCGCATTGCGCTCTGGTCGCCACGCATGCGCAGTGCGCTCTGGACCCCACGCATGCGCAGTGCGCTCTGTCCGCCACGCATGCACAGTGCGCTCTGTCCGCCACGCATGCGCAGTGCGATCTGGCCCACACGCATGCGCAGTGCGCTCTTGCCGCCACGCATGCGCCGTGCGCTCTGGCCGCCACGCATGCGCAGTGCGCTCTGGCTGCCACGCATGCGCAATGCTCTCTGGCCGCCATGCAGGCGCAATGCTCTCTGGCCGCCACGCATGAGAAAGAACAACAACCCGGGTAATGGCAGTCCTTATATAGCCTGGTTTCCCCGCCTCTGACGTGGTCTATAGGCTCTCGCCAATCACCCCATATGAGGTCTCTCTGTCATGTCCACCACGTATGCGCAATGCGCGCTGGCCGCGAAGCATGAGCAATGCGCTCTGGCCACCAGGCATGCGCAATGCTCTCTGGCCGCCACACATGCGCAATGCGCTCTGGCCACCACGCATGCGCAGTGCGCTATAGGCGCCACGCATGCGCAGTGCGCTCTGGCCGCCATGCATGCGCAATGCGCTCTGGCACCGACGCATGCGCAGTGCGCTCTGGCCGCCATGAATTTGCAGTGCTCTCTGGCCGCCACGCATGCGCAGTGCGCTCTGGCCGCCAAGCATGCGCTGTGCGCTCTGGCCGCCACGCATGCACAGTGCGCTCTGGCCGCCACGCATGCGCAATGCGCTCTGGCCCCCACCAATGCGCAGTGCGCTCTGGCAGCCACGCATGCGCAGTGCGCTCTGGCCGCCACGCATGCTCTGTGCGCTCTGGCCGCCACGCATGCGCAATGAGTTCTGGCCGCCACACATGCGCAATGCGCTCTGGCCACCATGCATGCGCAGTGCGCTCTGGCCGCCATGCATTCGCAATGAGCTCTGGCCTCCACGCATGCGCAATGTGCTCTGGCCGCCACGCATGCACAGTGCGCTCTGGCCGCCACCCATGCACAGTGCGCTCTGGCCCCCACGCATGCGCAGTGCGCTCTGGCCGCCACGCAAGAGCAGTGTGCTCTGGCCGCCACGCCTGCGCAGTGCGCTCTGGCCACCACGCATGCGCAGTGCTCTATTGCCGCCACGCATGCGCATTGCGCTCTGGCCGCCACGCATGCTCAGTGCGCCTTGGCCACCACGAATGCGCAGTGCACTCTGGTCGCCACGCATGCGCAGTGCGCCTTGGCCAACACGCATGCGCAGTGCGCTCTGGCGGCCACGCATGCGCAGTGCGCTCTGTCCGTCACGGATGCGCAGTGCGCTCTGGCCAACATGAATGCGCAGTGCTCTCTGGCCCCTACGCATTTGCAGTGCGCTCTGGCCGCCACGCTTGCGCAGTGCGCTCTGGCCGCTAGGCATGCGCAGTGCGCTCTGGCCGCCACGCATGAAAAAGAACAACCCGGGTAATGGCAGTCCCCATATGAGGTGGCGCTCATCTATTGGCTCTCACCAATCACCCCATATGAGGTGGTGCTCATCTATTGGCTCCCGCCAATCACCCCATATAGGTCACTCTGTCATGGCCCCCACGCATGCGCAATGCACTCTGGCCACCACGCATGCGCAGTGCGCTCTGGTCGCCACGCAAGCGCAATGCGCTCTGGCCCCCACGCATGCGCAATGCGCTCTGGCCGCCACGAATGCGCAGTGCGCTCTGGACCCCATGCATGTCCAATGCGCTCTAGCCGCCATGAATGCGCACTGCGCTCTGGCCGCCAAGAATGCGCAGTGCGCTCGGGCCCCCACGCATGCGAAATGTGCTCTGGCCGCGACGCATGAGAAAGAACAACAACCCGGGTAATGGCAGTCCTAATATAGCCTGGTTGCCCCGCCTCTGACGTGGTCTAGTGGCTTTCGACATCACCCCACATGAGGTGCCATTCATCTCTTGGCTCCCACCAATCACCCCATATGAGGTCACTCTGTCATGGCTACCAAGTATGCGAAATGCGCTCTGGCCGCCACGCATGCGCAATACGCTCTGGCCCCCACGCATGCGCATTGCGCTCTGGCCGCCACGAATGCGCAGTGCGCTCTGGCCCCCACTCATGCGCAATGCGCTCTGGCCGCCAAAAATGCGCAGTGCGCTCTGGCCGCCACGCATGCGCAGTGCGCCTTGGCCGCCATACATGCGCAGTGCGCTCTGGCCGCCACGCATGCGCAGTGCGCCTTGGCCGCCATACATGCGCAGTGCGCTCTGTCGCCACGCATGCGCAGTGCGCCTTGGCCGCCACGCATGCGATGTGCGCTCTGGCCGCCACTCATGTGCAGTGCGCTCTGGCCGCCAGGCATGCGCAGTGCGCTCTGCCCGCCACGCATGCGCAATGCGCTCTGGCCCCCACGCATGCGCAGTGCGCTCTGGCCGCCACGCATGCGCAGTGCGCTCTGGCCGCCTGCATGCGCAGTGCGCTCTGGCCGCCATGCATGAGAAAGAACAACAACCCAGGTAATGGCAGTCCCCATATGAGGTGGCGCTCATCTATTCGCTCTCACCAATCACCCCATATGAGGTGGTGCTCATCTATTGGCTCCCGCCAATCACCCCATATAGGTCACTATGTCATGGCCGCCACGCATGCGAAATGCGCTCTGGCCGCCACGCATGAGAAAGAACAACAACCCGGGTAATGGCAGTCCTTATATAGCCTGGTTGCCCCGCCTCTGACATGGTCTATTGGCTTTCGACAATCACCCCACATGAGGTCGCGCTCATCTATTGGCTCCCGCCTATCACCCCATATGAGGTCACTCTGTCATGGCTACCAACTATGCGCAATGCGCTCTGGCCGCCACGCATGCGCAATGCACTCTGGCCGCCACGCATGCGCAGTGCGCTCTGGCCGCCACGCATGGACAGTGCGACTTGGCCGCCATGCATGCGCAGTGCGCTCTGGCCACCACGCATGCGCAGTGCGCCTTGGCCGCCACGAATGCGCAGTGCGCTCTGGTCGCCACGCATGCGCAGTGCGCCTTGGCCGCCACGCATGCGCAGTGCGACTAGGCCGCCATGCATGCGCAGTCGCTCTGGCCGCCACGCATGCGCAGTGCGCCTTGGCCGCCACGAATGCGCAGTGCGCTCTGGTCGCCACGCATGCGCAGTGCGCCTTGGCCGCCACGCATGCGATGTGCGCTCTGGCCGCCACGCATGCGCAGTGCGCACCGGCAGCCACGCATGCGCAATGCGCTCTGGCCGCCACGCATGAGAAAGAACAACAACCCGGGTAATGGCAGTCCTTATATAGCCTGGTTGCCCCGCCTCTGACGTGGTCTATAGGCTCTCGCCAATCACCCCATATGAGGTCTCTCTGTCATGGCCACCACGAATGCGCAATGCGCTCTGGCCGTCAAGTATGCACAATGCTTTCTGGCCGCCACGCATGCGCAATGCGCTCTGGCCGCCACACATGAGCAATGCGCTCTGGCCGCCATGCATGCGCAGTCGCTCTGGTCTCCAAGCATGCCCAGTGAGCTCTTGTCACCACGCATGAGCAGTGCTCTCTGGCCGCCACGCAATCGCAATGCGCTCTGGCCACCACGCATGCGCAGTGCGCTCTGGCCTCCAAGCATGCGCAGTGCGCTCTGGGCTCCACGCATGCGCAGTGCGCTCTGGCCGCCATGCATGCTCCATGCACTCTAGTCGCCACGAATTCGCAGTGCTCTCTGGCCGCCACGCATGCGCATTGCGCACTGGCCGACACGCATGCGCTCTGCGCTCTGGCCGCCACGCATGCACAGTGCGCTCTGGCCTCCAGCATGCGCAGTGCGCTCTGGCCCCCACGCATGCGCAGTGCGCTCTGGCCGCCATGCAAGCGCATTGCGCTCTGGCCGCCACGCATTTGCAGTGCGCTCTGGCCGCCACGCATGCGCTGTGCGCTCTGGCCGCCACTCATGCGCAGTGCGTTCTAGCCGCCACGCATGCGCAGTGCGCTCTGGCAGCCACGCATGCGCAATGCGCTCTGGCCGCCACGCATGAGAGAGAACAACAACCCGGGTAATGGCAGTCCTCATATAGACTTGTTGCCCCGCTCTGACGTGGTCTATTGGCTTTCGCCAATCACCCCATATGAGGTGACGCACATCTATTGGCTCCCGCCAATCACCCCATATGAGGTCTCTCTGTCAGGCCACCACGTCTGCGCAATGCGCACTGGCCAACACGCATGCGCAATGCGCTCTGGCCGCCACGCATGCGCAGTGCTCTTTGGCCGCCACGCATGCGCAGTGTGCTCTGGCCGCCACGCATGCGCTGTGCGCTCTGGCCGCCACGCATATGCAGTGCGCTGTGGCCACCACGCATGCGCAGTGCGGTGAGGCCCCCACGCATGCGCAGTGCGCTCTGGCCGCCACGCATGCGCTGTGGGCTCTGGCCGCCACGCATGCACAGTGCGCCCTGTCCGCCACGCATGCGCAGTGCGCTCTGGCCCCCACGCATGCGCAGTGCACTCTAGCCGCCACACAAGCGCAGTGCACTCTGGCCGCCACGCATGCGCAGTGCGCTCTGGCTGCCACGCATGCGCAGTGCGCTCTGGCTGCCACGCATGCGCAATGCGCACTGGCAGCCACGCATGCGCAATGCGCTCTGGCCGCCACACATGAGAAAGAACAACAACCCGGGTAATAGCAGTCCTTATATAGCCTGGTTGCCCGCCTCTGACGTGGTCTATTGGCTCTCGCCAATCACCCCATATGAGGTGGCGCTCATCTATTGGCTCTCGCCAATCACCCCATATGAGGTCTCTCTGTCATGTCCACCACGTATGTGCAATGCGCTCTGGCCGCGAAGCATGGGCAATGTGCTCTGGCCGCCACGCATGCGCAATGCTCTCTGGCCGCCACGCATGCGAAATGCGCTCTGGCTACCACGCATGTGCAGTGCGCTCTGGCCGAAACGCATGCGCAGTGCGCTCTGGGCTCCACGCATGCACAGTGCGCTCTGGCCGCCATGCATGCTCAATGCACTCTAGTCGCCACGAATTCGCAGTGCTCTCTGGCCGCCACGCATGCGCAGTGCGCTCTGGCCGACACGCATGCGCTGTGCGCTCTGGCCGCCACGCATGCACAGTGCGCTCTGACCCCCAGCATGCGCAGTGCGCTCTGGACCCCACGCATGCGCAGTGCGCTCTGGCCGCCACGCATTTGCAGTGCGCTCTGGCCGCCACGCATTCGCAGTGCGCTCTGGCCGCCACGCATGCGCTGTGCGCTCTGGCCGCCACGCATGCGCAGTGCGCTCTGGCCGCCACGCATGCGCAGTGCGTTCTGGCCGACACGCATGCGCAGTGCGCTCTGGCAGCCACGCATGTGCAATGCGCTCTGGCAGCCACGCATGCGCAATGCGCTCTGGCCGCCACGCATGAGAAAGAACAACAAAGCGGGTAATGGCAGTCCTTATATAGCCTGTTTGCCCCGCCTCTGACGTGGTCTATTGGCTCTCGCCAATCACCCCATATGAGGTGGCGCTCATCTATTGGCTCTCGCCAATCACCCCATATGAGGTCTCTCTGTCATGTCCACCACGTATGTGCAATGCGCTCTGGCCGCGAAGCATGGGCAATGCGCTCTGGCCGCCACGCATGCGCAATGCTCTCTGGCCGCCACGCATGCGAAATGCGCTCTGGCCATCACGCATGTGCAGTGCGCTCTGGCCGAAACGCATGCGCAGTGCGCTCTGGGCTCCACGCATGCGCAGTGCGCTCTGGCCGCCATGCATGCTCAATGCACTCTAGTCGCCATGAATTCGCAGTGCTCTCTGGCCGCCACGCATGCGCAGTGCGCTCTGGCCGAACGCATGCGCTGTGGGCTCTGGCCGCCACGCATGCACAGTGCGCTCTGGCCCCCAGCATGCGCAGTGCGCTCTGGCCCCCACGCATGCGCAGTGCGCTCTGGCCGCCACGCAAGCGCAGTGCGCTCTGGCCGCCACGCATTTGCAGTGCGCTCTGGCCGCCACGCATGCGCTGGGCGCTCTGGCCGCCACGCATTTGCAGTGCGCTCTGGCCGCCACGCATGTGCAGTGCGCTCTGGCCGCCACGCATGCGCAGTGCGCTCTGGCTGCCACGCATGCGCAGTGCTCTCTGGCTTCCACGCATGCGCAATGCGCACTGGCAGCCACGCATGCGCAATGCGCTCTGGCCGCCACACATGAGAAAGAACAACAACCCGGGTAATAGCAGTCCTTATATAGCCTGGTTGCCCGCCTCTGACGTGGTCTATTGGCTCTCGCCAATCACCCCATATGAGGTGGCGCTCATCTATTGGCTCTCGCCAATCACCCCATATGAGGTCTCTCTGTCATGTCCACCACGTATGTGCAATGCGCTCTGGCCGCGAAGCATGGGCAATGTGCTCTGGCCGCCACGCATGCGCAATGCTCTCTGGCCGCCACGCATGCGAAATGCGCTCTGGCTACCACGCATGTGCAGTGCGCTATGGCCGAAACGCATGCGCAGTGCGCTCTGGGCTCCACGCATGCGCAGTGCGCTCTGGCCGCCATGCATGCTCAATGCACTCTAGTCGCCACGAATTCGCAGTGCTCTCTGGCCGCCACGCATGCGCAGTGCGCTCTGGCCGACACGCATGGGCTGTGCGCTCTGGCCGCCACGCATGCACAGTGCGCTCGGACCCCCAGCATGTGCAGTGCGCTCTGGCCCCCACGCATGCGCAGTGCGCTCTGGCCGCCACACAAGCGCAGTGCGCTCTGGCCGCCACGCATTTGCAGTGCGCTCTGGCCGCCACGCATGCGCAGTGCGCTCTGGCCGCCATGCATTCTCAATGCACTCTAGTCGCCACGAATTCGCAGTGCTCTCTGGCCGCCACGCATGCGCAGTGCGCTCTGGCCGACACGCATGCGCTGTGCGCTCTGGCCGCCACGCATGCACAGTGCGCTCTGGCCCCCAGCATGCGCAGTGCGCTCTGGCCCCACGCATGCGCAGTGCGCTCTGGCCGCCACGCAAGCGCAGTGCGCTCTGGCCGCCACGCATTCGCAGTGCGCTCTGGCCACCACGCATGCGCTGTGCGCTCTGGCCGCCACGCATGCGCAGTGCGCTCTGGCCGCCACGCATGCGCAGTGCGTTCTGGCCGACACGCATGCGCAGTGCGCTCTGGCAGCCACGCATGTGCAATGCGCTCTGGCAGCCACGCATTCGCAATGCGCTCTGGCCGCCACGCATGAGAAAGAACAACAAAGCGGGTAATGGCAGTCCTTATATAGCCTGTTTGCCCCGCCTCTGACGTGGTCTATTGGCTTTCGCCAATCACCCCATATGAGGTGGCGCTCATCTATTGGCTCTCGCCAATCACCCCATATGAGGTCTCTCTGTTTTGTCCACCACGTATGTGCAATGCGCTCTGGCCGCGAAGCATGGGCAATGCGCTCTGGCCGCCACGCATGCGCAATGCTCTCTGGCCGCCACGCATGCGAAATGCGCTCTGGCCACCACGCATGTGCAGTGCGCTCTGGCCGAAACGCATGCGCAGTGCGCTCTGGGCTCCACGCATGCGCAGTGCGCTCTGGCCGCCATTCATGCTCAATGCACTCTAGTCGCCATGAATTCGCAGTGCTCTCTGGCCGCCACGCATGCGCAGTGCGCTCTGGCCGAACGCATGCGCTGTGGGCTCTGGCCGCCACGCATGCACAGTGCGCTCTGGCCCCCAGCATGCGCAGTGCGCTCTGGCCCCCACGCATGCGCAGTGCGCTCTGGCCGCCACGCAAGCGCAGTGCGCTCTGGCCGCCACGCATGCGCAGTGCGCTCTGGCCGCCACGCATGCACAGTGCGCTCTGGCCCCCAGCATGCGCAGTGCGCTCTGGCCCCCACGCATGCGCAGTGCGCTCTGGCCGCCACGCAAGCGCAGTGCGCTCTGGCCGCCACGCATTTGCAGTGCGCTCTGGCCGCCACGCATGCGCTGTGCGCTCTGGCCGCCACGCATGCGCAATGCGCTCTGGCTGCCACGCAAGCGCAGTGCGCTCTGGCCGCCACGCATTTGCAGTGCGCTCTGGCCGCCACGCATGCGCTGTGCGCTCTGGCCGCCACGCATGCGCAGTGCGCTCTGGCTGCCACGCATGCGCAGTGCGTTCTGGCCGCCACGCATGCGCAGTGCGCCCTGGCAGCCACGCATGCGCAATGCGCTCTGGCCGCCACGCATGAGAGAGAACAACAACCCGGGTAATGGCAGTCCTTATATAGACTTGTTGCCCCGCTCTGACGTGGTCTATTGGCTTTAGCCAATCACCCCATATGAGGTGACGCACATCTATTGGCTCCCGCCAATCACCCCATATGAGGTCTCTCTGTCATGGCGATCACATTCGCGCAATGCGCTCTGGCCACCACGCATGCGCAATGCGCTCTGGCCGCCACGCATGCGCAGTGCTCTTTGGCCGACACGCATGCGCAGTGTGCTCTGGCTGCCACGCATGCGCTGTGCTCTCTGGCCGCCACGCATGCGCAGTGTGCTGTGTCGACCATGCATGCGCAGTGCGGTGAGGCCCACACGCATGCGCAGTGCGCTCTGGCCCCCACGCATGCGCAGTGCGCTCTGGCCGCCACACAAGCGCAGTGCGCT
This sequence comes from Sorex araneus, assembly GCF_027595985.1. Lineage (NCBI taxonomy): Eukaryota > Metazoa > Chordata > Mammalia > Eulipotyphla > Soricidae > Sorex > Sorex araneus. Next base: position 74,253,381 of record NC_073305.1, on the reverse strand, counting down.
CTGACCGCCACGCATGTGCAGTGCGCTCTGGCCGCCACGCATGCGCAGTGCGCTCTGGCTGCCACGCATGCGCAGTGAGCTCTGGCTGCCACGCATACGCAATGCGCACTGGCAGCCACGCATGCGCAATGCGCTCTGGCCGCCACGCATGAGAAAGAACAACAACCCGGGTAATGGCAGTCCTTATATAGCCTGGTTGCACCGCCTCTGACGTGGTCTATTGGCTCTCGCCAATCACCCCATATGAGGTGGCGCTCATCTATTGGCTCTCACCAATCATCCCATATGCGGTCTCTCTGTCATGTCCACCACGTATGTGCAATGCGCTCTGGCCGCGAAGCATGGGCAATGCGCTCTGGCCGCCACGCATGCGAAATGCGCTCTGGCCACCACGCATGTGCAGTGCGCTCTGGCCGAAACGCATGCGCAGTGCGCTCTGTGCTCCACGCATGCGCAGTGCTCTCTGGCCGCCATGCATGCTCAATGCACTCTAGTCGCCACGAATTCGCAGTGCTCTCTGGCCGCCACGCATGCGCAGTGCGCTCTGGCCGACACGCATGCGCTGTGCGCTCTGGCCGCCACGCATGCACAGTGCGCTCTGGCCCCCAGCATGCGCAGTGCGCTCTGGCCCCCACGCATGCGCAGTGCGCTCTGGCCGCCACGCAAGCGCAGTGCGCTCTGGCCGCCACGCATTCGCAGTGCGCTCTGGCCGCCACGCATGCGCTGTGCACTCTGGCCGCCACGCATGCGCAGTGCGCTCTGGCCGCCACGCATGCGCAGTGCGTTCTGGCAGGCACGCATGCGCAGTGCGCTCTGGCAGCCACGCATGCGCAATGCGCTCTGGCCGCCACGCATGAGAGAGAACAAAAACCCGGGTAATGGCAGTCCTTATATAGACTTGTTGCCCCGCTCTGACGTGGTCTATTGGCTTTCGCCAATCACCCCATATGAGGTGACGCACATCTATTGGCTCTCGCCAATCACCCCTATGAGGTCGCGCTCATCTATTGGCTCCCGCCAATCACCCCATATGAGGTCTCTCTGTCATGGCCACCACGTCTGCGCAATGCGCTCTGGCCGCCACTCATGGGCAATGAGCTCTGGCCGCCACGCATGCTCAATGCACTCTGGCCCCCACTCATGAGAAAGAACAACAACCCGGGTAATGGCAGTGCTTATATAGCCTGGTTGGCCCGCCTCTGACGTGGTCTATAGGCTCTCGCCAATCACCCCATATGAGGTCTCTCTGACATGGCCACCACGAATGCGCAATGCGCTCTGGCCGCCAAGTATGCGCAATGATTTCTGGCCGCCACGCATGCACAATGCGCTCTGGCCGCCACGCATGAGCAATGCGCTCTGGCCGCCACGCATGCGCAGTGCGCTCTGGCCTCCAAGCATGCGCAGTGCGCTCTGGTCGCCACGCATGAGCAGTGCGCTCTGGCCGCCACGCAATCGCAATGCGATCTGGCCCCAACGCATGCGCAGTGCGCTCTGCCGCCACGCATGCGCAATGAGCTCTGGCCGCCACACATGCGCAATGCGCTCTGGACGACACGCATGCGCAGTGCACTCTGGCCTCCATGCATGCGCAGTGCGCTCTGGTCGACACGCATGAGCAGTGCGCTCTGGCCGCCACGCAATCGCAATGCGCTCTGGCCCCAACGCATGCGCAGTGCGCTCTAGCCGCCACGCATGCGCAGTGCGCTCTGGCCGCCAAGCATGCGCAGTGCGCTCTGGCCGCCACGCATGCGCAATGAGCTCTGGCCGCCACACATGCGCAATGCGCTCTGGCCGCCATGCATGCGCAGTGCGCTCTGGATGCCACGCATGCGCAATGCGCTCTGGCCCCCACGCATGCGCAATGCGCTCTGTCCGCCTGCATGCGCAGTGCGCTCTGGCCGCCACGCATGCGCAATGCGCTCTGGCCGCCACGCATGCGCAATGCGCTCTAGCGGCCACGCATGCGAAAGGCGCTCTGGCCGCCACGCATGCGCACTGCGCTCTGGCCGCCACGCATGCGCAATGCGCTCTGGTCACCACACATGCGCAATGCGCTCTGGCCCCGACGTATGCGCAGTGCTCTCTGGCCGCGATGCATGCGCAATACGCTCTGGCCCCTATGCATGCGCAGTGCTCTCTGGCCGCCACGAATTCGCAGTGCTCTCTGGCCTCCACGCATGTGCAGTGCGCTCTGGCCGCCACGCATGCGCTGTGCGCTCTGGCCGCCATGCATGCACAGTGCGCTCTGGCCGCCACGCATGCGCAGTGCGCTCTGGCCCCCACGCATGCGCAGTGCGCTCTGGCCGCCACGCATGCGAAATGCGCTCTGGCCGCCACGCATGAGAAAGAACAACAACCCGGGTAATGGCAGTCCTTATATAGCCTGGTTGCCCCGCCTCTGACGTGGTCTATTGGCTTTCGACAATCACCCCACATGAGGTCGCTCTCATCTATTTGCTCCCGCCAATCACCCCATATGAGGTCACTCTGTCATGTCTACCAAGTATGCGCAATGCGCTCTGGCCGCCACGCATGCGCAATGCGCTCTGGCCGCCACGCATGCGCAGTGCGCTCTGGCCTCCACGCATGCGCAGTGCGACTTGGCCGCCATGCATGCGCAGTGCGCTCTGGCCGCCACGCATGCGCAGTGCGCCTTGGCCGCCACGAATGCGCATTGCGCTCTGGTCGCCACGCATGCGCAGTGCGCCTTGGCCGCCACGCATGCGATGTGCGCTCTGGCCGCCACGAATGCGCAGTTCGCGCTGGCCGCCAGGCATGCGCAGTGCGCTCTACCCGCCACGCATGCGCAATGCGCTCTGGCCCCCACGCATGCGCAGTGCGCTCTGGCCGCCACGCATGCACAGTGCACTCTGGCCGCCACGCATGCGCAGTGCGCTCTGGCCGCCACGCATGAGAAAGAACAACAACCCGGGTAATGGCAGTCCTAATATAGCCTGGTTGCCCCGCCTCTGAGGTGGTCTAGTGGCTTTCGACAATCACCCCACAGGAGGTGCCATTCATCTCTTGGCTCCCACCAATCACCCCATATGAGGTCACTCTGTCATGGCTACCAAGTATGCGAAATGCGCTCTGGCCGCCACGCATGCGCAATACGCTCTGGCGCCCACGCATGCGCATTGCGCTCTGGCCGCCACGAATGCGCAGTGCGCTCTGGCCCCCACGCATGCGCAATGCGCTCTGGCCGCCACGAATGCGCAGTGCGCTCTGGCCGCCACGCATGCGCAGTGCGCCTTGGCCGCCACGAATGCGCAGTGCGCTCTGTCGCCACGCATGCGCAGTGCGCCTTGGCGACCACGCATGCGATGTGCGCTCTGGCCGCCACGCATGCGCAGTGCGCTCTGGCCGCTAGGCATGCGCAGTGTGCTCTGCCCGCCACGCATGTGCAATGCGCTCTGGCCCCCACGCATGCGCAGTGCGCTCTGGCCGCCACGCATGCGCAGTGCGCTCTGGCCGCCACGCACGCGCAGTGCGCTCTGGCCGCCACGCATGAGAAAGAACAACAACCCGTGTAATGGCAGTCCCCATATGAGGTGGCGCTCATCTATTGGCTCTCACCAATCACCCCATATGAGGTGGTGCTCATCTATTGGCTCCCGCCAATCACCCCATATAGGTCACTATGTCATGGCCGCCACGCATGCGAAATGCGATCTGGCCGCCACGCATGAGAAAGAACAACAACCCGGGTAATGGCAGTCCTTATATAGCCTGGTTGCCCCGCCTCTGACATGGTCTATTGGCTTTTGACAATCACCCCACATGAGGTCGCGCTCATCTATTGGCTCCCGCCAATCACCCCATATGAGGTCACTCTGTCATGGCTACCAACTCTGCGCAATGCGCTCTGGCCGCCACGCATGCGCAGTGCTCTCTGGCCGCCACGCATGCGCAGTGTGCTCTGGCCGCCACGCATGCGCAGTGCGCTCTGGCCGCCACGCATGCGCAGTGCGTTCTGGCAGGCACGCATGCGCAGTGCGCTCTGGCAGCCACGCATGCGCAATGCGCTCTGGCCGCCACGCATGAGAGAGAACAAAAACCCGGGTAATGGCAGTGCTTATATAGCCTGGGTGGCCCGCCTCTGACGTGGTCTATAGGCTCTCGCCAATCACCCCATATGAGGTCTCTCTGACATGGCCACCACGAATGCGCAATGCGCTCTGGCCGCCAAGTATGCGCAATGATTTCTGGCCGCCACGCATGCACAATGCGCTCTGGCCGCCACGCATGAGCAATGCGCTCTGGCCGCCACGCATGTGCTGTGCGCTCTGGCCGCCACGCATGCGCAGTGCGCTCTGGCCGCCACGCATGCGCAGTGCGTTCTGGCCGACACGCATGCGCAGTGCGCTCTGGCAGACATGCATGTGCAATGCGCTCTGGCCGCCACGCATGAGAAAGAACAACAAAGCGGGTAATGGCAGTCCTTATATAGCCTGTTTGCCCCGCCTCTGACGTGGTCTATTGGCTCTCGCCAATCACCCCATATGAGGTCTCTCTGTCATGTCCACCACGTATGTGCAATGCGCTCTGGCCGCGAAGCATGGGCAATGCGCTCTGGCCGCCACGCATGCGCAATGCTCTCTGGCCGCCACGCATGCGAAATGCGCTCTGGCCACCACGCATGTGCAGTGCGCTCTGGCCGAAACGCATGCGCAGTGCGCTCTGGGCTCCACGCATGCGCAGTGCGCTCTGGCCGCCACGCATGCGCAGTGCGCTCTGGCCCCCAGCATGCGCAATGCGCTCTGGCCCCCACGCATGCGCAGTGCGCTCCGGCCGCCACGCAAGCGCAGTGCGCTCTGGCCGCCACGCATTTGCAGTGCGCTCTGGCCGCCACGCATGCGCTGTGCGCTCTGGCCGCCACGCATGTGCAGTGCGCTCTGGCTGCCACGCATGCGCAGTGCGCTCTGGCTGCCACGCATGCGCAATGCGCACTGGCAGCCACGCATGCGCAATGCGCTCTGGCCGCCACACATGAGAAAGAACAACAACCCGGGTAATAGCAGTCCTTATATAGCCTGGTTGCCCGCCTCTGACGTGGTCTATTGGCTCTCGCCAATCACCCCATATGAGGTGGCGCTCATCTATTGGCTCTCGCCAATCACCCCATATGAGGTCTCTCTGTCATTTCCACCACGTATGTGCAATGCGCTCTGGCCGCGAAGCATGGGCAATGTGCTCTGGCCACCACGCATGCGCAATGCTCTCTGGCCGCCACGCATGCGAAATGCGCTCTGGCCGCCACGCATGCGCAGTGCGCTCTGGCCTCCAAGAATGCGCAGTGCGCTCTGGTCGCCACGCATGAGCAGTGCGCTCTGGCCGCCATGCAATCGCAATGCGATCTGGCCCCAACGCATGCGCAGTGCGCTCTGCCGCCACGCATGCGCAATGAGCTCTGGCCGCAACACATGCGCAATGCGCTCTGGACGACACGCATGCGCAGTGCACTCTGGCCTCCATGCATGCTCAGTGCGCTCTGGTCGACACGCATGAGCAGTGCGCTCTGGCCGCCACGCAATCGCAATGCGCTCTGGCCCCAACGCATGCGCAGTGCGCTCTAGCCGCCACGCATGCGCAGTGCGCTCTGGCCGCCAAGCATGCGCAGTGCGCTCTGGCCGCCACGCATGCGCAATGAGCTCTGGCCGCCACACATGCGCAATGCGCTCTGGCCGCCATGCATGCGCAGTGCGCTCTGGATGCCACGCAAGTGCAATGCGCTCTGGCCCCCACGCATGCGCAATGCGCTCTCTCCGCCTGCATGCGCAGTGCGCTCTGGCCGCCTGCATGCGCAGTGCGCTCTGGCCGCCACGCATGCGCAATGCGCTCTGGCCGCCACGCATGCGCAATGCGCTCTAGCGGCCACGCATGCGAAAGGCGCTCTGGCCGCCACGCATGCGCACTGCGCTCTGGCCGCCACGCATGCGCAATGCGCTCTGGTCACCACACATGCGCAATGCGCTCTGGCCCCGACGTATGCGCAGTGCTCTCTGGCCGCCATGCATGCGCAATGCGCTCTGGCCCCTATGCATGCGCAGTGCGCTCTGGCCGCCACGAATTCGCAGTGCTCTCTGGCCTCCACGCATGTGCAGTGCGCTCTGGCCGCCACGCATGCGCTGTGCGCTCTGGCCGCCATGCATGCACAGTGCGCTCTGGCCGCCACGCATGCGCAGTGCGCTCTGGCCCCCACGCATGCGCAGTGCGCTCTGGCCGCCACGCATGCGAAATGCGCTCTGGCCGCCACGCATGAGAAAGAACAACAACCCGGGTAATGGCAGTCCTTATATAGCCTGGTTGCCCCGCCTCTGACGTGGTCTATTGGCTTTCGACTATCACCCCACATGAGGTCGCTCTCATCTATTTGCTCCCGCCAATCACCCCATATGAGGTCACTCTGTCATGTCTACCAAGTATGCGCAATGCGCTCTGGCCGCCACGCATGCGCAATGCGCTCTGGCCGCCACGCATGCGCAGTGCGCTCTGGCCGCCACGCATGCGCAGTGCGACTTGGCCGCCATGCATGCGCAGTGCGCTCTGGCCGCCACGCATGCGCAGTGCGCCTTGGCCGCCACGAATGCGCATTGCGCTCTTGTCGCCACGCATGCGCAGTGCGCCTTGGCCGCCACGCATGCGATGTGCGCTCTGGCCGCCACGAATGCGCAGTTCGCGCTGGCCGCCAGGCATGCGCAGTGCGCTCTAGCCGCCACGCATGCGCAATGCGCTCTGGCCCCCACGCATGCGCAGTGCGCTCTGGCCGCCACGCATGCGCAGTGCGCTCTGGCAGCCACGCATGCGCAGTGCGCTCTGGCCGCCATGCATGCGCAGTGGGCTCTGGTGGCCACGCATGCGCAGTGCGCTCTGGCCCCCACGCATGCTCAATGCACTCTGGCAACCACGCATGCGCAGTGCACTCTGGCCACCACGCATGCGCAGTGCGCTCTGGTCGCCACGCATGTGCAATGCGCTCTGGCCCCCATGCATGCGCAGTGCGCTCTGGCCGCCACGCATGCGCAGTGCGCTCTGGCCGCCATGCATGCGCAGTGGGCTCTGGTGGCCACGTATGCGCAGTGCGCTCTGGCCCCCACGCATGCGCAATGCACTCTGGCAACCACGCATGCGCAGTGCACTCTGGCCACCACGCATGCGCAGTGCGCTCTGGTCGCCACGCATGTGCAATGCGCTCTGGCCCCCATGCATGCGCAATGCGCTCTGGCCCCCACGCATGCGCAATGCACTCTGGCCACCACGCATGCGCAGTGCGCTCTGGTCGCCACGCAAGCGCAATGCGCTCTGGCCCCCACGCATGCGCAATGCGCTCTGGCCGCCACGAATGCGCAGTGCGCTATGGCCCCCACGCATGTCCAATGCGCTCTGGCCGCCATGAATGCGCAATGCGCTCTGGCCGCCAAGAATGCGCAGTGCGCTCGGGCCCCCACGCATGCGAAATGCTCTCTGGCCGCCACGCATGAGAAAGAACAACAACCCGGGTAATGGCAGTCCTAATATAGCCTGGTTGCCCCGCCTCTGAGGTGGTCTAGTGGCTTTCGACAATCACCCCACAGGAGGTGCCATTCATCTCTTGGCTCCCACCAATCACCCCATATGAGGTCACTCTGTCATGGCCACCAAGTATGCGCAATGCGCTCTGGCCGCCACGCATGCGCAATACGCTCTGGCCCCCACGCATGCGCATTGCGCTCTGGCCGCCACGAATGCGCAGTGCGCTCTGGCCCACACGCATGCGCAATGCGCTCTGGCCGCCACGAATGCGCAGTGCGCTCTGGCCGCCACGCATGCGCAGTGCGCCTTGGCCGCCATACATGTGCAGTGCGCTCTGGCCGCCACGCATGCGCAGTGCGCCTTGGCCGCCACGCATGCGCAGTGCGCCTTGGCCGCCATACATGCGCAGTGCGCTCTGGCCGCCACGCATGCGCAGTGCGCCTTGGCCGCCACGCATGCGCAGTGCGCCTTGGCCGCCACGCATGCGATGTGCGCTCTGGCCGCCACGCATGCGCAGTGCGCTCTGGCCGCCAGGCATGCGCAGTGTGCTCTGCCCGCCACGCATGCGCAATGCGCTCTGGCCCCCACGCATGCGCAGTGCGCTCTGGCCGCCACGCATGCGCAGTGCGCTCTGGCCGCCACGCACGCGCAGTGCGCTCTGGCCGCCACGCATGAGAAAGAACAACAACCCGTGTAATGGCAGTCCCCATATGAGGAGGCGCTCATCTATTGGCTCTCACCAATCACCCCATATGAGGTGGTGCTCATCTATTGGCTCCCGCCAATCACCCCATATAGGTCACTATGTCATGGCCGCCACGCATGCGAAATACGCTCTGGCCGCCACGCATGAGAAAGAACAACAACCCGGGTAATGGCAGTCCTTATATAGCCTGGTTGCCCCGCCTCTGACATGGTCTATTGGCTTTTGACAATCACCCCACATGAGGTCGCGCTCATCTATTGGCTCCCGCCAATCACCCCATATGAGGTCACTCTGTCATGGCTACCAACTCTGCGCAATGCGCTCTGGCCGCCACGCATGCGCAGTGCTCTGTGGCCGCCACGCATGCGCAGTGTGCTCTGGCCGCCACGCATGCGCAGTGCGCTATGGCCGCCACGCATGCGCAGTGCGTTCTGGCAGGCACGCATGCGCAGTGCGCTCTGGCAGCCACGCATGCGCAATGCGCTCTGGCCGCCACGCATGAGAGAGAACAAAAACCCGGGTAATCGCAGTGCTTATATAGCCTGGTTGGCCCGCCTCTGACGTGGTCTATAGGCTCTCGCCAATCACCCCATATGAGGTCTCTCTGACATGGCCACCACGAATGCGCAATGCGCTCTGGCACCCACGCATGCGCAATGCGCTCTGGCCGCCACGCATGCGCAGTGCGCTCTGGCCGCCACGCATGCGCTGTGCGCTCTAGCCGCCACGCATGCGCAGTGTGCTGTCGCCGCCATGCATGCTCAGTCCGGTCTGGCCCCCACGCATGCGCAGTGCGCTCTGGCCGCCACGCATGCGCAGTGCGCTCTGGCCACCACGCATGCTCAGTGCGCTCTGGCCACCACGCAAGCGCAGTGCGCTCTGGACACCACGCATGCGCAGTGCGCTCCGGCCGACACGCATGAGCAGTGCGCTCTGGCCGCCACGCATGCGCAGTGCGCTCGGGCCGCTAGGCATGCGCAATGCGCTCTGGCAGCCACGCATTCGCAATGCGCTCTGGCCGTCACGCATGCGCAATGCACTCTGGCCGCCACGCATGAGAAAGAACTACAACCCGGGTAATGGCAGTCCTTATATAGCCTGGTTGCCCCGCCTCTGACGTGGTCTATTGGCTCTCGCCAATCACCCCATATGAGGTGGCGCTCATCTATTGGCTCTCGCCAATGACACCTATGAGGTCGTGCTCATCTATTGGCTCCCGCCAATCACCCCATATGTGGTCTCTCTGTCATGGCCACCACGTATGCGCAATGCGCACTGGCCGCCATGCATGCGCAATGCGCTCTGGCCGCCACGCATGAGAAAGAACAACAACCTGGGTAATGGCAGTCCTTATATAGCCTGGTTGCCCCGCCTCTGACGTGGTCTATTGGCTCTCGCCAATCACCCCATATGAGGTGGCGCTCATCTATTGGCTCTCGCCAATGACACCTATGAGGTCGTGCTCATCTATTGGCTCCGCCAATCACCCCATATGAGGTCTCTCTATCATGGCAACCACGTATGCGCAATGCGTTCTGGCCGCCACGCATGCGCAATGCGCTCTGGCCGCCACGCATGAGCAATGCGCTCTGGCCGCCACGCATGCGCAGTGCGCTCTGGCCGCCACGCATGCGCAGTGAGCCTTGGCCGCCATGCATGTGCAGTGCGCTCTGGCCGCCACGCATTCCCAGTGCGCCTTGGCCGCCACGAATGCGCAGTTCGCTCTGGTCGCCACGCATGCGCAGTGCACCTTGGCCGCCACGCATGCGATGTGCGCTCTGGCCGCCACGCATGCGCAGTGCGCTCTGGCCGCCAGGCATGCGCAGTGCGCTCTGGCCGCCACGCATGCGCAATGCGCTCTGGCCCCCACGCATGTGCAGTGCGCTCTGGCCGCCACGCATGTGCAGTGTGCTCTGTTCGCCACGCATGCGTAATGAGCTCTGGGCGCCACGCATGCGCAGTGCGCTCTGGCCGCCACGCATGCGCAGTGCGCTCTAGCCGCCACGCATGCGCTGTCTGCGCTGGCCGACACGCATGCGCAGTGCGCTCTGGCCGCCACGCATGCGCAGTGCTCTCTGCCCCCCACGCATGCGCAGTGCGCTCTGGTCGCCACGCATGCGCAGTGCGCCTTGGCCACCACGCATGCGCAGTGCGCCTGGGCCACCACGCATGCGCAGTGCTCTCTGGCCGCCACGCATGCGCAGTGCGCTCTGGCCGCCACGCATGTGCTGTCTGCTCTGGACGACACGCATGCGCAGTGCGCTCTGGCCGCTACGCATGCGCAGTGCGCTCTTGCCCCCACAAATGCGCAGTGCGCTCTGGCCGCCCTCATGCGCAGTGCGCCTTGGCCAACACGCATGCGCAGTGCGCTCTGGCGGCCACGCATGTGCAGTGCGCTCTGGCCGTCACGCATGCGCAGTGCGCTCTGGCCGACATGAATGCGCAGTGCGCTCTGGCACCCACGCATGCGCAATGCGCTCTGGGCGCCACGCATGCGCAATGCACACTGGCCGCCACGCATGAGAAATAACAACAACCCGGGTAATGGCAATCCTTATATAGCCTGGTTGCCCCGCCTCTGACGTGGTCTATTGGCTCTCGCCAATCACCCCAAATGAGGTGGTGCTCATCTATTGACTCTCGCCAATGACACCTATGAGGTCGTGCTCATCTATTGCTCCGCCAATCACCCCATATGAGGTCTCTCTATCATGGCTACCACGTATGCGCAATGCGCTCTGGCCGCCACGCATGCGCTGTGCGCTCTAGCCGCCACGCATGCGCAGTGCGCTGTCGCCGCCATGCATGCTCAGTGCGGTCTGGCCCCCACGCATGCGCAGTGCGCTCTGGCCGCCACGCATGCGCAGTGCGCTCTGGCCACCACGCATGCTCAGTGCGCTCTGGCCGCCACGCAAGCGCAGTGCGCTCTGGACACCACGCATGCGCAGTGCCCTCCGGCCGACACGCATGAGCAGTGCGCTCTGGCCGCCACGCATGCGCAGTGCGCTCGGGCCGCCAGGCATGCGCAATGCGCTCTGGCAGCCACGCATTCGCAATGCGCTCTGGCCGTCACGCATGCGCAATGCACTCTGGCCGCCACGCATGAGAAAGAACAACAACCCGGGTAATGGCAGTCCTTATATAGCCTGGTTGCCCCGCCTCTGACGTGGTCTATTGGCTCTCGCCAATCACACCTATGAGGTCGTGCTCATCTATTGGCTCCCGCCAATCACCCCATATGTGGTCTCTCTGTCATGGCCACCACGTATGCGAAATGCGCACTGGCCGCCATGCATGCGCAATGCGCTCTGGCCGCCACGCATGAGAAAGAACAACAACCCGGGTAATGGCAGTCCTTATATAGCCTGGTTGCCCCGCCTCTGACGTGGTCTATTGGCTCTCGCCAATCACCCAATATGAGGTCTCTCTGTCATGTCCACCACGTATGCGCAATGTGCTCTGGCCGAGAAGCATGCGCAATGCGCTCTGGCCGCCACGCATGAGCAATGCGCTCTGGCCACCACGCATGCGCAGTGCGCTCTGGCCGCCACGCCTGCGCAGTGCGCTCTGGCGGCCACGCATGCGCAGAGCGCTCTGGCCGCCACGCATGCGCAGTGCGCTCTGGGCACCACGCATGCGCAGTGCGCTCTGGCCGCCACGCATGCGAAATGCGCTCTGGCCGCCACGTATGAGAAAGAACAACAACCCGGGTAATGGCAGTCCTTATATAGCCTGGTTGCCCCGCCTCTGACGTGGTCTATAGCTCTCGCCAATCACCCCACATGAGGTCGCGCTCATCTATTGCCTCCCGCCAATCACCCCATATGAGGTCACTCTGTCATGGCTACCAAGTATGCGCAATGCTCTGTGGCCGCCACGCTTGCGCAATGCTCTCTGGCCTCCACGCATGCGCAATGCACTCTGGCCTACATGAATGCGGAGTGCGCTCTGGCCCCCACGCATGCGCTGTGCGCCTTGGCCAACACGCATGCGCAGTGCGCTCTGGCGGCCACGCATGCGCAGTGCGCTCTGGCCGTCACGCATGCGCAGTACCCTCTGGCCGACATGATGCGCATTGCGCTCTGGCCCGCACTGAGGCGCAGTGCGCTCTGGACCGAACGCATGAGCAATGCGCTCTGGCCGCCATGCATGCGCAGTGCGCTCTGGCCGCCACGCATGCGCTCTGCGCTCTGGCCGCCACGCATGCGCAGTCGCCATGGCCGCCACGGATGCGCAGTACGCTCTGGTCGCCACGCATGCGCAGTGCGCCTTGGCCGCCACGCATGCGCAATGCGCTCTGGCCACCACGCATGCGCAATGCACTCTGGCCGCCACACATGCGCAATGCGCTCTGGCCGCCACGCATGCGCTATGCGCTCTGGCCACCACGCATGCGCAGTGCGCCTTGGCCGCCATGCATATGCAGTGCGCTCTGGCCGCCACGCATGCGCAGTGCGCCTTGGCCGCCACTCATGCGCAGTGCACGTTGGCCAACACGCATGCGCGGTGCGCTCTGACGGCCACGCATGCGCAGTGCACTCTGGCCGTCACGCATGCGCAGTGCGCTCTGGCGGCCACGCACCGCAGTGCGCTCTGTCCGTCACGCATGCGCAGTGCGTTCTGGCCGACATAAATGCGCAGTGTGCTCTGGCCCCCACGCATGCACAGTGCGCTCCGGCCGCCACGAATGCGCAGTGCGCTCTGGCCGCTAGGCATCCGCAGTGCACTCTGGCCGCAACGCATGCGCAGTGCGCTCTGGCCGCCACGCATTCGCAGTGTGCTCTGGCTTCCACCCATGCGCATGAGCCATGGCCGCCACACATGCGCAATGCGCTCTGGGCGCCACCCGTGCGCAGTGCGCTCTGGCCACCACGCATGAGAAAGAACAACAATACGGGTAATGGTAGTTCTTATATAGCCTGGTTGCCCCGCTTCTGACGTGCTCTATTGGCTCTCGCCAATCACACCATATGAGGTGGCGCTCATCAATTGGCTCTCGCCAATCACCCCATATGAGGTCGCGCTAATCTTTTGGCTCCGCCAATCACCCCATATGAGGTCTCTCTATCATGGCCACCAGTATGCGCAATGCCCTCTGTCCGCCACGCATGCGCAGTGCTCTCTAGCCGCCACGCATGCGCGGTGCGCTCTGGCCGCCACGCATGCGCAGTGCTCTATGGCTGCCACGCATGCGCATGAGCCATGGCAGCCACACATGCGCAATGCGCTCTGGGCGCCACCCATTCGCAGTGCGCTCTGACCGCCACGCATGCGCAGTACGCTCTGGTCGCCACGCATGCGCAGTGCGCCTTGGCCAACACGCATGCGCAGTGCGCTCTGGCGGCCACGCATGCGCAGTGAGCCTTGGCCGCCATGCATGTGCAGTGCGCTCTGGCCGCCACGCATTCGCAGTGCGCCTTGGCCGCCACGCATGCGATGTGCGCTCTGGCCGCCACGCATGTGCAGTGCGCTCTGGCCCGAACGCATGAGCAATGCGCTCTGGCCGCCACGCATGCGCAGTGCGCTATGGCCACCACGCATGCGCAGTGCGCTCTGGCCGCCACGCATGCGCAGTGCGCTCTAGCCGCCACGCATGCGCTGTCTGCTCTGGCCGACACGCATGCGCAGTGCGCTCTGGCCGCCACGCATGCGCAGTGCGCCTTGGCCACCACGCATGCGCAGTGCGCCTTGGCCAACACGCATGCGCAGTGCTCTCTGGCCGCCACGCATGCGCAGTGCGCTCTGGCCGCCACGCATGCGCTGTCTGCTCTGGACGACACGCATGCGCAGTGCGCTCTGGCGGCCACGCATGCGCAGTGCGCTCTGGCCGTCACGCATGCGCAGTGCGCTCTGGCGGCCACGCATGCGCAGTGCGCTCTGGCCGTCACGCATGTGCAGTGCGCTCTGGCCGACATGAATGCGCAGTGCGCTCTGGCCCCCACGCATGCACAGTGCGCTCTGGCCGCCACGAATGCGCAGTGCGCTCTGGCCGCTAGGCATCCGCAGTGCACTCTGGCCGCAAAGCATGCGCAGTGCGCTCTGGCCGCCACGCATTCGCAGTGTGCTCTGGCTTCCACCCATGCGCATGAGCCATGGCCGCCACACATGCGCAATGCGCTCTGGGCGCCACCCGTGCGCAGTGCGCTCTGGCCGCCACGCATGCGCAATGCGCTCTGGCCGCCAAGCATTCGCAATGCGCTCTGGCCGCACACATGCGCAATGCGCTCTGGCCACCACGCATGAGATAGAACAACAACCCGGGGATATGGTACTTCTTATATAGCCTGGTTGCCCCGCTTCTGACGTGCTCTATTGACTCTCGCCAATCACACCATATGAGGTGGCGCTCATCAATTGGCTCTCGCCAATCACCCCATATGAGGTCGCGCTAATCTTTTGGCTCCGCCAATCACCCCATATGAGGTCTCTCTATCATGGCCACCAGTATGCGCAATGCGCTCTGGCCGCCACGCATGCGCAGTGCTCTCTGGCCGCCACGCATGCGCGGTGCGCTCTGGCCGCCACGCATGCGCAGTGCCCTCTGGCCGCCACGCATGCGCATGAGCCATGGGCGCCACACATGCGCAATGCGCTCTGGGCGCCACCCATTCGCAGTGCGCTCTGGCCGCCACGCATGCGCAGTACGCTCTGGTCGCCACGCATGCGCAGTGCGCATTGGCCAACACGCATGCGCAGTGCGCTCTGGCCGCAACGCATGCGCAGTGCGCTCTGGCCACCACGCATTCGCAGTGTGCTCTGGCTTCCACCCATGCGCATGAGCCATGGCCGCCACACATGCGCAATGCGCTCTGGGCGCCACCCGTGCGCAGTGCGCTCTGGCCGCCACGCATGCGCAGTACGCTCTGGCCGCACACATGCGCAATGCGCTCTGGCCACCACGCATGAGATAGAACAACAACCCGGGGATATGGTACTTCTTATATAGCCTGGTTGCCCCGCTTCTGACGTGCTCTATTGGCTCTCACCAATCACACCATATGAGGTGGCGCTCATCAATTGGCTCTCGCCAATCACCCCATATGAGGTCGCGCTAATCTATTGGCTCCGCCAATCACCCCATATGAGGTCTCTCTATCATGGCCACCAGTATGCGCAATGCCCTCTGTCCGCCACGCATGCGCAGTGCTCTCTGGCCGCCACGCATGAGCAGTGCTCTCTGGCGGCCACGCATGCGCATGATCCATGGCCGCCACACATGCGCAATGCGCTCTGGGCGCCACCCATTCGCAGTGCGCTCTGGCCGCCACGCATGCGCAGTACGCTCTGGTCGCCACGCATGCGCAGTGCGCCTTGGCCAACACGCATGCGCAGTGCGCCTTGGCCGCCACGCATGCGATGTGCGCTCTGGCCGCCACGCATGCGCAGTTCGCTCTGGCCCGAACGCATGAGCAATGCGCTCTGGCCGCCACGCATGCGCAGTGCGCTCTGGCCACCACGCATGCGCAGTGCGCTCTGGCCGCCACGCATGCGCAGTGCGCTCTAGCCGCCACGCATACGCTGTCTGCTCTGGCCGACACGCATGCGCAGTGCGCTCTGGCCGCCACGCATGCGCAGTGCGATTTGGCCACCACGCATGCGCAGTGCGCCTTGGCCAACACGCATACGCAGTGCTCTCTGGCCGCCACGCATGCGCAGTGCGCTCTGGCCGCCACACATGCGCTGTCTGCTCTGGACGACACGCATGCGCAGTGCGCTCTGGCGGCCACGCATGCGCAGTGCGCTCTGGCCTTCACGCATGCGCAGTGCGCTCTGGCGGCCACGCATGTGCAGTGCGCTCTGGCCGTCACGCATGTGCAGTGCACTCTGGCCGACATGAATGCGCAGTGCGCTCTGGCCCCCACGCATGCACAATGCGCTCTGGCCGCCACGCATGCGCAATGCACACTGGCCGCCACGCATGAGAAATAACAACAACCCGGGTAATGGCAATCCTTATATAGCCTGGTTGCCCTGCCTCTGACGTGGTCTATTGGCTCTCGCCAATCACCCCAAATGAGGTGGCGCTCATCTATTGGCTCTCGCCAATGACACCTATGAGGTCGTGCTCATCTATTGGCTCCGCCAATCACCCCATAAGAGGTCTCTCTATCATGGCAACCACGTATGTGCAATGCGTTCTGGCCGCCACGCATGCGCAATGCGCTCTGACCGCCACGCATGCGCAATGCTCTCTGGCCGCCACGCATGCGCAGTGCGCTCTGGCCGCCACGCATGCGCTGTGCGCTCTAGCCGCCACGCATGCGCAGTGTGCTGTCGCCGCCATGCATGCTCAGTCCGGTCTGGCCCCCACGCATGCGCAGTGCGCTCTGGCCGCCACGCATGCGCAGTGCGCTCTGGCCACCACGCATGCTCAGTGCGCTCTGGCCACCACGCAAGCGCAGTGCGCTCTGGACACCACGCATGCGCAGTGCGCTCCGGCCGACACGCATGAGCAGTGCGCTCTGGCCGCCACGCATGCGCAGTGCGCTCGGGCCGCTAGGCATGCGCAATGCGCTCTGGCAGCCACGCATTCGCAATGCGCTCTGGCCGTCACGCATGCGCAATGCACTCTGGCCGCCACGCATGAGAAAGAACTACAACCCGGGTAATGGCAGTCCTTATATAGCCTGGTTGCCCCGCCTCTGACGTGGTCTATTGGCTCTCGCCAATCACCCCATATGAGGTGGCGCTCATCTATTGGCTCTCGCCAATGACACCTATGAGGTCGTGCTCATCTATTGGCTCCCGCCAATCACCCCATATGTGGTCTCTCTGTCATGGCCACCACGTATGCGCAATGCGCACTGGCCGCCATGCATGCGCAATGCGCTCTGGCCGCCACGCATGAGAAAGAACAACAACCTGGGTAATGGCAGTCCTTATATAGCCTGGTTGCCCCGCCTCTGACGTGGTCTATTGGCTCTCGCCAATCACCCCATATGAGGTGGCGCTCATCTATTGGCTCTCGCCAATGACACCTATGAGGTCGTGCTCATCTATTGGCTCCGCCAATCACCCCATATGAGGTCTCTCTATCATGGCAACCACGTATGCGCAATGCGTTCTGGCCGCCACGCATGCGCAATGCGCTCTGGCCGCCACGCATGAGCAATGCGCTCTGGCCGCCACGCATGCGCAGTGCGCTCTGGCCGCCACGCATGCGCAGTGAGCCTTGGCCGCCATGCATGTGCAGTGCGCTCTGGCCGCCACGCATTCCCAGTGCGCCTTGGCCGCCACGAATGCGCAGTTCGCTCTGGTCGCCACGCATGCGCAGTGCACCTTGGCCGCCACGCATGCGATGTGCGCTCTGGCCGCCACGCATGCGCAGTGCGCTCTGGCCGCCAGGCATGCGCAGTGCGCTCTGGCCGCCACGCATGCGCAATGCGCTCTGGCCCCCACGCATGTGCAGTGCGCTCTGGCCGCCACGCATGTGCAGTGTGCTCTGTTCGCCACGCATGCGTAATGAGCTCTGGGCGCCACGCATGCGCAGTGCGCTCTGGCCGCCACGCATGCGCAGTGCGCTCTAGCCGCCACGCATGCGCTGTCTGCGCTGGCCGACACGCATGCGCAGTGCGCTCTGGCCGCCACGCATGCGCAGTGCTCTCTGCCCCCCACGCATGCGCAGTGCGCTCTGGTCGCCACGCATGCGCAGTGCGCCTTGGCCACCACGCATGCGCAGTGCGCCTGGGCCACCACGCATGCGCAGTGCTCTCTGGCCGCCACGCATGCGCAGTGCGCTCTGGCCGCCACGCATGTGCTGTCTGCTCTGGACGACACGCATGCGCAGTGCGCTCTGGCCGCTACGCATGCGCAGTGCGCTCTTGCCCCCACAAATGCGCAGTGCGCTCTGGCCGCCCTCATGCGCAGTGCGCCTTGGCCAACACGCATGCGCAGTGCGCTCTGGCGGCCACGCATGTGCAGTGCGCTCTGGCCGTCACGCATGCGCAGTGCGCTCTGGCCGACATGAATGCGCAGTGCGCTCTGGCACCCACGCATGCGCAATGCGCTCTGGGCGCCACGCATGCGCAATGCACACTGGCCGCCACGCATGAGAAATAACAACAACCCGGGTAATGGCAATCCTTATATAGCCTGGTTGCCCCGCCTCTGACGTGGTCTATTGGCTCTCGCCAATCACCCCAAATGAGGTGGTGCTCATCTATTGACTCTCGCCAATGACACCTATGAGGTCGTGCTCATCTATTGCTCCGCCAATCACCCCATATGAGGTCTCTCTATCATGGCTACCACGTATGCGCAATGCGCTCTGGCCGCCACGCATGCGCTGTGCGCTCTAGCCGCCACGCATGCGCAGTGCGCTGTCGCCGCCATGCATGCTCAGTGCGGTCTGGCCCCCACGCATGCGCAGTGCGCTCTGGCCGCCACGCATGCGCAGTGCGCTCTGGCCACCACGCATGCTCAGTGCGCTCTGGCCGCCACGCAAGCGCAGTGCGCTCTGGACACCACGCATGCGCAGTGCCCTCCGGCCGACACGCATGAGCAGTGCGCTCTGGCCGCCACGCATGCGCAGTGCGCTCGGGCCGCCAGGCATGCGCAATGCGCTCTGGCAGCCACGCATTCGCAATGCGCTCTGGCCGTCACGCATGCGCAATGCACTCTGGCCGCCACGCATGAGAAAGAACAACAACCCGGGTAATGGCAGTCCTTATATAGCCTGGTTGCCCCGCCTCTGACGTGGTCTATTGGCTCTCGCCAATCACACCTATGAGGTCGTGCTCATCTATTGGCTCCCGCCAATCACCCCATATGTGGTCTCTCTGTCATGGCCACCACGTATGCGAAATGCGCACTGGCCGCCATGCATGCGCAATGCGCTCTGGCCGCCACGCATGAGAAAGAACAACAACCCGGGTAATGGCAGTCCTTATATAGCCTGGTTGCCCCGCCTCTGACGTGGTCTATTGGCTCTCGCCAATCACCCAATATGAGGTCTCTCTGTCATGTCCACCACGTATGCGCAATGTGCTCTGGCCGAGAAGCATGCGCAATGTGCTCTGGCCGCCACGCATGAGCAATGCGCTCTGGCCACCACGCATGCGCAGTGCGCTCTGGCCGCCACGCCTGCGCAGTGCGCTCTGGCGGCCACGCATGCGCAGAGCGCTCTGGCCGCCACGCATGCGCAGTGCGCTCTGGGCACCACGCATGCGCAGTGCGCTCTGGCCGCCACGCATGCGAAATGCGCTCTGGCCGCCACGTATGAGAAAGAACAACAACCCGGGTAATGGCAGTCCTTATATAGCCTGGTTGCCCCGCCTCTGACGTGGTCTATAGCTCTCGCCAATCACCCCACATGAGGTCGCGCTCATCTATTGCCTCCCGCCAATCACCCCATATGAGGTCACTCTGTCATGGCTACCAAGTATGCGCAATGCTCTGTGGCCGCCACGCTTGCGCAATGCTCTCTGGCCTCCACGCATGCGCAATGCACTCTGGCCTACATGAATGCGGAGTGCGCTCTGGCCCCCACGCATGCGCTGTGCGCCTTGGCCAACACGCATGCGCAGTGCGCTCTGGCGGCCACGCATGCGCAGTGCGCTCTGGCCGTCACGCATGCGCAGTACCCTCTGGCCGACATGATGCGCATTGCGCTCTGGCCCGCACTGAGGCGCAGTGCGCTCTGGACCGAACGCATGAGCAATGCGCTCTGGCCGCCATGCATGCGCAGTGCGCTCTGGCCGCCACGCATGCGCTCTGCGCTCTGGCCGCCACGCATGCGCAGTCGCCATGGCCGCCACGGATGCGCAGTACGCTCTGGTCGCCACGCATGCGCAGTGCGCCTTGGCCGCCACGCATGCGCAATGCGCTCTGGCCACCACGCATGCGCAATGCACTCTGGCCGCCACACATGCGCAATGCGCTCTGGCCGCCACGCATGCGCTATGCGCTCTGGCCACCACGCATGCGCAGTGCGCCTTGGCCGCCATGCATATGCAGTGCGCTCTGGCCGCCACGCATGCGCAGTGCGCCTTGGCCGCCACGAATGCGCAGTGCGCTCTGGTCGCCACGCATCCGCAGTGCGCCTTGGCTGCCACGCATGCGATGTGCGCTCTGGCAGCCACGCATGCGCAGTGCGCTCTGGCCCCCACGCATTCGAAATGCGCTCTGGCCCCCACGGATGTGCAGTGTGCTCTGGCCGCCACGCATGCGCAGTGCGCTCTGGTCGCCATGCATGCGCAGTGCGCCTTGGACGTCACGCATGCGATATGCGCTCTGGCCGCCAAGCATGCGCAGTGCGCTCTGGCCCCCAGGCATGCGCAGTGCGCTCTGGCCGCCACGCATGCGCAATGCGCTCTGGCCCCAGGCATGCGCAGTGCGCTCTGGCCGCCACTCATGCGCAATGCGCCTTGGCCAATACGCATGCGCGGTGCGCTCTGGCGGCCACGCATGCGCAGTGCGCTCTGGCCGTCACGCATGCGCAGTGCGCCTTGGCCGCCACGCATGCGATGTGCGCTCTGGCCGCCACGCATGCGCAGTGCGCTCTGGCCGCCAGGCATGCGCAGTGCGCTCTGGCCGCCACGCATGTGCAGTGCTCTCTGGCCGCCACGCATGCGAATGAGCCATGGCCGCCACACATGCGCAATGCGCTCTGGGCGCCACCCATGCGCAGTGCGCTTTGGCCGCCACGCATGCGCAGTACGCTCTGGTCGCCACGCATGCGAAGTGCGCCTTGGCCAACACGCATGCGCAGTGCGCTCTGGCGGCCACGCATGCGCAGTGAGCTTTGGCCGCCATGCATGTGCAGTGCGCTCTGGCCGCCATGCATTCGCAGTGCGCCTTGGCCGCCACGAATGCGCAGTTCGCTCTCGTCGCCACGCATGCGCAGTGCGCCTTGGCAGCCACGCATATGCAATGCGCTCTGGCCCCCACGAATGTGCATTGCGCTCTGGCCGCCACGCATGTGCAGTGCGCTCTGTCCGCCACGCATGCGTAATGAGCTCTGGCCTCCACGCATGCGCAATGTGCTCTGGGCGCCACGCATGCGCAGTGCGCTCTGGACCCCACGCATGCGCAGTGCGCTCTGGCCCGAACGCATGAGCAATGCGCTCTGGCCGCCACGCATGCGCAGTGCTCTGTGCCCCCCACGCATGCGCAGTGCGCTCTGGTCTCCACGCATGCGCAGTGCGCCTTGGCCAACACGCATGCGCAGTGCGCTCTGGTCGCCACGCATGCTCAGTGCCCCTTGGCCACCACGCATGCGCAGTGCACCTTGGCCGCCACGAATGCGCAGTGCGCTCTGGTCGCCACGCATGCGCATTGCGCCTTGGCCAACACGCATGCGCATTGCGCCTTGGCCAACACGCATGCGCAGTGCTCTCTGGCCGCCACGCATGCGCAGTGCGCTCTGGCCGCCACGCATGCGCTGTCTGCTCTGGACGACACGCATGCGCAGTGCGCTCTGGCCGCCACGCATGCGCAGTGCGCTCTGGCCCCCATGCATGCGCAGTGCACCTTGGCCAACACGCATGCGCGGTGCGCTCTGGTGGCCACGCATGCGCAGTGCGCTCTGGCCGTCACGCATGCGCAGTGCGCTCTGGCGGCCACGCATGCGCAGTGCGCTCTGGCCGCTATGCATGCTCAGTGCGGTCTGGCCCCCACGCATGCGCAGTGCGCTCTGGCCGCCACGCATGCGCAGTGCGCTCTGGCCACCACGCATGCTCAGTGCGCTCTGGCCGCCACGCATGCGCAGTGCGCTCTGGACACCACGCATGCGCAGTGCGCTCCGGCCGACACGCAGGAGCAGTGCGCTCGGGCCGCCAGGCATGCGCAATGCGCTCTGGCCGCCACGCATTCGCAATGCGCTCTGGCCGTCACGCATGCGCAATGCACTCTGGCCGCCACGCATGAGAAAGAACAACAACCCGGGTAATGGCAGTCCTTATATAGCCTGGTTGCCCCGCCTCTGACGTGGTCTATTGGCTCTCGCCAATCACCCCATATGAGGTGGCGCTCATCTATTGGCTCTCGCCAATGACACCTATGAGGTCGTGCTCATCTATTGGCTCCGCCAATCACCCCATATGAGGTCTCTCTATCATGGCAACCACGTATGCGCAATGCGTTCTGGCCGCCACGCATGCGCAATGCGCTCTGGCCGCCACGCATGAGCAATGCGCTCTGGCCGCCACGCATGCGCAGTGCGCTCTGGTCGCCACGCATGCGCAGTGGGCCTTGGCCGCCATGCATGTGCAGTGCGCTCTGGCCGCCACGCATTCCCAGTGCGCCTTGGCCGCCACGAATGCGCAGTTCGCTCTGGTCGCCACGCATGCGCAGTGCACCTTGGCCGCCACGCATGCGATGTGCGCTCTGGCCGCCACGCATGCGCAGTGCGCTCTGGCCGCCAGGCATGCGCAGTGCGCTCTGGCCGCCACGCATGCGCAATGCGCTCTGGCCCCCACGCATGTGCAGTGCGCTCTGGCCGCCACGCATGTGCAGTGTGCTCTGTTCGCCACGCATGCGTAATGAGCTCTGGGCGCCACGCATGCGCAGTGCGCTCTGGCCGCCACGCATGCGCAGTGCGCTCTGGCCGCCACGCATGCGCAGTGCGCTCTAGCCGCCACGCATGCGCTGTCTGCGCTGGCCGACACGCATGCGCAGTGCGCTCTGGCCACCACGCATGCGCAGTGCTCTCTGCCCCCCACGCATGCGCAGTGCGCTCTGGTCGCCACGCATGCGCAGTGCGCCTTGGCCACCACGCATGCGCAGTGCGCCTGGGCCACCACGCATGCGCAGTGCTCTCTGGCCGCCACGCATGCGCAGTGCTCTCTGGCCGCCACGCATGAGCAGTGCTCTCTGGCCGCACGCATGCGCATGATCCATGGCCGCCACACATGCGCAATGCGCTCTGGGCGCCACCCATTCGCAGTGCGCTCTGGCCGCCACGCATGCGCAGTACGCTCTGGTCGCCACGCATGCGCAGTGCGCCTTGGCCAACACGCATGCGCAGTGCGCCTTGGCCGCCACGCATGCGATGTGCGCTCTGGCCGCCACGCATGCGCAGTGCGCTCTGGCCCGAACGCATGAGCAATGCGCTCTGGCCGCCACGCATGCGCAGTGCGCTCTGGCCACCACGCATGCGCAGTGCGCTCTGGCCGCCACGCATGCGCAGTGCGCTCTAGCCGCCACGCATGCGCTGTCTGCTCTGGCCGACACGCATGCGCAGTGCGCTCTGGCCGCCACGCATGCGCAGTGCGACTTGGCCACCACGCATGCGCAGTGCGCCTTGGCCAACACGCATACGCAGTGCTCTCTGGCCGCCACGCATGCGCAGTGCGCTCTGGCCGCCACACATGCGCTGTCTGCTCTGGACGACACGCATGCGCAGTGCGCTCTGGCGGCCACGCATGCGCAGTGCGCTCTGGCCTTCACGCATGCGCAGTGCGCTCTGGCGGCCACGCATGTGCAGTGCGCTCTGGCCGTCACGCATGTGCAGTGCACTCTGGCCGACATGAATGCGCAGTGCGCTCTGGCCCCCACGCATGCACAATGCGCTCTGGCCGCCACGCATGCGCAATGCACACTGGCCGCCACGCATGAGAAATAACAACAACCCGGGTAATGGCAATCCTTATATAGCCTGGTTGCCCTGCCTCTGACGTGGTCTATTGGCTCTCGCCAATCACCCCAAATGAGGTGGCGCTCATCTATTGGCTCTCGCCAATGACACCTATGAGGTCGTGCTCATCTATTGGCTCCGCCAATCACCCCATAAGAGGTCTCTCTATCATGGCAACCACGTATGCGCAATGCGTTCTGGCCGCCACGCATGCGCAATGCGCTCTGACCGCCACGCATGCGCAATGCTCTCTGGCCGCCACGCATGCGCAGTGCGCTCTGGCCGCCACGCATGCGCTGTGCGCTCTAGCCGCCACGCATGCGCAGTGTGCTGTCGCCGCCATGCATGCTCAGTCCGGTCTGGCCCCCACGCATGCGCAGTGCGCTCTGGCCGCCACGCATGCGCAGTGCGCTCTGGCCACCACGCATGCTCAGTGCGCTCTGGCCACCACGCAAGCGCAGTGCGCTCTGGACACCACGCATGCGCAGTGCGCTCCGGCCGACACGCATGAGCAGTGCGCTCTGGCCGCCACGCATGCGCAGTGCGCTCGGGCCGCTAGGCATGCGCAATGCGCTCTGGCAGCCACGCATTCGCAATGCGCTCTGGCCGTCACGCATGCGCAATGCACTCTGGCCGCCACGCATGAGAAAGAACTACAACCCGGGTAATGGCAGTCCTTATATAGCCTGGTTGCCCCGCCTCTGACGTGGTCTATTGGCTCTCGCCAATCACCCCATATGAGGTGGCGCTCATCTATTGGCTCTCGCCAATGACACCTATGAGGTCGTGCTCATCTATTGGCTCCCGCCAATCACCCCATATGTGGTCTCTCTGTCATGGCCACCACGTATGCGCAATGCGCACTGGCCGCCATGCATGCGCAATGCGCTCTGGCCGCCACGCATGAGAAAGAACAACAACCCGGGTAATGGCAGTCCTTATATAGCCTGGTTGCCCCGCCTCTGACGTGGTCTATTGGCTCTCGCCAATCACCCCATATGAGGTGGCGCTCATCTATTGGCTCTCGCCAATGACACCTATGAGGTCGTGCTCATCTATTGGCTCCGCCAATCACCCCATATGAGGTCTCTCTATCATGGCAACCACGTATGCGCAATGCGTTCTGGCCGCCACGCATGCGCAATGCGCTCTGGCCGCCACGCATGAGCAATGCGCTCTGGCCGCCACGCATGCGCAGTGCGCTCTGGCCGCCACGCATGCGCAGTGAGCCTTGGCCGCCATGCATGTGCAGTGCGCTCTGGCCGCCACGCATTCCCAGTGCGCCTTGGCCGCCACGAATGCGCAGTTCGCTCTGGTCGCCACGCATGCGCAGTGCACCTTGGCCGCCACGCATGCGCAGTGCACCTTGGCCGCCACGCATGCGCAGTGCGCTCTGGCCGCCAGGCATGCGCAGTGCGCTCTGGCCGCCACGCATGCGCAATGCGCTCTGGCCCCCACGCATGTGCAGTGCGCTCTGGCCGCCACGCATGTGCAGTGTGCTCTGTTCGCCACGCATGCGTAATGAGCTCTGGGCGCCACGCATGCGCAGTGCGCTCTGGCCGCCACGCATGCGCAGTGCGCTCTAGCCGCCACGCATGCGCTGTCTGCGCTGGCCGACACGCATGCGCAGTGCGCTCTGGCCGCCACGCATGCGCAGTGCTCTCTGCCCCCCACGCATGCGCAGTGCGCTCTGGTCGCCACGCATGCGCAGTGCGCCTTGGCCACCACGCATGCGCAGTGCGCCTGGGCCACCACGCATGCGCAGTGCTCTCTGGCCGCCACGCATGCGCAGTGCGCTCTGGCCGCCACGCATGTGCTGTCTGCTCTGGACGACACGCATGCGCAGTGCGCTCTGGCCGCTACGCATGCGCAGTGCGCTCTTGCCCCCACGAATGCGCAGTGCGCTCTGGCCGCCCTCATGCGCAGTGCGCCTTGGCCAACACGCATGCGCAGTGCGCTCTGGCGGCCACGCATGTGCAGTGCGCTCTGGCCGTCACGCATGCGCAGTGCGCTCTGGCCGACATGAATGCGCAGTGCGCTCTGGCACCCACGCATGCGCAATGCGCTCTGGGCGCCACGCATGCGCAATGCACACTGGCCGCCACGCATGAGAAATAACAACAACCCGGGTAATGGCAATCCTTATATAGCCTGGTTGCCCCGCCTCTGACGTGGTCTATTGGCTCTCGCCAATCACCCCAAATGAGGTGGTGCTCATCTATTGACTCTCGCCAATGACACCTATGAGGTCGTGCTCATCTATTGCTCCGCCAATCACCCCATATGAGGTCTCTCTATCATGGCTACCACGTATGCGCAATGCGCTCTGGCCGCCACGCATGCGCTGTGCGCTCTAGCCGCCACGCATGCGCAGTGCGCTGTCGCCGCCATGCATGCTCAGTGCGGTCTGGCCCCCACGCATGCGCAGTGCGCTCTGGCCGCCACGCATGCGCAGTGCGCTCTGGCCACCACGCATGCTCAGTGCGCTCTGGCCGCCACGCAAGCGCAGTGCGCTCTGGACACCACGCATGCGCAGTGCCCTCCGGCCGACACGCATGAGCAGTGCGCTCTGGCCGCCACGCATGCGCAGTGCGCTCGGGCCGCCAGGCATGCGCAATGCGCTCTGGCAGCCACGCATTCGCAATGCGCTCTGGCCGTCACGCATGCGCAATGCACTCTGGCCGCCACGCATGAGAAAGAACAACAACCCGGGTAATGGCAGTCCTTATATAGCCTGGTTGCCCCGCCTCTGACGTGGTCTATTGGCTCTCGCCAATCACACCTATGAGGTCGTGCTCATCTATTGGCTCCCGCCAATCACCCCATATGTGGTCTCTCTGTCATGGCCACCACGTATGCGAAATGCGCACTGGCCGCCATGCATGCGCAATGCGCTCTGGCCGCCACGCATGAGAAAGAACAACAACCCGGGTAATGGCAGTCCTTATATAGCCTGGTTGCCCCGCCTCTGACGTGGTCTATTGGCTCTCGCCAATCACCCAATATGAGGTCTCTCTGTCATGTCCACCACGTATGCGCAATGTGCTCTGGCCGAGAAGCATGCGCAATGCGCTCTGGCCGCCACGCATGAGCAATGCGCTCTGGCCACCACGCATGCGCAGTGCGCTCTGGCCGCCACGCCTGCGCAGTGCGCTCTGGCGGCCACGCATGCGCAGAGCGCTCTGGCCGCCACGCATGCGCAGTGCGCTCTGGGCACCACGCATGCGCAGTGCGCTCTGGCCGCCACGCATGCGAAATGCGCTCTGGCCGCCACGTATGAGAAAGAACAACAACCCGGGTAATGGCAGTCCTTATATAGCCTGGTTGCCCCGCCTCTGACGTGGTCTATAGCTCTCGCCAATCACCCCACATGAGGTCGCGCTCATCTATTGCCTCCCGCCAATCACCCCATATGAGGTCACTCTGTCATGGCTACCAAGTATGCGCAATGCTCTGTGGCCGCCACGCTTGCGCAATGCTCTCTGGCCTCCACGCATGCGCAATGCACTCTGGCCTACATGAATGCGGAGTGCGCTCTGGCCCCCACGCATGCGCTGTGCGCCTTGGCCAACACGCATGCGCAGTGCGCTCTGGCGGCCACGCATGCGCAGTGCGCTCTGGCCGTCACGCATGCGCAGTACCCTCTGGCCGACATGATGCGCATTGCGCTCTGGCCCGCACTGAGGCGCAGTGCGCTCTGGACCGAACGCATGAGCAATGCGCTCTGGCCGCCATGCATGCGCAGTGCGCTCTAGCCGCCACGCATGCGCTCTGCGCTCTGGCCGCCACGCATGCGCAGTCGCCATGGCCGCCACGGATGCGCAGTACGCTCTGGTCGCCACGCATGCGCAGTGCGCCTTGGCCGCCACGCATGCGCAATGCGCTCTGGCCACCACGCATGCGCAATGCACTCTGGCCGCCACACATGCGCAATGCGCTCTGGCCGCCACGCATGCGCTATGCGCTCTGGCCACCACGCATGCGCAGTGCGCCTTGGCCGCCATGCATATGCAGTGCGCTCTGGCCGCCACGCATGCGCAGTGCGCCTTGGCCGCCACGAATGCGCAGTGCGCTCTGGTCGCCACGCATCCGCAGTGCGCCTTGGCTGCCACGCATGCGATGTGCGCTCTGGCAGCCACGCATGCGCAGTGCGCTCTGGCCGCCACGCATTCGAAATGCGCTCTGGCCCCCACGGATGTGCAGTGTGCTCTGGCCGCCACGCATGCGCAGTGCGCTCTGGTCGCCATGCATGCGCAGTGCGCCTTGGACGTCACGCATGCGATATGCGCTCTGGCCGCCAAGCATGCGCAGTGCGCTCTGGCCCCCAGGCATGCGCACTGCGCTCTGGCCGCCACGCATGCGCAATGCGCTCTGGCCCCAGGCATGCGCAGTGCGCTCTGGCCGCCACTCATGCGCAATGCGCCTTGGCCAATACGCATGCGCGGTGCGCTCTGGCGGCCACGCATGCGCAGTGCGCTCTGGCCGTCACGCATGCGCAGTGCGCCTTGGCCGCCACGCATGCGATGTGCGCTCTGGCCGCCACGCATGCGCAGTGCGCTCTGGCCGCCAGGCATGCGCAGTGCGCTCTGGCCGCCACGCATGTGCAGTGCTCTCTGGCCGCCACGCATGCGAATGAGCCATGGCCGCCACACATGCGCAATGCGCTCTGGGCGCCACCCATGCGCAGTGCGCTTTGGCCGCCACGCATGCGCAGTACGCTCTGGTCGCCACGCATGCGAAGTGCGCCTTGGCCAACACGCATGCGCAGTGCGCTCTGGCGGCCACGCATGCGCAGTGAGCTTTGGCCGCCATGCATGTGCAGTGCGCTCTGGCCGCCATGCATTCGCAGTGCGCCTTGGCCGCCACGAATGCGCAGTTCGCTCTCGTCGCCACGCATGCGCAGTGCGCCTTGGCAGCCACGCATATGCAATGCGCTCTGGCCCCCACGAATGTGCATTGCGCTCTGGCCGCCACGCATGTGCAGTGCGCTCTGTCCGCCACGCATGCGTAATGAGCTCTGGCCTCCACGCATGCGCAATGTGCTCTGGGCGCCACGCATGCGCAGTGCGCTCTGGACCCCACGCATGCGCAGTGCGCTCTGGCCCGAACGCATGAGCAATGCGCTCTGGCCGCCACGCATGCGCAGTGCTCTGTGCCCCCCACGCATGCGCAGTGCGCTCTGGTCTCCACGCATGCGCAGTGCGCCTTGGCCAACACGCATGCGCAGTGCGCTCTGGTCGCCACGCATGCTCAGTGCCCCTTGGCCACCACGCATGCGCAGTGCACCTTGGCCGCCACGAATGCGCAGTGCGCTCTGGTCGCCACGCATGCGCATTGCGCCTTGGCCAACACGCATGCGCATTGCGCCTTGGCCAACACGCATGCGCAGTGCTCTCTGGCCGCCACGCATGCGCAGTGCGCTCTGGCCGCCACGCATGCGCTGTCTGCTCTGGACGACACGCATGCGCAGTGCGCTCTGGCCGCCACGCATGCGCAGTGCGCTCTGGCCCCCATGCATGCGCAGTGCACCTTGGCCAACACGCATGCGCGGTGCGCTCTGGTGGCCACGCATGCGCAGTGCGCTCTGGCCGTCACGCATGCGCAGTGCGCTCTGGCGGCCACGCATGCGCAGTGCGCTCTGGCCGCTATGCATGCTCAGTGCGGTCTGGCCCCCACGCATGCGCAGTGCGCTCTGGCCGCCACGCATGCGCAGTGCGCTCTGGCCACCACGCATGCTCAGTGCGCTCTGGCCGCCACGCATGCGCAGTGCGCTCTGGACACCACGCATGCGCAGTGCGCTCCGGCCGACACGCAGGAGCAGTGCGCTCGGGCCGCCAGGCATGCGCAATGCGCTCTGGCTGCCACGCATTCGCAATGCGCTCTGGCCGTCACGCATGCGCAATGCACTCTGACCGCCACGCATGAGAAAGAACAACAACCCGGGTAATGGCAGTCCTTATATAGCCTGGTTGCCCCGCCTCTGACGTGGTCTATTGGCTCTCGCCAATCACCCCATATGAGGTGGCGCTCATCTATTGGCTCTCGCCAATGACACCTATGAGGTCGTGCTCATCTATTGGCTCCGCCAATCACCCCATATGAGGTCTCTCTATCATGGCAACCACGTATGCGCAATGCGTTCTGGCCGCCACGCATGCGCAATGCGCTCTGGCCGCCACGCATGAGCAATGCGCTCTGGCCGCCACGCATGCGCAGTGCGCTCTGGCCGCCACGCATGCGCAGTGGGCCTTGGCCGCCATGCATGTGCAGTGCGCTCTGGCCGCCACGCATTCCCAGTGCGCCTTGGCCGCCACGAATGCGCAGTTCGCTCTGGTCGCCACGCATGCGCAGTGCACCTTGGCCGCCACGCATGCGATGTGCGCTCTGGCCGCCACGCATGCGCAGTGCGCTCTGGCCGCCAGGCATGCGCAGTGCGCTCTGGCCGCCACGCATGCGCAATGCGCTCTGGCCCCCACGCATGTGCAGTGCGCTCTGGCCGCCACGCATGTGCAGTGTGCTCTGTTCGCCACGCATGCGTAATGAGCTCTGGGCGCCACGCATGCGCAGTGCGCTCTGGCCGCCACGCATGCGCAGTGCGCTCTGGCCGCCACGCATGCGCAGTGCGCTCTAGCCGCCACGCATGCGCTGTCTGCGCTGGCCGACACGCATGCGCAGTGCGCTCTGGCCACCACGCATGCGCAGTGCTCTCTGCCCCCCACGCATGCGCAGTGCGCTCTGGTCGCCACGCATGCGCAGTGCGCCTTGGCCACCACGCATGCGCAGTGCGCCTGGGCCACCACGCATGCGCAGTGCTCTCTGGCCGCCACGCATGCGCAGTGCTCTCTGGCCGCCACGCATGAGCAGTGCTCTCTGGCCGCCACGCATGCGCATGATCCATGGCCGCCACACATGCGCAATGCGCTCTGGGCGCCACCCATTCGCAGTGCGCTCTGGCCGCCACGCATGCGCAGTACGCTCTGGTCGCCACGCATGCGCAGTGCGCCTTGGCCAACACGCATGCGCAGTGCGCCTTGGCCGCCACGCATGCGATGTGCGCTCTGGCCGCCACGCATGCGCAGTGCGCTCTGGCCCGAACGCATGAGCAATGCGCTCTGGCCGCCACGCATGCGCAGTGCGCTCTGGCCACCACGCATGCGCAGTGCGCTCTGGCCGCCACGCATGCGCAGTGCGCTCTAGCCGCCACGCATGCGCTGTCTGCTCTGGCCGACACGCATGCGCAGTGCGCTCTGGCCGCCACGCATGCGCAGTGCGACTTGGCCACCACGCATGCGCAGTGCGCCTTGGCCAACACGCATACGCAGTGCTCTCTGGCCGCCACGCATGCGCAGTGCGCTCTGGCCGCCACACATGCGCTGTCTGCTCTGGACGACACGCATGCGCAGTGCGCTCTGGCGGCCACGCATGCGCAGTGCGCTCTGGCCTTCACGCATGCGCAGTGCGCTCTGGCGGCCACGCATGTGCAGTGCGCTCTGGCCGTCACGCATGTGCAGTGCACTCTGGCCGACATGAATGCGCAGTGCGCTCTGGCCCCCACGCATGCACAATGCGCTCTGGCCGCCACGCATGCGCAATGCACACTGGCCGCCACGCATGAGAAATAACAACAACCCGGGTAATGGCAATCCTTATATAGCCTGGTTGCCCTGCCTCTGACGTGGTCTATTGGCTCTCGCCAATCACCCCAAATGAGGTGGCGCTCATCTATTGGCTCTCGCCAATGACACCTATGAGGTCGTGCTCATCTATTGGCTCCGCCAATCACCCCATAAGAGGTCTCTCTATCATGGCAACCACGTATGCGCAATGCGTTCTGGCCGCCACGCATGCGCAATGCGCTCTGACCGCCACGCATGCGCAATGCTCTCTGGCCGCCACGCATGCGCAGTGCGCTCTGGCCGCCACGCATGCGCTGTGCGCTCTAGCCGCCACGCATGCGCAGTGTGCTGTCGCCGCCATGCATGCTCAGTCCGGTCTGGCCCCCACGCATGCGCAGTGCGCTCTGGCCGCCACGCATGCGCAGTGCGCTCTGGCCACCACGCATGCTCAGTGCGCTCTGGCCACCACGCAAGCGCAGTGCGCTCTGGACACCACGCATGCGCAGTGCGCTCCGGCCGACACGCATGAGCAGTGCGCTCTGGCCGCCACGCATGCGCAGTGCGCTCGGGCCGCTAGGCATGCGCAATGCGCTCTGGCAGCCACGCATTCGCAATGCGCTCTGGCCGTCACGCATGCGCAATGCACTCTGGCCGCCACGCATGAGAAAGAACTACAACCCGGGTAATGGCAGTCCTTATATAGCCTGGTTGCCCCGCCTCTGACGTGGTCTATTGGCTCTCGCCAATCACCCCATATGAGGTGGCGCTCATCTATTGGCTCTCGCCAATGACACCTATGAGGTCGTGCTCATCTATTGGCTCCCGCCAATCACCCCATATGTGGTCTCTCTGTCATGGCCACCACGTATGCGCAATGCGCACTGGCCGCCATGCATGCGCAATGCGCTCTGGCCGCCACGCATGAGAAAGAACAACAACCCGGGTAATGGCAGTCCTTATATAGCCTGGTTGCCCCGCCTCTGACGTGGTCTATTGGCTCTCGCCAATCACCCCATATGAGGTGGCGCTCATCTATTGGCTCTCGCCAATGACACCTATGAGGTCGTGCTCATCTATTGGCTCCGCCAATCACCCCATATGAGGTCTCTCTATCATGGCAACCACGTATGCGCAATGCGTTCTGGCCGCCACGCATGCGCAATGCGCTCTGGCCGCCACGCATGAGCAATGCGCTCTGGCCGCCACGCATGCGCAGTGCGCTCTGGCCGCCACGCATGCGCAGTGAGCCTTGGCCGCCATGCATGTGCAGTGCGCTCTGGCCGCCACGCATTCCCAGTGCGCCTTGGCCGCCACGAATGCGCAGTTCGCTCTGGTCGCCACGCATGCGCAGTGCACCTTGGCCGCCACGCATGCGATGTGCGCTCTGGCCGCCACGCATGCGCAGTGCGCTCTGGCCGCCAGGCATGCGCAGTGCGCTCTGGCCGCCACGCATGCGCAATGCGCTCTGGCCCCCACGCATGTGCAGTGCGCTCTGGCCGCCACGCATGTGCAGTGTGCTCTGTTCGCCACGCATGCGTAATGAGCTCTGGGCGCCACGCATGCGCAGTGCGCTCTGGCCGCCACGCATGCGCAGTGCGCTCTAGCCGCCACGCATGCGCTGTCTGCGCTGGCCGACACGCATGCGCAGTGCGCTCTGGCCGCCACGCATGCGCAGTGCTCTCTGCCCCCCACGCATGCGCAGTGCGCTCTGGTCGCCACGCATGCGCAGTGCGCCTTGGCCACCACGCATGCGCAGTGCGCCTGGGCCACCACGCATGCGCAGTGCTCTCTGGCCGCCACGCATGCGCAGTGCGCTCTGGCCGCCACGCATGTGCTGTCTGCTCTGGACGACACGCATGCGCAGTGCGCTCTGGCCGCTACGCATGCGCAGTGCGCTCTTGCCCCCACGAATGCGCAGTGCGCTCTGGCCGCCCTCATGCGCAGTGCGCCTTGGCCAACACGCATGCGCAGTGCGCTCTGGCGGCCACGCATGTGCAGTGCGCTCTGGCCGTCACGCATGCGCAGTGCGCTCTGGCCGACATGAATGCGCAGTGCGCTCTGGCACCCACGCATGCGCAATGCGCTCTGGGCGCCACGCATGCGCAATGCACACTGGCCGCCACGCATGAGAAATAACAACAACCCGGGTAATGGCAATCCTTATATAGCCTGGTTGCCCCGCCTCTGACGTGGTCTATTGGCTCTCGCCAATCACCCCAAATGAGGTGGTGCTCATCTATTGACTCTCGCCAATGACACCTATGAGGTCGTGCTCATCTATTGCTCCGCCAATCACCCCATATGAGGTCTCTCTATCATGGCTACCACGTATGCGCAATGCGCTCTGGCCGCCACGCATGCGCTGTGCGCTCTAGCCGCCACGCATGCGCAGTGCGCTGTCGCCGCCATGCATGCTCAGTGCGGTCTGGCCCCCACGCATGCGCAGTGCGCTCTGGCCGCCACGCATGCGCAGTGCGCTCTGGCCACCACGCATGCTCAGTGCGCTCTGGCCGCCACGCAAGCGCAGTGCGCTCTGGACACCACGCATGCGCAGTGCCCTCCGGCCGACACGCATGAGCAGTGCGCTCTGGCCGCCACGCATGCGCAGTGCGCTCGGGCCGCCAGGCATGCGCAATGCGCTCTGGCAGCCACGCATTCGCAATGCGCTCTGGCCGTCACGCATGCGCAATGCACTCTGGCCGCCACGCATGAGAAAGAACAACAACCCGGGTAATGGCAGTCCTTATATAGCCTGGTTGCCCCGCCTCTGACGTGGTCTATTGGCTCTCGCCAATCACACCTATGAGGTCGTGCTCATCTATTGGCTCCCGCCAATCACCCCATATGTGGTCTCTCTGTCATGGCCACCACGTATGCGAAATGTGCACTGGCCGCCATGCATGCGCAATGCGCTCTGGCCGCCACGCATGAGAAAGAACAACAACCCGGGTAATGGCAGTCCTTATATAGCCTGGTTGCCCCGCCTCTGACGTGGTCTATTGGCTCTCGCCAATCACCCAATATGAGGTCTCTCTGTCATGTCCACCACGTATGCGCAATGTGCTCTGGCCGAGAAGCATGCGCAATGCGCTCTGGCCGCCACGCATGAGCAATGCGCTCTGGCCACCACGCATGCGCAGTGCGCTCTGGCCGCCACGCCTGCGCAGTGCGCTCTGGCGGCCACGCATGCGCAGAGCGCTCTGGCCGCCACGCATGCGCAGTGCGCTCTGGGCACCACGCATGCGCAGTGCGCTCTGGCCGCCACGCATGCGAAATGCGCTCTGGCCGCCACGTATGAGAAAGAACAACAACCCGGGTAATGGCAGTCCTTATATAGCCTGGTTGCCCCGCCTCTGACGTGGTCTATAGCTCTCGCCAATCACCCCACATGAGGTCGCGCTCATCTATTGCCTCCCGCCAATCACCCCATATGAGGTCACTCTGTCATGGCTACCAAGTATGCGCAATGCTCTGTGGCCGCCACGCTTGCGCAATGCTCTCTGGCCTCCACGCATGCGCAATGCACTCTGGCCTACATGAATGCGGAGTGCGCTCTGGCCCCCACGCATGCGCTGTGCGCCTTGGCCAACACGCATGCGCAGTGCGCTCTGGCGGCCACGCATGCGCAGTGCGCTCTGGCCGTCACGCATGCGCAGTACCCTCTGGCCGACATGATGCGCATTGCGCTCTGGCCCGCACTGAGGCGCAGTGCGCTCTGGACCGAACGCATGAGCAATGCGCTCTGGCCGCCATGCATGCGCAGTGCGCTCTAGCCGCCACGCATGCGCTCTGCGCTCTGGCCGCCACGCATGCGCAGTCGCCATGGCCGCCACGGATGCGCAGTACGCTCTGGTCGCCACGCATGCGCAGTGCGCCTTGGCCGCCACGCATGCGCAATGCGCTCTGGCCACCACGCATGCGCAATGCACTCTGGCCGCCACACATGCGCAATGCGCTCTGGCCGCCACGCATGCGCTATGCGCTCTGGCCACCACGCATGCGCAGTGCGCCTTGGCCGCCATGCATATGCAGTGCGCTCTGGCCGCCACGCATGCGCAGTGCGCCTTGGCCGCCACGAATGCGCAGTGCGCTCTGGTCGCCACGCATCCGCAGTGCGCCTTGGCTGCCACGCATGCGATGTGCGCTCTGGCAGCCACGCATGCGCAGTGCGCTCTGGCCGCCACGCATTCGAAATGCGCTCTGGCCCCCACGGATGTGCAGTGTGCTCTGGCCGCCACGCATGCGCAGTGCGCTCTGGTCGCCATGCATGCGCAGTGCGCCTTGGACGTCACGCATGCGATATGCGCTCTGGCCGCCAAGCATGCGCAGTGCGCTCTGGCCCCCAGGCATGCGCACTGCGCTCTGGCCGCCACGCATGCGCAATGCGCTCTGGCCCCAGGCATGCGCAGTGCGCTCTGGCCGCCACTCATGCGCAATGCGCCTTGGCCAATACGCATGCGCGGTGCGCTCTGGCGGCCACGCATGCGCAGTGCGCTCTGGCGGTCACGCATGCGCAGTGCGCCTTGGCCGCCACGCATGCGATGTGCGCTCTGGCCGCCACGCATGCGCAGAGCGCTCTGGCCGCCAGGCATGCGCAGTGCGCTCTGGCCGCCACGCATGTGCAGTGCTCTCTGGCCGCCACGCATGCGAATGAGCCATGGCCGCCACACATGCGCAATGCGCTCTGGGCGCCACCCATGCGCAGTGCGCTTTGGCCGCCACGCATGCGCAGTACGCTCTGGTCGCCACGCATGCGAAGTGCGCCTTGGCCAACACGCATGCGCAGTGCGCTCTGGCGGCCACGCATGCGCAGTGAGCTTTGGCCGCCATGCATGTGCAGTGCGCTCTGGCCGCCATGCATTCGCAGTGCGCCTTGGCCGCCACGAATGCGCAGTTCGCTCTCGTCGCCACGCATGCGCAGTGCGCCTTGGCAGCCACGCATATGCAATGCGCTCTGGCCCCCACGAATGTGCATTGCGCTCTGGCCGCCACGCATGTGCAGTGCGCTCTGTCCGCCACGCATGCGTAATGAGCTCTGGCCTCCACGCATGCGCAATGTGCTCTGGGCGCCACGCATGCGCAGTGCGCTCTGGACCCCACGCATGCGCAGTGCGCTCTGGCCCGAACGCATGAGCAATGCGCTCTGGCCGCCACGCATGCGCAGTGCTCTGTGCCCCCCACGCATGCGCTGTGCGCTCCGGTCTCCACGCATGCGCAGTGCGCCTTGGCCAACACGCATGCGCAGTGCGCTCTGGTCGCCACGCATGCTCAGTGCCCCTTGGCCACCACGCATGCGCAGTGCACCTTGGCCGCCACGAATGCGCAGTGCGCTCTGGTCGCCACGCATGCGCATTGCGCCTTGGCCAACACGCATGCGCATTGCGCCTTGGCCAACACGCATGCGCAGTGCTCTCTGGCCGCCACGCATGCGCAGTGCGCTTTGGCCGCCACGCATGCGCTGTCTGCTCTGGACGACACGCATGCGCAGTGCGCTCTGGCCGCCACGCATGCGCAGTGCGCTCTGGCCCCCATGCATGCGCAGTGCACCTTGGCCAACACGCATGCGCGGTGCGCTCTGGTGGCCACGCATGCGCAGTGCGCTCTGGCCGTCACGCATGCGCAGTGCGCTCTGGCGGCCACGCATGCGCAGTGCGCTCTGGCCGCTATGCATGCTCAGTGCGGTCTGGCCCCCACGCATGCGCAGTGCGCTCTGGCCGCCACGCATGCGCAGTGCGCTCTGGCCACCACGCATGCTCAGTGCGCTCTGGCCGCCACGCATGCGCAGTGCGCTCTGGACACCACGCATGCGCAGTGCGCTCCGGCCGACACGCAGGAGCAGTGTGCTCGGGCCGCCAGGCATGCGCAATGCGCTCTGGCCGCCACGCATTCGCAATGCGCTCTGGCCGTCACGCATGCGCAATGCACTCTGGCCGCCACGCATGAGAAAGAACAACAACCCGGGTAATGGCAGTCCTTATATAGCCTGGTTGCCCCGCCTCTGACGTGGTCTATTGGCTCTCGCCAATCACCCCATATGAGGTGGCGCTCATCTATTGGCTCTCGCCAATGACACCTATGAGGTCGTGCTCATCTATTGGCTCCGCCAATCACCCCATATGAGGTCTCTCTATCATGGCAACCACGTATGCGCAATGCGTTCTGGCCGCCACGCATGCGCAATGCGCTCTGGCCGCCACGCATTCCCAGTGCGCCTTGGCCGCCACGAATGCGCAGTTCGCTCTGGTCGCCACGCATGCGCAGTGCACCTTGGCCGCCACGCATGCGATGTGCGCTCTGGCCGCCACGCATGCGCAGTGCGCTCTGGCCGCCAGGCATGCGCAGTGCGCTCTGGCCGCCACGCATGCGCAATGCGCTCTGGCCCCCACGCATGTGCAGTGCGCTCTGGCCGCCACGCATGTGCAGTGTGCTCTGTTCGCCACGCATGCGTAATGAGCTCTGGGCGCCACGCATGCGCAGTGCGCTCTGGCCGCCACGCATGCGCAGTGCGCTCTGGCCGCCACGCATGCGCAGTGCGCTCTAGCCGCCACGCATGCGCTGTCTGCGCTGGCCGACACGCATGCGCAGTGCGCTCTGGCCACCACGCATGCGCAGTGCTCTCTGCCCCCCACGCATGCGCAGTGCGCTCTGGTCGCCACGCATGCGCAGTGCGCCTTGGCCACCACGCATGCGCAGTGCGCCTGGGCCACCACGCATGCGCAGTGCTCTCTGGCCGCCACGCATGCGCAGTGCGCTCTGGCCGCCACGCATGTGCTGTCTGCTCTGGACGACACGCATGCGCAGTGCGCTCTGGCCGCTACGCATGCGCAGTGCGCTCTTGCCCCCACGAATGCGCAGTGCGCTCTGGCCGCCACACATGCGCAGTGCGCCTTGGCCAACACGCATGCGCAGTGCGCTCTGGCGGCCACGCATGTGCAGTGCGCTCTGGCAGTCACGCATGCGCAGTGCGCTCTGGCCGACATGAATGCGCAGTGCGCTCTGGCACCCACGCATGCGCAATGCGCTCTGGGCGCCACGCATGCGCAATGCACACTGGCCGCCACGCATGAGAAATAACAACAACCCGGGTAATGGCAATCCTTATATAGCCTGGTTGCCCCGCCTCTGACGTGGTCTATTGGCTCTCGCCAATCACCCCAAATGAGGTGGTGCTCATCTATTGACTCTCGCCAATGACACCTATGAGGTCATGCTCATCTATTGCTCCGCCAATCACCCCATATGAGGTCTCTCTATCATGGCTACCACGTATGCGCAATGCGCTCTGGCCGCCACGCATGCGCTGTGCGCTCTAGCCGCCACGCATGCGCAGTGCGCTGTCGCCGCCATGCATGCTCAGTGCGGTCTGGCCCCCACGCATACGCAGTGCGCTCTGGCCGCCACGCATGCGCAGTGCGCTCGGGCCGCCAGGCATGCGCAATGCGCTCTGGCAGCCACGCATTCGCAATGCGCTCTGGCCGTCACGCATGCGCAATGCACTCTGGCCGCCACGCATGAGAAAGAACAACAACCCGGGTAATGGCAGTCCTTATATAGCCTGGTTGCCCCGCCTCTGACGTGGTCTATTGGCTCTCGCCAATCACACCTATGAGGTCGTGCTCATCTATTGGCTCCCGCCAATCACCCCATATGTGGTCTCTCTGTCATGGCCACCACGTATGCGAAATGCGCACTGGCCGCCATGCATGCGCAATGCGCTCTGGCCGCCACGCATGAGAAAGAACAACAACCCGGGTAATGGCAGTCCTTATATAGCCTGGTTGCCCCGCCTCTGACGTGGTCTATTGGCTCTCGCCAATCACCCAATATGAGGTCTCTCTGTCATGTCCACCACGTATGCGCAATGTGCTCTTGCCGAGAAGCATGCGCAATGCGCTCTGGCCGCCACGCATTAGCAATGCGCTCTGGCCACCACGCATGCGCAGTGCGCTCTGGCCGACATGAATGCGCAGTGCGCTCTGGCACCCACGCATGCGCAATGCGCTCTGGGCGCCACGCATGCGCAATGCACACTGGCCGCCACGCATGAGAAATAACAACAACCCGGGTAATGGCAATCCTTATATAGCCTGGTTGCCCCGCCTCTGACGTGGTCTATTGGCTCTCGCCAATCACCCCAAATGAGGTGGTGCTCATCTATTGACTCTCGCCAATGACACCTATGAGGTCATGCTCATCTATTGCTCCGCCAATCACCCCATATGAGGTCTCTCTATCATGGCTACCACGTATGCGCAATGCGCTCTGGCCGCCACGCATGCGCTGTGCGCTCTAGCCGCCACGCATGCGCAGTGCGCTGTCGCCGCCATGCATGCTCAGTGCGGTCTGGCCCCCACGCATACGCAGTGCGCTCTGGCCGCCACGCATGCGCAGTGCGCTCTGGCCACCACGCATGCTCAGTGCGCTCTGGCCGCCACGCAAGCGCAGTGCGCTCTGGACACCACGCATGCGCAGTGCCCTCCGGCCGACACGCATGAGCAGTGCGCTCTGGCCGCCACGCATGCGCAGTGCGCTCGGGCCGCCAGGCATGCGCAATGCGCTCTGGCAGCCACGCATTCGCAATGCGCTCTGGCCGTCACGCATGCGCAATGCACTCTGGCCGCCACGCATGAGAAAGAACAACAACCCGGGTAATGGCAGTCCCCATATGAGGTGGAGCTCATCTATTGGCTCCGGCCAATCACCCCATATAGGTCACTATGTCATGGCCGCCACGCATGCGAAATGCGCTCTGGCCGCCACGCATGAGAAAGAACAACAACCCGGGTAATGGCAGTCCTTATATAGCCTGGTTTCCCCGCCTCTGACGTGGTCCATTGGCTCTCGCCAATCACCCCATATGAGGTCTCTCTGTCATGTCCACCACGTATGCACAATGCGCTCTGGCCGCGAAGCATGGGCAATGCGCTCTGGCCGCTACGCAAGCGCAATGCTCTCTGGCCGCCACGCATGCGCAGTGCGCTCTGGCCGCCACGCATGCGCTGTGCGCTCTGGCCGCCACGCATGGACAGTGCGCTCTGGCCGCCACGCATGCGCAGTGTGCTCTGGCCCCCACGCATGCGCAGTGCGCTCTGGCCGCCACGCATGCGCAATGCGCTCTGGCCCCCACGCATGCGCAGTGCGCTCTGGCCGCCACACATGCGCAGTGCGCTCTGGCCGCCACGCAGGCGCAGTGGGCTCTGGTGGCCACGCAGGCGCTGTGCGCTCTGGCCGCCACGCATGGACAGTGCGCTCTGGCCGCCACGCATGCGCAGTGTGCTCTGGCCCCCACGCATGCGCAGTGCGCTCTGGCCGCCACGCATGCGCAATGCGCTCTGGCCCCCACGCATGCGCAGTGCGCTCTGGCCGCCACACATGCGCAGTGCGCTCTGGCCGCCACGCAGGCGCAGTGGGCTCTGGTGGCCACGCATGCGCAGTGCGCTCTGGCCCCCACGCATGCGCAATGCACACTGGCCACCAGCATGCGCAGTGCACTCTGGCCACCACCCATGCGCAGTGCGCTCTGTTCGCCACGC
The DNA here is from genome assembly GCF_027595985.1 of Sorex araneus. Lineage (NCBI taxonomy): Eukaryota > Metazoa > Chordata > Mammalia > Eulipotyphla > Soricidae > Sorex > Sorex araneus. The sequence continues at coordinate 74,212,437 of NC_073305.1, read as the reverse complement.
ATGCGCAATGCGCTCTGGCCCCCATGCATGCGCAATGCGCTCTGGCCCCCATGCATGCGCAATGCGCTCTGGGCCCCACGCATGCGCAATGCACTCTGGCCACCACGCATGCGCAGTGCGCTCTGGCCTCCACGCATGCGCAATGCACTCTGGCCTACATGAATGCGGAGTGCGCTCTGGCCCCCACGCATGCGCAGTGCGCCTTGGCCAACACGCATGCGCAGTGCGCTCTGGCGGCCACGCATGCGCAGTGCGCTCTGGCCGTCACGCATGCGCAGTACCCTCTGGCCGACATGAATGCGCACTGCGCTCTGGCCCGCACTGAGGCGCAGTGCGCTCTGGACCGAACGCATGAGCAATGCGCTCTGGCCGCCATGCATGCGCAGTGCGCTATGGCCGCCACGCATGCGCTGTGCGCTCTGGCCGCCACGCATGCGCAGTCGCCATGGCCGCCACGGATGCGCAGTACGCTCTGGTCGCCACGCATGCGCAGTGCGCCTTGGCCGCCACGCATGCGCAATGCGCTCTGGCCACCACGCATGCGCAATGCACTCTGGCCGCCACACATGCGCAATGCGCTCTGTCCGCCACGCATGCGCTATGCGCTCTGGCCACCACGCATGCGCAGTGCGCCTTGGCCGCCATGCATATGCAGTGCGCTCTGGCCGCCACGCATGCGCAGTGCGCCTTGGCCGCCACGAATGCGCAGTGCGCTCTGGTCGCCACGCATCCGCAGTGCGCCTTGGCTGCCACGCATGCGATGTGCGCTCTGGCAGCCACGCATGCGCAGTGCGCTCTGGCCGCCACGCATTCGAAATGCGCTCTGGCCCCCACGGATGTGCAGTGTGCTCTGGCCGCCACGCATGCGCAGTGCGCTCTGGTCGCCATGCATGCGCATTGCGCCTTGGACGTCACGCATGCGATATGCACTCTGGCCGCCAAGCATGCGCAGTGTGCTCTGGCCGCCAGGCATGCGCAGTGCGCTCTGGCCGCCACGCATGCGCAATGCGCTCTGGCCCCAGGCATGCGCAGTGCGCTCTGGCCGCCACTCATGCGCAACGCGCCTTGGCCAATACGCATGCGCGGTGCGCTCTGGTGGCCACGCATGCGCAGTGCGCTCTGGCCGTCACGCATGCGCAGTGCGCCTTGGCCGCCACGCATGCGATGTGCGCTCTGGCCGCCACGCATGTGCAGTGCTCTCTGGCCGCCACGCATGCGAATGAGCCATGGCCGCCACACATGCGCAATGCGCTCTGGGCGCCACCCATGCGCAGTGCGCTTTGGCCGCCACGCATGCACAGTACGCTCTGGTCGCCACGCATGCGCAGTGCGCCTTGGCCGCCATGCATGTGCAGTGCGCTCTGGCCGCCATGCATTCGCAGTGCGCCTTGGCCGCCAGGCATGCGCAGTGCGCTCTGGCCCCCACGAATGTGCATTGCGCTCTGGCCGCCACGCATGTGCAGTGCGCTCTGTCCGCCACGCATGCGTAATGAGCTCTGGCCTCCACGCATGCGCAATGTGCTCTGGGCGCCACGCATGCGCAGTGCGCTCTGGCCCCCACGCATGCGCAGTGCGCTCTGGCCCGAACGCATGAGCAATGCGCTCTGGCCGCCACGCATGCGCAGTGCTCTGTGCCCCCCACGCATGCGCAGTGCGCTCTGGTCTCCACGCATGCGCAGTGCGCCTTGGCCAACACGCATGCGCAGTGCGCTCTGGTCGCCACGCATGCTCAGTGCCCCTTGGCCACCACGCATGCGCAGTGCACCTTGGCCGCCACGAATGCGCAGTGCGCTCTGGTCGCCACGCATGCGCATTGCGCCTTGGCCAACACGCATGCGCATTGCGCCTTGGCCAACACGCATGCGCAGTGCTCTCTGGCCGCCACGCATGCGCAGTGCGCTCTGGCCGCCACGCATGCGCTGTCTGCTCTGGACGACACGCATGCGCAGTGCGCTCTGGCCGCCACGCATGCGCAGTGCGCTCTGGCCCCCATGCATGCGCAGTGCACCTTGGCCAACACGCATGCGCGGTGCGCTCTGGTGGCCACGCATGCGCAGTGCGCTCTGGCAGTCACGCATGCGCAGTGCGCTCTGGCGGCCACGCATGCGCAGTGCGCTCTGGCCGCCATGCATGCTCAGTGCGGTCTGGCCCCCACGCATGCGCAGTGCGCTCTGGCCGCCACGCATGCGCAGTGCGCTCTGGCCACCACGCATGCTCAGTGCGCTCTGGCCGCCACGCAAGCGCAGTGCGCTCTGGACACCACGCATGCGCAGTGCGCTCCGGCCGACACGCAGGAGCAGTGCGCTCGGGCCGCCAGGCATGCGCAATGCGCTCTGGCCGCCACGCATTCGCAATGCGCTCTGGCCGTCACGCATGCGCAATGCACTCTGGCCGCCACGCATGAGAAAGAACAACAACCCGGGTAATGGCAGTCCTTATATAGCCTGGTTGCCCCGCCTCTGACGTGGTCTATTGGCTCTCGCCAATCACCCCATATGAGGTGGCGCTCATCTATTGGCTCTCGCCAATGACACCTATGAGGTCGTGCTCATCTATTGGCTCCCGCCAATCACCCCATATGTGGTCTCTCTGTCATGGCCACCACGTATGCGCAATGCGCACTGGCCGCCATGCATGCGCAATGCGCTCTGGCCGCCACGCATGAGAAAGAACAACAACCCGGGTAATGGCAGTCCTTATATAGCCTGGTTGCCCCGCCTCTGACGTGGTCTATTGGCTCTCGCCAATCACCCAATATGAGGTCTCTCTGTCATGTCCACCACGTATGCGCAATGTGCTCTGGCCGAGAAGCATGCGCAATGCGCTCTGGCCGCCACGCATGATAAATGCGCTCTGGCCGCCACGCATGCGCAGTGCGCTCTGGCCGCCACGCATGCGCAGTGCGCTCTGGCCGCCACGCATGCGCAGAGTGCTCTGGCCGCCACGCATGCGCAGTGCGCTCTGGGAGCCACGCATGCGCAGTGCGCTCTGGCCGCCACGAATGCGAAATGCGCTCTGGCCGCCACGTATGAGAAAGAACAACAACCCGGGTAATGGCAGTCCTTATATAGCCTGGTTGCCCCGCCTCTGACGTGGTCTATAGCTCTCGCCAATCACCCCACATGAGGTCGCGCTCATCTATTGCCTCCCGCCAATCACCCCATATGAGGTCACTCTGTCATGGCTACCAAGTATGCGCAATGCTCTGTGGCCGCCACGCTTGCGCATTGCTCTCTGGCCTCCACGCATGCGCAATGCACTCTGGCCTACATGAATGCGGAGTGCGCTCTGGCCCCCACGCATGCGCAGTGCGCCTTGGCCAACACGCATGCGCAGTGCGCTCTGGCGGCCACGCATGCGCAGTGCGCTCTGGCCGTCACGCATGCCTAGTACGCTCTGGCCGACATGAATGCGCATTGCGCTCTGGCCCCCACTGAGGCGCAGTGTGCTCTGGACCGAACGCATGAGCAATGCGCTCTGGCCGCCATGCATGCGCAGTGCGCTCTGGCCGCCATGCATGCGCTGTGCGCTCTGGCCGCCACGCATGCGCAGTGCGCCATGGCCGCCACGGATGCGCAGTGCGCTCTGGCCCCCACGCATGCGCAATGCACTCTGGCCGCCACACATGCGCAATGCGCTCTGGCCGCCACGCATGCGCAATGCACTCTGGCTGCCACACATGCGCAATGCGCTCTGGCCGCCACGCATGCGCTATGCGCTCTGGCCACCACGCATGCGCAGTGCGCCTTGGCCGCCATCCATACGCAGTGCGCTCTGGCCGCCACGAATGCGCAGTGCGCCTTGGCCGCCACGCATGCGCAGTGCGCTCTGGTCGCCACGCATCCGCAGTGCGCCTTGGCTGCCACGCATGCGATGTGCGCTCTGGCAGCCACGCATGCGCAGTGCGCTCTGGCCGCCACGCATTCGAAATGCACTCTGGCCCCCACGGATGTGCAGTGCGCTCTGGCCGCCACGCATGCGCAGTGCGCTCTGGTCACCATGCATGCGCAGTGCGCCTTGGCTGCCACGCATGCGATGTGCGCTCTGGCCGCCAGGCATGCGCAGTGCGCTCTGGCCGCCACGCATGCGCAATGCGCTCTGGCCCCACGCATGCGCAGTGCGCTCTGGCCGCCACTCATGCGCAGTGCGCCTTGGCCAACACGCATGCGCGGTGCGCTCTGGCGGCCACGCATGCGCAGAGCGCTCTGGCCGTCACGCATGCGCAGTGCGCCTTGGCCGCCACGCATGCGATGTGCACTCTTGCCGCCACGCATGCGCAGTGCGCTCTGGCCACCAGGCATGCGCAGTGCGCTCTGGCCGCCACGCATGTGCAGTGCTCTCTGGCCGCCACGCATGCGCATGATCCATGGCCGCCACACATGCGCAATGCGCTGTGGGCGCCACCCATGCGCAGTGCGCTTTGGCCGCCACGCATGCGCAGTACGCTCAGGTCGCCAGGCATGCGAAGTGCGCCTTGGCCAACACGCATGCGCAGTGCGCTCTGGCGGCCACGCATGCGCAGTGAGCCTTGGCCGCCATGCATGTGCAGTGCGCTCTGGCCGCCACGCATTCGCAGTGCGCCTTGGCCGCCACGAATGCGCAGTTCGCTCTGGTCGCCACGCATGCGCAGTGCGCCTTGGGCGCCACGAATGCGCAGTTCGCTCTGGTCGCCACGCATGCGCAATGCGCTCTGGCCCCCACGAATGTGCATTGCGCTCTGGCCGCCACGCATGCGAATGAGCCATGGCCGCCACACATGCGCAATGCGCTCTGGGCGCCACCCATGCGCAGTGCGCTTTGGCCGCCACGCATGCACAGTACGCTCTGGTCGCCACGCATGCGCAGTGCGCCTTGGCCGCCATGCATGTGCAGTGCGCTCTGGCCGCCATGCATTCGCAGTGCGCCTTGGCCGCCAGGCATGCGCAGTGCGCTCTGGCCCCCACGAATGTGCATTGCGCTCTGGCCGCCACGCATGTGCAGTGCGCTCTGTCCGCCACGCATGCGTAATGAGCTCTGGCCTCCACGCATGCGCAATGTGCTCTGGGCGCCACGCATGCGCAGTGCGCTCTGGCCCCCACGCATGCGCAGTGCGCTCTGGCCCGAACGCATGAGCAATGCGCTCTGGCCGCCACGCATGCGCAGTGCTCTGTGCCCCCCACGCATGCGCAGTGCGCTCTGGTCTCCACGCATGCGCAGTGCGCCTTGGCCAACACGCATGCGCAGTGCGCTCTGGTCGCCACGCATGCTCAGTGCCCCTTGGCCACCACGCATGCGCAGTGCACCTTGGCCGCCACGAATGCGCAGTGCGCTCTGGTCGCCACGCATGCGCATTGCGCCTTGGCCAACACGCATGCGCATTGCGCCTTGGCCAACACGCATGCGCAGTGCTCTCTGGCCGCCACGCATGCGCAGTGCGCTCTGGCCGCCACGCATGCGCTGTCTGCTCTGGACGACACGCATGCGCAGTGCGCTCTGGCCGCCACGCATGCGCAGTGCGCTCTGGCCCCCATGCATGCGCAGTGCACCTTGGCCAACACGCATGCGCGGTGCGCTCTGGTGGCCACGCATGCGCAGTGCGCTCTGGCAGTCACGCATGCGCAGTGCGCTCTGGCGGCCACGCATGCGCAGTGCGCTCTGGCCGCCATGCATGCTCAGTGCGGTCTGGCCCCCACGCATGCGCAGTGCGCTCTGGCCGCCACGCATGCGCAGTGCGCTCTGGCCACCACGCATGCTCAGTGCGCTCTGGCCGCCACGCAAGCGCAGTGCGCTCTGGACACCACGCATGCGCAGTGCGCTCCGGCCGACACGCAGGAGCAGTGCGCTCGGGCCGCCAGGCATGCGCAATGCGCTCTGGCCGCCACGCATTCGCAATGCGCTCTGGCCGTCACGCATGCGCAATGCACTCTGGCCGCCACGCATGAGAAAGAACAACAACCCGGGTAATGGCAGTCCTTATATAGCCTGGTTGCCCCGCCTCTGACGTGGTCTATTGGCTCTCGCCAATCACCCCATATGAGGTGGCGCTCATCTATTGGCTCTCGCCAATGACACCTATGAGGTCGTGCTCATCTATTGGCTCCCGCCAATCACCCCATATGTGGTCTCTCTGTCATGGCCACCACGTATGCGCAATGCGCACTGGCCGCCATGCATGCGCAATGCGCTCTGGCCGCCACGCATGAGAAAGAACAACAACCCGGGTAATGGCAGTCCTTATATAGCCTGGTTGCCCCGCCTCTGACGTGGTCTATTGGCTCTCGCCAATCACCCAATATGAGGTCTCTCTGTCATGTCCACCACGTATGCGCAATGTGCTCTGGCCGAGAAGCATGCGCAATGCGCTCTGGCCGCCACGCATGATAAATGCGCTCTGGCCGCCACGCATGCGCAGTGCGCTCTGGCCGCCACGCATGCGCAGTGCGCTCTGGCCGCCACGCATGCGCAGAGTGCTCTGGCCGCCACGCATGCGCAGTGCGCTCTGGGAGCCACGCATGCGCAGTGCGCTCTGGCCGCCACGAATGCGAAATGCGCTCTGGCCGCCACGTATGAGAAAGAACAACAACCCGGGTAATGGCAGTCCTTATATAGCCTGGTTGCCCCGCCTCTGACGTGGTCTATAGCTCTCGCCAATCACCCCACATGAGGTCGCGCTCATCTATTGCCTCCCGCCAATCACCCCATATGAGGTCACTCTGTCATGGCTACCAAGTATGCGCAATGCTCTGTGGCCGCCACGCTTGCGCATTGCTCTCTGGCCTCCACGCATGCGCAATGCACTCTGGCCTACATGAATGCGGAGTGCGCTCTGGCCCCCACGCATGCGCAGTGCGCCTTGGCCAACACGCATGCGCAGTGCGCTCTGGCGGCCACGCATGCGCAGTGCGCTCTGGCCGTCACGCATGCCTAGTACGCTCTGGCCGACATGAATGCGCATTGCGCTCTGGCCCCCACTGAGGCGCAGTGTGCTCTGGACCGAACGCATGAGCAATGCGCTCTGGCCGCCATGCATGCGCAGTGCGCTCTGGCCGCCATGCATGCGCTGTGCGCTCTGGCCGCCACGCATGCGCAGTGCGCCATGGCCGCCACGGATGCGCAGTGCGCTCTGGCCCCCACGCATGCGCAATGCACTCTGGCCGCCACACATGCGCAATGCGCTCTGGCCGCCACGCATGCGCAATGCACTCTGGCTGCCACACATGCGCAATGCGCTCTGGCCGCCACGCATGCGCTATGCGCTCTGGCCACCACGCATGCGCAGTGCGCCTTGGCCGCCATCCATACGCAGTGCGCTCTGGCCGCCACGAATGCGCAGTGCGCCTTGGCCGCCACGCATGCGCAGTGCGCTCTGGTCGCCACGCATCCGCAGTGCGCCTTGGCTGCCACGCATGCGATGTGCGCTCTGGCAGCCACGCATGCGCAGTGCGCTCTGGCCGCCACGCATTCGAAATGCACTCTGGCCCCCACGGATGTGCAGTGCGCTCTGGCCGCCACGCATGCGCAGTGCGCTCTGGTCACCATGCATGCGCAGTGCGCCTTGGCTGCCACGCATGCGATGTGCGCTCTGGCCGCCAGGCATGCGCAGTGCGCTCTGGCCGCCACGCATGCGCAATGCGCTCTGGCCCCACGCATGCGCAGTGCGCTCTGGCCGCCACTCATGCGCAGTGCGCCTTGGCCAACACGCATGCGCGGTGCGCTCTGGCGGCCACGCATGCGCAGAGCGCTCTGGCCGTCACGCATGCGCAGTGCGCCTTGGCCGCCACGCATGCGATGTGCACTCTTGCCGCCACGCATGCGCAGTGCGCTCTGGCCACCAGGCATGCGCAGTGCGCTCTGGCCACCAGGCATGCGCAGTGCGCTCTGGCCGCCACGCATGTGCAGTGCTCTCTGGCCGCCACGCATGCGCATGATCCATGGCCGCCACACATGCGCAATGCGCTGTGGGCGCCACCCATGCGCAGTGCGCTTTGGCCGCCACGCATGCGCAGTACGCTCAGGTCGCCAGGCATGCGAAGTGCGCCTTGGCCAACACGCATGCGCAGTGCGCTCTGGCGGCCACGCATGCGCAGTGAGCCTTGGCCGCCATGCATGTGCAGTGCGCTCTGGCCGCCACGCATTCGCAGTGCGCCTTGGCCGCCACGAATGCGCAGTTCGCTCTGGTCGCCACGCATGCGCAGTGCGCCTTGGGCGCCACGAATGCGCAGTTCGCTCTGGTCGCCACGCATGCGCAATGCGCTCTGGCCCCCACGAATGTGCATTGCGCTCTGGCCGCCACGCATGCGCAGTGCGCTCTGGCCGCCACACATGTGCAGTGCGCTCTCTCCACCACGCATGCGTAATGAGCTCTGGCCTCCACGCATGCGCAATATGCTCTGGGCGCCACGCATGCGCAGTGCGCTCTGGCCCCCACGCATGCGCAGTGTGCTCTGGCCCGAACGAATGAGCAATGCGCTCTGGCCGCCATGCATGCGCAGTGCGCTCTGGCCGCCTCGCATGCGCAGTGCGCTCTGGCCGCCACGCATGCGCAGTGCGCTCTAGCCGCCACGCATGCGCTGTCGGCTCTGGCCGACACGCATGTGCAGTGCGCTCTGGCCGCCACGCATGCGCAGTGCTCTCTGCCCCCACGCATGCGCAGTGCGCTCTGGTCTCCACGCATGCGCAGTGCGCCTTGGCCAACACGCATGCGCAGTGCGCTCTGGTCGCCACGCATGCTCAGTGCCCCTTGGCCACCACGCATGCGCAGTGCGCCTTGGCCGCCACGAATGCACAGTGCGCTCTGGTCGCCACGCATGCGCATTGTGCCTTGGCCAACACGCATGCGCATTGCGCCTTGGCCAACACGCATGCGCAGTGCTCTCTGGCCGCCACGCATGCGCAGTGCGCTCTGGCCGCCACGAATGCGCTGTCTGCTCTGCACGACACGCATGCACAGTGCGCTCTGGCCGCCACGCATGCGCATTGCGCTCTGGCCCCCACGCATGCGCAGTGCGATCTGGCCGCCACTCATGCGCAGTGCACCTTGGCCAACACGCATGCGCGGTGCGCTCTGGCGGCCACGCATGCGCAGTGTGCTCTGGCCGTCACGCATGCGCAGTGCGCTCTGGCCGACATAAATGCGCAGTGCGCTCTGGCCCCCACGCATGCGCAGTCCGCTCTGGCCGCCACGCATGCGCAGTGCGCTCTGGCCGCCAGGCATCCGCAGTGCACTCTGGCCGCCACGCATGAGAAAGAACAACAACCCGGGTTATGGCAGTCCCCATACGAGGTGGCGCTCATCTATTGGCTCTCACCAATCACCATATATGAGGTGGTGCTCATCTATTGTCTCACGCCAATCACCCCATATGAGGTCTCTCTGTCATGGGCAACACGTATGCACATTGCGCTCTGGCCGCCACGCATGCACAGTGCGCTCTTGCCACCACGCATGCGCAGTGCGCTCTGGCCGACACACATGTGCAGTTCGCTCTGGGCCCCACACATGTGCAGTGCACTCTGGCACCCACGCATGCGCAGTGCGCTCTGACCGCCACGTATGCGCAGTGCGCTCTGGGCGCCATGCATGCGCATTGCGCTCTGGCCGCCACGCATGCGAAATGCGCTCTGGCCCCTCGCATGCGCAGTGCGCTCTGGCCGCCACGCATGCGCAGTGCGCTCTGGCCGCAACGCATGCGCAGTGCGCTCTGGCCGCCACGCATTCGCAGTTTGCTCTGGCTTCCACACATGCGCATGAGCCATGGCCGCCACACATGCGCAATGCGCTCTGGGCGCCACCCGTGCGCAGTGCGCTCTGGCGGCCACGCATGCGCAATGCGCTCTGGCCGCCAAGCATTCGGAATGCGCTCTGGCCGCACACATGCTCAATGCGCTCTGGCCACCACGCCTGAGAAAGAACAACAACCCGGGGATATGGTACTTCTTATATAGCCTGGTTGCCCCGCTTCTGACGTGCTCTATTGGCTCTCGCCAATCACACCATATGAGGTGGCGCTCATCAATTGGCTCTCGCCAATCACCCCATATGAGGTCGCGCTAATCTATTGGCTCCGCCAATCACCCCATATGAGGTCTCTCTATCATGGCCACCAGTATGCGCAGTGCTCTCTGGCCGCCACGCATGCGCGGTGCGCTCTGGCCGCCACGCATGCGCAGTGCTCTCTGGCCGCCACGCATGCGCATGAGCCATGGCCGCCACACATGCGCAATGCGCTCTGGGCGCCACCCATTCGCAGTGCGCTCTGGCCGCCACGCATGCGCAGTACGCTCTGGTCGCCACGCATGCGCAGTGCGCCTTGGCCAACACGCATGCGCAGTGCGCTCTGGCGGCCACGCATGTGCAGTGAGCCTTGGCCAATACGCATGCGCGGTGCGCTCTGGCCGTCACGCATGCGCAGTGCGCCTTGGCCGCCACGCATGCGATGTGCGCTCTGGCCGCCACGCATGCGCAGTGCGCTCTGGCCGCCAGGCATGCGCAGTGCGCTCTGGCCGCCACGCATGTGCAGTGCTCTCTGGCCGCCACGCATGCGCATGAGCCATGGCCGCCACACATGCGCAATGCGCTCTGGGCGCCACCCATGCGCAGTGCGCTTTGGCCGCCACGCATGCGCAGTACGCTAGGTCGCCACGCATGCGAAGTGCGCCTTGGCCAACACGCATGCGCAGTGCGCTCTGGCGGCCACGCATGCGCAGTGAGCCTTGGCCTCCATGCATGTGCAGTGCGCTCTGGCCGCCACGCATACGCAGTGCGCCTTGGCCGCCACGAATGCGCAGTTCGCTCTCGTCGCCACGCATGCGCAGTGCGCCTTGGCCGCCACGCATGCGCAATGTGCTCTGGCCCCCACGAATGTGCATTGCGCTCTGGCCGCCACGCATGTGCAGTGCGCTCTGTCCGCCACGCATGCGTAATGAGCTCTGGCCTCCACGCATGCGCAATGTGCTCTGGGCGCCACGCATGCGCAGTGCGCTCTGGCCCCCACGCATGCGCAGTGCGCTCTGGCCCGAACGCATGAGCAATGCGCTCTGGCCGCCATGCATGCGCAGTGCGCTCTGGCCGCCACGCATGCGCAGTGCGCTCTGGCCGCCACGCATGCGCAGTGCTCTGTGCCCCCACGCATGCGCAGTGCGCTCTGGTCTCCACGCATGCGCAGTGCGCCTTGGCCAACACGCATGCGCAGTGCGCTCTGGTCGCCACGCATGCTCAGTGCCCCTTGGCCACCACGCATGCGCAGTGCACCTTGGCCGCCACGCATGAGAAAGAACAACAACCCGGGTAATGGCAGTCCTTATATAGCCTGGTTGCCCCGCCTCTGACGTGGTCTATTGGCTCTCGCCAATCACCCCAAATGCGGTGGCGCTCATCTATTGGCTCTCGCCAATGACACCTATGAGGTCGTGCTCATCTATTGGCTCCGCCAATCACCCCATATGAGGTCTCTCTATCATGGCAACCACGTATGCGCAATGCGTTCTGGCCGCCACGCATGCGCAATGCGCTCTGACCGCCACGCATGCGCAGTGCTCTCTGGCCGCCACGCATGCGCAGTGCGCTCTGGCCGTCACGCATGCGCAGTGCGCTCTGGCCACCACACATGCTCAGTGCGCTCTGGCGGCCACGCAAGCGCTGTGCGCTCTGGACACCACGCATGCGCAGTGCGCTCCGGCCGACACGCATGAGCAGTGCGCTCGGGCCGCCAGGCATGCGCAATGCGCTCTGGCAGCCACGCATTCGCAATGCGCTCTGGCCGTCATGCATGCGCAATGCACTCTGGCCGCCACGCATGAGAAAGAACTACAACCCGGGTAAAGGCAGTCCTTATATAGCCTGGTTGCCCCGCCTCTGACGTGGTCTATTGGCTCTCGCCAATCACCCCATATGAGGTGGTGCTCATCTATTGGCTCTCGCCAATGACACCTATGAGGTCGTGCTCATCTATTGGCTCCCGCCAATCACCCCATATGTGGTCTCTCTGTCATGGCCACCACGTATGCGCAATGCGCAGTGGCCGCCATGCATGCGCAATGCGCTCTGGCCGCCACGCATGAGAAAGAACAACAACCCGGGTAATGGCAGTCCTTATATAGCCTGGTTGCCCCGCCTCTGACGTGGTCTATTGGCTCTCGCCAATCACCCAATATGAGGTCTCTCTGTCATGTCTACCACGTATGCGCAATGTGCTCTGGCCGAGAAGCATGCGCAATGCGCTCTGGCCGCCACGCATGAGCAATGCGCTCTGGCCGCCACGCATGCGCAGTGCGCTCTGGCCGCCACGCATGCGCAGTGCGCTCTGGCCGCCACGCATGCGCAGTGCGCTCTGGGCGGCACGCATGCGCAGTGCGCTCTGGCCGCCACGCATGCGAAATGCGCTCTGGCCGCCACGTATGAGAAAGAACAACAACCCGGGTAATGGCAGTCCTTATATAGCCTCGTTGCCCCGCCTCTGACGTGGTCTATAGCGCTCGCCAATCACCCCACATGAGGTCGCGCTCATCTATTGCCTCCCGCCAATCACCCCATATGAGGTCACTCTGTCATGGCTACCAAGTATGCGCAATGCTCTGTGGCCGCCACCCTTGCGCAATGCTCTCTGGCCTCCACGCATGCGCAATGCACTCTGCCCTACATGAATGCGCAGTGCGATCTGGCCCCCACGCATGCACAGTGCGCCTTGGCCAACACGCATGCGCAGTGCGCTCTGGCGGCCACGCATGCACAGTGCGCTCTGGCCGTCACGCATGCGCAGTACGCTCTGGCCGACTTGAATGCGCATTGCGCTCTGGCCCCCACTGAGGCGCAGTGCGCTCTGGACCGAACGCATGAGCAATGCGCTCTGGCCGCCATGCATGCGCAGTGCGCTCTGGCTGCCACGCATGCGCTGTGGGCTCTGGCCGCCACGCATGCGCAGTGCGCCATGGCCGCCACGAATGCGCAGTGCGCTCTGGTCGCCACGCATGCGCAATGCGCTCTGGCCGCCACACATGCGCAATGCGCTCTGGCCGCCACGCATGCGCTATGCGCTCTGGCCGCCACGCATGCGCAGTGCGCCTTGGCCGCCATGCATACGCAGTGCGCTCTGGCCGCCACGCATGCGCAGTGCGCCTTGGCCGCCACGAATGCGTAGTGCGCTCTGGTCGCCACGCATCCGCAGTGCGCCTTGGCTGCCACGCATGCGATGTGCGCTCTGGCAGCCACGCATGCGCAGTGCCCTCTGGCTGCCACGCATTCGAAATGCGCTCTGGCCCCCACGGATGTGCAGTGTGCTCTGGCCGCCACGCATGCGCAGTGCGCTCTGGTCGCCATGCATGCGCAGTGCGCCTTGGACGTCACGCATGCAATATGCGCTCTGGCCGCCAAGCATGCGCAGTGCGCTCTGGCCGCCAGGCATGCGCAGTGCGCTCTGGCCGCCACGCATGCGCAATGCGCTCTGGCCCCATGCATGCGCAGTGCGCTCTGGCCGCCACGCATGCGCAGTGCGCCTTGACCAACACGCATGCGCTGTGCGCTCTGGCGGCCACACATGCCCAGTGCGCTCTGGCCGTCACGCATGTGCAGTGCGCTCTGGCGGCCACGCATGCGCAGTGCGCTCTGGCAGTCACGCATGCGCAGTGCGCTCTGGCCGACATGAATGCGCAGTGCGCTCTGGCCCCCACGCATGCGCAGTGCGCTCTTGCCGCCACGCATGCGCACTGCGCTCTGGCCGCTAGGCATGCGCAGTGCACTCTGGCCGCCACGCATGAGAAAGAACAACAACCCGGGTAATGGCAGTCCCCATACGAGGTTGCGCTCATCTATTGGCTCTCACCAATCACCCCATATGAGGTGGTGCTCATCTATTGGCTCCCGCCAATCACCCCATATTAGGTCTCTCTGTCATGCACAACACGTATGTGCAATGCGCTCTGGCCACCACGCATGCGCAGTGCGCTCTGGCCGACACGCATGCGCAGTTTGCTCTGGGCGCCACACATGCGCAGTGCGCTCTGGCCGCCACGCATGCGCAGTGCGCTCTGGCCCCCACGCATGCGCAAAGCGCTCTGGCCGCCATGCATGCGCAGTGTGATCTGGCAGCCACGCATGAGAAAGAACAACAACCCGGGTAATGGCAGTCCTTATATAGCCTGGTTGCCCCGCCTCTGACGTGGTCTATTGGCTCTGCCAATCACCCGATATGATGTCTCTCTGTCATGGCCACCACGTATGCGCAATGCGCTCTGGATTCCACGCATGCGCAGTGCGCTCTGGCCACCACGCATGCGCAGTGCGCCTTGGCCAACACGCATGCGCAGTGCGCTCTGGCCGAGATGAATGCGCAGTGCGCTCTGGCCCCCACGCATGCGCAGTGCGCTCTGGCCGCCACGCATGCGCAGTGCGCTCTGGCCGCCAGGCATGCACAGTGCGCTCTGGCCGCCACGCATGAGAAAGAACAACAAACCGGGTAATGGCAGTCCCCATAAGGTGGCGCTCATCTATTGGCTCTCACCAGTCACCCCATATGAGGTGGTGCTCATCTATTGGCTCCCGCCAATCACCCCATATAGGTCACTCTGTCATGGCCGCCACGCATGCAAAATGCGCTCTGGCCACCACGCATGAGAAAGAAAAACAACCTGGGTAATGGCAGTCCTTATATAGCCTGGTTGCCCCGCCTCTGACGTGGTCTATTGGCTCTCGCCAATCACCCCATATGAGGTCTCTCTGTCATGGCCACCATGTATGCGCAATGCGCTCTGGCCGCCAAGCATGCACAATGCGCTCTGGCCGCCACGATGCGCAATGCTCTCTGGCCGCCACGCATGCGCAGTGCGCTCTGGCAGCCACGCATGCGCAGTGCGCTCTGGCCGCCACGCATGCGCAGTGCGCTCTGGCCGCCACGCATGCGCAGTGCGCTCTGGCCGCCACGCATGCGAAATGCGCTCTGGCCGCCACGCATGAGAAAGAACAACAACCCGGGTAATGGCAGTCCTTATATAGCCTGGTTGCCTCGCCTCTGACGTGGTCTATAGCTCGCGCCAATCACCCCACATGAGGTTGCGCTCATCTATTGCCTCCCGCCAATCACCCCAGATGAGGTCACTCTGTCATGGCTACCAAGTATGCGCAATGCTCTGTGTCCGCCACGCATGCGCAATGCGCTCTGGCCTCCACGCATGCGCAATGCACTCTGGCCTACATGAATATGCAGTGCGCTCTGGCCCCCACGCACGCGCAGTGCGCCTTGGCCAACACGCATGCTCAGTGCGCTCTGGCGGCCACGCAAGCGCAGTGCGCTCTGGCCGGCACGCATGCGCAGTGCGCACTGGCCCCCACGCATGCGCAGTGCCCTCTGGCCGCCACGCAAGCGCAGTGTGCCTTGGCCGCCACGCATGCGCAGTGCGCACTGGACCCCACGCATGCGCAGTGCGCTCTGGCCGCCACGCATGCGCAGGGCGCTCTGGCCGTCACGCATGCGCAGTGCGCTCTGGCCGACATGAATGCGCAGTGCGCCTTGGCCAACACGCATGCGCAGTGCGCTCTGGCCGTCACCCATGCGCAGTGCGCTGTGGCCGCCATGCATGCGCAGTGCGGTCTGGCCCCCACGCATGCGCAGTGCGCTCTGGCCGCCACGCAAGCGCGGTGCGCTCTGGCCACCACGCATGCGCAATGAGCTCTGGCCTCCATGCATGCGAAATATGCTCTGGGCACCACGCATGCGCAGTGTGCTCTGGCCCCCACGCATGCGCAGTGCGCTCTGGCCGCCACACATGCACAGTGCGCATTGGCCGCCAAGAATGCGCAGTGCGCTCTGGTCGCCATGCATGTGCATTGCGCCTTGGCAAACACGCATGCGCAGTGCGCTCTGGCCGCCACACATGCGCAGTGCGCATTGGCCGCCAAGAATGCGCAGTGCGCTCTGGCCGCCACACATGCGCAGTGCGCATTGGCCGCCAAGAATGCGCAGTGCGCTCTGGTCGCCATGCATGCGCAGTGCGCCTTGGCCAACACGCATGCGCAGTGCGCTCTGGCCGCCATGCATGCGCAGTGCGCTCTGGCCTCCAGGCATGCACAGTGCGCGCTGGCCGCCCCGCATGAGAAAGAAAAACAACCCGGGTAATGGTAGTCCCCATATGAGGTGGCGCTCATCTATTGGCTCTCACCAATCACCCCATATGAGGTAGTGCTCATATTGGCTCCCGCCAATCACCCCATATAGGTCACTCTGTCATGGCCGCCACGCATGCGAAATGCGCTCTGGCCACAACGCATGAGAAAGAACAACAACCCGGGTAATGGCAGTCCTTATATAGCCTGGTTGCCCCGCCTCTGACGTGGTCTATTGGCTCTCGCCAATCACCCCATATGAGGTGGCGCTCATCTATTGGCTCTCGCCAATGACACCTATGAGGTCGTGCTCATCTATTGACTCCCGCCAATCACCCCATATGTGGTCTCACTGTCATGGCCACCACATATGCGCAATGCGCACTGGCTGCCACGCATGCGCAATGCGCTCTGGCCGCCACGCATGAGAAAGAACAACAACCCGGGTAATGGCAGTCCTTATATAGCCTGGTTGCCCCGCCTCTGACGTGGTCTATTGGCTCTCGCCAATCACCCCATATGAGGTGGTGCTCATATTGGCTCCCGCCAATCACCCCATATAGGTCACTCTGTCATGGCCGCCACGCATGCGAAATGCGCTCTGGCCACCACGCATGAGAAAGAACAACAACCCGGGTAATGGCAGTCCTTATATAGCCTGGTTGCCCCGCCTCTGACGTGGTCTATTGGCTTTCGACAATCACCCCACATGAGGTCGCGCTCATCTATTGGCTCACGCCAATCACCCCATATGAGCTCACTCTGTCATGGCTACCAAGTATGCGCAATGCGCTCTGGACGTCACGCATGCCCAATGCGCTCTGGCCGCCACGCATGCGCAATGCACTCTGGCCGCCACGCATGCGCAATGCGCTCTGGCCGCCACGCATGCGCAGTGCGCTCTGGCCGCCACGCATGCGCAGTGAGCCTTGGCCGCCATGCATGTGGATTGCGCTCTGGCCGCCACTCATGCGCAGTGCGCCTTGGCCGCCACGAATGCGCAGTTCGCTCTGGTCGCCACGCATGCGCAGTGCGCCTTGGCCGCCACGCATGCGAAGTGCGGTCTGGCCGCCACGCATGCGCAGTGCGCTCTGGCCGCCAGGCATGCGCAGTGCGCTCTGGCCGCCACGCATGCGCAATGCGCTCTGGCCCCCACGCATGTGCAGTGCGCTCTGGCCGCCACGCATGCGCTGTGCGCTCTGGCCGCCAAGCATGTGCAGTGCGCTCTGGCCGCCACGCATGCGTAAGGAGCTCTGGCCTCCATGCATGCGCAATGTGCTCTTGGCGCCACGCATGCGCGGTGCGCTCTGGCCCCCACGCATGCGCAGTGCGCTCTAGCCACCACGCATGCGCTGTCGGCTCTGGCCGACACGCATGCGCAGTGCGCTCTGGCCGCCACGCAGGCGCAGTGCGCTCTGCCCCCCACGCATGCGCAGTGCGCTCTGGTCGCCACGCATGCGCAGTGCGCCTTGGCCAACACGAATGCGCAGTGCAGTCTGGTCACCACGCATGCGCAGTGCGCCTTGGCCACCACGCATGCGCAGTGCGCCTTGGCCGCCACGAATGCGCAGTGCGCTCTGGTCGCCATGCATGCGCATTGCGCCTTGGCCAACACGCCTGCGCATTGCTCTCTGGCCGCCACGCATGCGCAGTGCGCTCTGGCCGCCACGCATGCGCTGTCTGCTCTGGACGACACGCATGCGCAGTGCGCTCTGGCCGCCACGCATGCGCTGTCTGGTCTGGACGACACGCATGCGCAGTGCGCTCTGGCCGCCACGCATTCGCAGTGCGCTCTGGCCCGAACGCATGAACAATGCGCTCTGGCTGCCATGCATGCGCAATGCGCTCTGTCTGACACAATTTGCAATGCGCTCTGGCCGCCACGCATGAGAAAGAACAATAACCCGGGTAATGGCAGTCCTTATATAACCTGGTTGCCCCGCCTCTGACGTGGTCTATTGGCTTTCGACAATCACCCCACATGATGTGGCGCTCATCTATTGTCTCCTGCCAATAACCCCATATGAGGTCACTCTGTCATGGCTACCAAGTATGCGCATTGCGCTCTGGCCGCCACGAATGCGCAGTGCTCTCTGGCCCCCACGCATGCGCAATGCGCTCTGGCCGCCACGAATGCGCAGTGCGCTCTGGCCGCCACGCATGCGCAGTGCGCCTAGGCCGCCATGCATGCGCAGTGCGCTCTGGTCGCCATGCATGCGCAGTGCGCCTTGGACGTCACGCATGCGATATGCGCTCTGGCCGCCAAGCATGCGCAGTGCGCTCTGGCCGCCAGGCATGTGCAGTGCGCTCTGGCCGCCACGCATGAGCAGTGCGCTCTGGCCCCACGCATGCGCAGTGCGCTCTGGCCGCCACGCATGCGTAGTGCGCTCTGGCCGCCACGCATGCGCAGTGCGCTCTAGCCGCCACGCATGCGCAAGTCGCTCTGGCCCCACGCATGCGCAGTGCGCTCTGGACGTCACGCATGCGCAGTGCTCTCTGGCCGCCACACATGCGCAGTGCGCTCTGGCTGCCACGCATGCGCTGTCTGCTCTGGCCGACACGCATGCGCAGTGCGCCTTAGCCAACACGCATGCGCAGTGCGCTCTGGCCGCCACGCATGCGCAGTGCGCCTTGGCCAACACGCATGCGCAGTCGCTCTGTTCGCCACGCATGCGCAGTGCGCCTTGGCCAACACGCATGCGCAGTGCGCCTTGGCCGCCACGCATGCGCAGTGCGCCTTGGCCAACACGCATGCGCAGTGCGCTCTGGCCGCCACGCATGCGCAATGAGCTCTGGCCACCACGCATGCGCAATGCGCTCTGGCCGCCACGCATGGGAAAGAACAACAACCCGGGTAATGGCAGTCCTTATATAGCCTGGTTGCCCCGCCTCTGACGTGGTCTATTGGCTCTCGCCAATCACCCCATATGAGGTCTCTCTGTCATGGCCACCATGTATGCGCAATGCGCTCTGGCCGCCACGCATGTGCAATGCGCTCTGGCCGCCACGCATGCGCAGTGCGCTCTGGGGCCACGCATGCGCAGTGCGCTCTGGCCGCCACGCATTCGCAGTGCGCGCTGGCCGCCACGCATGCGAAATGCGCTCTGGCACCTCGCATGCGCAGTGCGCTCTGGCCGCCACGCATGCGCAGTGCGCTCTGGCCGCAACGCATGCGCCGTGCGCTCTGGCAGCCACGCATGCGCAGTGTGCTCTGGCTTCCACGAATGCGCATGAGCCATTTCCGCCACACATGCCCAATGCGCTCTGGGCACCACCCATGCGCAGTGCGCTCTGGCCGCCACGCATGCGCAATGCACTCTGGCCGCCACGCATGCTCAATGCGCTCTGAAATCCACGCATGAGAAAGAACAACAACCCGGGTAATGGTAGTTCTTATATAGCCTGGTTGCCCCGCCTCTGACGTGCTCTATTGGCTCTCGCCAATAACCCCATATGAGGTGGCGCTCATCAATTACCTCTCGCCAATCACCCCATAGGAGGTCGCGCTCATCTATTGGATTCCGCAAAACACCCCATATGAGGTCTCTCTGTCATGGCCACGACGTATGCGCAATGCGCTCTGGCCGCCACGCCTGCGTAATGCGCTCTGGACGTCACGCATGCGCAATGCGCTCTGGCCGCCACGCATGCGCAATTAGCTCTGGCCGCCACACATGCGCAATGCGCTCTGGCAGCCAAGCATTCGCAGTGCGCTCTGGCTGCCACGCATGCGCAATGAGCTCTGGCCTCCACGCATGCGCAATGTGCTCTGGGCACCACGCATGCGCAGTGCGCTCTGGCCGCCAAGCATTCGCAATGCGCTCTGGCGACCACGCATGATAAAGAACAACAACCCGGGGATATGGTATTTCTTATATAGCCTGGTTGCCCCGCCTCTGACGTGCTCTATTGGCTCTCGCTAATCACACCATATGAGGTGGCGCTCATCAATTGGCTCTCGCCAATCACCCCATATGAGGTCGCGCTTATCTATTGCCTCCACCAATCACCCCATATGAGGTCTCTCTGTCATAGCCACCACGTATGCGCAATGCGCTCTGGCCTCCACGCATGCGCAATGCGCTCTGGCCGCCACGCATGCGCAGTGCTCTCTGGCCGCCACGCATGCGCAGTGCGCTCTGGCCGCCACGCATGCGCTGTGCGCTCTGGCCGCCACGCATGCGCTGTGCGCTCTGGCCGCCACGCATGCGCTGTGCGCTCTGTCCACCACGCATGCGCAGTGCGCTCTGGCCGCCACGCAAGCGCAGTGCGCTCTGGACACCACGCATGCGCAGTGCGCTCCGGACGACACGCAGGAGCAGTGCGCTCTGGCCGCCACGCATGCGCAGTGCGCTCGGGCCGCCAGGCATGCGCAATGCGCTCTGGCAGCCACGCATGCGCAATGCGCTCTGGCCGCCAAGCATGAGAAAGAACAACAACCCAGGTAATGGCAGTCCTTATATAGCCTGGTTGCCCCGCCTCTGACGTGGTATATTGGCTCTCGCCAATCACCCCAAATGAGGTGGCGCTCATCTATTGGCTCTCGCCAATGACACCTATGAGGTCGTGCTCATCTATTGGCTCCCGCCAATCACCCCATATGTGGTCTCTCTGTCATGGCCACCACGTATGCGCAATGCGCACTGGCCGACACGCATGCGCAATGCGCTCTGGCCGCCACGCATGAGAAAGAACAACAACCCGGGTAATGGCAGTCCTTATATAGCCTGGTTGCCCCGCCTCTGACGTGGTCTATTGGCTCTCGCCAATCACCCCATATGAGGTCTCTCTGTCATGGCCACCATGTATGCGCAATGCGCTCTAGCCGCCAAGCATGCACAATGCGCTCTGGCCGCCACGATGCGCAATGCTCTCTGGCCGCCACGCATGAGCAATGCGCTCTGGCCGCCACGCATGCGCAGTGCGCTCTGGGGCCACGCATGAGCAGTGCGCTCTGGCCGCCACGCATGCGCAGTGCGATCTGGCCGCCACGCATGCACAGTGCGCTCTGGGCGCCATGCATGCGCAGTGCGATCTGGCCGCCACGCATGCGAAATGCGCTCTGGCCCCTCGCATGCGCAGTGCGCTCTGGCCGCCACGCATGCGCAGTGCGCTCTGGCCGCAACGCATGCGCAGTGCGCTCTGGCCGCCACGCATGCGCAGTGCGCTCTGGCCGCCATGCATGCTCAGTGCGCTCCGGCCGACACGCAGGAGCAGTGCGCTCTGGCCGCCACGCATGCGCAGTGCGCTCGGACCGCCAGGCATGCGCAATGCGCTCTGGCAGCCACGCATGCGCAATGCGCTCTGGCCGTCACGCATGCGCAATGCACTCTGGCCGCCACGCATGAGAAAGAACAACAACCCGGGTAATGGCAGTCCTTATATAGCCGGTTGCCTCGCCTCTTACGTGGTCTATTGGCTCTAGCCAATCACCCCATATGAGGTGGCGCTCATCTATTGGCTCTCGCCAATGACACCTATGAGGTCGTGCTCATCTATTGGCTCCCGCCAATCACCCCATATGTGGTCTCTCTGTCATGGCCACCATGTATGCGCAATGCGAACTGGCCGCCACGCATGCGCAATGCGCTCAAGCCGCCACGCATGAGAAAGAACAACAACCCGGGTAATGGCAGTCCTTATATAGCCTGGTTGCCCCGCCTCTGACGTGGTCTATTGGCTCTCGCCAATCACCCCATATGAGGTCTCTCTGTCATGTCCACCACGTATGCGCAATGCGCTCTGGCCGAGAAGCATGCGCAATGCGCTCTGGCCGCCACGCATGCGCAATGCGCTCTGGCCGCCACGCATCAGGAATGCGCTCTGGCCGCCACGCATGCGCAGTGCGCTCTGGCCGCCATGCATGCGCAGTGCGCCTTGGCCGCCACGCAAGCGCGGTGCGCTCTGGCCACCACGCATGCGCAATGAGCTCTGGCCTCCATGCATGCGCAATGTGCTCTGGGCGCCACGCATGCGCAGTGCGCGCTGGCCCCCACGAATGCGCAGTGCGCTCTGGCCGCCACACATGCGCAGTGCGCATTGGCCACCAAGAATGCGCAGTGCGCTCTAGTCGCCATGCATGCGCAGTGGGCCTTGGCCAACATGCATGCACAGTGCGCTCTGGCGGCCACGCATGCGCAGTGCGCTCTGGCCGTCAAGCATGCGCAGTTCGCTCTGGCCGACATGAATGCGCAGTGCGCTCTGGCCCCCACGCATGCGCAGTGCGCTCTGGCCGCCACGCATGCGCACTGGGCTCTGGCCGCCAGGGATGCGCAGTGCGCTCTGGCCGCCACGCATGAGAAAGAACAACAACCCGGGTAATGGCAGTCCCTATATGAGGTGGCGCTCATCTATTGGCTCTCACCAATCACCCCATATGAGGTGGTGCTCATCTATTGGCTCCCGCCAATCACCCCATATAGGTCACTCTGTCATAGCCGCCACGCATGCGAAATGCGCTCTGGCCACCACGCATGAGAAAGAACAACAACCCGGGTAATGGCAGTCCTTATATAGCCTGGTTGCCCCGCCTCTGACGTGGTCTATTGGCTCTCGCCAATCACCCCATATGAGGTGGCGCTCATCTATTGGCTCTCGCCAATGACACCTATGAGGTCGTGCTCATCTATTGACTCCCGCCAATCACCCCATATGTGGTCTCACTGTCATGGCCACCACGTATGCGCAATGCGCACTGGCTGCCACGCATGCGCAATGCGCTCTGGCCGCCACGCATGAGAAAAAACAACAACCCGGGTAATGGCAGTCCTTATATAGCCTGGTTGCCCCGCCTCTGACGTGGTCTATTGGCTCTCGCCAATCACCCCATATGAGGTGGTGCTCATATTGGCTCCCGCCAATCACCCCATATAGGTCACTCTGTCATGGCCGCCACGCATGCGAAATGCGCTCTGGCCACCACGCATGAGAAAGAACAACAACCCGGGTAATGGCAGTCCTTATATAGCCTGGTTGCCCCGCCTCTGACGTGGTCTATTGGCTTTCGACAATCACCCCACATGAGGTCGCGCTCATCTATTGGCTCACGCCAATCACCCCATATGAGCTCACTCTGTCATGGCTACCAAGTATGCGCAATGCGCTCTGGCCGTCACGCATGCCCAATGCGCTCTGGCCGCCACGCATGCGCAATGCACTCTGGCCGCCACGCATGCGCAATGCGCTCTGGCCGCCACGCATGCGCAGTGCGCTCTGGCCGCCACGCATGCGCAGTGAGCCTTGGCCGCCATGCATGTGCATTGCGCTCTGGCCGCCACTCATGCGCAGTGCGCCTTGGCCGCCACGAATGCGCAGTTCGCTCTGGTCGCCACGCATGCGCAGTGCGCCTTGGCCGCCACGCATGCGAAGTGCGGTCTGGCCGCCAAGCATGCGCAGTGCGCTCTGGCCGCCAGGCATGCGCAGTGCGCTCTGGCCGCCACGCATGCGCAATGCGCTCTGGCCCCCACGCATGTGCAGTGCGCTCTGGCCGCCACGCATGCGCTGTGCGCTCTGGCCGCCAAGCATTTGCAGTGCGCTCTGGCCGCCACGCATGCGTAAGGAGCTCTGGCCTCCATGCATGCGCAATGTGCTCTGGGCGCCACGCATGCGCGGTGCGCTCTGGCCCCCACGCATGCGCAGTGCGCTCTGGCCCGAACGCATGAGTAATGCGCTCTGGCCGCCATGCATGCGCAGTGCGCTCTGGCCGCCAGGCATGCGCAGAGCGCTCTGGCCGACATGAATGCGCAGTGCGCTCTGGCCCCCACGCATGAGCAGTGCGCTCTGGTCGCCACGCATGCGCAGTGCGCCTTGGCCACCACGAATGCGCAGTGCGCTCTGGCCCCCATGCATGCGCAGTGCGCTCTGGCCGCCACGCATGCGCAGTGCGCTCTGGCCGCTAGGCATGCGCAGTGCACTCTGGCCAGCACGCATGAGAAAGTACAACAACCCGGGTAATGGCAGTCCCCATATGAGGTGGCGCTCATCTATTGGCTCTCACCAATCACCCCATATGAGGTGGTGCTCATCTACTGGCTCCCGCCAATCACCCCATATGAAGTCTCTCTGTCATGGCCAACACGTATGCGCAATGCGCTCTGGCTGCCACGCATGCGCAGTGCGCTCTGGCCACCACGCATGCGCAGTTCGCTCTGGCCGCCACGCATGCGCAATGCGCTCTGGGCGCCAAACATGCGCAGTGCGCTCTGGCCGCCACGCATGCGCAGTGCGCTCTTGCCCACACACATGCGCAATGCGCTCTGGCCGCCATGCATGCGCAGTGCGAACTGGCAGCCACACATGAGAAAGAACAACAACCCGGTTAATGGCAGTCCTTATATAGCCTGGTTGCCCCACCTCTCGTGGTCAATTGGCTCTGCCAATCACCCCATATGATGTCTCTCTTTCATGGCCACCACGTATGCGCAATGCGCTCTGGATTCCACGCATGCGCAGTGCGCTCTGGCCGCCACGCATGCGCAGTGTGCTCTGGCTTCCACGCATGCGCAATGAGCTCTGGCCGCCATGCATGCGCAGTGCGCACTGTCCGCCACGCATGCGCAATGCGCTCTGGCCCCCACGCATGCGCAATGCGCTCTGGCTGCCATGCATGCGCAGTTCGCTCTGGCCGCCACGCATGCGCAATGCGACTGGCCTCCATGCATGCGAAATTCGCTCTGGCTGCCACAATTCGCAATGTGCTCTGGCCGCCACGCATGAGAATGTACAACAACCCGGGTAATGGCAGTCCTTATATAGCCTGGTTGCCCCGCCTCTGACGTGATCTATTGGCTCTCGCCAATCACCCCATATGAGGTGGCGCTCATCTATTGGCTCTCACCAATCACCCCATATGAGCTGGTGCTCATCTATTGGCTCCCGCCAATCACCCCATATGAGGTCACTCTGTCATGACCGCCACGCATGCGCAATGCGCTCTGGCCGCCACGCATGCGAGATGCGCTCTGGCCGCCACGCATGAGAAAGAACAACAACCCGGTTAATGGCAGTCCTTATATAGCCTGGTTGCCCCGCCTCTGACGTGGTCTATAGCTCTCGCCAATCACCCCACATGAGGTCGCGCTCAACTATTGGCTCCCGTCAATCACCCCATATGAGGTCACTCTGTCATGACCGCCATGCATGTGCAGTGCGCTCTGGCGGCCACGCATCCGCAGTGCGCTCTGGCCATCACGCATGCGCAGTGCGCTCTGGCCGCCATGCATGCGCAGTGCGCTCTGTCTGACACAATTTGCAATGCGCTCTGGCCGCCACGCATGAGAAAGAACAACAACCCGGGTAATGGCAGTCCTTATATAGCCTGCTTGCCCCGCCTCTGACGTGCTCTATTGGCTTTCGACAATCACCCCACATGATGTGGCGCTCATCTATTGTCTCCTGCCAATCACCCCATATGAGGTCACTCTGTCATGGCTACCAAGTATGCGCATTGCGCTCTGGCCGCCACGAATGCGCAGTGCTCTCTGGCCCCCACGCATGCGCAATGCGCTCTGGCCGCCACGAATGCGCAGTGCGCTCTGGCCGCCACGCATGCGCAGTGCGCCTTGGCCACCATGCATGCGCAGTGCGCTCTGGCGGCCACGCATGCGCAGTGCGCCTTGGCCGCGACAAATGCGAAGTGCGCTCTGGTCGCCATGCATGCGCAGTGCGCCTTGGACGTCACGCATGCGATATGCGCTCTGGCCGCCAAGCATGCGCAGTGCGCTCTGGCCGCCAGGCATGTGCAGTGCGCTCTGGCCGCCACGCATGAGCAATGCGCTCTGGCCCCACGCATGCGCAGTGCGCTCTGGCCGCCACGCATGCGCAGTGCGCTCTGGCCGCCACGCATGCGCAGTGCGCTCTAGCCGCCACGCATGCGAAATTCGCTCTGGCCCCACGCATGCGCAGTGCGCTCTGGTCGTCACGCATGCGCAGTGCTCTCTGGCCGCCACACATGCGCAGTGCGCTCTGGCTGCCACGCATGCGCTGTCTGCTCTGGCCGACACGCATGCGCAGTGCGCTCTGGCACCCACGGATGCGCAGTGCGCTCTGGCCGCCACTGAAGCGCAGTGCGCCTTGGCTGCCACGAATGCGCAGTGCGCTCTGGTCGCCACGCATGCGCAGTGCGCCTTGGCCAACACGCATGCGCAGTGCGCTCTGGCCGCCACGCATGCGCAGTGCACCTTGGCCAACACGCATGCGCAGTCGCTCTGTTCGCCACGCATGCGCAGTGCGCCTTGGCCAACACGCATGCGCAGTGCGCTCTGGCCGCCACGCATGCGCAGTGCGCCTTGGCCAACACGCATGCGCAGTGCGCTCTGGCCGCCACGCATGCGCAATGAGCTCTGGCCACCACGCATGCGCAATGCGCTCTAGCCGCCACGCATGAGAAAGAACAACAACCCGGGTAATGGCAGTCCTTATATAGCCTGGTTGCCCCGCCTCTGACGTGGTCTATTGGCTCTCGCAAATCACCCCATATGAGGTCTCTCTGTCATGGCCACCATGTATGTGCAATGCGCTCTGGCCGCCACGCATGTGCAATGCGCTCTGGACGCCACGCATGCGCAGTGCGCTCTGGGGCCACGCATGCGCAGTGCGCTCTGGCTGCCACGCATGCGCAGTGCGCGCTGGCCGCCACGCATGCAAAATGGGCTCTGGCCCCTCGCATGCGCAGTGCGCTCTGGCCGCCACGCATGCGCAGTGCGCTCTGGCCGCAACGCATGCGCCGTGCGCTCTGGCAGCCACGCATGCGCAGTGTGCTCTGGCTTCCACGCATGAGCCATGGCCGCCACACATGCCCAATGCGCTCTGGGCACCACCCATGCGCAGTGCGCTCTGGCCGCCACGCATGCGCAATGCACTCTGGCCGCCATGCATGCTCAATGCGCTGAAATCCACGCATGAGAAAGAACAACAACCCGGGGATATGGTATTTCTTATATAGCCTGGTTGCCCCGCGTCTGACGTGCTCTATTGGCTCTCGCCAATCACACCATATGAGGTGGCGCTCATCAATTGGCTCTCGCCAATCACCCCATATGAGGTCGCGCTTATCTATTGGCTCCGCCAATCACCCCATATGAGGTCTCTCTGTCATGGCCACCACGTATGGCAATGCGCTCTGGCCTCCAAGGATGCGCAATGCGCTCTAGCCGCCACGCATGCGCAGTGCTCTCTGGCCGCCACGCATGCGCAGTGCGCTCTGGCCGCCACGCATGCGCTGTGCGCTCTGGCCGCCACGCATGCGCTGTGCGCTCTGGCCGCCACGCATGCGCTGTGCGCTCTGTCCACCACGCATGCGCAGTGCGCTCTGGCCGCCACGCAAGCGCAGTGCGCTCTGGACACCACGCATGCGCAGTGCGCTCCGGACGACACGCATGAGAAAGAACAACAACCCGGGTAATGGCAGTCCTTATATAGCCTGGTTGCCCCGCCTCTGACATGGTCTATAGCTCTCGCCAATCACCCCACATGAGGTCGCGCTCATCTATTGCCTCCTGCCAATCACCCCATATGAGGTCACTCTGTCATAGCTACCAAGTATGCGCAATGCTCTGTGGCCGCCACGCATGCACAATGCGCTCTGGCCTCCACGCATGCACAATGCACTCTGGCCTACATGAATGCGCAGTGCGCTCTGGCGACCACGTATTCGCAGTGCGCTCTGGCAGTCACGCATGCGCAGTACGCTCTCCCCGACATGAATGCGCATTGCGCTCTGGCCCCCAATCAGCCGCAGTGCGCTCTGGTCCGAACGCATGAGCAATGCGCTCTGGCCGCCATGCATGCGCAGTGCGCTCTGGCCGCCACACATGCGCAGTGCGCTCTGGCCGCCACGCATGCGCTGTCTGCTCTGGCCGACACGCAAGCGCAGTGCGCTCTGGCCGCCACACATGCGCAGTGCGCACTGACCCCCACGCATGCGCAGTGCGCTCTGGCCGCCACGCAAGCGCAGTGTGCCTTGGCCGCCACGAATGCGCAGTGCGCTCTGGTCGCCACGCAAGGGCAGTGCGCCTTGGCCAACACGCATGCGCAGTACGCTCTGTTCGCCACGCAGGCGCAGTGCGCCTTGGCCAACACGCATTCGCAGTGCGCTCTGGCCGACATGAATGCGCAGTGCGCTCTGGCCCCCACGCATGTGCAGTGCGCTCTGGCTGCCAGGCATGCGCAGTATGCTCTTGCCGCCACGCATGAGAAAGAACAACAACCCGGGTAATGGCAGTCCCCATATGAGGTGGCGCTCATCTATTGGCTCTCACCAATCACCCCATATGAGGTGGTGCTCATCTATTGGCTCCCGCCAATCACCCCATATAGGTCACTCTATCATGGCCGCCACGCATGCGAAATGCGCTCTGGCCACCACGCATGAGAAAGAACAACAACCCGGGTAATGGCAGTCCTTATATAGCCTGGTTGCCCCGCCTCTGACGTGGTCTATTGGCTCTCGCCAATCACCCCATATGAGGTCTCTCTGTCATGGCCACCATGTATGCGCAATGCGCTCTGGCCGCCAAGCATGCACAATGCGCTCTGGCCGCCACGAAGCGCAATGCTCTCTGGCCGCCACGCATGAGCAATGCGCTCTGGCCGCCACGCATGCGCAGTGCGTTCTGGGGCCACGCATGCGCAGTGCGCTCTGGCCGCCACGCATGCGCAGTGCGCTCTCTCAGCCACATATGCACAGTGCGCTCTGGGCGCCATGCATGCGCAGTGAGCTCTAGCCGCCACGCATGCGAAATGCGCTCTGGCCCCACGCATGCGCAGTGCGCTCTGGCCGCCACGCATGCGCAGTGCGCTCTGGCCACAACGCATGCGCAGTGCGCTCTGGCCGCCACGCATGCGCAGTGTGCTCTGGCTTCCACGCATGCGCATGAGCCATGGCCCACACACATGCGCAATGCGCTCTGGGCGCCACCCATGCGCAGTGCGCTCTGGCCGCCACGCATGTGCTGTCTGCTCTGGACGACACGCATGCGCAGTGCGCTTTGGCCGCTACGCATGCGCAGTGCGCTCTGGCCCCCACGCATGCGCAGTGCGCTCTGGCCGCCACGCATGCTCAGTGCGCGCTGGCCGCTAGGCATGCGCAATGCACTCTGGCCGCCACGCATAAGAAAGAACAACAACCCGGCTAATGGCAGTCCTTATATAGCCTGGTTGCCCCGCCTCTGACGTGGTCTATTGGCTCTCGCCAATCACCCCACATGAGGTCGCGCTCATCTATTGGCTCCCGCCAATCACCCCATATGAGGTCATTCTGTCATGACCGCCATGCATGTGCAGTGCGCTCTGGCGGCCACGCATGCGCAGTGCGCTCTGGCCGTCACGCATGCGCAGTGCGCTCTGGCCGACATGAATGCGCAGTGCGCTCTGGCCCCCACGCATTCGCAGTGCGCTCTGGCCCGAACGCATGAGCAATGCGCTCTGGCCGCCATGCATGCGCAATGCGCTCTGTCTGCCACAATTCGCAATGCGCTCTGGCCGCCACGCATGAGAAAGAACAACAACCCGGTTAATGGCAGTCCTTATATAGCCTGGTTGCCCCGCCTCTGACGTGGTCTATTGGCTTTCAACAATCACCCCACATGATGTGGCGCTCATCTATTGTCTCCCGCCAATCAGCCCATATGAGGTCACTCTGTCATGGCTACCAAGTATGCGCATTGCGCTCTGGCCGCCACGAATGCGCAGTGCGCTCTGGCCCCCACGAATGCGCAATGCGCTCTGGCTGCCCCGAATGCGCAGTGCACTCTGGCCGCCACGCATGCGCAGTGTGCCTTGGCCGCCATGCATGCGCAGTGCGCTCTGACCGCCAGGCATGCGCAGTGCGCCTTGCCCGCCACGAATGCGCAGTGTGCTCTGGTCGCCATGCATGCGCAGTGCGCCTTGGACGCCACATGCGATATGCACTCTGGCCGCCAAGCATGCGCAGTGCGCTCTGGCCGAAATGAATGCGCAGTGCGCTCTGGCCCCCACGCATGCGCAGTGTGCCTTGGCCAACACGCATGCGCAGTGCGCTCTGGCTGCCACGCATGCGCAGTGCGCCCTGGCCGTAACGCATGCGCAGTACGCTCTGGCCGACATGAATGCGCAGTGCGCTCTGGCCCCGACGCATGCGCAATGCGCTATGGCCGCCATGCATGCGCAGTGCGCCTTCGCCAACATGCATGCGCAGTGCGCTCTGGCCGCCACGCATGCGCAGTGCGCCTTGGCCGCCACGAATGCGCAGTCGCTCTCGTCGCCATGCATGCGCAGTGCGCCTTGGCCAACATGCATGCGCAGTGCGCTCTGGCCGCCACGCATGCGCAGTGCGCCTTGGCCGCCACGAATGCGCAGTCGCTCTCGTCGCCATGCATGCGCAGTGCGCCTTCGCCAACATGCATGCGCAGTGCGCTCTGGCCGCCACGCATGCGCAGTGCGCCTTGGCCGCCACGAATGCGCAGTCGCTCTCGTCGCCATGCATGCGCAGTGCGCCTTGGCCAACACGCATGCGCAGTGCGCTCTGGCGGCCACGCATGCGCAGTGTGCTCTGGCGTCATGCATGCGCAGTGCGCTCTGGCCAACATGAATGCGCAGTGCGCTCTGGCCCCCACGCATGCGCAGTGTGCTCTGGCCGCCACGCATGCGCAGTGTGCTCTGGCCGCTAGGCATGCGCAGTGCGCTCTGGCCGCCACGCATGAGAAAGAAAAACAACCCGGGTAATGGCAGTCCCCATATGAGGTGGCGCTCATCTATTGGCTCTCACCAATCACCCCATATGAGGTGGTGCTCATATATTGGCTCCCGCCAATCACCCCATATAGGTCACTCTGTCATGGCAGCCACGCATGCGAAATGCTCTCTGGCCGCCACGCATGAGAAAGAACAACAACCCGGGTAATGGCAGTCATTATATAGCCTGGTTGCCCCGCCTCTGACGTGCTCTATTGGCTCTCGCCAATCACCCCATATGAGGTGGCGCTCATCAATTGGCTCTCGCCAATCACCCCATAGGAGTTCGCGCTCATCTATTGGATCCCGCCAAACACCCCATATGAGGTCTCTCTGTCATGGCAACCACGTATGCGCAATGCACTCTGGCCGCCACGCATGCGTAATGCACTCTGGACGTCACGCATGCGCAATGCGCTCTGGCCGCCACGCATGCGCAGTGCGCTCTGGCTGCCACGCATGAGAAAGAACAACAACCCGGGTAATGGCAGTCCTTATATAGCCTGGTTGTCCCGCCTCTGACGTGGTCCATTGGCTCTCGCCAATCACCCCATATGATGTCTCTCTGTCATGGCGACCACGTATGCGCAATGCGCTCTGGCCGCCACCCATGCGCAATGCGCTCTGGCCGCCACGCATGTGCAATTCGCTCTGGGCGCCACGCACGCGCAGTGCACTCTGGCCGCCAAGCATGCGCATTGCGCTCGGGCTTCCACGCATGCACAGTGCGCTCTGGCCGCCATGCATGCGCAGTGTGCTCTGGCTTCCACGCATGCGCAATGAGCTCTGGCCGCCAGGCATGCGCAATGCGCTCTGGCCGCCACGCATGTGATATGCGCTCTGGCCCCCACGCATGCGCAAGGCGCTCTGGCCGCCATGCATGCGCAGTGTGTTCTGGCCGCCACGTATGCGCAATGCTCTTTGGCCTCCACGCATGCGCAATGCGCTCTGGCTGCCACAATTCGCAATGTGCTCTGGCCTCCACGCATGAGAAAGTACAACAACCCGGGTAATGGCAGTCCTTATATAGCCTGGTTGCCCCGCCTCTGACGTGGTCTATTGGCTTTCGACAATCACCCCACATGAGGTTGCGCTCATCTATTGGCTCCCGCCAATCACCCCATATGAGGTCACTCTGTCATGGCTACGATGTATGCGCAATGCGCTCTGGCCGTCACGCATGCCCAATGCGCTCTGGCCGCCACGCATGCGCAATGCACTCTGGCCGCCACGCATGCGCAATGTGCTCTGGCCCGCACGCATGTGAAGTGCGCTCTGGCCGCCACGCATGTGCAGTGCGCTCTGTCCGCCACGCATGCGCAGTGCGCTCTGGGCGCCACGCATTCGCAATGAGCTCTGGCCGCCACACATGCGCAATGCGCTCTGGCAGCCATGCATGCGCAGTGCGCTCTGGCCCCCACGCATGCGCAATGAGCTCTGGCCTCCACGCATGCACAATGTGCTCTGGGCACCACGCATGCGCAGTGCGCTCTGGCCGCCATGCTTTCGCAATGCGCTCTGGCCGCCACACATGCGCAATGCGCTCTGGCCACCACGCATGAGAAAGAACAACAACCCGGGTAATGGTAGTTCTTATATAGCCTGGTTGCTCCGCCTCTGACGTGGTCTATTGGCTCTCGCCAATCACCCCATATGAGATGGCGCTCATCTATTGGCTCTCGCCAATGACACCTATGAGGTCGGGCTCATCTATTGGCTCCCGCCAATCACCCCATATGTGCTCTCTCTGTCATGGCCACCACGTATGCACAATGCGCACTGGCCGCCACGCATGCGCAATGCGCTCTGGCCGCCACGCATGAGAAAGAACAACAACCCGGGTAATGGCAGTCCTTATATAGCCTGGTTGCCCCGCCTCTGACGTGGTCTATTAGCTCTCGCCAATCACCCCATATGAGGTCTCTCTGTCTTGTCCACCATGTATGCGCAATGCGCTCTGGCCGCGAAGCATTCGCAAAGCGCTCTGGCCGCTACGCATGCGCAATGCGCTCTGGCTGCCACGCATGAGCAATGCGCTCTGGCCGCCACAAATTCGCAGTGCGCTCTGGCCGCCACGCATGCGCAGTGCGCTCTGGCCGCCACGCATGCGCAGTGCGCTCTGGCCGCCACGCATGCGCAGAGCGCTTTGGCCGCCACGCATGAGAAAGAACAACAACCCGGGTAATGGCAGTCCCCGTATGAGGTGGCGCTCATCTATTGGCTCTCACCAATCACCCCATATGAGGTGGTGCTTATCTATTGGCTCCCGCCAATCACCCCGTATAGGTCACTCTGTCATTGCCTCCACGCAGGCGCAGTGCGATCAGGCCGCCACGCATGCGCAGTGCGCACTGGCCGCCACGCATGCGCAATGAGCTCTGGCCGCCACACATGCGCAATGAGCTCTGGCCGCCATGCATGCGCAGTGCGCTCTGGCCGCCAGGCATGCGCAGTGCGCTCTGGCCGCCACGCATGCGCAGTGCGCCTTGGCCCCCACGAATGCGCAGTGCGCTCTGGTCTCCACGCATGCGCAGTGCGCCTTGGACAACACGCATGCGCAGTGCGCTCTGGCGGCCATGCATGCGCAGTGCGCTCTGGCGGCCACGCATGCGCAGTGCGCTCTGGCCGTCACGCATGCGCAGTGCGCTCTGGCCGACATGAATGCGCAGTGCGCTCTGGCCCCCACGCATGCGCAGTGCGCTCTGGCCGCCACGCATGCGAAGTGCGCTCTGGCCGGCACGCATGAGAAAGAACAACAACCCGGGTAATGGCAGTCCCCATATGAGGTGGCGCTCATCTATTGGCTCTCACCAATCACCCCATATGAGGTGGTGCTCATCTATTGGCTCCCGACAATCACCCCATATAGGTCACTCTGTCATGGCCCCCACGCATGCGAAATGCGCTCTGGCCGCCACGCATGAGAAAGAACAACAACCCGGGTAATGGCAGTCCTTATATAGCCTTGTTGCCCCGCCTCTGACGTGGTCTATTTTCTTTTGACAATCACCGCACATGAGGTGGCGCTCATCTATTGGCTCTCGCCATTGACACCTATAAGGTCGTGCTCATCTATTGGCTCCCGCCAATCACCCCATATGAGGCTCTCTATCATGGCCACCACGTATGAGCAATGCCCTCTGCCCGCCACGCAAGCGTGGTGCGCTCTGGCCACCACGCAGGCGCAATGCGCTCTGGCCGCCACTTATGCGCAGTGCGCTCTGGCTGCCACGCATGCGCAGTGCGCTCTGGCCGCCACGCATGCGCAGTGCGCTCTGGCTCGAACGCATGAGCAATGCGCTCTGGCCGCCATGCATGTGCAGTGCGCTCTGGCCGCCACTTATGCGCAGTGCGCCTTGGCCGCCACGAATGCGCAGTGCGCTCTGGTCGCCACGCATGCGCAGTGCGCCTTGGCCGCCACGCATGCGATGTGCGCTCTGGCCGCAACGCATGCACAGTGCGCGCTGGCCGCCAGTCATGTGCAGTGCGCTATGGCCGCCACGCATGCGCAATGAGCTCTGGCCTCCATGCATGCGCATTGTGCTCTGGGCGCCACGCATGCGCAGTGCGCTCTGGCCGCCACGCATTCGCAATGCGCTCTGGCCGCCACACATGCGCAATGCGCTTGGCCACCACGCATGAGAAAGAACAACAACCCGGGTAATGGTAGTTCTTATATAGCGTGGTTGCACCGCTTCTGACGTGCTCTATTGGCTCTCGCCAATCACCCCATATGAGGTGGCGCTCATCAATTGGCTCTCGCCAATCACCCCATATGAGGTAGCACTCATCTATTGGCACCCGCCAATCACCCCATATGAGGTCTATCTATCATGGCCACCACGTATGCGCAATGCGCTCTGGCCGCCACGCATGCGCAATGCGCTCTGGCCCCCACGCATGCGCAGTGCTCTCTGGCCGCCACGCATGCGCAGTGCGCTCTGGCCGCCACGCATGCTCAATGAGCTCTGGCCGCCACACATGCGCAATGTGCTCTGGCCGCCATGCATGCGCAGTGCGCTCTGGCCGCCACGCATGCGCAATGAGCTCTGGCCTCCACGCATGCGCAATGTGCTCTGGGCGCCACGATGCGCAGTGCGCTCTGGCCCCCACGCATGTGCAGTGCGCTCTGGCCGCCAGGCATGCGCAGTGTGCCTTGGCCACCACGAATGCGCAGTGCGCTCTAGTCGCCACGCATGCGCAGTGCTCCTTGGCCAATACGCATGCGCAGTGCGCTCTGGCGGCCACGCCTGCGCAGTGCGCTCTTGCCGTCACGCATGCGCAGTGCGCTCTGGCCGACATGAATGCGCAGTGCGCTCTGGCCCCCACGCATGCGCAGTGCGCTCTGGCCGCCACGCATGAGAAAGAACAACCCGGGTAATGGCAGACCCCATATGAGGTGGCGCTCATCTATTGGCTCTCACCAATCACCCCATATGAGGTTGTGCTCATCTATTGGCTCCCGCCAATCACCCCATATAGGTCACTCTGTCATGGCCGCCACGCATGCGAAATGCGCTCTGGCCGCCACGCATGAGAAAGAACAACAACCCGGGTAATGGCAGTCCTTATATAGCCTGGTTGCCCCGCCTCTGACGTGGTCTATTTTCTTTCGACAATCACCGCACATGAGGTCGCGCTCATCTATTGGCTCCCGCCAATCGCCCCATATGAGGTCACTCTGTCATGGCTACCAAGTATGCGCAAAGTGCTCTGGCCGCCACGCATGCGCAGTGCGACTTGGCCGCCATGCATGCGCAGTGCGCACTGGCCGCCACGAATGCGCAGTGCACCTTCGCCGCCACGAATGCGCAGTGCGCTCTGGTCACCACGCATGCGCAGTGCGCCTTGGCCGCCACGCATGCGATGTGCGCTCTGGCTGCCAAGCATGCACAGTGTGCTCTGGCCACCAGGCATGCGCAGTGCGCTCTGGCCGCCACGCATGCGCAATGCGATCTGGCCCCCACTCATGCGCAGTGTGCTCTGGCCGCCACTCATGCGCAGTGCGCTCTGGCCACCACGCATGCGCAGTGCGCTCTCGCCGCCACGGATGCGCAATGAGCTCTGGCCGCCACACATGCGCAATGCGCTCTGGCCGCCATGCATGCACATTGCGCTCTGGCCGCCACGCATACGCAATGAGCTCTGGCCTCCACGCATGCGCAATATGCTCTGGGCGCCACGCATGAGCAGTGCGCTCTGGCCGCCACGCATTCGCAATGCGCTCTGGCCGCCACTCATGCGCAATGCGATCTGGCCAGCACGCATGAGAAAGGACAACAACCCGGGTAATGGTAGTTCTTATATAACCTGGTTGCCCCGCTTTTGACGTGCTCTATTGGCTCTCGCCAATCACCCCATATGAGGTGGCGCTCATCAATTGGCTCTCGACAATCACCCCATATGAGGTCGCACTCAACTCTTGGCTCCCGCCAATCACCCCATATGAGGTCTCTCTATCATGGCCACAAAGTATGCGCAATGAGCTCTGGCCGCCACGCTGTGCAATGCGCTCTGGCCGACACGCATGCGCAGTGCTCTCTGGCCTCCAAGCATGCGCAGTGCGCTCTGGTCGCCACGCATGAGCAGTGCGCTCTGGCCGCCACTCATGCGCAGTGCGCTCTGGACGCCACGCATGAGAAGTGCGCTCTGGCCGCCACGCATGCGCAATGCGCTCCGGCCCCAACGCATGCGCAGTACGCTCTGGCCGCCACGCATGCGCAGTGCGCTCTGGCCGCCACGCATTCGCAGTGCGCTCTGGGCACCACGCATGCAAAGTGCGCTCTGGCCGCCTCGCATTCGCAGTGCGCTCTGGCCGCCACGCATGCGCAGTGCGCCTTGGCCAACACGCATGCGCAGTGCGCTCTGGCCGCCACGCATGCGCAGTGCGCCTTGGCTACCACGAATGCGCAGTGCGCTCTGGTCGCCACTCATGCGCAGTGCGCCTTGGCCACCACGCATGCGCAGTGCGCCTTGGCCGCCACGCATGCGCAGTGCGCCTTGGCCGCCACGAATGCGCAGTGCTCTCTGGCCACCACGCATGCGCAGTGCGCTGTGGCCGCCACGCATGCGCTGTCTGTTCTGGCCGACACGCATGCGCAGTGCGCTATGGTTGCCACGAATGCGCAGTGCGCTCTGGCCCCCACGCATGCGCAGTTCGCTCTGGCCGCCACGCATGCGCAGTGCGCCTTGGCAACCACGAATGCGCAGTGCTCTCTGGCCGCCACGCATGCGCAGTGCGCTCTGGCCGCCACGCATGCGCAATGAGCTCTGGCCGCCACACATGCGCAATGTGCTCTGGCCGCCATGCATGCGCAGTGCGCTCTGGCTGCCACGCATGCGCAATGAGCTCTGGCCTCCACGCATGAGAAAGAACAACAACCCGGGTAATGGCAGTCCCCATATGAGGTGGCGCTCATCTCTTGGCTCTCACCAATCACCCCATATGAGGTGGTGCTCATCTATTGGCTCCCGCCAATCACCCCATATAGATCACACTGTCATGGCCGCCACGCATGCGAAATGCGCTCTGGCCACCAGGCATGCGCAATGCGCTCTGGCCCCCACGCATGCGCATTGCGCTCTGGCCGCCACGAATGCGCAGTGCGCTCTGGCCCCCACGCATGCGCAATGCGCTCTGGCCGCCACGAATGCGCAGTGCGCTCTGGCCGCCACGCATGCGCAGTGCGCCTTGGCTGCCATGCATGCGCAGTGCGCTCTGGCCGCCACGCATGCGCAGTGCACCTTGGCCGCCACGAATGCGCAGTGCGCTCTGGTCGCCACGCATGCGCAGTGCGTCTTGACTGCCACGCATGCGATGTGCGCTCTGGCCGCCAGGTATGCGCAGTGAGCTCTGGCCGCCACGCATGATAAAGAACAACAACCCGGGTAATGGCAGTCCCCATATGAGATGGCGCTCATCTATTGGCTCTGACCAATCACCCCATATGTGGTGGTGATTGGTCACTCTGTCATGGCTACCAAGTATGCCCAATGCGCTCTGGCCGCCACGCATGCGCAATGCGCTCTGGCCGCCACGCATGCGCAATGCACTCTGGCAGCCACGCATGCACAATGCGCTCTGGCCGCCACGAATGCGCAGTGTGCTCTGGCCGACACGCATGCGCAGTGCGCCTTGGCCGCCATACATGCGCAGTGCGCTCTGGCCGCCACGCATGCGCAGTGCGCTCTGGCCGCCACGCATGCGCAGTGTGCCTTGGCCGCCACGAATCTGATGTGCGCTCTCCCCGCCACGAATGCGCAGTGCGCTCTGGCCGCCAGGCATGCGTAGTGCGCTCTGGCCGCCACGCATGCGCAATGCGCTTTGGCCCCCACGCATGCGTAGTGTGCTCTGGCCGCCACTCTTGAGCAGTGCGCTCTGGCCGCCATTCATGCGCAGTGCGCTCTGGCCGCCACGCATGCGCAATGAGCTCTGGCCGCAACACATGCGCAATGCTCTCTGGGCCATGCATGCGCAATGCGCTCTGGCCGCCACACATACGCAATGAGCTCTGGCCTCCACGCATGCGCAATGTGCTCTGGGCGCGACAAATGCGCAGTGCGCTCTGGCCGCCACGCATTCGCAATGCGCTCTGGCCGCCACTCATGCGCAATGCGCTCTGGCCACCACGCATGAGAAAGAACAACAACCCGGGTAATGGTAGTTCTTATATAGCCTGGTTGCCCCGCTTCTGACGTGCTCTATTGGCTCTCGCCAATCACCCCATATGAGGTGGCGCTCATCAATTGGCTCCCGCCAATCACCCCATATGAGGTCTCTCTATCATGGCCACCACGTATGGGCAATGCGCTCTGGCCGCCACGCATGCGCAATGCGCTCTGGCCGACACGCATGCGCAGTGCTCTCTGGCCGCCACGCATGCGCAGTGTGCTCTGGCTGCCACGCATGCGCTGTGCGCTCCGGCCGCCACGCATTCGCAATGCGCTCTGGCCACCACGAATGCGCAATGTGCTCTGGCCGCCACGAATGCGCAGTGCGCTCTGGCCCCCACGAATGAGAAAGAACAACAAACCGGATAATGGCAGTCCTTATATAGCCTGGTTGCCCCGCCTCTGACGTGGTCTATTGGCTTTCGACAATCACCCCACATGAGGTGGCGCTCATATATTGGCACCCACCAATCACCCCATATGAGGTCACTCTGTCATGGCTACCATGTATGCGAAATGCGCTCTGGCCACCAGGCATGCGCAATGCGCTCTGGCCCCCACGCATGCGCATTGCGCTCTGGCCGCCACGAATGCGCAGTGCGCTCTGGCCCCCACGAATGCGCAATGCGCTCTGGCCGCCACGAATGCGCAGTGCGCTCTGGCCGCCACGCATGCGCAGTGCGCCTTGGCTGCCATGCATGCGCAGTGCGCTCTGGCCGCCACGCATGCGCAGTGCACCTTGGCCGCCACGAATGCGCAGTGCGCTCTGGTCGCCACGCATGCGCAGTGCGCCTTGACTGCCACGCATGCGATGTGCGCTCTGGCCGCCAGGTA
This sequence comes from Sorex araneus, assembly GCF_027595985.1. NCBI lineage: Eukaryota > Metazoa > Chordata > Mammalia > Eulipotyphla > Soricidae > Sorex > Sorex araneus. The sequence continues at coordinate 74,173,151 of NC_073305.1, read as the reverse complement.
TGCGCAGTGAGCTCTGGCCGCCACGCATGATAAAGAACAACAACCCGGGTAATGGCAGTCCCCATATGAGATGGCGCTCATCTATTGGCTCTGACCAATCACCCCATATGTGGTGGTGCTCATCTATTGGCTCCCGCCAATCACCCCATATAGGTCACTCTGTCATGGCCGCCACGCATGCGAAATGCGCTCTGGCCGCCACGCATGAGAAAGAACATCAACCCGGGTAATGGCAGTCCTTATATAGCCTGGTTGCCCCGCCTCTGACGTGGTCTATTGGCTTTCGACAATCACCCCACATGAGGTCGCGCTCATCTATTGGCTCCCGCCAATCACCCCATATGTGGTCACTCTGTCATGGCTACCAAGTATGCGCAATGCGCTCTGGCCCCCAAGCATGCGCAATGCGCTCTGGCCGCCACGAATGCGCAGTGCGCTCTAGCCGCCACGATGCGCAGTGCGCTCTGGCCGCCAGGAATGAGCAGTGCGCTCTGGCCGACACGCATGCGCAATGCGCTCTGGCCCACACGCATGCGCAGTGTGCTCTGGCCGCCACTCATGCGCAGTGCGCTCTGGCCGCCACGCATGCGCAGTGCGATCTGGCTGCCACGCATGCGTACTGCGCTCTGGCCGCCACGCATGCGCTGTCTGCTCTGGCCGACACGCATGCGCAGTGCGCTCTGGCCCCCACGCATGAGAAAGAACAACAACCCGGGTTATGGCAGTCCTTATATAGCCTGGTTGCCCCGCCTCTGACGTGGTCTATTGGCTTTCGACAATCACCCCACATGAGGTAGCGCTCATATATTGGCTCCCGCCAATCAACCCATATGAGGTCACTCTGTCATGGCTACCAAGTATGCGCAATGCGCTCTGGCCGCCACGCATGCGCAATGCGCTCTGGCCTCCACGCATGCGCAATGCACTCTGGCCGACATGAATGCGCAGTGCGCTCTGGCCCCCACGCATGAGAAGTGCGCCTTGGCCAACACGCATGCGCAGTGCGCTCTGGCCGACATGAATGCACAGTGCGCTCTGGCCCCCACGCATGCGCAGTGCGCTATGGCCCGATCGCATGAGCAATGCGCTCTGGCCGTCAGGCATGCGCAGTGCGCTCTGGCCGCCACGCATGCGCTGTCTGCTCTGGCCGCCACGCATGCGCAATGTGCTCTGACCGTCACGAATGCGCAGTGTGCTCTGGCCGACACGCATGCGCAGTGCGCCTTGGCTGCCATGCATGCGCAGTGCGCTCTGGCCGCCACGAATGCGCAGTGCACCTTCGCCGCCACGAATGCGCAGTGCGCTCTGGTCACCACGCATGCGCAGTGCGCCTTGGCCGCCACGCATGCGATGTGCGCTCTGGCTGCCACGCATGCACAGTGTGCTCTGGCCACCAGGCATGCGCAGTGCGCTCTGGCCGCCACGCATGCGCAATGCGCTCTGGCCGCCACTCATGCGCAATGCGATTTGGCCACCACGCATGAGAAAGGAAAAAAACCCGGGTAATGGTAGTTCTTATATAGCCTGGTTGCTCCGCTTTTGACGTGCTCTATTGGCTCTCGCCAATCACCCCATATGAGGTGGCGCTCATCAATTGGCTCTCGACAATCACCCCATATGAGGTCGCACTCAACTATTGGCTCCCGCCAATCACCCCATATGGGGTCTCTCTATCATGGCCACCACGTATGCGCAATGAGCTCTGGCCGCCACGCATGCGCAATGCGCTCTGGCCGACACGCATGCGCAGTGCTCTCTGGCCGCCACGCATGCGCAGTGCGCTCTGGCCGCCACGCATGCGCAGTGCGCTCTGGCCGCCACGCATGTGCAATGAGCTCTGGCCGCCACATATGCGCAATGAGCTCCGGCCTCTACGCATGGGCAATGTGCTCTGGACGCCACGCATGCGCAGTGCGCTCTGGCCGGCACGCATTCGCAATGCGCTGTGGCCGCCACACATGCGCAATTCGCTTGGCCACCACGCATGAGAAAGAACAACAACCCGGATAATGGTAGTTCTTATATAGAGTGGTTGCCCCGCTTCTGACGTGCTCTATTGGCTCTCGCCAATCACCCCATATGAGGTGGTGCTCATCAATTGGCTCTCGCCAATCACCCCATATGAGGTTGCAATCATCTATTGGCTCCCGCCAATCACCCCATATGAGGTGTCTCTATCATGGCCACCACGTATGCGCAATGCGCTCTGGCCGCCACGCATGCGCTGCGCTCTGGCCGCCACGCATGCGCACTGCGCTGAGGCCACCACGCATGCGCAGTGCAGTCTGGCCCCCACGCATGCGCAGTGCGCTCTGGCCGCCACGCAAGCGCGGTGCGCTCTGGCCACCACGCAGGCGCAGTGCGCTCTGGCCGCCACGCATGCGCAGTGCGCTCTGGCCACCACGCATGCGCAGTGCGCTCTGGCCGCCACGCATGCGCTGTGCGCTCTGGCCGCCACGCATGCGCAGTGCGCTCTGGCCCGAAAGCATGAGCAATGCGCTCTGGCCGCCATGCGTGTGCAGTGCGCTCTGGCCGCCACGCATTCGCAGTGCGCTCTGGTTGCCACGCATGCGCAGTGCGCCTTGGCCACCACGCATGAGCTGTGCGTCCTTTGCTGCCACGAATGCGCAGTGCGCTCTGGCCGCCACGCAATCGCGGTGCACTCTGGCCACCACGCAGGCGCAGTGCGCTCTGGCCGCCACTTATGCGCTGTGCGCTCTGGCCGCCACACATGCGCAGTGCGCTCTGGCCGCCACGCAAGCGCGGTGCGCTCTGGCCACCACGCAGGCGCAGTGCGCTCTGGCCGCCACTTATGCGCAGTACGCTCTGGCCGCCAGGCATGCGCAGTGCGCTGTGGCCGCCACACATTCGCAGTGCGCTCTGGTCGCCACGCATGTGCAGTGCGCCTTTGCCAACACGCATGCGCAGTGCTCTCTGGCCGCCACGCATGCACAGTGCGCTCTGGCCGCCACGCATGCGCTGTCTGCTCTGGCCGACACGCATGCGCAGTGCGCTCTGGCCGCCAGGCATGTGCAGTGCGCTCTAGCCGCCACGCATGCGCAATGCGCTCTGGCCCCCACCCATGCGCAGTGCGCTCTGGACGCCACGAATGCGCAGTGCGCTCTGGCCGCCACGCATGCGCAGTGCGCTCTGGCCGCCACGCATGCTCAATGAGCTCTGGCCGCCACACATGCGCAATGTGCTCTGGACGCCATGCATGCGCAGTGCGCTCTGGCCGCCACGCATACGCAATGAGCTCTGGCCTCCACGCATGCGCAATGTGCTCTGGGCCCCACGCATGCGCAGTGCGCTCTGGCCCCCACGCATGCGCAGTGCGCTCTGGCCGCCACGCATGCGCAGTGCGCTCTAGTCGCCACGCATGCGCAGTGCGCCTTGGCCAACACGCATGCGCAGTGCGCTCTGGCGGCCACGCATACGCAGTGCGCTCTGGCCGTCACGCATGCGCAGTGCGCTCTGGCCGACATGAATGCGCAGTGCGCTCTGGCCCCCACGCATGCGCAGTGCGCTCTGGCCGCCACGCATGCGAAGTGCGCTCTGGCCGGCACGCATGAGAAAGAACAACAACCCGGGTAATGGCAGTCCCCATATGAGGTGGCGCTCATCTATTGGCTCTCACCAATCACCCCATATGAGGTGGTGCTCATCTATTGGCTCCCGACAATCACCCCATATAGGTCACTCTGTCATGGCCCCCACGCATGCGAAATGCGCTCTGGCCGCCACGCATGAGAAAGAACAACAACCCGGGTAATGGCAGTCCTTATATAGCCTTGTTGCCCCGCCTCTGACGTGGTCTATTTTCTTTTGACAATCACCGCACATGAGGTGGCGCTCATCTATTGGCTCTCGCCATTGACACCTATAAGGTCGTGCTCATCTATTGGCTCCCGCCAATCACCCCATATGAGGCTCTCTATCATGGCCACCACGTATGCGCAATGCCCTCTGCCCGCCACGCAAGCGTGGTGCGCTCTGGCCACCACGCAGGCGCAATGCGCTCTGGCCGCCACTTATGCGCAGTGCGCTCTGGCTGCCACGCATGCGCAGTGCGCTCTGGCCGCCACGCATGCGCAGTGCGCTCTGGCTCGAACGCATGAGCAATGCGCTCTGGCCGCCATGCATGTGCAGTGCGCTCTGGCCGCCACTTATGCGCAGTGCGCCTTGGCCGCCACGAATGCGCAGTGCGCTCTGGTCGCCACGCATGCGCAGTGCGCCTTGGCCGCCACGCATGCGATGTGCGCTCTGGCCGCAACGCATGCGCAGTGCGCGCTGGCCGCCAGTCATGTGCAGTGCGCTATGGCCGCCACGCATGCGCAATGAGCTCTGGCCTCCATGCATGCGCATTGTGCTCTGGGCGCCACGCATGCGCAGTGCGCTCTGGCCGCCACGCATTCGCAATGCGCTCTGGCCGCCACACATGCGCAATGCGCTTGGCCACCACGCATGAGAAAGAACAACAACCCGGGTAATGGTAGTTCTTATATAGCGTGGTTGCACCGCTTCTGACGTGCTCTATTGGCTCTCGCCAATCACCCCATATGAGGTGGCGCTCATCAATTGGCTCTCGCCAATCACCCCATATGAGGTAGCACTCATCTATTGGCACCCGCCAATCACCCCATATGAGGTCTATCTATCATGGCCACCACGTATGCGCAATGCGCTCTGGCCGCCACGCATGCGCAATGCGCTCTGGCCCCCACGCATGCGCAGTGCTCTCTGGCCGCCACGCATGCGCAGTGCGCTCTGGCCGCCACGCATGCTCAATGAGCTCTGGCCGCCACACATGCGCAATGTGCTCTGGCCGCCATGCATGCGCAGTGCGCTCTGGCCGCCACGCATGCGCAATGAGCTCTGGCCTCCACGCATGCGCAATGTGCTCTGGGCGCCACGATGCGCAGTGCGCTCTGGCCCCCACGCATGTGCAGTGCGCTCTGGCCGCCAGGCATGCGCAGTGTGCCTTGGCCACCACGAATGCGCAGTGCGCTCTAGTCGCCACGCATGCGCAGTGCTCCTTGGCCAATACGCATGCGCAGTGCGCTCTGGCGGCCACGCCTGCGCAGTGCGCTCTTGCCGTCACGCATGCGCAGTGCGCTCTGGCCGACATGAATGCGCAGTGCGCTCTGGCCCCCACGCATGCGCAGTGCGCTCTGGCCGCCACGCATGAGAAAGAACAACCCGGGTAATGGCAGACCCCATATGAGGTGGCGCTCATCTATTGGCTCTCACCAATCACCCCATATGAGGTTGTGCTCATCTATTGGCTCCCGCCAATCACCCCATATAGGTCACTCTGTCATGGCCGCCACGCATGCGAAATGCGCTCTGGCCGCCACGCATGAGAAAGAACAACAACCCGGGTAATGGCAGTCCTTATATAGCCTGGTTGCCCCGCCTCTGACGTGGTCTATTTTCTTTCGACAATCACCGCACATGAGGTCGCGCTCATCTATTGGCTCCCACCAATCGCCCCATATGAGGTCACTCTGTCATGGCTACCAAGTATGCGCAAAGTGCTCTGGCCGCCACGCATGCGCAGTGCGACTTGGCCGCCATGCATGCGCAGTGCGCACTGGCCGCCACGAATGCGCAGTGCACCTTCGCCGCCACGAATGCGCAGTGCGCTCTGGTCACCACGCATGCGCAGTGCGCCTTGGCCGCCACGCATGCGATGTGCGCTCTGGCTGCCAAGCATGCACAGTGTGCTCTGGCCACCAGGCATGCGCAGTGCGCTCTGGCCGCCACGCATGCGCAATGCGATCTGGCCCCCACTCATGCGCAGTGTGCTCTGGCCGCCACTCATGCGCAGTGCGCTCTGGCCACCACGCATGCGCAGTGCGCTCTCGCCGCCACGGATGCGCAATGAGCTCTGGCCGCCACACATGCGCAATGCGCTCTGGCCGCCATGCATGCACATTGCGCTCTGGCCGCCACGCATACGCAATGAGCTCTGGCCTCCACGCATGCGCAATATGCTCTGGGCGCCACGCATGAGCAGTGCGCTCTGGCCGCCACGCATTCGCAATGCGCTCTGGCCGCCACTCATGCGCAATGCGATCTGGCCAGCACGCATGAGAAAGGACAACAACCCGGGTAATGGTAGTTCTTATATAACCTGGTTGCCCCGCTTTTGACGTGCTCTATTGGCTCTCGCCAATCACCCCATATGAGGTGGCGCTCATCAATTGGCTCTCGACAATCACCCCATATGAGGTCGCACTCAACTCTTGGCTCCCGCCAATCACCCCATATGAGGTCTCTCTATCATGGCCACAAAGTATGCGCAATGAGCTCTGGCCGCCACGCTGTGCAATGCGCTCTGGCCGACACGCATGCGCAGTGCTCTCTGGCCTCCAAGCATGCGCAGTGCGCTCTGGTCGCCACGCATGAGCAGTGCGCTCTGGCCGCCACTCATGCGCAGTGCGCTCTGGACGCCACGCATGAGAAGTGCGCTCTGGCCGCCACGCATGCGCAATGCGCTCCGGCCCCAACGCATTCGCAGTACGCTCTGGCCGCCACGCATGCGCAGTGCGCTCTGGCCGCCACGCATTCGCAGTGCGCTCTGGGCACCACGCATGCAAAGTGCGCTCTGGCCGCCTCGCATTCGCAGTGCGCTCTGGCCGCCACGCATGCGCAGTGCGCCTTGGCCAACACGCATGCGCAGTGCGCTCTGGCCGCCACGCATGCGCAGTGCGCCTTGGCTACCACGAATGCGCAGTGCGCTCTGGTCGCCACTCATGCGCAGTGCGCCTTGGCCACCACGCATGCGCAGTGCGCCTTGGCCGCCACGCATGCGCAGTGCGCCTTGGCCGCCACGAATGCGCAGTGCTCTCTGGCCACCACGCATGCGCAGTGCGCTGTGGCCGCCACGCATGCGCTGTCTGTTCTGGCCGACACGCATGCGCAGTGCGCTATGGTTGCCACGAATGCGCAGTGCGCTCTGGCCCCCACGCATGCGCAGTTCGCTCTGGCCGCCACGCATGCGCAGTGCGCCTTGGCAACCACGAATGCGCAGTGCTCTCTGGCCGCCACGCATGCGCAGTGCGCTCTGGCCGCCACGCATGCGCAATGAGCTCTGGCCGCCACACATGCGCAATGTGCTCTGGCCGCCATGCATGCGCAGTGCGCTCTGGCTGCCACGCATGCGCAATGAGCTCTGGCCTCCACGCATGAGAAAGAACAACAACCCGGGTAATGGCAGTCCCCATATGAGGTGGCGCTCATCTCTTGGCTCTCACCAATCACCCCATATGAGGTGGTGCTCATCTATTGGCTCCCGCCAATCACCCCATATAGATCACACTGTCATGGCCGCCACGCATGCGAAATGCGCTCTGGCCACCAGGCATGCGCAATGCGCTCTGGCCCCCACGCATGCGCATTGCGCTCTGGCCGCCACGAATGCGCAGTGCGCTCTGGCCCCCACGCATGCGCAATGCGCTCTGGCCGCCACGAATGCGCAGTGCGCTCTGGCCGCCACGCATGCGCAGTGCGCCTTGGCTGCCATGCATGCGCAGTGCGCTCTGGCCGCCACGCATGCGCAGTGCACCTTGGCCGCCACGAATGCGCAGTGCGCTCTGGTCGCCACGCATGCGCAGTGCGTCTTGACTGCCACGCATGCGATGTGCGCTCTGGCCGCCAGGTATGCGCAGTGAGCTCTGGCCGCCACGCATGATAAAGAACAACAACCCGGGTAATGGCAGTCCCCATATGAGATGGCGCTCATCTATTGGCTCTGACCAATCACCCCATATGTGGTGGTGATTGGTCACTCTGTCATGGCTACCAAGTATGCCCAATGCGCTCTGGCCGCCACGCATGCGCAATGCGCTCTGGCCGCCACGCATGCGCAATGCACTCTGGCAGCCACGCATGCACAATGCGCTCTGGCCGCCACGAATGCGCAGTGTGCTCTGGCCGACACGCATGCGCAGTGCGCCTTGGCCGCCATACATGCGCAGTGCGCTCTGGCCGCCACGCATGCGCAGTGCGCTCTGGCCGCCACGCATGCGCAGTGTGCCTTGGCCGCCACGAATCTGATGTGCGCTCTCCCCGCCACGAATGCGCAGTGCGCTCTGGCCGCCAGGCATGCGTAGTGCGCTCTGGCCGCCACGCATGCGCAATGCGCTTTGGCCCCCACGCATGCGTAGTGTGCTCTGGCCGCCACTCTTGAGCAGTGCGCTCTGGCCGCCATTCATGCGCAGTGCGCTCTGGCCGCCACGCATGCGCAATGAGCTCTGGCCGCAACACATGCGCAATGCTCTCTGGGCCATGCATGCGCAATGCGCTCTGGCCGCCACACATACGCAATGAGCTCTGGCCTCCACGCATGCGCAATGTGCTCTGGGCGCGACAAATGCGCAGTGCGCTCTGGCCGCCACGCATTCGCAATGCGCTCTGGCCGCCACTCATGCGCAATGCGCTCTGGCCACCACGCATGAGAAAGAACAACAACCCGGGTAATGGTAGTTCTTATATAGCCTGGTTGCCCCGCTTCTGACGTGCTCTATTGGCTCTCGCCAATCACCCCATATGAGGTGGCGCTCATCAATTGGCTCCCGCCAATCACCCCATATGAGGTCTCTCTATCATGGCCACCACGTATGGGCAATGCGCTCTGGCCGCCACGCATGCGCAATGCGCTCTGGCCGACACGCATGCGCAGTGCTCTCTGGCCGCCACGCATGCGCAGTGTGCTCTGGCTGCCACGCATGCGCTGTGCGCTCCGGCCGCCACGCATTCGCAATGCGCTCTGGCCACCACGAATGCGCAATGTGCTCTGGCCGCCACGAATGCGCAGTGCGCTCTGGCCCCCACGAATGAGAAAGAACAACAAACCGGATAATGGCAGTCCTTATATAGCCTGGTTGCCCCGCCTCTGACGTGGTCTATTGGCTTTCGACAATCACCCCACATGAGGTGGCGCTCATATATTGGCACCCACCAATCACCCCATATGAGGTCACTCTGTCATGGCTACCATGTATGCGAAATGCGCTCTGGCCACCAGGCATGCGCAATGCGCTCTGGCCCCCACGCATGCGCATTGCGCTCTGGCCGCCACGAATGCGCAGTGCGCTCTGGCCCCCACGAATGCGCAATGCGCTCTGGCCGCCACGAATGCGCAGTGCGCTCTGGCCGCCACGCATGCGCAGTGCGCCTTGGCTGCCATGCATGCGCAGTGCGCTCTGGCCGCCACGCATGCGCAGTGCACCTTGGCCGCCACGAATGCGCAGTGCGCTCTGGTCGCCACGCATGCGCAGTGCGCCTTGACTGCCACGCATGCGATGTGCGCTCTGGCCGCCAGGTATGCGCAGTGAGCTCTGGCCGCCACGCATGATAAAGAACAACAACCCGGGTAATGGCAGTCCCCATATGAGATGGCGCTCATCTATTGGCTCTGACCAATCACCCCATATGTGGTGGTGCTCATCTATTGGCTCCCGCCAATCACCCCATATAGGTCACTCTGTCATGGCCGCCACGCATGCGAAATGCACTCTGGCCGCCACGCATGAGAAAGAACATCAACCCGGGTAATGGCAGTCCTTATATAGCCTGGTTGCCCCGCCTCTGACGTGGTCTATTGGCTTTCGACAATCACCCCACATGAGGTCGCGCTCATCTATTGGCTCCCGCCAATCACCCCATATGTGGTCACTCTGTCATGGCTACCAAGTATGCGCAATGCGCTCTGGCCCCCAAGCATGCGCAATGCGCTCTGGCCGCCACGAATGCGCAGTGCGCTCTAGCCGCCATGATGCGCAGTGCGCTCTGGCCGCCAGGAATGAGCAGTGCGCTCTGGCCGACACGCATGCGCAATGCGCTCTGGCCCACACGCATGCGCAGTGTGCTCTGGCCGCCACTCATGCGCAGTGCGCTCTGGCCGCCACGCATGCGCAGTGCGATCTGGCTGCCACGCATGCGTACTGCGCTCTGGCCGCCACGCATGCGCTGTCTGCTCTGGCCGACACGCATGCGCAGTGCGCTCTGGCCCCCACGCATGAGAAAGAACAACAACCCGGGTTATGGCAGTCCTTATATAGCCTGGTTGCCCCGCCTCTGACGTGGTCTATTGGCTTTCGACAATCACCCCACATGAGGTAGCGCTCATATATTGGCTCCCGCCAATCAACCCATATGAGGTCACTCTGTCATGGCTACCAAGTATGCGCAATGCGCTCTGGCCGCCACGCATGCGCAATGCGCTCTGGCCTCCACGCATGCGCAATGCACTCTGGCCGACATGAATGCGCAGTGCGCTCTGGCCCCCACGCATGAGAAGTGCGCCTTGGCCAACACGCATGCGCAGTGCGCTCTGGCCGACATGAATGCACAGTGCGCTCTGGCCCCCACGCATGCGCAGTGCGCTATGGCCCGATCGCATGAGCAATGCGCTCTGGCCGTCAGGCATGCGCAGTGCGCTCTGGCCGCCACGCATGCGCTGTCTGCTCTGGCCGCCACGCATGCGCAATGTGCTCTGACCGTCACGAATGCGCAGTGTGCTCTGGCCGACACGCATGCGCAGTGCGCCTTGGCTGCCATGCATGCGCAGTGCGCTCTGGCCGCCACGAATGCGCAGTGCACCTTCGCCGCCACGAATGCGCAGTGCGCTCTGGTCACCACGCATGCGCAGTGCGCCTTGGCCGCCACGCATGCGATGTGCGCTCTGGCTGCCACGCATGCACAGTGTGCTCTGGCCACCAGGCATGCGCAGTGCGCTCTGGCCGCCACGCATGCGCAATGCGCTCTGGCCGCCACTCATGCGCAATGCGATTTGGCCACCACGCATGAGAAAGGAAAAAAACCCGGGTAATGGTAGTTCTTATATAGCCTGGTTGCTCCGCTTTTGACGTGCTCTATTGGCTCTCGCCAATCACCCCATATGAGGTGGCGCTCATCAATTGGCTCTCGACAATCACCCCATATGAGGTCGCACTCAACTATTGGCTCCCGCCAATCACCCCATATGGGGTCTCTCTATCATGGCCACCACGTATGCGCAATGAGCTCTGGCCGCCACGCATGCGCAATGCGCTCTGGCCGACACGCATGCGCAGTGCTCTCTGGCCGCCACGCATGCGCAGTGCGCTCTGGCCGCCACGCATGCGCAGTGCGCTCTGGCCGCCACGCATGTGCAATGAGCTCTGGCCGCCACATATGCGCAATGAGCTCCGGCCTCTACGCATGGGCAATGTACTCTGGACGCCACGCATGCGCAGTGCGCTCTGGCCGGCACGCATTCGCAATGCGCTGTGGCCGCCACACATGCGCAATTCGCTTGGCCACCACGCATGAGAAAGAACAACAACCCGGATAATGGTAGTTCTTATATAGAGTGGTTGCCCCGCTTCTGACGTGCTCTATTGGCTCTCGCCAATCACCCCATATGAGGTGGTGCTCATCAATTGGCTCTCGCCAATCACCCCATATGAGGTTGCAATCATCTATTGGCTCCCGCCAATCACCCCATATGAGGTGTCTCTATCATGGCCACCACGTATGCGCAATGCGCTCTGGCCGCCACACATGCGCTGCGCTCTGGCCGCCAAGCATGCGCACTGCGCTGAGGCCGCCACGCATGCGCAGTGCAGTCTGGCCCCCACGCATGCGCAGTGCGCTCTGGCCGCCACGCAAGCGCGGTGCGCTCTGGCCACCACGCAGGCGCAGTGCGCTCTGGCCGCCACACATGCGCAGTGCGCTCTGGCCACCACGCATGCGCAGTGCGCTCTGGCCGCCACGCATGCGCTGTGCGCTCTGGCCGCCACGCATGCGCAGTGCGCTCTGGCCCGAAAGCATGAGCAATGCGCTCTGGCCGCCATGCGTGTGCAGTGCGCTCTGGCCGCCACGCATTCGCAGTGCGCTCTGGTTGCCACGCATGCGCAGTGCGCCTTGGCCACCACGCATGAGCTGTGCGTCCTTTGCTGCCACGAATGCGCAGTGCGCTCTGGCCGCCACGCAATCGCGGTGCACTCTGGCCACCACGCAGGCGCAGTGCGCTCTGGCCGCCACTTATGCGCTCTGCGCTCTGGCCGCCACACATGCGCAGTGCGCTCTGGCCGCCACGCAAGCGCGGTGCGCTCTGGCCACCACGCAGGCGCAGTGCGCTCTGGCCGCCACTTATGCGCAGTACGCTCTGGCCGCCACGCATGCGCAGTGCGCTGTGGCCGCCACACATTCGCAGTGCGCTCTGGTCGCCACGCATGTGCAGTGCGCCTTTGCCAACACGCATGCGCAGTGCTCTCTGGCCGCCACGCATGCACAGTGCGCTCTGGCCGCCACGCATGCGCTGTCTGCTCTGGCCGACACGCATGCGCAGTGCGCTCTGGCCGCCAGGCATGTGCAGTGCGCTCTAGCCGCCACGCATGCGCAATGCGCTCTGGCCCCCACCCATGCGCAGTGCGCTCTGGACGCCACGAATGCGCAGTGCGCTCTGGCCGCCACGCATGCGCAGTGCGCTCTGGCCGCCACGCATGCTCAATGAGCTCTGGCCGCCACACATGCGCAATGTGCTCTGGACGCCATGCATGCGCAGTGCGCTCTGGCCGCCACGCATACGCAATGAGCTCTGGCCTCCACGCATGCGCAATGTGCTCTGGGCCCCACGCATGCGCAGTGCGCTCTGGCCCCCACGCATGCGCAGTGCGCTCTGGCCGCCACGCATGCGCAGTGCGCTCTAGTCGCCACGCATGCGCAGTGCGCCTTGGCCAACACGCATGCGCAGTGCGCTCTGGCGGCCACGCATACGCAGTGCGCTCTGGCCGTCACGCATGCGCAGTGCGCTCTGGCCGACATGAATGCGCAGTGCGCTCTGGCCCCCACGCATGCGCAGTGCGCTCTGGCCGCCACGCATGCGAAGTGCGCTCTGGCCGGCACGCATGAGAAAGAACAACAACCCGGGTAATGGCAGTCCCCATATGAGGTGGCGCTCATCTATTGGCTCTCACCAATCACCCCATATGAGGTGGTGCTCATCTATTGGCTCCCGACAATCACCCCATATAGGTCACTCTGTCATGGCCCCCACGCATGCGAAATGCGCTCTGGCCGCCACGCATGAGAAAGAACAACAACCCGGGTAATGGCAGTCCTTATATAGCCTTGTTGCCCCGCCTCTGACGTGGTCTATTTTCTTTTGACAATCACCGCACATGAGGTGGCGCTCATCTATTGGCTCTCGCCATTGACACCTATAAGGTCGTGCTCATCTATTGGCTCCCGCCAATCACCCCATATGAGGCTCTCTATCATGGCCACCACGTATGCGCAATGCCCTCTGCCCGCCACGCAAGCGTGGTGCGCTCTGGCCACCACGCAGGCGCAATGCGCTCTGGCCGCCACTTATGCGCAGTGCGCTCTGGCTGCCACGCATGCGCAGTGCGCTCTGGCCGCCACGCATGCGCAGTGTGCTCTGGCTCGAACGCATGAGCAATGCGCTCTGGCCGCCATGCATGTGCAGTGCGCTCTGGCCGCCACTTATGCGCAGTGCGCCTTGGCCGCCACGAATGCGCAGTGCGCTCTGGTCGCCACGCATGCGCAGTGCGCCTTGGCCGCCACGCATGCGATGTGCGCTCTGGCGGCCACGCATGAGCAATGCGCTCTGGCCGCCACAAATTCGCAGTGCGCTCTGGCCGCCACGCATGCGCAGTGCGCTCTGGCCGCCACGCATGCGCAGTGCGCTCTGGCCGCCACGCATGCGCAGAGCGCTTTGGCCGCCACGCATGAGAAAGAACAACAACCCGGGTAATGGCAGTCCCCGTATGAGGTGGCGCTCATCTATTGGCTCTCACCAATCACCCCATATGAGGTGGTGCTTATCTATTGGCTCCCGCCAATCACCCCATATAGGTCACTCTGTCATTGCCTCCACGCAGGCGCAGTGCGATCAGGCCGCCACGCATGCGCAGTGCGCACTGGCCGCCACGCATGCGCAATGAGCTCTGGCCGCCACACATGCGCAATGAGCTCTGGCCGCCATGCATGCGCAGTGCGCTCTGGCCGCCAGGCATGCGCAGTGCGCTCTGGCCGCCACGCATGCGCAGTGCGCCTTGGCCCCCACGAATGCGCAGTGCGCTCTGGTCTCCACGCATGCGCAGTGCGCCTTGGACAACACGCATGCGCAGTGCGCTCTGGCGGCCATGCATGCGCAGTGCGCTCTGGCGGCCACGCATGCGCAGTGCGCTCTGGCCGTCACGCATGCGCAGTGCGCTCTGGCCGACATGAATGCGCAGTGCGCTCTGGCCCCCACGCATGCGCAGTGCGCTCTGGCCGCCACGCATGCGAAGTGCGCTCTGGCCGGCACGCATGAGAAAGAACAACAACCCGGGTAATGGCAGTCCCCATATGAGGTGGCGCTCATCTATTGGCTCTCACCAATCACCCCATATGAGGTGGTGCTCATCTATTGGCTCCCGACAATCACCCCATATAGGTCACTCTGTCATGGCCCCCACGCATGCGAAATGCGCTCTGGCCGCCACGCATGAGAAAGAACAACAACCCGGGTAATGGCAGTCCTTATATAGCCTTGTTGCCCCGCCTCTGACGTGGTCTATTTTCTTTTGACAATCACCGCACATGAGGTGGCGCTCATCTATTGGCTCTCGCCATTGACACCTATAAGGTCGTGCTCATCTATTGGCTCCCGCCAATCACCCCATATGAGGCTCTCTATCATGGCCACCACGTATGCGCAATGCCCTCTGCCCGCCACGCAAGCGTGGTGCGCTCTGGCCACCACGCAGGCGCAATGCGCTCTGGCCGCCACTTATGCGCAGTGCGCTCTGGCTGCCACGCATGCGCAGTGCGCTCTGGCCGCCACGCATGCGCAGTGCGCTCTGGCTCGAACGCATGAGCAATGCGCTCTGGCCGCCATGCATGTGCAGTGCGCTCTGGCCGCCACTTATGCGCAGTGCGCCTTGGCCGCCACGAATGCGCAGTGCGCTCTGGTCGCCACGCATGCGCAGTGCGCCTTGGCCGCCACGCATGCGATGTGCGCTCTGGCCGCAACGCATGCGCAGTGCGCGCTGGCCGCCAGTCATGTGCAGTGCGCTATGGCCGCCACGCATGCGCAATGAGCTCTGGCCTCCATGCATGCGCATTGTGCTCTGGGCGCCACGCATGCGCAGTGCGCTCTGGCCGCCACGCATTCGCAATGCGCTCTGGCCGCCACACATGCGCAATGCGCTTGGCCACCACGCATGAGAAAGAACAACAACCCGGGTAATGGTAGTTCTTATATAGCGTGGTTGCACCGCTTCTGACGTGCTCTATTGGCTCTCGCCAATCACCCCATATGAGGTGGCGCTCATCAATTGGCTCTCGCCAATCACCCCATATGAGGTAGCACTCATCTATTGGCACCCGCCAATCACCCCATATGAGGTCTATCTATCATGGCCACCACGTATGCGCAATGCGCTCTGGCCGCCACGCATGCGCAATGCGCTCTGGCCCCCACGCATGCGCAGTGCTCTCTGGCCGCCACGCATGCGCAGTGCGCTCTGGCCGCCACGCATGCTCAATGAGCTCTGGCCGCCACACATGCGCAATGTGCTCTGGCCGCCATGCATGCGCAGTGCGCTCTGGCCGCCACGCATGCGCAATGAGCTCTGGCCTCCACGCATGCGCAATGTGCTCTGGGCGCCAAGAATGCGCAGTGCGCTCTGGTCGCCATGCATGTGCATTGCGCCTTGGCAAACACGCATGCGCAGTGCGCTCTGGCCGCCACACATGCGCAGTGCGCATTGGCCGCCAAGAATGCGCAGTGCGCTCTGGCCGCCACACATGCGCAGTGCGCATTGGCCGCCAAGAATGCGCAGTGCGCTCTGGTCGCCATGCATGCGCAGTGCGCCTTGGCCAACACGCATGCGCAGTGCGCTCTGGCCGCCATGCATGCGCAGTGCGCTCTGGCCTCCAGGCATGCACAGTGCGCGCTGGCCGCCCCGCATGAGAAAGAAAAACAACCCGGGTAATGTTAGTCCCCATATGAGGTGGCGCTCATCTATTGGCTCTCACCAATCACCCCATATGAGGTAGTGCTCATATTGGCTCCCGCCAATCACCCCATATAGGTCACTCTGTCATGGCCACCACGCATGCGAAATGCGCTCTGGCCACAACGCATGAGAAAGAACAACAACCCGGGTAATGGCAGTCCTTATATAGCCTGGTTGCCCCGCCTCTGACGTGGTCTATTGGCTCTCGCCAATCACCCCATATGAGGTGGCGCTCATCTATTGGCTCTCGCCAATGACACCTATGAGGTCGTGCTCATCTATTGACTCCCGCCAATCACCCCATATGTGGTCTCACTGTCATGGCCACCACATATGCGCAATGCGCACTGGCTGCCACGCATGCGCAATGCGCTCTGGCCGCCACGCATGAGAAAGAACAACAACCCGGGTAATGGCAGTCCTTATATAGCCTGGTTGCCCCGCCTCTGACGTGGTCTATTGGCTCTCGCCAATCACCCCATATGAGGTGGTGCTCATATTGGCTCCCGCCAATCACCCCATATAGGTCACTCTGTCATGGCCGCCACGCATGCGAAATGCGCTCTGGCCACCACGCATGAGAAAGAACAACAACCCGGGTAATGGCAGTCCTTATATAGCCTGGTTGCCCCGCCTCTGACGTGGTCTATTGGCTTTCGACAATCACCCCACATGAGGTCGCGCTCATCTATTGGCTCACGCCAATCACCCCATATGAGCTCACTCTGTCATGGCTACCAAGTATGCGCAATGCGCTCTGGACGTCACGCATGCCCAATGCGCTCTGGCCGCCACGCATGCGCAATGCACTCTGGCCGCCACGCATGCGCAATGCGCTCTGGCCGCCACGCATGCGCAGTGCGCTCTGGCCGCCACGCATGCGCAGTGAGCCTTGGCCGCCATGCATGTGGATTGCGCTCTGGCCGCCACTCATGCGCAGTGCGCCTTGGCCGCCACGAATGCGCAGTTCGCTCTGGTCGCCACGCATGCGCAGTGCGCCTTGGCCGCCACGCATGCGAAGTGCGGTCTGGCCGCCACGCATGCGCAGTGCGCTCTGGCCGCCAGGCATGCGCAGTGCGCTCTGGCCGCCACGCATGCGCAATGCGCTCTGGCCCCCACGCATGTGCAGTGCGCTCTGGCCGCCACGCATGCGCTGTGCGCTCTGGCCGCCAAGCATGTGCAGTGCGCTCTGGCCGCCACGCATGCGTAAGGAGCTCTGGCCTCCATGCATGCGCAATGTGCTCTTGGCGCCACGCATGCGCGGTGCGCTCTGGCCCCCACGCATGCGCAGTGCGCTCTAGCCACCACGCATGCGCTGTCGGCTCTGGCCGACACGCATGCGCAGTGCGCTCTGGCCGCCACGCAGGCGCAGTGCGCTCTGCCCCCCACGCATGCGCAGTGCGCTCTGGTCGCCACGCATGCGCAGTGCGCCTTGGCCAACACGAATGCGCAGTGCAGTCTGGTCACCACGCATGCGCAGTGCGCCTTGGCCACCACGCATGCGCAGTGCGCCTTGGCCGCCACGAATGCGCAGTGCGCTCTGGTCGCCATGCATGCGCATTGCGCCTTGGCCAACACGCCTGCGCATTGCTCTCTGGCCGCCACGCATGCGCAGTGCGCTCTGGCCGCCACGCATGCGCTGTCTGCTCTGGCCGCCACGCATGCGCAGTGCGCTCTGGCCGCCACGCATGCGCTGTCTGGTCTGGACGACACGCATGCGCAGTGCGCTCTGGCCGCCACGCATTCGCAGTGCGCTCTGGCCCGAACGCATGAACAATGCGCTCTGGCTGCCATGCATGCGCAATGCGCTCTGTCTGACACAATTTGCAATGCGCTCTGGCCGCCACGCATGAGAAAGAACAATAACCCGGGTAATGGCAGTCCTTATATAACCTGGTTGCCCCGCCTCTGACGTGGTCTATTGGCTTTCGACAATCACCCCACATGATGTGGCGCTCATCTATTGTCTCCTGCCAATAACCCCATATGAGGTCACTCTGTCATGGCTACCAAGTATGCGCATTGCGCTCTGGCCGCCACGAATGCGCAGTGCTCTCTGGCCCCCACGCATGCGCAATGCGCTCTGGCCGCCACGAATGCGCAGTGCGCTCTGGCCGCCACGCATGCGCAGTGCGCCTAGGCCGCCATGCATGCGCAGTGCGCTCTGGTCGCCATGCATGCGCAGTGCGCCTTGGACGTCACGCATGCGATATGCGCTCTGGCCGCCAAGCATGCGCAGTGCGCTCTGGCCGCCAGGCATGTGCAGTGCGCTCTGGCCGCCACTCATGAGCAGTGCGCTCTGGCCCCACGCATGCGCAGTGCGCTCTGGCCGCCACGCATGCGTAGTGCGCTCTGGCCGCCACGCATGCGCAGTGCGCTCTAGCCGCCACGCATGCGCAAGTCGCTCTGGCCCCACGCATGCGCAGTGCGCTCTGGACGTCACGCATGCGCAGTGCTCTCTGGCCGCCACACATGCGCAGTGCGCTCTGGCTGCCACGCATGCGCTGTCTGCTCTGGCCGACACGCATGCGCAGTGCGCCTTAGCCAACACGCATGCGCAGTGCGCTCTGGCCGCCACGCATGCGCAGTGCGCCTTGGCCAACACGCATGCGCAGTCGCTCTGTTCGCCACGCATGCGCAGTGCGCCTTGGCCAACACGCATGCGCAGTGCGCCTTGGCCGCCACGCATGCGCAGTGCGCCTTGGCCAACACGCATGCGCAGTGCGCTCTGGCCGCCACGCATGCGCAATGAGCTCTGGCCACCACGCATGCGCAATGCGCTCTGGCCGCCACGCATGGGAAATAACAACAACCCGGGTAATGGCAGTCCTTATATAGCCTGGTTGCCCCGCCTCTGACGTGGTCTATTGGCTCTCGCCAATCACCCCATATGAGGTCTCTCTGTCATGGCCACCATGTATGCGCAATGCGCTCTGGCCGCCACGCATGTGCAATGCGCTCTGGCCGCCACGCATGCGCAGTGCGCTCTGGGGCCACGCATGCGCAGTGCGCTCTGGCCGCCACGCATTCGCAGTGCGCGCTGGCCGCCACGCATGCGAAATGCGCTCTGGCACCTCGCATGCGCAGTGCGCTCTGGCCGCCACGCATGCGCAGTGCGCTCTGGCCGCAACGCATGCGCCGTGCGCTCTGGCAGCCACGCATGCGCAGTGTGCTCTGGCTTCCACGAATGCGCATGAGCCATTTCCGCCACACATGCCCAATGCGCTCTGGGCACCACCCATGCGCAGTGCGCTCTGGCCGCCACGCATGCGCAATGCACTCTGGCCGCCACGCATGCTCAATGCGCTCTGAAATCCACGCATGAGAAAGAACAACAACCCGGGTAATGGTAGTTCTTATATAGCCTGGTTGCCCCGCCTCTGACGTGCTCTATTGGCTCTCGCCAATAACCCCATATGAGGTGGCGCTCATCAATTACCTCTCGCCAATCACCCCATAGGAGGTCGCGCTCATCTATTGGATTCCGCAAAACACCCCATATGAGGTCTCTCTGTCATGGCCACCACGTATGCGCAATGCGCTCTGGCCGCCACGCCTGCGTAATGCGCTCTGGACGTCACGCATGCGCAATGCGCTCTGGCCGCCACGCATGCGCAATTAGCTCTGGCCGCCACACATGCGCAATGCGCTCTGGCAGCCAAGCATTCGCAGTGCGCTCTGGCTGCCACGCATGCGCAATGAGCTCTGGCCTCCACGCATGCGCAATGTGCTCTGGGCACCACGCATGCGCAGTGCGCTCTGGCCGCCAAGCATTCGCAATGCGCTCTGGCGACCACGCATGAGAAAGAACAACAACCCGGGGATATGGTATTTCTTATATAGCCTGGTTGCCCCGCCTCTGACGTGCTCTATTGGCTCTCGCTAATCACACCATATGAGGTGGCGCTCATCAATTGGCTCTCGCCAATCACCCCATATGAGGTCGCGCTTATCTATTGCCTCCACCAATCACCCCATATGAGGTCTCTCTGTCATAGCCACCACGTATGCGCAATGCGCTCTGGCCTCCACGCATGCGCAATGCGCTCTGGCCGCCACGCATGCGCAGTGCTCTCTGGCCGCCACGCATGCGCAGTGCGCTCTGGCCGCCACGCATGCGCTGTGCGCTCTGGCCGCCACGCATGCGCTGTGCGCTCTGGCCGCCACGCATGCGCTGTGCGCTCTGTCCACCACGCATGCGCAGTGCGCTCTGGCCGCCACGCAAGCGCAGTGCGCTCTGGACACCACGCATGCGCAGTGCGCTCCGGACGACACGCAGGAGCAGTGCGCTCTGGCCGCCACGCATGCGCAGTGCGCTCGGGCCGCCAGGCATGCGCAATGCGCTCTGGCAGCCACGCATGCGCAATGCGCTCTGGCCGCCAAGCATGAGAAAGAACAACAACCCAGGTAATGGCAGTCCTTATATAGCCTGGTTGCCCCGCCTCTGACGTGGTATATTGGCTCTCGCCAATCACCCCAAATGAGGTGGCGCTCATCTATTGGCTCTCGCCAATGACACCTATGAGGTCGTGCTCATCTATTGGCTCCCGCCAATCACCCCATATGTGGTCTCTCTGTCATGGCCACCACGTATGCGCAATGCGCACTGGCCGACACGCATGCGCAATGCGCTCTGGCCGCCACGCATGAGAAAGAACAACAACCCGGGTAATGGCAGTCCTTATATAGCCTGGTTGCCCCGCCTCTGACGTGGTCTATTGGCTCTCGCCAATCACCCCATATGAGGTCTCTCTGTCATGGCCACCATGTATGCGCAATGCGCTCTAGCCGCCAAGCATGCACAATGCGCTCTGGCCGCCACGATGCGCAATGCTCTCTGGCCGCCACGCATGAGCAATGCGCTCTGGCCGCCACGCATGCGCAGTGCGCTCTGGGGCCACGCATGAGCAGTGCGCTCTGGCCGCCACGCATGCGCAGTGCGATCTGGCCGCCACGCATGCACAGTGCGCTCTGGGCGCCATGCATGCGCAGTGCGATCTGGCCGCCACGCATGCGAAATGCGCTCTGGCCCCTCGCATGCGCAGTGCGCTCTGGCCGCCACGCATGCGCAGTGCGCTCTGGCCGCAACGCATGCGCAGTGCGCTCTGGCCGCCACGCATGCGCAGTGCGCTCTGGCCGCCATGCATGCTCAGTGCGCTCCGGCCGACACGCAGGAGCAGTGCGCTCTGGCCGCCACGCATGCGCAGTGCGCTCGGACCGCCAGGCATGCGCAATGCGCTCTGGCAGCCACGCATGCGCAATGCGCTCTGGCCGTCACGCATGCGCAATGCACTCTGGCCGCCACGCATGAGAAAGAACAACAACCCGGGTAATGGCAGTCCTTATATAGCCGGTTGCCTCGCCTCTTACGTGGTCTATTGGCTCTAGCCAATCACCCCATATGAGGTGGCGCTCATCTATTGGCTCTCGCCAATGACACCTATGAGGTCGTGCTCATCTATTGGCTCCCGCCAATCACCCCATATGTGGTCTCTCTGTCATGGCCACCATGTATGCGCAATGCGAACTGGCCGCCACGCATGCGCAATGCGCTCAAGCCGCCACGCATGAGAAAGAACAACAACCCGGGTAATGGCAGTCCTTATATAGCCTGGTTGCCCCGCCTCTGACGTGGTCTATTGGCTCTCGCCAATCACCCCATATGAGGTCTCTCTGTCATGTCCACCACGTATGCGCAATGCGCTCTGGCCGAGAAGCATGCGCAATGCGCTCTGGCCGCCACGCATGCGCAATGCGCTCTGGCCGCCACGCATCAGGAATGCGCTCTGGCCGCCACGCATGCGCAGTGCGCTCTGGCCGCCATGCATGCGCAGTGCGCCTTGGCCGCCACGCAAGCGCGGTGCGCTCTGGCCACCACGCATGCGCAATGAGCTCTGGCCTCCATGCATGCGCAATGTGCTCTGGGCGCCACGCATGCGCAGTGCGCGCTGGCCCCCACGAATGCGCAGTGCGCTCTGGCCGCCACACATGCGCAGTGCGCATTGGCCACCAAGAATGCGCAGTGCGCTCTAGTCGCCATGCATGCGCAGTGCGCCTTGGCCAACATGCATGCACAGTGCGCTCTGGCGGCCACGCATGCGCAGTGCGCTCTGGCCGTCAAGCATGCGCAGTTCGCTCTGGCCGACATGAATGCGCAGTGCGCTCTGGCCCCCACGCATGCGCAGTGCGCTCTGGCCGCCACGCATGAGAAAGAACAACAACCCGGGTAATGGCAGTCCCTATATGAGGTGGCGCTCATCTATTGGCTCTCACCAATCACCCCATATGAGGTGGTGCTCATCTATTGGCTCCCGCCAATCACCCCATATAGGTCACTCTGTCATAGCCGCCACGCATGCGAAATGCGCTCTGGCCACCACGCATGAGAAAGAACAACAACCCGGGTAATGGCAGTCCTTATATAGCCTGGTTGCCCCGCCTCTGACGTGGTCTATTGGCTCTCGCCAATCACCCCATATGAGGTGGCGCTCATCTATTGGCTCTCGCCAATGACACCTATGAGGTCGTGCTCATCTATTGACTCCCGCCAATCACCCCATATGTGGTCTCACTGTCATGGCCACCACGTATGCGCAATGCGCACTGGCTGCCACGCATGCGCAATGCGCTCTGGCCGCCACGCATGAGAAAAAACAACAACCCGGGTAATGGCAGTCCTTATATAGCCTGGTTGCCCCGCCTCTGACGTGGTCTATTGGCTCTCGCCAATCACCCCATATGAGGTGGTGCTCATATTGGCTCCCGCCAATCACCCCATATAGGTCACTCTGTCATGGCCGCCACGCATGCGAAATGCGCTCTGGCCACCACGCATGAGAAAGAACAACAACCCGGGTAATGGCAGTCCTTATATAGCCTGGTTGCCCCGCCTCTGACGTGGTCTATTGGCTTTCGACAATCACCCCACATGAGGTCGCGCTCATCTATTGGCTCACGCCAATCACCCCATATGAGCTCACTCTGTCATGGCTACCAAGTATGCGCAATGCGCTCTGGCCGTCACGCATGCCCAATGCGCTCTGGCCGCCACGCATGCGCAATGCACTCTGGCCGCCACGCATGCGCAATGCGCTCTGGCCGCCACGCATGCGCAGTGCGCTCTGGCCGCCACGCATGCGCAGTGAGCCTTGGCCGCCATGCATGTGCATTGCGCTCTGGCCGCCACTCATGCGCAGTGCGCCTTGGCCGCCACGAATGCGCAGTTCGCTCTGGTCGCCACGCATGCGCAGTGCGCCTTGGCCGCCACGCATGCGAAGTGCGGTCTGGCCGCCAAGCATGCGCAGTGCGCTCTGGCCGCCAGGCATGCGCAGTGCGCTCTGGCCGCCACGCATGCGCAATGCGCTCTGGCCCCCACGCATGTGCAGTGCGCTCTGGCCGCCACGCATGCGCTGTGCGCTCTGGCCGCCAAGCATTTGCAGTGCGCTCTGGCCGCCACGCATGCGTAAGGAGCTCTGGCCTCCATGCATGCGCAATGTGCTCTGGGCGCCACGCATGCGCGGTGCGCTCTGGCCCCCACGCATGCGCAGTGCGCTCTGGCCCGAACGCATGAGTAATGCGCTCTGGCCGCCATGCATGCGCAGTGCGCTCTGGCCGCCAGGCATGCGCAGAGCGCTCTGGCCGACATGAATGCGCAGTGCGCTCTGGCCCCCACGCATGCGCAGTGCGCTCTGGTCGCCACGCATGCGCAGTGCGCCTTGGCCACCACGAATGCGCAGTGCGCTCTGGCCCCCATGCATGCGCAGTGCGCTCTGGCCGCCACGCATGCGCAGTGCGCTCTGGCCGCTAGGCATGCGCAGTGCACTCTGGCCAGCACGCATGAGAAAGTACAACAACCCGGGTAATGGCAGTCCCCATATGAGGTGGCGCTCATCTATTGGCTCTCACCAATCACCCCATATGAGGTGGTGCTCATCTACTGGCTCCCGCCAATCACCCCATATGAAGTCTCTCTGTCATGGCCAACACGTATGCGCAATGCGCTCTGGCTGCCACGCATGCGCAGTGCGCTCTGGCCACCACGCATGCGCAGTTCGCTCTGGCCGCCACGCATGCGCAATGCGCTCTGGGCGCCAAACATGCGCAGTGCGCTCTGGCCGCCACGCATGCGCAGTGCGCTCTTGCCCACACACATGCGCAATGCGCTCTGGCCGCCATGCATGCGCAGTGCGAACTGGCAGCCACACATGAGAAAGAACAACAACCCGGTTAATGGCAGTCCTTATATAGCCTGGTTGCCCCACCTCTCGTGGTCAATTGGCTCTGCCAATCACCCCATATGATGTCTCTCTTTCATGGCCACCACGTATGCGCAATGCGCTCTGGATTCCACGCATGCGCAGTGCGCTCTGGCCGCCACGCATGCGCAGTGTGCTCTGGCTTCCACGCATGCGCAATGAGCTCTGGCCGCCATGCATGCGCAGTGCGCACTGTCCGCCACGCATGCGCAATGCGCTCTGGCCCCCACGCATGCGCAATGCGCTCTGGCTGCCATGCATGCGCAGTTCGCTCTGGCCGCCACGCATGCGCAATGCGACTGGCCTCCATGCATGCGAAATTCGCTCTGGCTGCCACAATTCGCAATGTGCTCTGGCCGCCACGCATGAGAATGTACAACAACCCGGGTAATGGCAGTCCTTATATAGCCTGGTTGCCCCGCCTCTGACGTGATCTATTGGCTCTCGCCAATCACCCCATATGAGGTGGCGCTCATCTATTGGCTCTCACCAATCACCCCATATGAGCTGGTGCTCATCTATTGGCTCCCGCCAATCACCCCATATGAGGTCACTCTGTCATGACCGCCACGCATGCGCAATGCGCTCTGGCCGCCACGCATGCGAGATGCGCTCTGGCCGCCACGCATGAGAAAGAACAACAACCCGGTTAATGGCAGTCCTTATATAGCCTGGTTGCCCCGCCTCTGACGTGGTCTATAGCTCTCGCCAATCACCCCACATGAGGTCGCGCTCAACTATTGGCTCCCGTCAATCACCCCATATGAGGTCACTCTGTCATGACCGCCATGCATGTGCAGTGCGCTCTGGCGGCCACGCATCCGCAGTGCGCTCTGGCCATCACGCATGCGCAGTGCGCTCTGGCCGCCATGCATGCGCAGTGCGCTCTGTCTGACACAATTTGCAATGCGCTCTGGCCGCCACGCATGAGAAAGAACAACAACCCGGGTAATGGCAGTCCTTATATAGCCTGGTTGCCCCGCCTCTGACGTGCTCTATTGGCTTTCGACAATCACCCCACATGATGTGGCGCTCATCTATTGTCTCCTGCCAATCACCCCATATGAGGTCACTCTGTCATGGCTACCAAGTATGCGCATTGCGCTCTGGCCGCCACGAATGCGCAGTGCTCTCTGGCCCCCACGCATGCGCAATGCGCTCTGGCCGCCACGAATGCGCAGTGCGCTCTGGCCGCCACGCATGCGCAGTGCGCCTTGGCCACCATGCATGCGCAGTGCGCTCTGGCGGCCACGCATGCGCAGTGCGCCTTGGCCGCGACAAATGCGAAGTGCGCTCTGGTCGCCATGCATGCGCAGTGCGCCTTGGACGTCACGCATGCGATATGCGCTCTGGCCGCCAAGCATGCGCAGTGCGCTCTGGCCGCCAGGCATGTGCAGTGCGCTCTGGCCGCCACGCATGAGCAATGCGCTCTGGCCCCACGCATGCGCAGTGCGCTCTGGCCGCCACGCATGCGCAGTGCGCTCTGGCCGCCACGCATGCGCAGTGCGCTCTAGCCGCCACGCATGCGAAATTCGCTCTGGCCCCACGCATGCGCAGTGCGCTCTGGTCGTCACGCATGCGCAGTGCTCTCTGGCCGCCACACATGCGCAGTGCGCTCTGGCTGCCACGCATGCGCTGTCTGCTCTGGCCGACACGCATGCGCAGTGCGCTCTGGCACCCACGGATGCGCAGTGCGCTCTGGCCGCCACTGAAGCGCAGTGCGCCTTGGCTGCCACGAATGCGCAGTGCGCTCTGGTCGCCACGCATGCGCAGTGCGCCTTGGCCAACACGCATGCGCAGTGCGCTCTGGCCGCCACGCATGCGCAGTGCACCTTGGCCAACACGCATGCGCAGTCGCTCTGTTCGCCACGCATGCGCAGTGCGCCTTGGCCAACACGCATGCGCAGTGCGCTCTGGCCGCCACGCATGCGCAGTGCGCCTTGGCCAACACGCATGCGCAGTGCGCTCTGGCCGCCACGCATGCGCAATGAGCTCTGGCCACCACGCATGCGCAATGCGCTCTAGCCGCCACGCATGAGAAAGAACAACAACCCGGGTAATGGCAGTCCTTATATAGCCTGGTTGCCCCGCCTCTGACGTGGTCTATTGGCTCTCGCAAATCACCCCATATGAGGTCTCTCTGTCATGGCCACCATGTATGTGCAATGCGCTCTGGCCGCCACGCATGTGCAATGCGCTCTGGACGCCACGCATGCGCAGTGCGCTCTGGGGCCACGCATGCGCAGTGCGCTCTGGCTGCCACGCATGCGCAGTGCGCGCTGGCCGCCACGCATGCAAAATGGGCTCTGGCCCCTCGCATGCGCAGTGCGCTCTGGCCGCCACGCATGCGCAGTGCGCTCTGGCCGCAACGCATGCGCCGTGCGCTCTGGCAGCCACGCATGCGCAGTGTGCTCTGGCATCCACGCATGAGCCATGGCCGCCACACATGCCCAATGCGCTCTGGGCACCACCCATGCGCAGTGCGCTCTGGCCGCCACGCATGCGCAATGCACTCTGGCCGCCATGCATGCTCAATGCGCTGAAATCCACGCATGAGAAAGAACAACAACCCGGGGATATGGTATTTCTTATATAGCCTGGTTGCCCCGCGTCTGACGTGCTCTATTGGCTCTCGCCAATCACACCATATGAGGTGGCGCTCATCAATTGGCTCTCGCCAATCACCCCATATGAGGTCGCGCTTATCTATTGGCTCCGCCAATCACCCCATATGAGGTCTCTCTGTCATGGCCACCACGTATGCGCAATGCGCTCTGGCCTCCAAGGATGCGCAATGCGCTCTAGCCGCCACGCATGCGCAGTGCTCTCTGGCCGCCACGCATGCGCAGTGCGCTCTGGCCGCCACGCATGCGCTGTGCGCTCTGGCCGCCACGCATGCGCTGTGCGCTCTGGCCGCCACGCATGCGCTGTGCGCTCTGTCCACCACGCATGCGCAGTGCGCTCTGGCCGCCACGCAAGCGCAGTGCGCTCTGGACACCACGCATGCGCAGTGCGCTCCGGACGACACGCATGAGAAAGAACAACAACCCGGGTAATGGCAGTCCTTATATAGCCTGGTTGCCCCGCCTCTGACATGGTCTATAGCTCTCGCCAATCACCCCACATGAGGTCGCGCTCATCTATTGCCTCCTGCCAATCACCCCATATGAGGTCACTCTGTCATAGCTACCAAGTATGCGCAATGCTCTGTGGCCGCCACGCATGCACAATGCGCTCTGGCCTCCACGCATGCACAATGCACTCTGGCCTACATGAATGCGCAGTGCGCTCTGGCCCCCACGCATGCGCAGTGCGCCTTGGCCAACACGCATGCGCAGTGCGCTCTGGCGACCACGTATTCGCAGTGCGCTCTGGCAGTCACGCATGCGCAGTACGCTCTCCCCGACATGAATGCGCATTGCGCTCTGGCCCCCAATCAGCCGCAGTGCGCTCTGGTCCGAACGCATGAGCAATGCGCTCTGGCCGCCATGCATGCGCAGTGCGCTCTGGCCGCCACACATGCGCAGTGCGCTCTGGCCGCCACGCATGCGCTGTCTGCTCTGGCCGACACGCAAGCGCAGTGCGCTCTGGCCGCCACACATGCGCAGTGCGCACTGACCCCCACGCATGCGCAGTGCGCTCTGGCCGCCACGCAAGCGCAGTGTGCCTTGGCCGCCACGAATGCGCAGTGCGCTCTGGTCGCCACGCAAGGGCAGTGCGCCTTGGCCAACACGCATGCGCAGTACGCTCTGTTCGCCACGCAGGCGCAGTGCGCCTTGGCCAACACGCATTCGCAGTGCGCTCTGGCCGACATGAATGCGCAGTGCGCTCTGGCCCCCACGCATGTGCAGTGCGCTCTGGCTGCCAGGCATGCGCAGTGTGCTCTTGCCGCCACGCATGAGAAAGAACAACAACCCGGGTAATGGCAGTCCCCATATGAGGTGGCGCTCATCTATTGGCTCTCACCAATCACCCCATATGAGGTGGTGCTCATCTATTGGCTCCCGCCAATCACCCCATATAGGTCACTCTATCATGGCCGCCACGCATGCGAAATGCGCTCTGGCCACCACGCATGAGAAAGAACAACAACCCGGGTAATGGCAGTCCTTATATAGCCTGGTTGCCCCGCCTCTGACGTGGTCTATTGGCTCTCGCCAATCACCCCATATGAGGTCTCTCTGTCATGGCCACCATGTATGCGCAATGCGCTCTGGCCGCCAAGCATGCACAATGCGCTCTGGCCGCCACGAAGCGCAATGCTCTCTGGCCGCCACGCATGAGCAATGCGCTCTGGCCGCCACGCATGCGCAGTGCGTTCTGGGGCCACGCATGCGCAGTGCGCTCTGGCCGCCACGCATGCGCAGTGCGCTCTCTCCGCCACATATGCACAGTGCGCTCTGGGCGCCATGCATGCGCAGTGAGCTCTAGCCGCCACGCATGCGAAATGCGCTCTGGCCCCACGCATGCGCAGTGCGCTCTGGCCGCCACGCATGCGCAGTGCGCTCTGGCCACAACGCATGCGCAGTGCGCTCTGGCCGCCACGCATGCGCAGTGTGCTCTGGCTTCCACGCATGCGCATGAGCCATGGCCCACACACATGCGCAATGCGCTCTGGGCGCCACCCATGCGCAGTGCGCTCTGGCCGCCACGCATGTGCTGTCTGCTCTGGACGACACGCATGCGCAGTGCGCTTTGGCCGCTACGCATGCGCAGTGCGCTCTGGCCCCCACGCATGCGCAGTGCGCTCTGGCCGCCACGCATGCTCAGTGCGCGCTGGCCGCTAGGCATGCGCAATGCACTCTGGCCGCCACGCATAAGAAAGAACAACAACCCGGCTAATGGCAGTCCTTATATAGCCTGGTTGCCCCGCCTCTGACGTGGTCTATTGGCTCTCGCCAATCACCCCACATGAGGTCGCGCTCATCTATTGGCTCCCGCCAATCACCCCATATGAGGTCATTCTGTCATGACCGCCATGCATGTGCAGTGCGCTCTGGCGGCCACGCATGCGCAGTGCGCTCTGGCCGTCACGCATGCGCAGTGCGCTCTGGCCGACATGAATGCGCAGTGCGCTCTGGCCCCCACGCATTCGCAGTGCGCTCTGGCCCGAACGCATGAGCAATGCGCTCTGGCCGCCATGCATGCGCAATGCGCTCTGTCTGCCACAATTCGCAATGCGCTCTGGCCGCCACGCATGAGAAAGAACAACAACCCGGTTAATGGCAGTCCTTATATAGCCTGGTTGCCCCGCCTCTGACGTGGTCTATTGGCTTTCAACAATCACCCCACATGATGTGGCGCTCATCTATTGTCTCCCGCCAATCAGCCCATATGAGGTCACTCTGTCATGGCTACCAAGTATGCGCATTGCGCTCTGGCCGCCACGAATGCGCAGTGCGCTCTGGCCCCCACGAATGCGCAATGCGCTCTGGCTGCCCCGAATGCGCAGTGCACTCTGGCCGCCACGCATGCGCAGTGTGCCTTGGCCGCCATGCATGCGCAGTGCGCTCTGACCGCCAGGCATGCGCAGTGCGCCTTGCCCGCCACGAATGCGCAGTGTGCTCTGGTCGCCATGCATGCGCAGTGCGCCTTGGACGCCACATGCGATATGCACTCTGGCCGCCAAGCATGCGCAGTGCGCTCTGGCCGAAATGAATGCGCAGTGCGCTCTGGCCCCCACGCATGCGCAGTGTGCCTTGGCCAACACGCATGCGCAGTGCGCTCTGGCTGCCACGCATGCGCAGTGCGCCCTGGCCGTAACGCATGCGCAGTACGCTCTGGCCGACATGAATGCGCAGTGCGCTCTGGCCCCGACGCATGCGCAATGCGCTATGGCCGCCATGCATGCGCAGTGCGCCTTCGCCAACATGCATGCGCAGTGCGCTCTGGCCGCCACGCATGCGCAGTGCGCCTTGGCCGCCACGAATGCGCAGTCGCTCTCGTCGCCATGCATGCGCAGTGCGCCTTGGCCAACATGCATGCGCAGTGCGCTCTGGCCGCCACGCATGCGCAGTGCGCCTTGGCCGCCACGAATGCGCAGTCGCTCTCGTCGCCATGCATGCGCAGTGCGCCTTCGCCAACATGCATGCGCAGTGCGCTCTGGCCGCCACGCATGCGCAGTGCGCCTTGGCCGCCACGAATGCGCAGTCGCTCTCGTCGCCATGCATGCGCAGTGCGCCTTGGCCAACACGCATGCGCAGTGCGCTCTGGCGGCCACGCATGCGCAGTGTGCTCTGGCGTCATGCATGCGCAGTGCGCTCTGGCCAACATGAATGCGCAGTGCGCTCTGGCCCCCACGCATGCGCAGTGTGCTCTGGCCGCCACGCATGCGCAGTGTGCTCTGGCCGCTAGGCATGCGCAGTGCGCTCTGGCCGCCACGCATGAGAAAGAAAAACAACCCGGGTAATGGCAGTCCCCATATGAGGTGGCGCTCATCTATTGGCTCTCACCAATCACCCCATATGAGGTGGTGCTCATATATTGGCTCCCGCCAATCACCCCATATAGGTCACTCTGTCATGGCAGCCACGCATGCGAAATGCTCTCTGGCCGCCACGCATGAGAAAGAACAACAACCCGGGTAATGGCAGTCATTATATAGCCTGGTTGCCCCGCCTCTGACGTGCTCTATTGGCTCTCGCCAATCACCCCATATGAGGTGGCGCTCATCAATTGGCTCTCGCCAATCACCCCATAGGAGTTCGCGCTCATCTATTGGATCCCGCCAAACACCCCATATGAGGTCTCTCTGTCATGGCAACCACGTATGCGCAATGCACTCTGGCCGCCACGCATGCGTAATGCACTCTGGACGTCACGCATGCGCAATGCGCTCTGGCCGCCACGCATGCGCAGTGCGCTCTGGCTGCCACGCATGAGAAAGAACAACAACCCGGGTAATGGCAGTCCTTATATAGCCTGGTTGTCCCGCCTCTGACGTGGTCCATTGGCTCTCGCCAATCACCCCATATGATGTCTCTCTGTCATGGCGACCACGTATGCGCAATGCGCTCTGGCCGCCACCCATGCGCAATGCGCTCTGGCCGCCACGCATGTGCAATTCGCTCTGGGCGCCACGCACGCGCAGTGCACTCTGGCCGCCAAGCATGCGCATTGCGCTCGGGCTTCCACGCATGCACAGTGCGCTCTGGCCGCCATGCATGCGCAGTGTGCTCTGGCTTCCACGCATGCGCAATGAGCTCTGGCCGCCAGGCATGCGCAATGCGCTCTGGCCGCCACGCATGTGAAATGCGCTCTGGCCCCCACGCATGCGCAAGGCGCTCTGGCCGCCATGCATGCGCAGTGTGTTCTGGCCGCCACGTATGCGCAATGCTCTTTGGCCTCCACGCATGCGCAATGCGCTCTGGCTGCCACAATTCGCAATGTGCTCTGGCCTCCACGCATGAGAAAGTACAACAACCCGGGTAATGGCAGTCCTTATATAGCCTGGTTGCCCCGCCTCTGACGTGGTCTATTGGCTTTCGACAATCACCCCACATGAGGTTGCGCTCATCTATTGGCTCCCGCCAATCACCCCATATGAGGTCACTCTGTCATGGCTACGATGTATGCGCAATGCGCTCTGGCCGTCACGCATGCCCAATGCGCTCTGGCCGCCACGCATGCGCAATGCACTCTGGCCGCCACGCATGCGCAATGTGCTCTGGCCCGCACGCATGTGAAGTGCGCTCTGGCCGCCACGCATGTGCAGTGCGCTCTGTCCGCCACGCATGCGCAGTGCGCTCTGGGCGCCACGCATTCGCAATGAGCTCTGGCCGCCACACATGCGCAATGCGCTCTGGCAGCCATGCATGCGCAGTGCGCTCTGGCCCCCACGCATGCGCAATGAGCTCTGGCCTCCACGCATGCACAATGTGCTCTGGGCACCACGCATGCGCAGTGCGCTCTGGCCGCCATGCTTTCGCAATGCGCTCTGGCCGCCACACATGCGCAATGCGCTCTGGCCACCACGCATGAGAAAGAACAACAACCCGGGTAATGGTAGTTCTTATATAGCCTGGTTGCTCCGCCTCTGACGTGGTCTATTGGCTCTCGCCAATCACCCCATATGAGATGGCGCTCATCTATTGGCTCTCGCCAATGACACCTATGAGGTCGGGCTCATCTATTGGCTCCCGCCAATCACCCCATATGTGCTCTCTCTGTCATGGCCACCACGTATGCACAATGCGCACTGGCCGCCACGCATGCGCAATGCGCTCTGGCCGCCACGCATGAGAAAGAACAACAACCCGGGTAATGGCAGTCCTTATATAGCCTGGTTGCCCCGCCTCTGACGTGGTCTATTAGCTCTCGCCAATCACCCCATATGAGGTCTCTCTGTCTTGTCCACCATGTATGCGCAATGCGCTCTGGCCGCGAAGCATTCGCAAAGCGCTCTGGCCGCTACGCATGCGCAATGCGCTCTGGCTGCCACGCATGAGCAATGCGCTCTGGCCGCCACAAATTCGCAGTGCGCTCTGGCCGCCACGCATGCGCAGTGCGCTCTGGCCGCCACGCATGCGCAGTGCGCTCTGGCCGCCACGCATGCGCAGAGCGCTTTGGCCGCCACGCATGAGAAAGAACAACAACCCGGGTAATGGCAGTCCCCGTATGAGGTGGCGCTCATCTATTGGCTCTCACCAATCACCCCATATGAGGTGGTGCTTATCTATTGGCTCCCGCCAATCACCCCATATAGGTCACTCTGTCATTGCCTCCACGCAGGCGCAGTGCGATCAGGCCGCCACGCATGCGCAGTGCGCACTGGCCGCCACGCATGCGCAATGAGCTCTGGCCGCCACACATGCGCAATGAGCTCTGGCCGCCATGCATGCACAGTGCGCTCTGGCCGCCAGGCATGCGCAGTGCGCTCTGGCCGCCACGCATGCGCAGTGCGCCTTGGCCCCCACGAATGCGCAGTGCGCTCTGGTCTCCACGCATGCGCAGTGCGCCTTGGACAACACGCATGCGCAGTGCGCTCTGGCGGCCATGCATGCGCAGTGCGCTCTGGCGGCCACGCATGCGCAGTGCGCTCTGGCCGTCACGCATGCGCAGTGCGCTCTGGCCGACATGAATGCGCAGTGCGCTCTGGCCCCCACGCATGCGCAGTGCGCTCTGGCCGCCACGCATGCGAAGTGCGCTCTGGCCGGCACGCATGAGAAAGAACAACAACCCGGGTAATGGCAGTCCCCATATGAGGTGGCGCTCATCTATTGGCTCTCACCAATCACCCCATATGAGGTGGTGCTCATCTATTGGCTCCCGACAATCACCCCATATAGGTCACTCTGTCATGGCCCCCACGCATGCGAAATGCGCTCTGGCCGCCACGCATGAGAAAGAACAACAACCCGGGTAATGGCAGTCCTTATATAGCCTTGTTGCCCCGCCTCTGACGTGGTCTATTTTCTTTTGACAATCACCGCACATGAGGTGGCGCTCATCTATTGGCTCTCGCCATTGACACCTATAAGGTCGTGCTCATCTATTGGCTCCCGCCAATCACCCCATATGAGGCTCTCTATCATGGCCACCACGTATGCGCAATGCCCTCTGCCCGCCACGCAAGCGTGGTGCGCTCTGGCCACCACGCAGGCGCAATGCGCTCTGGCCGCCACTTATGCGCAGTGCGCTCTGGCTGCCACGCATGCGCAGTGCGCTCTGGCCGCCACGCATGCGCAGTGCGCTCTGGCTCGAACGCATGAGCAATGCGCTCTGGCCGCCATGCATGTGCAGTGCGCTCTGGCCGCCACTTATGCGCAGTGCGCCTTGGCCGCCACGAATGCGCAGTGCGCTCTGGTCGCCACGCATGCGCAGTGCGCCTTGGCCGCCACGCATGCGATGTGCGCTCTGGCCGCAACGCATGCGCAGTGCGCGCTGGCCGCCAGTCATGTGCAGTGCGCTATGGCCGCCACGCATGCGCAATGAGCTCTGGCCTCCATGCATGCGCATTGTGCTCTGGGCGCCACGCATGCGCAGTGCGCTCTGGCCGCCACGCATTCGCAATGCGCTCTGGCCGCCACACATGCGCAATGCGCTTGGCCACCACGCATGAGAAAGAACAACAACCCGGGTAATGGTAGTTCTTATATAGCGTGGTTGCACCGCTTCTGACGTGCTCTATTGGCTCTCGCCAATCACCCCATATGAGGTGGCGCTCATCAATTGGCTCTCGCCAATCACCCCATATGAGGTAGCACTCATCTATTGGCACCCGCCAATCACCCCATATGAGGTCTATCTATCATGGCCACCACGTATGCGCAATGCGCTCTGGCCGCCACGCATGCGCAATGCGCTCTGGCCCCCACGCATGCGCAGTGCTCTCTGGCCGCCACGCATGCGCAGTGCGCTCTGGCCGCCACGCATGCTCAATGAGCTCTGGCCGCCACACATGCGCAATGTGCTCTGGCCGCCATGCATGCGCAGTGCGCTCTGGCCGCCACGCATGCGCAATGAGCTCTGGCCTCCACGCATGCGCAATGTGCTCTGGGCGCCACGATGCGCAGTGCGCTCTGGCCCCCACGCATGTGCAGTGCGCTCTGGCCGCCAGGCATGCGCAGTGTGCCTTGGCCACCACGAATGCGCAGTGCGCTCTAGTCGCCACGCATGCGCAGTGCTCCTTGGCCAATACGCATGCGCAGTGCGCTCTGGCGGCCACGCCTGCGCAGTGCGCTCTTGCCGTCACGCATGCGCAGTGCGCTCTGGCCGACATGAATGCGCAGTGCGCTCTGGCCCCCACGCATGCGCAGTGCGCTCTGGCCGCCACGCATGAGAAAGAACAACCCGGGTAATGGCAGACCCCATATGAGGTGGCGCTCATCTATTGGCTCTCACCAATCACCCCATATGAGGTTGTGCTCATCTATTGGCTCCCGCCAATCACCCCATATAGGTCACTCTGTCATGGCCGCCACGCATGCGAAATGCGCTCTGGCCGCCACGCATGAGAAAGAACAACAACCCGGGTAATGGCAGTCCTTATATAGCCTGGTTGCCCCGCCTCTGACGTGGTCTATTTTCTTTCGACAATCACCGCACATGAGGTCGCGCTCATCTATTGGCTCCCGCCAATCGCCCCATATGAGGTCACTCTGTCATGGCTACCAAGTATGCGCAAAGTGCTCTGGCCGCCACGCATGCGCAGTGCGACTTGGCCGCCATGCATGCGCAGTGCGCACTGGCCGCCACGAATGCGCAGTGCACCTTCGCCGCCACGAATGCGCAGTGCGCTCTGGTCACCACGCATGCGCAGTGCGCCTTGGCCGCCACGCATGCGATGTGCGCTCTGGCTGCCAAGCATGCACAGTGTGCTCTGGCCACCAGGCATGCGCAGTGCGCTCTGGCCGCCACGCATGCGCAATGCGATCTGGCCCCCACTCATGCGCAGTGTGCTCTGGCCGCCACTCATGCGCAGTGCGCTCTGGCCACCACGCATGCGCAGTGCGCTCTCGCCGCCACGGATGCGCAATGAGCTCTGGCCGCCACACATGCGCAATGCGCTCTGGCCGCCATGCATGCACATTGCGCTCTGGCCGCCACGCATACGCAATGAGCTCTGGCCTCCACGCATGCGCAATATGCTCTGGGCGCCACGCATGAGCAGTGCGCTCTGGCCGCCACGCATTCGCAATGCGCTCTGGCCGCCACTCATGCGCAATGCGATCTGGCCAGCACGCATGAGAAAGGACAACAACCCGGGTAATGGTAGTTCTTATATAACCTGGTTGCCCCGCTTTTGACGTGCTCTATTGGCTCTCGCCAATCACCCCATATGAGGTGGCGCTCATCAATTGGCTCTCGACAATCACCCCATATGAGGTCGCACTCAACTCTTGGCTCCCGCCAATCACCCCATATGAGGTCTCTCTATCATGGCCACAAAGTATGCGCAATGAGCTCTGGCCGCCACGCTGTGCAATGCGCTCTGGCCGACACGCATGCGCAGTGCTCTCTGGCCTCCAAGCATGCGCAGTGCGCTCTGGTCGCCACGCATGAGCAGTGCGCTCTGGCCGCCACTCATGCGCAGTGCGCTCTGGACGCCACGCATGAGAAGTGCGCTCTGGCCGCCACGCATGCGCAATGCGCTCCGGCCCCAACGCATGCGCAGTACGCTCTGGCCGCCACGCATGCGCAGTGCGCTCTGGCCGCCACGCATTCGCAGTGCGCTCTGGGCACCACGCATGCAAAGTGCGCTCTGGCCGCCTCGCATTCGCAGTGCGCTCTGGCCGCCACGCATGCGCAGTGCGCCTTGGCCAACACGCATGCGCAGTGCGCTCTGGCCGCCATGCATGCGCAGTGCGCCTTGGCTACCACGAATGCGCAGTGCGCTCTGGTCGCCACTCATGCGCAGTGCGCCTTGGCCACCACGCATGCGCAGTGCGCCTTGGCCGCCACGCATGCGCAGTGCGCCTTGGCCGCCACGAATGCGCAGTGCTCTCTGGCCACCACGCATGCGCAGTGCGCTGTGGCCGCCACGCATGCGCTGTCTGTTCTGGCCGACACGCATGCGCAGTGCGCTATGGTTGCCACGAATGCGCAGTGCGCTCTGGCCCCCACGCATGCGCAGTTCGCTCTGGCCGCCACGCATGCGCAGTGCGCCTTGGCAACCACGAATGCGCAGTGCTCTCTGGCCGCCACGCATGCGCAGTGCGCTCTGGCCGCCACGCATGCGCAATGAGCTCTGGCCGCCACACATGCGCAATGTGCTCTGGCCGCCATGCATGCGCAGTGCGCTCTGGCTGCCACGCATGCGCAATGAGCTCTGGCCTCCACGCATGAGAAAGAACAACAACCCGGGTAATGGCAGTCCCCATATGAGGTGGCGCTCATCTCTTGGCTCTCACCAATCACCCCATATGAGGTGGTGCTCATCTATTGGCTCCCGCCAATCACCCCATATAGATCACACTGTCATGGCCGCCACGCATGCGAAATGCGCTCTGGCCACCAGGCATGCGCAATGCGCTCTGGCCCCCACGCATGCGCATTGCGCTCTGGCCGCCACGAATGCGCAGTGCGCTCTGGCCCCCACGCATGCGCAATGCGCTCTGGCCGCCACGAATGCGCAGTGCGCTCTGGCCGCCACGCATGCGCAGTGCGCCTTGGCTGCCATGCATGCGCAGTGCGCTCTGGCCGCCACGCATGCGCAGTGCACCTTGGCCGCCACGAATGCGCAGTGCGCTCTGGTCGCCACGCATGCGCAGTGCGTCTTGACTGCCACGCATGCGATGTGCGCTCTGGCCGCCAGGTATGCGCAGTGAGCTCTGGCCGCCACGCATGATAAAGAACAACAACCCGGGTAATGGCAGTCCCCATATGAGATGGCGCTCATCTATTGGCTCTGACCAATCACCCCATATGTGGTGGTGATTGGTCACTCTGTCATGGCTACCAAGTATGCCCAATGCGCTCTGGCCGCCACGCATGCGCAATGCGCTCTGGCCGCCACGCATGCGCAATGCACTCTGGCAGCCACGCATGCACAATGCGCTCTGGCCGCCACGAATGCGCAGTGTGCTCTGGCCGACACGCATGCGCAGTGCGCCTTGGCCGCCATACATGCGCAGTGCGCTCTGGCCGCCACGCATGCGCAGTGCGCTCTGGCCGCCACGCATGCGCAGTGTGCCTTGGCCGCCACGAATCTGATGTGCGCTCTCCCCGCCACGAATGCGCAGTGCGCTCTGGCCGCCAGGCATGCGTAGTGCGCTCTGGCCGCCACGCATGCGCAATGCGCTTTGGCCCCCACGCATGCGTAGTGTGCTCTGGCCGCCACTCTTGAGCAGTGCGCTCTGGCCGCCATTCATGCGCAGTGCGCTCTGGCCGCCACGCATGCGCAATGAGCTCTGGCCGCAACACATGCGCAATGCTCTCTGGGCCATGCATGCGCAATGCGCTCTGGCCGCCACACATACGCAATGAGCTCTGGCCTCCACGCATGCGCAATGTGCTCTGGGCGCGACAAATGCGCAGTGCGCTCTGGCCGCCACGCATTCGCAATGCGCTCTGGCCGCCACTCATGCGCAATGCGCTCTGGCCACCACGCATGAGAAAGAACAACAACCCGGGTAATGGTAGTTCTTATATAGCCTGGTTGCCCCGCTTCTGACGTGCTCTATTGGCTCTCGCCAATCACCCCATATGAGGTGGCGCTCATCAATTGGCTCCCGCCAATCACCCCATATGAGGTCTCTCTATCATGGCCACCACGTATGGGCAATGCGCTCTGGCCGCCACGCATGCGCAATGCGCTCTGGCCGACACGCATGCGCAGTGCTCTCTGGCCGCCACGCATGCGCAGTGTGCTCTGGCTGCCACGCATGCGCTGTGCGCTCCGGCCGCCACGCATTCGCAATGCGCTCTGGCCACCACGAATGCGCAATGTGCTCTGGCCGCCACGAATGCGCAGTGCGCTCTGGCCCCCACGAATGAGAAAGAACAACAAACCGGATAATGGCAGTCCTTATATAGCCTGGTTGCCCCGCCTCTGACGTGGTCTATTGGCTTTCGACAATCACCCCACATGAGGTGGCGCTCATATATTGGCACCCACCAATCACCCCATATGAGGTCACTCTGTCATGGCTACCATGTATGCGAAATGCGCTCTGGCCACCAGGCATGCGCAATGCGCTCTGGCCCCCACGCATGCGCATTGCGCTCTGGCCGCCACGAATGCGCAGTGCGCTCTGGCCCCCACGAATGCGCAATGCGCTCTGGCCGCCACGAATGCGCAGTGCGCTCTGGCCGCCACGCATGCGCAGTGCGCCTTGGCTGCCATGCATGCGCAGTGCGCTCTGGCCGCCACGCATGCGCAGTGCACCTTGGCCGCCACGAATGCGCAGTGCGCTCTGGTCGCCACGCATGCGCAGTGCGCCTTGACTGCCACGCATGCGATGTGCGCTCTGGCCGCCAGGTATGCGCAGTGAGCTCTGGCCGCCACGCATGATAAAGAACAACAACCCGGGTAATGGCAGTCCCCATATGAGATGGCGCTCATCTATTGGCTCTGACCAATCACCCCATATGTGGTGGTGCTCATCTATTGGCTCCCGCCAATCACCCCATATAGGTCACTCTGTCATGGCCGCCACGCATGCGAAATGCGCTCTGGCCGCCACGCATGAGAAAGAACATCAACCCGGGTAATGGCAGTCCTTATATAGCCTGGTTGCCCCGCCTCTGACGTGGTCTATTGGCTTTCGACAATCACCCCACATGAGGTCGCGCTCATCTATTGGCTCCCGCCAATCACCCCATATGTGGTCACTCTGTCATGGCTACCAAGTATGCGCAATGCGCTCTGGCCCCCAAGCATGCGCAATGCGCTCTGGCCGCCACGAATGCGCAGTGCGCTCTAGCCGCCACGATGCGCAGTGCGCTCTGGCCGCCAGGAATGAGCAGTGCGCTCTGGCCGACACGCATGCGCAATGCGCTCTGGCCCACACGCATGCGCAGTGTGCTCTGGCCGCCACTCATGCGCAGTGCGCTCTGGCCGCCACGCATGCGCAGTGCGATCTGGCTGCCACGCATGCGTACTGCGCTCTGGCCGCCACGCATGCGCTGTCTGCTCTGGCCGACACGCATGCGCAGTGCGCTCTGGCCCCCACGCATGAGAAAGAACAACAACCCGGGTTATGGCAGTCCTTATATAGCCTGGTTGCCCCGCCTCTGACGTGGTCTATTGGCTTTCGACAATCACCCCACATGAGGTAGCGCTCATATATTGGCTCCCGCCAATCAACCCATATGAGGTCACTCTGTCATGGCTACCAAGTATGCGCAATGCGCTCTGGCCGCCACGCATGCGCAATGCGCTCTGGCCTCCACGCATGCGCAATGCACTCTGGCCGACATGAATGCGCAGTGCGCTCTGGCCCCCACGCATGAGAAGTGCGCCTTGGCCAACACGCATGCGCAGTGCGCTCTGGCCGACATGAATGCACAGTG
The DNA here is from genome assembly GCF_027595985.1 of Sorex araneus. NCBI lineage: Eukaryota > Metazoa > Chordata > Mammalia > Eulipotyphla > Soricidae > Sorex > Sorex araneus. The sequence continues at coordinate 74,132,923 of NC_073305.1, read as the reverse complement.
CGCTCTGGCCCCCACGCATGCGCAGTGCGCTATGGCCCGATCGCATGAGCAATGCGCTCTGGCCGTCAGGCATGCGCAGTGCGCTCTGGCCGCCACGCATGCGCTGTCTGCTCTGGCCGCCACGCATGCGCAATGTGCTCTGACCGTCACGAATGCGCAGTGTGCTCTGGCCGACACGCATGCGCAGTGCGCCTTGGCTGCCATGCATGCGCAGTGCGCTCTGGCCGCCACGAATGCGCAGTGCACCTTCGCCGCCACGAATGCGCAGTGCGCTCTGGTCACCACGCATGCGCAGTGCGCCTTGGCCGCCACGCATGCGATGTGCGCTCTGGCTGCCACGCATGCACAGTGTGCTCTGGCCACCAGGCATGCGCAGTGCGCTCTGGCCGCCACGCATGCGCAATGCGCTCTGGCCGCCACTCATGCGCAATGCGATTTGGCCACCACGCATGAGAAAGGAAAAAAACCCGGGTAATGGTAGTTCTTATATAGCCTGGTTGCTCCGCTTTTGACGTGCTCTATTGGCTCTCGCCAATCACCCCATATGAGGTGGCGCTCATCAATTGGCTCTCGACAATCACCCCATATGAGGTCGCACTCAACTATTGGCTCCCGCCAATCACCCCATATGGGGTCTCTCTATCATGGCCACCACGTATGCGCAATGAGCTCTGGCCGCCACGCATGCGCAATGCGCTCTGGCCGACACGCATGCGCAGTGCTCTCTGGCCGCCACGCATGCGCAGTGCGCTCTGGCCGCCACGCATGCGCAGTGCGCTCTGGCCGCCACGCATGTGCAATGAGCTCTGGCCGCCACATATGCGCAATGAGCTCCGGCCTCTACGCATGGGCAATGTGCTCTGGACGCCACGCATGCGCAGTGCGCTCTGGCCGGCACGCATTCGCAATGCGCTGTGGCCGCCACACATGCGCAATTCGCTTGGCCACCACGCATGAGAAAGAACAACAACCCGGATAATGGTAGTTCTTATATAGAGTGGTTGCCCCGCTTCTGACGTGCTCTATTGGCTCTCGCCAATCACCCCATATGAGGTGGTGCTCATCAATTGGCTCTCGCCAATCACCCCATATGAGGTTGCAATCATCTATTGGCTCCCGCCAATCACCCCATATGAGGTGTCTCTATCATGGCCACCACGTATGCGCAATGCGCTCTGGCCGCCACGCATGCGCTGCGCTCTGGCCGCCACGCATGCGCACTGCGCTGAGGCCACCACGCATGCGCAGTGCAGTCTGGCCCCCACGCATGCGCAGTGCGCTCTGGCCGCCACGCAAGCGCGGTGCGCTCTGGCCACCACGCAGGCGCAGTGCGCTCTGGCCGCCACGCATGCGCAGTGCGCTCTGGCCACCACGCATGCGCAGTGCGCTCTGGCCGCCACGCATGCGCTGTGCGCTCTGGCCGCCACGCATGCGCAGTGCGCTCTGGCCCGAAAGCATGAGCAATGCGCTCTGGCCGCCATGCGTGTGCAGTGCGCTCTGGCCGCCACGCATTCGCAGTGCGCTCTGGTTGCCACGCATGCGCAGTGCGCCTTGGCCACCACGCATGAGCTGTGCGTCCTTTGCTGCCACGAATGCGCAGTGCGCTCTGGCCGCCACGCAATCGCGGTGCACTCTGGCCACCACGCAGGCGCAGTGCGCTCTGGCCGCCACTTATGCGCTGTGCGCTCTGGCCGCCACACATGCGCAGTGCGCTCTGGCCGCCACGCAAGCGCGGTGCGCTCTGGCCACCACGCAGGCGCAGTGCGCTCTGGCCGCCACTTATGCGCAGTACGCTCTGGCCGCCAGGCATGCGCAGTGCGCTGTGGCCGCCACACATTCGCAGTGCGCTCTGGTCGCCACGCATGTGCAGTGCGCCTTTGCCAACACGCATGCGCAGTGCTCTCTGGCCGCCACGCATGCACAGTGCGCTCTGGCCGCCACGCATGCGCTGTCTGCTCTGGCCGACACGCATGCGCAGTGCGCTCTGGCCGCCAGGCATGTGCAGTGCGCTCTAGCCGCCACGCATGCGCAATGCGCTCTGGCCCCCACCCATGCGCAGTGCGCTCTGGACGCCACGAATGCGCAGTGCGCTCTGGCCGCCACGCATGCGCAGTGCGCTCTGGCCGCCACGCATGCTCAATGAGCTCTGGCCGCCACACATGCGCAATGTGCTCTGGACGCCATGCATGCGCAGTGCGCTCTGGCCGCCACGCATACGCAATGAGCTCTGGCCTCCACGCATGCGCAATGTGCTCTGGGCCCCACGCATGCGCAGTGCGCTCTGGCCCCCACGCATGCGCAGTGCGCTCTGGCCGCCACGCATGCGCAGTGCGCTCTAGTCGCCACGCATGCGCAGTGCGCCTTGGCCAACACGCATGCGCAGTGCGCTCTGGCGGCCACGCATACGCAGTGCGCTCTGGCCGTCACGCATGCGCAGTGCGCTCTGGCCGACATGAATGCGCAGTGCGCTCTGGCCCCCACGCATGCGCAGTGCGCTCTGGCCGCCACGCATGCGAAGTGCGCTCTGGCCGGCACGCATGAGAAAGAACAACAACCCGGGTAATGGCAGTCCCCATATGAGGTGGCGCTCATCTATTGGCTCTCACCAATCACCCCATATGAGGTGGTGCTCATCTATTGGCTCCCGACAATCACCCCATATAGGTCACTCTGTCATGGCCCCCACGCATGCGAAATGCGCTCTGGCCGCCACGCATGAGAAAGAACAACAACCCGGGTAATGGCAGTCCTTATATAGCCTTGTTGCCCCGCCTCTGACGTGGTCTATTTTCTTTTGACAATCACCGCACATGAGGTGGCGCTCATCTATTGGCTCTCGCCATTGACACCTATAAGGTCGTGCTCATCTATTGGCTCCCGCCAATCACCCCATATGAGGCTCTCTATCATGGCCACCACGTATGCGCAATGCCCTCTGCCCGCCACGCAAGCGTGGTGCGCTCTGGCCACCACGCAGGCGTAATGCGCTCTGGCCGCCACTTATGCGCAGTGCGCTCTGGCTGCCACGCATGCGCAGTGCGCTCTGGCCGCCACGCATGCGCAGTGCGCTCTGGCTCGAACGCATGAGCAATGCGCTCTGGCCGCCATGCATGTGCAGTGCGCTCTGGCCGCCACTTATGCGCAGTGCGCCTTGGCCGCCACGAATGCGCAGTGCGCTCTGGTCGCCACGCATGCGCAGTGCGCCTTGGCCGCCACGCATGCGATGTGCGCTCTGGCCGCAACGCATGCGCAGTGCGCGCTGGCCGCCAGTCATGTGCAGTGCGCTATGGCCGCCACGCATGCGCAATGAGCTCTGGCCTCCATGCATGCGCATTGTGCTCTGGGCGCCACGCATGCGCAGTGCGCTCTGGCCGCCACGCATTCGCAATGCGCTCTGGCCGCCACACATGCGCAATGCGCTTGGCCACCACGCATGAGAAAGAACAACAACCCGGGTAATGGTAGTTCTTATATAGCGTGGTTGCACCGCTTCTGACGTGCTCTATTGGCTCTCGCCAATCACCCCATATGAGGTGGCGCTCATCAATTGGCTCTCGCCAATCACCCCATATGAGGTAGCACTCATCTATTGGCACCCGCCAATCACCCCATATGAGGTCTATCTATCATGGCCACCACGTATGCGCAATGCGCTCTGGCCGCCACGCATGCGCAATGCGCTCTGGCCCCCACGCATGCGCAGTGCTCTCTGGCCGCCACGCATGCGCAGTGCGCTCTGGCCGCCACGCATGCTCAATGAGCTCTGGCCGCCACACATGCGCAATGTGCTCTGGCCGCCATGCATGCGCAGTGCGCTCTGGCCGCCACGCATGCGCAATGAGCTCTGGCCTCCACGCATGCGCAATGTGCTCTGGGCGCCACGATGCGCAGTGCGCTCTGGCCCCCACGCATGTGCAGTGCGCTCTGGCCGCCAGGCATGCGCAGTGTGCCTTGGCCACCACGAATGCGCAGTGCGCTCTAGTCGCCACGCATGCGCAGTGCTCCTTGGCCAATACGCATGCGCAGTGCGCTCTGGCGGCCACGCCTGCGCAGTGCGCTCTTGCCGTCACGCATGCGCAGTGCGCTCTGGCCGACATGAATGCGCAGTGCGCTCTGGCCCCCACGCATGCGCAGTGCGCTCTGGCCGCCACGCATGAGAAAGAACAACCCGGGTAATGGCAGACCCCATATGAGGTGGCGCTCATCTATTGGCTCTCACCAATCACCCCATATGAGGTTGTGCTCATCTATTGGCTCCCGCCAATCACCCCATATAGGTCACTCTGTCATGGCCGCCACGCATGCGAAATGCGCTCTGGCCGCCACGCATGAGAAAGAACAACAACCCGGGTAATGGCAGTCCTTATATAGCCTGGTTGCCCCGCCTCTGACGTGGTCTATTTTCTTTCGACAATCACCGCACATGAGGTCGCGCTCATCTATTGGCTCCCGCCAATCGCCCCATATGAGGTCACTCTGTCATGGCTACCAAGTATGCGCAAAGTGCTCTGGCCGCCACGCATGCGCAGTGCGACTTGGCCGCCATGCATGCGCAGTGCGCACTGGCCGCCACGAATGCGCAGTGCACCTTCGCCGCCACGAATGCGCAGTGCGCTCTGGTCACCACGCATGCGCAGTGCGCCTTGGCCGCCACGCATGCGATGTGCGCTCTGGCTGCCAAGCATGCACAGTGTGCTCTGGCCACCAGGCATGCGCAGTGCGCTCTGGCCGCCACGCATGCGCAATGCGATCTGGCCCCCACTCATGCGCAGTGTGCTCTGGCCGCCACTCATGCGCAGTGCGCTCTGGCCACCACGCATGCGCAGTGCGCTCTCGCCGCCACGGATGCGCAATGAGCTCTGGCCGCCACACATGCGCAATGCGCTCTGGCCGCCATGCATGCACATTGCGCTCTGGCCGCCACGCATACGCAATGAGCTCTGGCCTCCACGCATGCGCAATATGCTCTGGGCGCCACGCATGAGCAGTGCGCTCTGGCCGCCACGCATTCGCAATGCGCTCTGGCCGCCACTCATGCGCAATGCGATCTGGCCAGCACGCATGAGAAAGGACAACAACCCGGGTAATGGTAGTTCTTATATAACCTGGTTGCCCCGCTTTTGACGTGCTCTATTGGCTCTCGCCAATCACCCCATATGAGGTGGCGCTCATCAATTGGCTCTCGACAATCACCCCATATGAGGTCGCACTCAACTCTTGGCTCCCGCCAATCACCCCATATGAGGTCTCTCTATCATGGCCACAAAGTATGCGCAATGAGCTCTGGCCGCCACGCTGTGCAATGCGCTCTGGCCGACACGCATGCGCAGTGCTCTCTGGCCTCCAAGCATGCGCAGTGCGCTCTGGTCGCCACGCATGAGCAGTGCGCTCTGGCCGCCACTCATGCGCAGTGCGCTCTGGACGCCACGCATGAGAAGTGCGCTCTGGCCGCCACGCATGCGCAATGCGCTCCGGCCCCAACGCATGCGCAGTACGCTCTGGCCGCCACGCATGCGCAGTGCGCTCTGGCCGCCACGCATTCGCAGTGCGCTCTGGGCACCACGCATGCAAAGTGCGCTCTGGCCGCCTCGCATTCGCAGTGCGCTCTGGCCGCCACGCATGCGCAGTGCGCCTTGGCCAACACGCATGCGCAGTGCGCTCTGGCCGCCATGCATGCGCAGTGCGCCTTGGCTACCACGAATGCGCAGTGCGCTCTGGTCGCCACTCATGCGCAGTGCGCCTTGGCCACCACGCATGCGCAGTGCGCCTTGGCCGCCACGCATGCGCAGTGCGCCTTGGCCGCCACGAATGCGCAGTGCTCTCTGGCCACCACGCATGCGCAGTGCGCTGTGGCCGCCACGCATGCGCTGTCTGTTCTGGCCGACACGCATGCGCAGTGCGCTATGGTTGCCACGAATGCGCAGTGCGCTCTGGCCCCCACGCATGCGCAGTTCGCTCTGGCCGCCACGCATGCGCAGTGCGCCTTGGCAACCACGAATGCGCAGTGCTCTCTGGCCGCCACGCATGCGCAGTGCGCTCTGGCCGCCACGCATGCGCAATGAGCTCTGGCCGCCACACATGCGCAATGTGCTCTGGCCGCCATGCATGCGCAGTGCGCTCTGGCTGCCACGCATGCGCAATGAGCTCTGGCCTCCACGCATGAGAAAGAACAACAACCCGGGTAATGGCAGTCCCCATATGAGGTGGCGCTCATCTCTTGGCTCTCACCAATCACCCCATATGAGGTGGTGCTCATCTATTGGCTCCCGCCAATCACCCCATATAGATCACACTGTCATGGCCGCCACGCATGCGAAATGCGCTCTGGCCACCAGGCATGCGCAATGCGCTCTGGCCCCCACGCATGCGCATTGCGCTCTGGCCGCCACGAATGCGCAGTGCGCTCTGGCCCCCACGCATGCGCAATGCGCTCTGGCCGCCACGAATGCGCAGTGCGCTCTGGCCGCCACGCATGCGCAGTGCGCCTTGGCTGCCATGCATGCGCAGTGCGCTCTGGCCGCCACGCATGCGCAGTGCACCTTGGCCGCCACGAATGCGCAGTGCGCTCTGGTCGCCACGCATGCGCAGTGCGTCTTGACTGCCACGCATGCGATGTGCGCTCTGGCCGCCAGGTATGCGCAGTGAGCTCTGGCCGCCACGCATGATAAAGAACAACAACCCGGGTAATGGCAGTCCCCATATGAGATGGCGCTCATCTATTGGCTCTGACCAATCACCCCATATGTGGTGGTGATTGGTCACTCTGTCATGGCTACCAAGTATGCCCAATGCGCTCTGGCCGCCACGCATGCGCAATGCGCTCTGGCCGCCACGCATGCGCAATGCACTCTGGCAGCCACGCATGCACAATGCGCTCTGGCCGCCACGAATGCGCAGTGTGCTCTGGCCGACACGCATGCGCAGTGCGCCTTGGCCGCCATACATGCGCAGTGCGCTCTGGCCGCCACGCATGCGCAGTGCGCTCTGGCCGCCACGCATGCGCAGTGTGCCTTGGCCGCCACGAATCTGATGTGCGCTCTCCCCGCCACGAATGCGCAGTGCGCTCTGGCCGCCAGGCATGCGTAGTGCGCTCTGGCCGCCACGCATGCGCAATGCGCTTTGGCCCCCACGCATGCGTAGTGTGCTCTGGCCGCCACTCTTGAGCAGTGCGCTCTGGCCGCCATTCATGCGCAGTGCGCTCTGGCCGCCACGCATGCGCAATGAGCTCTGGCCGCAACACATGCGCAATGCTCTCTGGGCCATGCATGCGCAATGCGCTCTGGCCGCCACACATACGCAATGAGCTCTGGCCTCCACGCATGCGCAATGTGCTCTGGGCGCGACAAATGCGCAGTGCGCTCTGGCCGCCACGCATTCGCAATGCGCTCTGGCCGCCACTCATGCGCAATGCGCTCTGGCCACCACGCATGAGAAAGAACAACAACCCGGGTAATGGTAGTTCTTATATAGCCTGGTTGCCCCGCTTCTGACGTGCTCTATTGGCTCTCGCCAATCACCCCATATGAGGTGGCGCTCATCAATTGGCTCCCGCCAATCACCCCATATGAGGTCTCTCTATCATGGCCACCACGTATGGGCAATGCGCTCTGGCCGCCACGCATGCGCAATGCGCTCTGGCCGACACGCATGCGCAGTGCTCTCTGGCCGCCACGCATGCGCAGTGTGCTCTGGCTGCCACGCATGCGCTGTGCGCTCCGGCCGCCACGCATTCGCAATGCGCTCTGGCCACCACGAATGCGCAATGTGCTCTGGCCGCCACGAATGCGCAGTGCGCTCTGGCCCCCACGAATGAGAAAGAACAACAAACCGGATAATGGCAGTCCTTATATAGCCTGGTTGCCCCGCCTCTGACGTGGTCTATTGGCTTTCGACAATCACCCCACATGAGGTGGCGCTCATATATTGGCACCCACCAATCACCCCATATGAGGTCACTCTGTCATGGCTACCATGTATGCGAAATGCGCTCTGGCCACCAGGCATGCGCAATGCGCTCTGGCCCCCACGCATGCGCATTGCGCTCTGGCCGCCACGAATGCGCAGTGCGCTCTGGCCCCCACGAATGCGCAATGCGCTCTGGCCGCCACGAATGCGCAGTGCGCTCTGGCCGCCACGCATGCGCAGTGCGCCTTGGCTGCCATGCATGCGCAGTGCGCTCTGGCCGCCACGCATGCGCAGTGCACCTTGGCCGCCACGAATGCGCAGTGCGCTCTGGTCGCCACGCATGCGCAGTGCGCCTTGACTGCCACGCATGCGATGTGCGCTCTGGCCGCCAGGTATGCGCAGTGAGCTCTGGCCGCCACGCATGATAAAGAACAACAACCCGGGTAATGGCAGTCCCCATATGAGATGGCGCTCATCTATTGGCTCTGACCAATCACCCCATATGTGGTGGTGCTCATCTATTGGCTCCCGCCAATCACCCCATATAGGTCACTCTGTCATGGCCGCCACGCATGCGAAATGCACTCTGGCCGCCACGCATGAGAAAGAACATCAACCCGGGTAATGGCAGTCCTTATATAGCCTGGTTGCCCCGCCTCTGACGTGGTCTATTGGCTTTCGACAATCACCCCACATGAGGTCGCGCTCATCTATTGGCTCCCGCCAATCACCCCATATGTGGTCACTCTGTCATGGCTACCAAGTATGCGCAATGCGCTCTGGCCCCCAAGCATGCGCAATGCGCTCTGGCCGCCACGAATGCGCAGTGCGCTCTAGCCGCCACGATGCGCAGTGCGCTCTGGCCGCCAGGAATGAGCAGTGCGCTCTGGCCGACACGCATGCGCAATGCGCTCTGGCCCACACGCATGCGCAGTGTGCTCTGGCCGCCACTCATGCGCAGTGCGCTCTGGCCGCCACGCATGCGCAGTGCGATCTGGCTGCCACGCATGCGTACTGCGCTCTGGCCGCCACGCATGCGCTGTCTGCTCTGGCCGACACGCATGCGCAGTGCGCTCTGGCCCCCACGCATGAGAAAGAACAACAACCCGGGTTATGGCAGTCCTTATATAGCCTGGTTGCCCCGCCTCTGACGTGGTCTATTGGCTTTCGACAATCACCCCACATGAGGTAGCGCTCATATATTGGCTCCCGCCAATCAACCCATATGAGGTCACTCTGTCATGGCTACCAAGTATGCGCAATGCGCTCTGGCCGCCACGCATGCGCAATGCGCTCTGGCCTCCACGCATGCGCAATGCACTCTGGCCGACATGAATGCGCAGTGCGCTCTGGCCCCCACGCATGAGAAGTGCGCCTTGGCCAACACGCATGCGCAGTGCGCTCTGGCCGACATGAATGCACAGTGCGCTCTGGCCCCCACGCATGCGCAGTGCGCTATGGCCCGATCGCATGAGCAATGCGCTCTGGCCGTCAGGCATGCGCAGTGCGCTCTGGCCGCCACGCATGCGCTGTCTGCTCTGGCCGCCACGCATGCGCAATGTGCTCTGACCGTCACGAATGCGCAGTGTGCTCTGGCCGACACGCATGCGCAGTGCGCCTTGGCTGCCATGCATGCGCAGTGCGCTCTGGCCGCCACGAATGCGCAGTGCACCTTCGCCGCCACGAATGCGCAGTGCGCTCTGGTCACCACGCATGCGCAGTGCGCCTTGGCCGCCACGCATGCGATGTGCGCTCTGGCTGCCACGCATGCACAGTGTGCTCTGGCCACCAGGCATGCGCAGTGCGCTCTGGCCGCCACGCATGCGCAATGCGCTCTGGCCGCCACTCATGCGCAATGCGATTTGGCCACCACGCATGAGAAAGGAAAAAAACCCGGGTAATGGTAGTTCTTATATAGCCTGGTTGCTCCGCTTTTGACGTGCTCTATTGGCTCTCGCCAATCACCCCATATGAGGTGGCGCTCATCAATTGGCTCTCGACAATCACCCCATATGAGGTCGCACTCAACTATTGGCTCCCGCCAATCACCCCATATGGGGTCTCTCTATCATGGCCACCACGTATGCGCAATGAGCTCTGGCCGCCACGCATGCGCAATGCGCTCTGGCCGACACGCATGCGCAGTGCTCTCTGGCCGCCACGCATGCGCAGTGCGCTCTGGCCGCCACGCATGCGCAGTGCGCTCTGGCCGCCACGCATGTGCAATGAGCTCTGGCCGCCACATATGCGCAATGAGCTCCGGCCTCTACGCATGGGCAATGTGCTCTGGACGCCACGCATGCGCAGTGCGCTCTGGCCGGCACGCATTCGCAATGCGCTGTGGCCGCCACACATGCGCAATTCGCTTGGCCACCACGCATGAGAAAGAACAACAACCCGGATAATGGTAGTTCTTATATAGAGTGGTTGCCCCGCTTCTGACGTGCTCTATTGGCTCTCGCCAATCACCCCATATGAGGTGGTGCTCATCAATTGGCTCTCGCCAATCACCCCATATGAGGTTGCAATCATCTATTGGCTCCCGCCAATCACCCCATATGAGGTGTCTCTATCATGGCCACCACGTATGCGCAATGCGCTCTGGCCGCCACACATGCGCTGCGCTCTGGCCGCCACGCATGCGCACTGCGCTGAGGCCGCCACGCATGCGCAGTGCAGTCTGGCCCCCACGCATGCGCAGTGCGCTCTGGCCGCCACGCAAGCGCGGTGCGCTCTGGCCACCACGCAGGCGCAGTGCGCTCTGGCCGCCACACATGCGCAGTGCGCTCTGGCCACCACGCATGCGCAGTGCGCTCTGGCCGCCACGCATGCGCTGTGCGCTCTGGCCGCCACGCATGCGCAGTGCGCTCTGGCCCGAAAGCATGAGCAATGCGCTCTGGCCGCCATGCGTGTGCAGTGCGCTCTGGCCGCCACGCATTCGCAGTGCGCTCTGGTTGCCACGCATGCGCAGTGCGCCTTGGCCACCACGCATGAGCTGTGCGTCCTTTGCTGCCACGAATGCGCAGTGCGCTCTGGCCGCCACGCAATCGCGGTGCACTCTGGCCACCACGCAGGCGCAGTGCGCTCTGGCCGCCACTTATGCGCTGTGCGCTCTGGCCGCCACACATGCGCAGTGCGCTCTGGCCGCCACGCAAGCGCGGTGCGCTCTGGCCACCACGCAGGCGCAGTGCGCTCTGGCCGCCACTTATGCGCAGTACGCTCTGGCCGCCACGCATGCGCAGTGCGCTGTGGCCGCCACACATTCGCAGTGCGCTCTGGTCGCCACGCATGTGCAGTGCGCCTTTGCCAACACGCATGCGCAGTGCTCTCTGGCCGCCACGCATGCACAGTGCGCTCTGGCCGCCACGCATGCGCTGTCTGCTCTGGCCGACACGCATGCGCAGTGCGCTCTGGCCGCCAGGCATGTGCAGTGCGCTCTAGCCGCCACGCATGCGCAATGCGCTCTGGCCCCCACCCATGCGCAGTGCGCTCTGGACGCCACGAATGCGCAGTGCGCTCTGGCCGCCACGCATGCGCAGTGCGCTCTGGCCGCCACGCATGCTCAATGAGCTCTGGCCGCCACACATGCGCAATGTGCTCTGGACGCCATGCATGCGCAGTGCGCTCTGGCCGCCACGCATACGCAATGAGCTCTGGCCTCCACGCATGCGCAATGTGCTCTGGGCCCCACGCATGCGCAGTGCGCTCTGGCCCCCACGCATGCGCAGTGCGCTCTGGCCGCCACGCATGCGCAGTGCGCTCTAGTCGCCACGCATGCGCAGTGCGCCTTGGCCAACACGCATGCGCAGTGCGCTCTGGCGGCCACGCATACGCAGTGCGCTCTGGCCGTCACGCATGCGCAGTGCGCTCTGGCCGACATGAATGCGCAGTGCGCTCTGGCCCCCACGCATGCGCAGTGCGCTCTGGCCGCCACGCATGCGAAGTGCGCTCTGGCCGGCACGCATGAGAAAGAACAACAACCCGGGTAATGGCAGTCCCCATATGAGGTGGCGCTCATCTATTGGCTCTCACCAATCACCCCATATGAGGTGGTGCTCATCTATTGGCTCCCGACAATCACCCCATATAGGTCACTCTGTCATGGCCCCCACGCATGCGAAATGCGCTCTGGCCGCCACGCATGAGAAAGAACAACAACCCGGGTAATGGCAGTCCTTATATAGCCTTGTTGCCCCGCCTCTGACGTGGTCTATTTTCTTTTGACAATCACCGCACATGAGGTGGCGCTCATCTATTGGCTCTCGCCATTGACACCTATAAGGTCGTGCTCATCTATTGGCTCCCGCCAATCACCCCATATGAGGCTCTCTATCATGGCCACCACGTATGCGCAATGCCCTCTGCCCGCCACGCAAGCGTGGTGCGCTCTGGCCACCACGCAGGCGCAATGCGCTCTGGCCGCCACTTATGCGCAGTGCGCTCTGGCTGCCACGCATGCGCAGTGCGCTCTGGCCGCCACGCATGCGCAGTGCGCTCTGGCTCGAACGCATGAGCAATGCGCTCTGGCCGCCATGCATGTGCAGTGCGCTCTGGCCGCCACTTATGCGCAGTGCGCCTTGGCCGCCACGAATGCGCAGTGCGCTCTGGTCGCCACGCATGCGCAGTGCGCCTTGGCCGCCACGCATGCGATGTGCGCTCTGGCGGCCACGCATGAGCAATGCGCTCTGGCCGCCACAAATTCGCAGTGCGCTCTGGCCGCCACGCATGCGCAGTGCGCTCTGGCCGCCACGCATGCGCAGTGCGCTCTGGCCGCCACGCATGCGCAGAGCGCTTTGGCCGCCACGCATGAGAAAGAACAACAACCCGGGTAATGGCAGTCCCCGTATGAGGTGGCGCTCATCTATTGGCTCTCACCAATCACCCCATATGAGGTGGTGCTTATCTATTGGCTCCCGCCAATCACCCCATATAGGTCACTCTGTCATTGCCTCCACGCAGGCGCAGTGCGATCAGGCCGCCACGCATGCGCAGTGCGCACTGGCCGCCACGCATGTGCAATGAGCTCTGGCCGCCACACATGCGCAATGAGCTCTGGCCGCCATGCATGCGCAGTGCGCTCTGGCCGCCAGGCATGCGCAGTGCGCTCTGGCCGCCACGCATGCGCAGTGCGCCTTGGCCCCCACGAATGCGCAGTGCGCTCTGGTCTCCACGCATGCGCAGTGCGCCTTGGACAACACGCATGCGCAGTGCGCTCTGGCGGCCATGCATGCGCAGTGCGCTCTGGCGGCCACGCATGCGCAGTGCGCTCTGGCCGTCACGCATGCGCAGTGCGCTCTGGCCGACATGAATGCGCAGTGCGCTCTGGCCCCCACGCATGCGCAGTGCGCTCTGGCCGCCACGCATGCGAAGTGCGCTCTGGCCGGCACGCATGAGAAAGAACAACAACCCGGGTAATGGCAGTCCCCATATGAGGTGGCGCTCATCTATTGGCTCTCACCAATCACCCCATATGAGGTGGTGCTCATCTATTGGCTCCCGACAATCACCCCATATAGGTCACTCTGTCATGGCCCCCACGCATGCGAAATGCGCTCTGGCCGCCACGCATGAGAAAGAACAACAACCCGGGTAATGGCAGTCCTTATATAGCCTTGTTGCCCCGCCTCTGACGTGGTCTATTTTCTTTTGACAATCACCGCACATGAGGTGGCGCTCATCTATTGGCTCTCGCCATTGACACCTATAAGGTCGTGCTCATCTATTGGCTCCCGCCAATCACCCCATATGAGGCTCTCTATCATGGCCACCACGTATGCGCAATGCCCTCTGCCCGCCACGCAAGCGTGGTGCGCTCTGGCCACCACGCAGGCGCAATGCGCTCTGGCCGCCACTTATGCGCAGTGTGCTCTGGCTGCCACGCATGCGCAGTGCGCTCTGGCCGCCACGCATGCGCAGTGCGCTCTGGCTTGAACGCATGAGCAATGCGCTCTGGCCGCCATGCATGTGCAGTGCGCTCTGGCCGCCACTTATGCGCAGTGCGCCTTGGCCGCCACTAATGCGCAGTGCGCTCTGGTCGCCACGCATGCGCAGTGCGCCTTGGCCGCCACGCATGCGATGTGCGCTCTGGCCGCAACGCATGCGCAGTGCGCGCTGGCCGCCAGTCATGTGCAGTGCGCTATGGCCGCCACGCATGCGCAATGAGCTCTGGCCTCCATGCATGCGCATTGTGCTCTGGGCGCCACGCATGCGCAGTGCGCTCTGGCCGCCACGCATTCGCAATGCGCTCTGGCCGCCACACATGCGCAATGCGCTTGGCCACCACGCATGAGAAAGAACAACAACCCAGGTAATGGTAGTTCTTATATAGCGTGGTTGCACCGCTTCTGACGTGCTCTATTGGCTCTCACCAATCACCCCATATGAGGTGGCGCTCATCAATTGGCTCTCGCCAATCACCCCATATGAGGTAGCACTCATCTATTGGCACCCGCCAATCACCCCATATGAGGTCTATCTATCATGGCCACCACGTATGCGCAATGCGCTCTGGCTGCCACGCATGCGCAATGCGCTCTGGCCCCCACGCATGCGCAGTGCTCTCTGGCCGCCACGCATGCGCAGTGCGCTCTGGCCGCCACGCATGCTCAATGAGCTCTGGCCGCCACACATGCGCAATGTGCTCTGGCCGCCATGCATGCGCAGTGCGCTCTGGCCGCCACGCATGCGCAATGAGCTCTGGCCTCCACGCATGCGCAATGTGCTCTGGGCGCCACGATGCGCAGTGCGCTCTGGCCCCCACGCATGTGCAGTGCGCTCTGGCCGCCAGGCATGCGCAGTGTGCCTTGGCCACCACGAATGCGCAGTGCGCTCTAGTCGCCACGCATGCGCAGTGCTCCTTGGCCAATACGCATGCGCAGTGCGCTCTGGCGGCCACGCCTGCGCAGTGCGCTCTTGCCGTCACGCATGCGCAGTGCGCTCTGGCCGACATGAATGCGCAGTGCGCTCTGGCCCCCACGCATGCGCAGTGCGCTCTGGCCGCCACGCATGAGAAAGAACAACCCGGGTAATGGCAGACCCCATATGAGGTGGCGCTCATCTATTGGCTCTCACCAATCACCCCATATGAGGTTGTGCTCATCTATTGGCTCCCGCCAATCACCCCATATAGGTCACTCTGTCATGGCCGCCACGCATGCGAAATGCGCTCTGGCCGCCACGCATGAGAAAGAACAACAACCCGGGTAATGGCAGTCCTTATATAGCCTGGTTGCCCCGCCTCTGACGTGGTCTATTTTCTTTCGACAATCACCGCACATGAGGTCGCGCTCATCTATTGGCTCCCGCCAATCGCCCCATATGAGGTCACTCTGTCATGGCTACCAAGTATGCGCAAAGTGCTCTGGCCGCCACGCATGCGCAGTGCGACTTGGCCGCCATGCATGCGCAGTGCGCACTGGCCGCCACGAATGCGCAGTGCACCTTCGCCGCCACGAATGCGCAGTGCGCTCTGGTCACCACGCATGCGCAGTGCGCCTTGGCCGCCACGCATGCGATGTGCGCTCTGGCTGCCAAGCATGCACAGTGTGCTCTGGCCACCAGGCATGCGCAGTGCGCTCTGGCCGCCACGCATGCGCAATGCGATCTGGCCCCCACTCATGCGCAGTGTGCTCTGGCCGCCACTCATGCGCAGTGCGCTCTGGCCACCACGCATGCGCAGTGCGCTCTCGCCGCCACGGATGCGCAATGAGCTCTGGCCGCCACACATGCGCAATGCGCTCTGGCCGCCATGCATGCACATTGCGCTCTGGCCGCCACGCATACGCAATGAGCTCTGGCCTCCACGCATGCGCAATATGCTCTGGGCGCCACGCATGAGCAGTGCGCTCTGGCCGCCACGCATTCGCAATGCGCTCTGGCCGCCACTCATGCGCAATGCGATCTGGCCAGCACGCATGAGAAAGGACAACAACCCGGGTAATGGTAGTTCTTATATAACCTGGTTGCCCCGCTTTTGACGTGCTCTATTGGCTCTCGCCAATCACCCCATATGAGGTGGCGCTCATCAATTGGCTCTCGACAATCACCCCATATGAGGTCGCACTCAACTCTTGGCTCCCGCCAATCACCCCATATGAGGTCTCTCTATCATGGCCACAAAGTATGCGCAATGAGCTCTGGCCGCCACGCTGTGCAATGCGCTCTGGCCGACACGCATGCGCAGTGCTCTCTGGCCGCCACGCATGCGCAGTGCGCTCTGGCCGCCACGCATGCGCAATGAGCTCTGGCCGCCACACATGCGCAATGTGCTCTGGCCGCCATGCATGCGCAGTGAGCTCTGGCCGCCACGCATGCGCAATGAGCTCCGGCCTCCACGCATGCGCAATGTGCTCTGGGCGCCACGCATGCGCAGTGCGCTCTGGCCGGCATGCATTCGCAATGCGCTGTGGCCGCCACACATGCGCAATTCGCTTGGCCACCACGCATGAGAAAGAACAACAACCCGGATAATGGTAGTTCTTATATAGAGTGGTTGCCCCGCTTCTGACGTGCTCTATTGGCTCTCGCCAATCACCCCATATGAGGTGGTGCTCATCAATTGGCTCTCGCCAATCACCCCATATGAGGTTGCACTCATCTATTGGCTCCCGCCAATCACCCCATATGAGGTGTCTCTATCATGGCCACCACGTATGCGCAATGCGCTCTGGCCGCCACGCATGCGCAGTGCTCTCTGGCCGCCACGCATGCGCAGTGCGCTCTGGCGGCCACGCATACGCAGTGCGCTCTGGCCGTCACGCATGCGCAGTGCGCTCTGGCCGACATGAATGCGCAGTGCGCTCTGGCCCCCACGCATGCGCAGTGCGCTCTGGCCGCCACGCATGCGAAGTGCGCTCTGGCCGCCACGCATGAGAAAGAACAACAACCCGGGTAATGGCAGTCCCCATATGAGGTGGCGCTCATCTATTGGCTCTTACCAATCACCCCATATGAGGTGCTGCTCATCTATTGGCTCCTGCCAATCACCCCATATAGGTCACTCTGTCATGGCCGCCACGCATGCGAAATGCGCTCTGGCCGCCACGCATGAGAAAGAACAACAACCCGGGTAATGGCAGTCCTTATATAGCCTGGTTGCCCCGCCTCTGACGTGGTCTATTTTCTTTCGACAATCACCGCACATGAGGTGGCGCTCATCTATTGGCTCTCGCCATTGACACCTATGAGGTCGTGCTCATCTATTGGCTCCCGCCAATCACCCCATATGAGGTCTCTCTATCATGGCCACCACGTATGCGCAATGCGCTCTGGCCCCCACGCATGCGCAGTGCGCTCTGGCAGTCACGCATGCGCCGTGCGCTCTGGCCGCCACGCATGCGCAGTGCGCTCTAGCCGCCACGCATGTGCAATGAGTTCTGGCCGCCACACATTCGCAATGCACTCTGGCCTCCATGCATGCGCAGTGCGCTCTGGCCGCCACGCATGCGCAGTGTGCCTTGGCCGCCACTAATGCGCAGTGCCCTCTGGCCGCCACGCATGCGCAGTGCGCTCTGGCCGCCACGCATGCGCTGTGCGCTCTGGCTGCCACACATGCGCAATGCGCTCTGGCCGCCATCCATGCACAGTGCGCTCTGGCCGCCACGCATACGCAATGAGCTCTGGCCTCCACGCATGCGCAATGTGCTCTGGGCGCCACGCATGCGCAGTGCGCTCTGGCCGCCACGCATTCGCAATGCGCTCTGGCCCCCACGCATGAGAAAGAACAACAACCCGGGTAATGGTAGTTCTTATATAGCCTGGCTGCCCCGCTTTTGACGTGCTCTATTGGCTCTCGCCAATCACCCCATATGAGGTGGCGCTCATCAATTGGCTCCCGCCAATCAACCCATATGAGGTCTCTCTATCAAGGCCACCACGTATGCGCAATGGGCTCTGGCCGCCACGCATGCACAATGCGCTCTGGCCGCCACGCATGTGCAGTGCTCTCTGGCCGCCACGCATGCGCAGTGCGCTCTGGCCGCCACGCATGCGCAGTGCGCTCTGGCCGCCACGCATGCGCAATGAGCTCTGGCCGCCACACATGCGCAATGTGCTCTGGCCGCCATGCATGCGCAGTGCGCTCTGGCCGCCACGCATGCGCAATGAGCTCCGGCCTCCACGCATGCGCAATGTGCTCTGGGCGCCACGCATTCGCAGTGCACTCTGGCCGGCACGCATTCGCAATGCGCTCTGGCCGCCACACATGCGCAATGCACTTGGCCACCACGCATGAGAAAGAACAACAACCCGGGTAATGGCAGTTCTTATATAGAGTGGTTGCCCCGCTTCTGACGTGCTCTATTGGCTCTCGCCAATCACCCCATATGAGGTGGTGCTCATCAATTGGCTCTCGCCAATCACCCCATATGAGGTCGCACTCATCTATTGGCTCCCGCCAATCACCCCATATGAGGTGTCTCTATCATGGCCACCACGTATGCGCAATGCGCTCTGGCCGCCACGCATGCGCAATGCGCTCTGGCCTCCACGCATGCGCAATGCACTCTGGCCGACATGAATGCGCAGTGCGCTCTGGCCCCCACGCATGAGAAGTGCGCCTTGGCCAACACGCATGCGCAGTGCGCTCTGGCCGACATGAATGCACAGTGCGCTCTGGCCCCCACGCATGCGCAGTGCGCTATGGCCCGATCGCATGAGCAATGCGCTCTGGCCGCCAGGCATGCGCAGTGCGCTCTGGCCGCCACGCATGCGCTGTCTGCTCTGGCCGCCACGCATGCGCAGTGCGCTCTGGCCGCCACGCATGCGCAGTGCGCTCTGGCCCCCACGCATGCGCAATGCGCTCTGGCCGCCACGCAAGCGCAGTGCGCCTAGGCCGCCACGAATGCGCAGTGCGCTCTGGTCGCCACGCATGCGTAGTGCGCCTTGGCCAACACGCATGCGCAATGTGCTCTGGGCGCCACGCATGCGCAGTGCACTCTGGCCGGCACGCATTCGCAATGCGCTCTGGCCGCCACACATGCGCAATGCACTTGGCCACCACGCATGAGAAAGAACAACAACCCGGGTAATGGCAGTTCTTATATAGAGTGGTTGCCCCGCTTCTGACGTGCTCTATTGGCTCTCGCCAATCACCCCATATGAGGTGGTGCTCATCAATTGGCTCTCGCCAATCACCCCATATGAGGTCGCACTCATCTATTGGCTCCCGCCAATCACCCCATATGAGGTGTCTCTATCATGGCCACCACGTATGCGCAATGCGCTCTGGCCGCCACGCATGCGCAATGCGCTCTGGCCTCCACGCATGCGCAATGCACTCTGGCCGACATGAATGCGCAGTGCGCTCTGGCCCCCACGCATGAGAAGTGTGCCTTGGCCAACACGCATGCGCAGTGCGCTCTGGCCGACATGAATGCACAGTGCGCTCTGGCCCCCACGCATGCGCAGTGCGCTATGGCCCGATCGCATGAGCAATGCGCTCTGGCCGCCAGGCATGCGCAGTGCGCTCTGGCCGCCACGCATGCGCTGTCTGCTCTGGCCGCCACGCATGTGCAGTGCGCTCTGGCCGCCACGCATGCGCAGTGCGCTCTGGCCCCCACGCATGCGCAATGCGCTCTGGCCGCCACGCAAGCGCAGTGCGCCTTGGCCGCCACGAATGCGCAGTGCTCTCTGGTCGCCACGCATGCGTAGTGCGCCTTGGCCAACACGCATGCGCAGTGCGCTCTGGCCGCCACGCATGCGCAGTGCACCTTGGCTGCCACGAATGCGCTGTCCCTCTGGTCGCCACGCATGCGCAGTGCTCCTTGGTGAACAAGCATGCGCAGTGCGCTCTGGCCGCCACGCATGCGCAGAGCGCTCTGGCCGCCACGCATGCGCAATGCGCTCTGGCAGCCACGCATGCGCAATGTGCTCTGGCCGGCATGCATGCGCAGTGCGCTCTGGCCGCCACGCATGCGCTGTGCGCTCTGGCCGCCACGCATGCGCAGTGGGCTCTGTCCACCACGCACGCGCAGTGCGCTCTGGCCCCCACGCATGCGCAGTGCGCTCTGGCCGCCACGCATGCGCTGTGCGCTCTGGCCGCCACGCATGCACAAGGCGCTCTGTCCGCCACGCATGCGCGGTGCGATCTGGCCCCCACGCATGCGCAGGGCGCTCTGGCCGCCACACAAGCGCAGTGCACTCTGACTGCCACGCATGTGCAGTGCGCTCTGGCCGCCACGCATGCCCAGTGCGCTCTGGCTGGCACGCATGCGCAGTGCGCTCTGGCTGCCACACATGCGCAATGCGCACTGGCAGCCACGCATGCGCAATGCGCTCTGGCCGCCCCGCATGAGAAAGAACAACAACCCAGGTAATGGCAGTCCCCATATGAGGTGGCGCTCATATATTGGCTCTCGCCAATCACACCTTAGATGTCGCGCTCATCTATTGGCTCCCGCCAATCACCCCATATGAGGTCTCTCTGTCATGGCTACCACGTATGCGCAATGCGCACTTGCCGCCACGCATGCGCAATGCTCTCTGGCCTCCATGCATGCGCAATGCGCTCTGGCCGCCATGCATGAGAAAGAACAACAACCCAGGTAATGGCAGTCTCCATATGAGGTGGCGCTCATATATTGGCTCTCGCCAATCACACCTTAGATGTCGCGCTCATCTATTGGCTCCCGCCAATCACCCCATATGAGGTCTCTCTGTCATGGCTACCACGTATGCGCAATGCGCACTTGCCGCCACGCTTGCGCAATGCTCTCTGGCCTCCATGCATGCGCAATGCGCTCTGGCCGCCATGCATGAGAAAGAACAACAACCCGGGTAATGGCTGTCCTTATATAGCCTGGTTTCCCCGCCTCTGACGTGGTCTATTGGCTCTCGCCAATCACCCAACATGTGGTCTCTCTGTCATGTCCACAACGTATGCGCAATGCGCTCTGGCCGTGAAGCATGGACAATGCGCTCTGGCCGCCACGCATGAGCAATGCTCTCTGGCCGCCACGCATGCGCAGTGCGCTCTGGCCGCCATGCATGCGCAATGCGCTCTGGCCCCGACGCATGCGCAGTGCGCTCTGGCCATCACGCAAGCGCAGTCGCTCTGGCCGCCACGCATGCGCAGTGCGCTCTGGCCGCCACGCATGCGCAGTGCTCTATTGCCGCAACGCATGCGCATTGCGCTCTGGCAGCCACGCATGCGCAATGCGCTCTGGCCGCCACTCATGAGAAAGAACAACAACCCGGGTAATGGCAGTGCTTATATAGCCTGGTTGCCCCGCCTCTGACGTGGTCTATTGGCTCTCGCCAATCACCGCATATGAGGTCTCTCTGTCATGGCCACCACGTATGCGCAATGCGCTCTGGCCGCCAAGTATGCGCAATGCTTTCTGGCCGCCACGCATGCGAAGTGCGCTCTGGCCGGCACGCATGAGAAAGAACAACAACCCGGGTAATGGCAGTCCCCATATGAGGTGGCGCTCATCTATTGGCTCTCACCAATCACCCCATATGAGGTGGTGCTCATCTATTGGCTCCCGACAATCACCCCATATAGGTCACTCTGTCATGGCCGCCACGCATGCGAAATGCGCTCTGGCCGCCACGCATGAGAAAGAACAACAACCCGGGTAATGGCAGTCCTTATATAGCCTGGTTGCCCCGCCTCTGACGTGGTCTATTTTCTTTCGACAATCACCGCACATGAGGTGGCGCTCATCTATTGGCTCTCGCCATTGACACCTATGAGGTCGTGCTCATGTATTGGCTCCCGCCAATCACCCCATATGAGGTCTCTCTATCATGGCCACCACGTATGCGCAATGCCCTCTGCCCGCCACGCAAGCGTGGTGCGCTCTGGCCACCACGCAGGCGCAATGCGCTCTGGCCGCCACTTATGCGCAGTGCGCTCTGGCTGCCACGCATGCGCAGTGCGCTCTGGCCGCCACGCATGCGCAGTGCGCTCTGGCTCGAACGCATGAGCAATGCGCTCTGGCCGCCATGCATGTGCAGTGCGCTCTGGCCGCCACTTATGCGCAGTGCGCCTTGGCCGCCACGAATGCGCAGTGCGCTCTGGTCGCCACGCATGCGCAGTGCGCCTTGGCCGCCACGCATGCGATGTGCGCTCTGGCCGCGACGCATGCGCAGTGCGCGCTGGCCGCCAGTCATGTGCAGTGCGCTATGGCCGCCACGCATGCGCAATGAGCTCTGGCCTCCATGCATGCGCATTGTGCTCTGGGCGCCACGCATGCGCAGTGCGCTCTGGCCGCCACGCATTCGCAATGCGCTCTGGCCGCCACACATGCGCAATGCGCTTGGCCACCACGCATGAGAAAGAACAACAACCCGGGTAATGGTAGTTCTTATATAGCGTGGTTGCACCGCTTCTGACGTGCTCTATTGGCTCTCGCCAATCACCCTATATGAGGTGGCGCTCATCAATTGGCTCTCGCCAATCACCCCATATGAGGTAGCACTCATCTATTGGCACCCGCCAATCACCCCATATGAGGTCTATCTATCATGGCCACCACGTATGCGCAATGCGCTCTGGCCGCCACGCATGCGAAATGCGCTCTGGCCCCCACGCATGCGCAGTGCTCTCTGGCCGCCACGCATGCGCAGTGCGCTCTGGCCGCCACGCATGCTCAATGAGCTCTGGCCGCCACACATGCGCAATGTGCTCTGGCCGCCATGCATGCGCAGTGCGCTCTGGCCGCCACGCATGCGCAATGAGCTCTGGCCTCCACGCATGCGCAATGTGCTCTGGGCGCCACGATGCGCAGTGCGCTCTGGCCCCCACGCATGTGCAGTGCGCTCTGGCCGCCACGCATGCGCAGTGTGCCTAGGCCACCACGAATGCGCAGTGCGCTCTAGTCGCCACGCATGCGCAGTGCTCCTTGGCCAATACGCATGCGCAGTGCGCTCTGGCGGCCACGCCTGCGCAGTGCGCTCTTGCCGTCACGCATGCGCAGTGCGCTCTGGCCGACATGAATGCGCAGTGCGCTCTGGCCCCCACGCATGCGCAGTGCGCTCTGGCCGCCACGCATGAGAAAGAACAACCCGGGTAATGGCAGACCCCATATGAGATGGCGCTCATCTATTGGCTCTCACCAATCACCCCATATGAGGTTGTGCTCATCTATTGGCTCCCGCCAATCACCCCATATAGGTCACTCTGTCATGGCCGCCACGCATGCGAAATGCGCTCTGGCCGCCACGCATGAGAAAGAACAACAACCCGGGTAATGGCAGTCCTTATATAGCCTGGTTGCCCCGCCTCTGACGTGGTCTATTTTCTTTCGACAATCACCACACATGAGGTCGCGCTCATCTATTGGCTCCCGCCAATCGCCCCATATGAGGTCACTCTGTCATGGCTACCAAGTATGCGCAAAGTGCTCTGGCCGCCACGCATGCGCAGTGCGATTTGGCCGCCATGCATGCGCAGTGCGCACTGGCCGCCACGAATGCGCAGTGCACCTTCGCCGCCACGAATGCGCAGTGCGCTCTGGTCACCACGCATGCGCAGTGCGCCTTGGCCGCCACGCATGCGATGTGCGCTCTGGCTGCCACGCATGCACAGTGTGCTCTGGCCACCAGGCATGCGCAGTGCGCTCTGGCCGCCACGCATGCGCAATGCGCTCTGGCCCCCACTCATGCGCAGTGTGCTCTGGCCGCCACTCATGCGCAGTGCGCTCTGGCCGCCACGCATGCGCAGTGCGCTCTCGCCGCCACGGATGCGCAATGAGCTCTGGCCGCCACACATGCGCAATGCGCTCTGGCCGCCATGCATGCACATTGCGCTCTGGCCGCCACGCATACGCAATGAGCTCTGGCCTCCACGCATGCGCAATATGCTCTGGGCGCCACGCATGAGCAGTGCGCTCTGGCCGCCACGCATTCGCAATGCGCTCTGGCCGCCACTCATGCGCAATGCGTTCTGGCCACCACGCATGAGAAAGGACAACAACCCGGGTAATGGTAGTTCTTATATAACCTGGTTGCCCCGCTTTTGACGTGCTCTATTGGCTCTCGCCAATCACCCCATATGAGGTGGCGCTCATCAATTGGCTCTCGACAATCACCCCATATGAGGTCGCACTCAACTCTTGGCTCCCGCCAATCACCCCATATGAGGTCTCTCTATCATGGCCACCACGTATGCGCAATGAGCTCTGGCCACCACGCTTGTGCAATGCGCTCTGGCCGACACGCATGCGCAGTGCTCTCTGGCCGCCACGCATGCGCAGTGCGCTCTGGCCGCCACGCATGCGCAATGAGCTCTGGCCGCCACACATGCGCAATGTGCTCTGGCCGCCATGCATGCGCAGTGAGCTCTGGCCGCCACGCATGCGCAATGAGCTCCGGCCTCCACGCATGCGCAATGTGCTCTGGGCGCCACGCATGCGCAGTGCGCTCTGGCCGGCATGCATTCGCAATGCGCTGTGGCCGCCACACATGCGCAATTCGCTTGGCCACCACGCATGAGAAAGAACAACAACCCGGATAATGGTAGTTCTTATATAGAGTGGTTGCCCCGCTTCTGACGTGCTCTATTGGCTCTCGCCAATCACCCCATATGAGGTGGTGCTCATCAATTGGCTCTCGCCAATCACCCCATATGAGGTTGCACTCATCTATTGGCTCCCGCCAATCACCCCATATGAGGTGTCTCTATCATGGCCACCACGTATGCGCAATGCGCTCTGGCCGCCACGCATGCGCAGTGCTCTCTGGCCGCCACGCATGCGCAGTGCGCTCTGGCGGCCACGCATACGCAGTGCGCTCTGGCCGTCACGCATGCGCAGTGCGCTCTGGCCGACATGAATGCGCAGTGCGCTCTGGCCCCCACGCATGCGCAGTGCGCTCTGGCCGCCACGCATGCGCAGTGCGCTCTGGCCGCCACGCATGCGCAGTGCGCTCTGGCCGCCACGCATGCGCAGTGCACTCTGGCCGCCACGCATGCGCAGTGCGCTCTGGCTGCCACGCATACGCAGTGCGCTCTGGCCGCCACGCATGAGAAAGAACAACAACCCGGGTAATGGCAGTCCCCATATGAGGTGGCGCTCATCTATTGGCTCTTACCAATCACCCCATATGAGGTGCTGCTCATCTATTGGCTCCCGCCAATCACCCCATATAGGTCACTCTGTCATGGCCGCCACGCATGCGAAATGCGCTCTGGCCGCCACGCATGAGAAAGAACAACAACCCGGGTAATGGCAGTCCTTATATAGCCTGGTTGCCCCGCCTCTGACGTGGTCTATTTTCTTTCGACAATCACCGCACATGAGGTGGCGCTCATCTATTGGCTCCCGCCAATCACCCCATATGAGGTCTCTCTATCATGGCCACCACGTATGCGCAATGCGCTCTGGCCCCCACGCATGCGCAGTGCGCTCTGGCAATCACGCATGCGCAGTGCGCTCTGGCCGCCACGCATGCGCAGTGCGCTCTAGCCGCCACGCATGTGCAATGAGTTCTGGCCGCCACACATTCGCAATGCACTCTGGCCTCCATGCATGCGCAGTGCGCTCTGGCCGCCACGCATGCGCAGTGTGCCTTGGCCGCCACTAATGCGCAGTGCCCTCTGGCCGCCACGCATGCGCAGTGCGCTCTGGCCGCCACGCATGCGCTGTGCGCTCTAGCTGCCACACATGCGCAATGCGCTCTGGCCGCCATCCATGCACAGTGCGCTCTGGCCGCCACGCATACGCAATGAGCTCTGGCCTCCACGCATGCGCAATGTGCTCTGGGCGCCACGCATGCGCAGTGCGCTCTGGCCGCCACGCATTCGCAATGCGCTCTGGCCGCCACTCATGCGCAATGCGCTCTGGCCCCCACGCATGAGAAAGAACAACAACCCGGGTAATGGTAGTTCTTATATAGCCTGGTTGCCCCGCTTTTGACGTGCTCTATTGGCTCTCGCCAATCACCCCATATGAGGTGGCGCTCATCAATTGGCTCCCGCCAATCAACCCATATGAGGTCTCTCTATCAAGGCCACCACGTATGCGCAATGGGCTCTGGCCGCCACGCATGCACAATGCGCTCTGGCCGCCACGCATGTGCAGTGCTCTCTGGCCGCCACGCATGCGCAGTGCGCTCTGGCCGCCACGCATGCGCAGTGCGCTCTGGCCGCCACGCATGCGCAATGAGCTCTGGCCGCCACACATGCGCAATGTGCTCTGGCCGCCATGCATGCGCAGTGCGCTCTGGCCGCCACGCATGCGCAATGAGCTCCGGCCTCCACGCATGCGCAATGTGCTCTGGGCGCCACGCATTCGCAGTGCACTCTGGCCGGCACGCATTCGCAATGCGCTCTGGCCGCCACACATGCGCAATGCACTTGGCCACCACGCATGAGAAAGAACAACAACCCGGGTAATGGCAGTTCTTATATAGAGTGGTTGCCCCGCTTCTGACGTGCTCTATTGGCTCTCGCCAATCACCCCATATGAGGTGGTGCTCATCAATTGGCTCTCGCCAATCACCCCATATGAGGTCGCACTCATCTATTGGCTCCCGCCAATCACCCCATATGAGGTGTCTCTATCATGGCCACCACGTATGCGCAATGCGCTCTGGCCGCCACGCATGCGCAATGCGCTCTGGCCTCCACGCATGCGCAATGCACTCTGGCCGACATGAATGCGCAGTGCGCTCTGGCCCCCACGCATGAGAAGTGCGCCTTGGCCAACACGCATGCGCAGTGCGCTCTGGCCGACATGAATGCACAGTGCGCTCTGGCCCCCACGCATGCGCAGTGCGCTATGGCCCGATCGCATGAGCAATGCGCTCTGGCCGCCAGGCATGCGCAGTGCGCTCTGGCCGCCACGCATGCGCTGTCTGCTCTGGCCGCCACGCATGCGCAGTGCGCTCTGGCCGCCACGCATGCGCAGTGCGCTCTGGCCCCCACGCATGCGC
This sequence comes from Sorex araneus, assembly GCF_027595985.1. Classification (NCBI taxonomy): domain Eukaryota; kingdom Metazoa; phylum Chordata; class Mammalia; order Eulipotyphla; family Soricidae; genus Sorex; species Sorex araneus. The sequence goes on along the minus strand of NC_073305.1, from coordinate 74,106,142 downwards.
AATGCGCTCTGGCCGCCACGCAAGCGCAGTGCGCCTAGGCCGCCACGAATGCGCAGTGCGCTCTGGTCGCCACGCATGCGTAGTGCGCCTTGGCCAACACGCATGCGCAATGTGCTCTGGGCGCCACGCATGCGCAGTGCACTCTGGCCGGCACGCATTCGCAATGCGCTCTGGCCGCCACACATGCGCAATGCACTTGGCCACCACGCATGAGAAAGAACAACAACCCGGGTAATGGCAGTTCTTATATAGAGTGGTTGCCCCGCTTCTGACGTGCTCTATTGGCTCTCGCCAATCACCCCATATGAGGTGGTGCTCATCAATTGGCTCTCGCCAATCACCCCATATGAGGTCGCACTCATCTATTGGCTCCCGCCAATCACCCCATATGAGGTGTCTCTATCATGGCCACCACGTATGCGCAATGCGCTCTGGCCGCCACGCATGCGCAATGCGCTCTGGCCTCCACGCATGCGCAATGCACTCTGGCCGACATGAATGCGCAGTGCGCTCTGGCCCCCACGCATGAGAAGTGTGCCTTGGCCAACACGCATGCGCAGTGCGCTCTGGCCGACATGAATGCACAGTGCGCTCTGGCCCCCACGCATGCGCAGTGCGCTATGGCCCGATCGCATGAGCAATGCGCTCTGGCCGCCAGGCATGCGCAGTGCGCTCTGGCCGCCACGCATGCGCTGTCTGCTCTGGCCGCCACGCATGTGCAGTGCGCTCTGGCCGCCACGCATGCGCAGTGCGCTCTGGCCCCCACGCATGCGCAATGCGCTCTGGCCGCCACGCAAGCGCAGTGCGCCTTGGCCGCCACGAATGCGCAGTGCTCTCTGGTCGCCACGCATGCGTAGTGCGCCTTGGCCAACACGCATGCGCAGTGCGCTCTGGCCGCCACGCATGCGCAGTGCACCTTGGCTGCCACGAATGCGCTGTCCCTCTGGTCGCCACGCATGCGCAGTGCTCCTTGGTGAACAAGCATGCGCAGTGCGCTCTGGCCGCCACGCATGCGCAGAGCGCTCTGGCCGCCACGCATGCGCAATGCGCTCTGGCAGCCACGCATGCGCAATGTGCTCTGGCCGGCATGCATGCGCAGTGCGCTCTGGCCGCCACGCATGCGCTGTGCGCTCTGGCCGCCACGCATGCGCAGTGGGCTCTGTCCACCACGCACGCGCAGTGCGCTCTGGCCCCCACGCATGCGCAGTGCGCTCTGGCCGCCACGCATGCGCTGTGCGCTCTGGCCGCCACGCATGCACAAGGCGCTCTGTCCGCCACGCATGCGCGGTGCGATCTGGCCCCCACGCATGCGCAGGGCGCTCTGGCCGCCACACAAGCGCAGTGCACTCTGACTGCCACGCATGTGCAGTGCGCTCTGGCCGCCACGCATGCCCAGTGCGCTCTGGCTGGCACGCATGCGCAGTGCGCTCTGGCTGCCACACATGCGCAATGCGCACTGGCAGCCACGCATGCGCAATGCGCTCTGGCCGCCCCGCATGAGAAAGAACAACAACCCAGGTAATGGCAGTCCCCATATGAGGTGGCGCTCATATATTGGCTCTCGCCAATCACACCTTAGATGTCGCGCTCATCTATTGGCTCCCGCCAATCACCCCATATGAGGTCTCTCTGTCATGGCTACCACGTATGCGCAATGCGCACTTGCCGCCACGCATGCGCAATGCTCTCTGGCCTCCATGCATGCGCAATGCGCTCTGGCCGCCATGCATGAGAAAGAACAACAACCCAGGTAATGGCAGTCTCCATATGAGGTGGCGCTCATATATTGGCTCTCGCCAATCACACCTTAGATGTCGCGCTCATCTATTGGCTCCCGCCAATCACCCCATATGAGGTCTCTCTGTCATGGCTACCACGTATGCGCAATGCGCACTTGCCGCCACGCTTGCGCAATGCTCTCTGGCCTCCATGCATGCGCAATGCGCTCTGGCCGCCATGCATGAGAAAGAACAACAACCCGGGTAATGGCTGTCCTTATATAGCCTGGTTTCCCCGCCTCTGACGTGGTCTATTGGCTCTCGCCAATCACCCAACATGTGGTCTCTCTGTCATGTCCACAACGTATGCGCAATGCGCTCTGGCCGTGAAGCATGGACAATGCGCTCTGGCCGCCACGCATGAGCAATGCTCTCTGGCCGCCACGCATGCGCAGTGCGCTCTGGCCGCCATGCATGCGCAATGCGCTCTGGCCCCGACGCATGCGCAGTGCGCTCTGGCCATCACGCAAGCGCAGTCGCTCTGGCCGCCACGCATGCGCAGTGCGCTCTGGCCGCCACGCATGCGCAGTGCTCTATTGCCGCAACGCATGCGCATTGCGCTCTGGCAGCCACGCATGCGCAATGCGCTCTGGCCGCCACTCATGAGAAAGAACAACAACCCGGGTAATGGCAGTGCTTATATAGCCTGGTTGCCCCGCCTCTGACGTGGTCTATTGGCTCTCGCCAATCACCGCATATGAGGTCTCTCTGTCATGGCCACCACGTATGCGCAATGCGCTCTGGCCGCCAAGTATGCGCAATGCTTTCTGGCCGCCACGCATGCGAAGTGCGCTCTGGCCGGCACGCATGAGAAAGAACAACAACCCGGGTAATGGCAGTCCCCATATGAGGTGGCGCTCATCTATTGGCTCTCACCAATCACCCCATATGAGGTGGTGCTCATCTATTGGCTCCCGCCAATCACCCCATATAGGTCACTCTGTCATGGCCGCCACGCATGCGAAATGCGCTCTGGCCGCCACGCATGAGAAAGAACAACAACCCGGGTAATGGCAGTCCTTATATAGCCTGGTTGCCCCGCCTCTGACGTGGTCTATTTTCTTTCGACAATCACCGCACATGAGGTCGCGCTCATCTATTGGCTCCCGCCAATCGCCCCATATGAGGTCACTCTGTCATGGCTACCAAGTATGCGCAAAGTGCTCTGGCCGCCACGCATGCGCAGTGCGACTTGGCCGCCATGCATGCGCAGTGCGCACTGGCCGCCACGAATGCGCAGTGCACCTTCGCCGCCACGAATGCGCAGTGCGCTCTGGTCACCACGCATGCGCAGTGCGCCTTGGCCGCCACGCATGCGATGTGCGCTCTGGCTGCCACGCATGCACAGTGTGCTCTGGCCACCAGGCATGCGCAGTGCGCTCTGGCCGCCACTCATGCGCAATGCGCTCTGGCCCCCACTCATGCGCAGTGTGCTCTGGCCGCCACTCATGCGCAGTGCGCTCTGGCCGCCACGCATGCGCAGTGCGCTCTCGCCGCCACGGATGCGCAATGAGCTCTGGCCGCCACACATGCGCAATGCGCTCTGGCCGCCATGCATGCACATTGCGCTCTGGCCGCCACGCATACGCAATGAGCTCTGGCCTCCACGCATGCGCAATATGCTCTGGGCGCCACGCATGAGCAGTGCGCTCTGGCCGCCACGCATTCGCAATGCGCTCTGGCCGCCACTCATGCGCAATGCGTTCTGGCCACCACGCATGAGAAAGGACAACAACCCGGGTAATGGTAGTTCTTATATAACCTGGTTGCCCCGCTTTTGACGTGCTCTATTGGCTCTCGCCAATCACCCCATATGAGGTGGCGCTCATCAATTGGCTCTCGACAATCACCCCATATGAGGTCGCACTCAACTCTTGGCTCCCGCCAATCACCCCATATGAGGTCTCTCTATCATGGCCACCACGTATGCGCAATGAGCTCTGGCCGCCACGCTTGTGCAATGCGCTCTGGCCGACACGCATGCGCAGTGCTCTCTGGCCGCCACGCATGCGCAGTGCGCTCTGGCCGCCACGCATGCGCAATGAGCTCTGGCCGCCACACATGCGCAATGTGCTCTGGCCGCCATGCATGCGCAGTGAGCTCTGGCCGCCACGCATGCGCAATGAGCTCCGGCCTCCACGCATGCGCAATGTGCTCTGGGCGCCACGCATGCGCAGTGCGCTCTGGCCGGCATGCATTCGCAATGCGCTGTGGCCGCCACACATGCGCAATTCGCTTGGCCACCACGCATGAGAAAGAACAACAACCCGGATAATGGTAGTTCTTATATAGAGTGGTTGCCCCGCTTCTGACGTGCTCTATTGGCTCTCGCCAATCACCCCATATGAGGTGGTGCTCATCAATTGGCTCTCGCCAATCACCCCATATGAGGTTGCACTCATCTATTGGCTCCCGCCAATCACCCCATATGAGGTGTCTCTATCATGGCCACCACGTATGCGCAATGCGCTCTGGCCGCCACGCATGCGCAGTGCTCTCTGGCCGCCACGCATGCGCAGTGCGCTCTGGCGGCCACGCATACGCAGTGCGCTCTGGCCGTCACGCATGCGCAGTGCGCTCTGGCCGACATGAATGCGCAGTGCGCTCTGGCCCCCACGCATGCGCAGTGCGCTCTGGCCGCCACGCATGCGCAGTGCGCTCTGGCCGCCACGCATGCGCAGTGCGCTCTGGCCGCCACGCATGCGCAGTGCGCTCTGGCCGCCACGCATGCGCAGTGCGCTCTGGCCGCCACGCATGCGCAGTGCGCTCTGGCTGCCACGCATACGCAGTGCGCTCTGGCCGCCACGCATGAGAAAGAACAACAACCCGGGTAATGGCAGTCCCCATATGAGGTGGCGCTCATCTATTGGCTCTTACCAATCACCCCATATGAGGTGCTGCTCATCTATTGGCTCCCGCCAATCACCCCATATAGGTCACTCTGTCATGGCCGCCACGCATGCGAAATGCGCTCTGGCCGCCACGCATGAGAAAGAACAACAACCCGGGTAATGGCAGTCCTTATATAGCCTGGTTGCCCCGCCTCTGACGTGGTCTATTTTCTTTCGACAATCACCGCACATGAGGTGGCGCTCATCTATTGGCTCCCGCCAATCACCCCATATGAGGTCTCTCTATCATGGCCACCACGTATGCGCAATGCGCTCTGGCCCCCACGCATGCGCAGTGCGCTCTGGCAATCACGCATGCGCAGTGCGCTCTGGCCGCCACGCATGCGCAGTGCGCTCTAGCCGCCACGCATGTGCAATGAGTTCTGGCCGCCACACATTCGCAATGCACTCTGGCCTCCATGCATGCGCAGTGCGCTCTGGCCGCCACGCATGCGCAGTGTGCCTTGGCCGCCACTAATGCGCAGTGCCCTCTGGCCGCCACGCATGCGCAGTGCGCTCTGGCCGCCACGCATGCGCTGTGCGCTCTAGCTGCCACACATGCGCAATGCGCTCTGGCCGCCATCCATGCACAGTGCGCTCTGGCCGCCACGCATACGCAATGAGCTCTGGCCTCCACGCATGCGCAATGTGCTCTGGGCGCCACGCATGCGCAGTGCGCTCTGGCCGCCACGCATTCGCAATGCGCTCTGGCCGCCACTCATGCGCAATGCGCTCTGGCCCCCACGCATGAGAAAGAACAACAACCCGGGTAATGGTAGTTCTTATATAGCCTGGTTGCCCCGCTTTTGACGTGCTCTATTGGCTCTCGCCAATCACCCCATATGAGGTGGCGCTCATCAATTGGCTCCCGCCAATCAACCCATATGAGGTCTCTCTATCAAGGCCACCACGTATGCGCAATGGGCTCTGGCCGCCACGCATGCACAATGCGCTCTGGCCGCCACGCATGTGCAGTGCTCTCTGGCCGCCACGCATGCGCAGTGCGCTCTGGCCGCCACGCATGCGCAGTGCGCTCTGGCCGCCACGCATGCGCAATGAGCTCTGGCCGCCACACATGCGCAATGTGCTCTGGCCGCCATGCATGCGCAGTGCGCTCTGGCCGCCACGCATGCGCAATGAGCTCCGGCCTCCACGCATGCGCAATGTGCTCTGGGCGCCACGCATTCGCAGTGCACATTGGCCGGCACGCATTCGCAATGCGCTCTGGCCGCCACACATGCGCAATGCACTTGGCCACCACGCATGAGAAAGAACAACAACCCGGGTAATGGCAGTTCTTATATAGAGTGGTTGCCCCGCTTCTGACGTGCTCTATTGGCTCTCGCCAATCACCCCATATGAGGTGGTGCTCATCAATTGGCTCTCGCCAATCACCCCATATGAGGTCGCACTCATCTATTGGCTCCCGCCAATCACCCCATATGAGGTGTCTCTATCATGGCCACCACGTATGCGCAATGCGCTCTGGCCGCCACGCATGCGCAATGCGCTCTGGCCTCCACGCATGCGCAATGCACTCTGGCCGACATGAATGCGCAGTGCGCTCTGGCCCCCACGCATGAGAAGTGCGCCTTGGCCAACACGCATGCGCAGTGCGCTCTGGCCGACATGAATGCACAGTGCGCTCTGGCCCCCACGCATGCGCAGTGCGCTATGGCCCGATCGCATGAGCAATGCGCTCTGGCCGCCAGGCATGCGCAGTGCGCTCTGGCCGCCACGCATGCGCTGTCTGCTCTGGCCGCCACGCATGCGCAGTGCGCTCTGGCCGCCACGCATGCGCAGTGCGCTCTGGCCCCCACGCATGCGCAATGCGCTCTGGCCGCCACGCAAGCGCAGTGCGCCTAGGCCGCCACGAATGCGCAGTGCGCTCTGGTCGCCACGCATGCGTAGTGCGCCTTGGCCAACACGCATGCGCAATGTGCTCTGGGCGCCACGCATGCGCAGTGCACTCTGGCCGGCACGCATTCGCAATGCGCTCTGGCCGCCACACATGCGCAATGCACTTGGCCACCACGCATGAGAAAGAACAACAACCCGGGTAATGGCAGTTCTTATATAGAGTGGTTGCCCCGCTTCTGACGTGCTCTATTGGCTCTCGCCAATCACCCCATATGAGGTGGTGCTCATCAATTGGCTCTCGCCAATCACCCCATATGAGGTCGCACTCATCTATTGGCTCCCGCCAATCACCCCATATGAGGTGTCTCTATCATGGCCACCACGTATGCGCAATGCGCTCTGGCCGCCACGCATGCGCAATGCGCTCTGGCCTCCACGCATGCGCAATGCACTCTGGCCGACATGAATGCGCAGTGCGCTCTGGCCCCCACGCATGAGAAGTGTGCCTTGGCCAACACGCATGCGCAGTGCGCTCTGGCCGACATGAATGCACAGTGCGCTCTGGCCCCCACGCATGCGCAGTGCGCTATGGCCCGATCGCATGAGCAATGCGCTCTGGCCGCCAGGCATGCGCAGTGCGCTCTGGCCGCCACGCATGCGCTGTCTGCTCTGGCCGCCACGCATGTGCAGTGCGCTCTGGCCGCCACGCATGCGCAGTGCGCTCTGGCCCCCACGCATGCGCAATGCGCTCTGGCCGCCACGCAAGCGCAGTGCGCCTTGGCCGCCACGAATGCGCAGTGCTCTCTGGTCGCCACGCATGCGTAGTGCGCCTTGGCCAACACGCATGCGCAGTGCGCTCTGGCCGCCACGCATGCGCAGTGCACCTTGGCTGCCACGAATGCGCTGTCCCTCTGGTCGCCACGCATGCGCAGTGCTCCTTGGTGAACAAGCATGCGCAGTGCGCTCTGGCCGCCACGCATGCGCAGAGCGCTCTGGCCGCCACGCATGCGCAATGCGCTCTGGCAGCCACGCATGCGCAATGTGCTCTGGCCGGCATGCATGCGCAGTGCGCTCTGGCCGCCACGCATGCGCTGTGCGCTCTGGCCGCCACGCATGCGCAGTGGGCTCTGTCCACCACGCACGCGCAGTGCGCTCTGGCCCCCACGCATGCGCAGTGCGCTCTGGCCGCCACGCATGCGCTGTGCGCTCTGGCCGCCACGCATGCACAAGGCGCTCTGTCCGCCACGCATGCGCGGTGCGATCTGGCCCCCACGCATGCGCAGGGCGCTCTGGCCGCCACACAAGCGCAGTGCACTCTGACTGCCACGCATGTGCAGTGCGCTCTGGCCGCCACGCATGCCCAGTGCGCTCTGGCTGGCACGCATGCGCAGTGCGCTCTGGCTGCCACACATGCGCAATGCGCACTGGCAGCCACGCATGCGCAATGCGCTCTGGCCGCCCCGCATGAGAAAGAACAACAACCCAGGTAATGGCAGTCCCCATATGAGGTGGCGCTCATATATTGGCTCTCGCCAATCACACCTTAGATGTCGCGCTCATCTATTGGCTCCCGCCAATCACCCCATATGAGGTCTCTCTGTCATGGCTACCACGTATGCGCAATGCGCACTTGCCGCCACGCATGCGCAATGCTCTCTGGCCTCCATGCATGCGCAATGCGCTCTGGCCGCCATGCATGAGAAAGAACAACAACCCAGGTAATGGCAGTCTCCATATGAGGTGGCGCTCATATATTGGCTCTCGCCAATCACACCTTAGATGTCGCGCTCATCTATTGGCTCCCGCCAATCACCCCATATGAGGTCTCTCTGTCATGGCTACCACGTATGCGCAATGCGCACTTGCCGCCACGCTTGCGCAATGCTCTCTGGCCTCCATGCATGCGCAATGCGCTCTGGCCGCCATGCATGAGAAAGAACAACAACCCGGGTAATGGCTGTCCTTATATAGCCTGGTTTCCCCGCCTCTGACGTGGTCTATTGGCTCTCGCCAATCACCCAACATGTGGTCTCTCTGTCATGTCCACAACGTATGCGCAATGCGCTCTGGCCGTGAAGCATGGACAATGCGCTCTGGCCGCCACGCATGAGCAATGCTCTCTGGCCGCCACGCATGCGCAGTGCGCTCTGGCCGCCATGCATGCGCAATGCGCTCTGGCCCCGACGCATGCGCAGTGCGCTCTGGCCATCACGCAAGCGCAGTCGCTCTGGCCGCCACGCATGCGCAGTGCGCTCTGGCCGCCACGCATGCGCAGTGCTCTATTGCCGCAACGCATGCGCATTGCGCTCTGGCAGCCACGCATGCGCAATGCGCTCTGGCCGCCACTCATGAGAAAGAACAACAACCCGGGTAATGGCAGTGCTTATATAGCCTGGTTGCCCCGCCTCTGACGTGGTCTATTGGCTCTCGCCAATCACCGCATATGAGGTCTCTCTGTCATGGCCACCACGTATGCGCAATGCGCTCTGGCCGCCAAGTATGCGCAATGCTTTCTGGCCGCCACGCATGCGAAGTGCGCTCTGGCCGGCACGCATGAGAAAGAACAACAACCCGGGTAATGGCAGTCCCCATATGAGGTGGCGCTCATCTATTGGCTCTCACCAATCACCCCATATGAGGTGGTGCTCATCTATTGGCTCCCGCCAATCACCCCATATAGGTCACTCTGTCATGGCCGCCACGCATGCGAAATGCGCTCTGGCCGCCACGCATGAGAAAGAACAACAACCCGGGTAATGGCAGTCCTTATATAGCCTGGTTGCCCCGCCTCTGACGTGGTCTATTTTCTTTCGACAATCACCGCACATGAGGTCGCGCTCATCTATTGGCTCCCGCCAATCGCCCCATATGAGGTCACTCTGTCATGGCTACCAAGTATGCGCAAAGTGCTCTGGCCGCCACGCATGCGCAGTGCGACTTGGCCGCCATGCATGCGCAGTGCGCACTGGCCGCCACGAATGCGCAGTGCACCTTCGCCGCCACGAATGCGCAGTGCGCTCTGGTCACCACGCATGCGCAGTGCGCCTTGGCCGCCACGCATGCGATGTGCGCTCTGGCTGCCACGCATGCACAGTGTGCTCTGGCCACCAGGCATGCGCAGTGCGCTCTGGCCGCCACGCATGCGCAATGCGCTCTGGCCCCCACTCATGCGCAGTGTGCTCTGGCCGCCACTCATGCGCAGTGCGCTCTGGCCGCCACGCATGCGCAGTGCGCTCTCGCCGCCACGGATGCGCAATGAGCTCTGGCCGCCACACATGCGCAATGCGCTCTGGCCGCCATGCATGCACATTGCGCTCTGGCCGCCACGCATACGCAATGAGCTCTGGCCTCCACGCATGCGCAATATGCTCTGGGCGCCACGCATGAGCAGTGCGCTCTGGCCGCCACGCATTCGCAATGCGCTCTGGCCGCCACTCATGCGCAATGCGTTCTGGCCACCACGCATGAGAAAGGACAACAACCCGGGTAATGGTAGTTCTTATATAACCTGGTTGCCCCGATTTTGACGTGCTCTATTGGCTCTCGCCAATCACCCCATATGAGGTGGCGCTCATCAATTGGCTCTCGACAATCACCCCATATGAGGTCGCACTCAACTCTTGGCTCCCGCCAATCACCCCATATGAGGTCTCTCTATCATGGCCACCACGTATGCGCAATGAGCTCTGGCCGCCACGCTTGTGCAATGCGCTCTGGCCGACACGCATGCGCAGTGCTCTCTGGCCGCCACGCATGCGCAGTGCGCTCTGGCCGCCACGCATGCGCAATGAGCTCTGGCCGCCACACATGCGCAATGTGCTCTGGCCGCCATGCATGCGCAGTGAGCTCTGGCCGCCACGCATGCGCAATGAGCTCCGGCCTCCACGCATGCGCAATGTGCTCTGGGCGCCACGCATGCGCAGTGCGCTCTGGCCGGCATGCATTCGCAATGCGCTGTGGCCGCCACACATGCGCAATTCGCTTGGCCACCACGCATGAGAAAGAACAACAACCCGGATAATGGTAGTTCTTATATAGAGTGGTTGCCCCGCTTCTGACGTGCTCTATTGGCTCTCGCCAATCACCCCATATGAGGTGGTGCTCATCAATTGGCTCTCGCCAATCACCCCATATGAGGTTGCACTCATCTATTGGCTCCCGCCAATCACCCCATATGAGGTGTCTCTATCATGGCCACCACGTATGCGCAATGCGCTCTGGCCGCCACGCATGCGCAGTGCTCTCTGGCCGCCACGCATGCGCAGTGCGCTCTGGCGGCCACGCATACGCAGTGCGCTCTGGCCGTCACGCATGCGCAGTGCGCTCTGGCCGACATGAATGCGCAGTGCGCTCTGGCCCCCACGCATGCGCAGTGCGCTCTGGCCGCCACGCATGCGCAGTGCGCTCTGGCCGCCACGCATGCGCAGTGCGCTCTGGCCGCCACGCATGCGCAGTGCGCTCTGGCCGCCACGCATGCGCAGTGCGCTCTGGCTGCCACGCATACGCAGTGCGCTCTGGCCGCCACGCATGAGAAAGAACAACAACCCGGGTAATGGCAGTCCCCATATGAGGTGGCGCTCATCTATTGGCTCTTACCAATCACCCCATATGAGGTGCTGCTCATCTATTGGCTCCCGCCAATCACCCCATATAGGTCACTCTGTCATGGCCGCCACGCATGCGAAATGCGCTCTGGCCGCCACGCATGAGAAAGAACAACAACCCGGGTAATGGCAGTCCTTATATAGCCTGGTTGCCCCGCCTCTGACGTGGTCTATTTTCTTTCGACAATCACCGCACATGAGGTGGCGCTCATCTATTGGCTCCCGCCAATCACCCCATATGAGGTCTCTCTATCATGGCCACCACGTATGCGCAATGCGCTCTGGCCCCCACGCATGCGCAGTGCGCTCTGGCAATCACGCATGCGCAGTGCGCTCTGGCCGCCACGCATGCGCAGTGCGCTCTAGCCGCCACGCATGTGCAATGAGTTCTGGCCGCCACACATTCGCAATGCACTCTGGCCTCCATGCATGCGCAGTGCGCTCTGGCCGCCACGCATGCGCAGTGTGCCTTGGCCGCCACTAATGCGCAGTGCCCTCTGGCCGCCACGCATGCGCAGTGCGCTCTGGCCGCCACGCATGCGCTGTGCGCTCTAGCTGCCACACATGCGCAATGCGCTCTGGCCGCCATCCATGCACAGTGCGCTCTGGCCGCCACGCATACGCAATGAGCTCTGGCCTCCACGCATGCGCAATGTGCTCTGGGCGCCACGCATGCGCAGTGCGCTCTGGCCGCCACGCATTCGCAATGCGCTCTGGCCGCCACTCATGCGCAATGCGCTCTGGCCCCCACGCATGAGAAAGAACAACAACCCGGGTAATGGTAGTTCTTATATAGCCTGGTTGCCCCGCTTTTGACGTGCTCTATTGGCTCTCGCCAATCACCCCATATGAGGTGGCGCTCATCAATTGGCTCCCGCCAATCAACCCATATGAGGTCTCTCTATCAAGGCCACCACGTATGCGCAATGGGCTCTGGCCGCCACGCATGCACAATGCGCTCTGGCCGCCACGCATGTGCAGTGCTCTCTGGCCGCCACGCATGCGCAGTGCGCTCTGGCCGCCACGCATGCGCAGTGCGCTCTGGCCGCCACGCATGCGCAATGAGCTCTGGCCGCCACACATGCGCAATGTGCTCTGGCCGCCATGCATGCGCAGTGCGCTCTGGCCGCCACGCATGCGCAATGAGCTCCGGCCTCCACGCATGCGCAATGTGCTCTGGGCGCCACGCATTCGCAGTGCACTCTGGCCGGCACGCATTCGCAATGCGCTCTGGCCGCCACACATGCGCAATGCACTTGGCCACCACGCATGAGAAAGAACAACAACCCGGGTAATGGCAGTTCTTATATAGAGTGGTTGCCCCGCTTCTGACGTGCTCTATTGGCTCTCGCCAATCACCCCATATGAGGTGGTGCTCATCAATTGGCTCTCGCCAATCACCCCATATGAGGTCGCACTCATCTATTGGCTCCCGCCAATCACCCCATATGAGGTGTCTCTATCATGGCCACCACGTATGCGCAATGCGCTCTGGCCGCCACGCATGCGCAATGCGCTCTGGCCTCCACGCATGCGCAATGCACTCTGGCCGACATGAATGCGCAGTGCGCTCTGGCCCCCACGCATGAGAAGTGCGCCTTGGCCAACACGCATGCGCAGTGCGCTCTGGCCGACATGAATGCACAGTGCGCTCTGGCCCCCACGCATGCGCAGTGCGCTATGGCCCGATCGCATGAGCAATGCGCTCTGGCCGCCACGCATGCGCAGTGCGCTCTGGCCCCCACGCATGCGCAATGCGCTCTGGCCGCCACGCATGCGCAGTGCGCTCTGGCCGCCACGCATGCGCAGTGCGCTCTGGCCCCCACGCATGCGCAATGCGCTCTGGCCGCCACGCAAGCGCAGTGCGCCTAGGCCGCCACGAATGCGCAGTGCGCTCTGGTCGCCACGCATGCGTAGTGCGCCTTGGCCAACACGCATGCGCAATGTGCTCTGGGCGCCACGCATGCGCAGTGCACTCTGGCCGGCACGCATTCGCAATGCGCTCTGGCCGCCACACATGCGCAATGCACTTGGCCACCACGCATGAGAAAGAACAACAACCCGGGTAATGGCAGTTCTTATATAGAGTGGTTGCCCCGCTTCTGACGTGCTCTATTGGCTCTCGCCAATCACCCCATATGAGGTGGTGCTCATCAATTGGCTCTCGCCAATCACCCCATATGAGGTCGCACTCATCTATTGGCTCCCGCCAATCACCCCATATGAGGTGTCTCTATCATGGCCACCACGTATGCGCAATGCGCTCTGGCCGCCACGCATGCGCAATGCGCTCTGGCCTCCACGCATGCGCAATGCACTCTGGCCGACATGAATGCGCAGTGCGCTCCGGCCCCCACGCATGAGAAGTGCGCCTTGGCCAACACGCATGCGCAGTGCGCTCTGGCCGACATGAATGCACAGTGCGCTCTGGCCCCCACGCATGCGCAGTGCGCTATGGCCCGATCGCATGAGCAATGCGCTCTGGCCGCCAGGCATGCGCAGTGCGCTCTGGCCGCCACGCATGCGCTGTCTGCTCTGGCCGCCACGCATGCGCAGTGCGCTCTGGCCGCCACGCATGCGCAGTGCGCTCTGGCCCCCACGCATGCGCAATGCGCGCTGGCCGCCACGCAAGCGCAGTGCGCCTTGGCCGCCACGAATGCGCAGTGCTCTCTGGTCGCCACGCATGCGTAGTGCGCCTTGGCCAACACGCATGCGCAGTGCGCTCTGGCCGCCACGCAAGCGCAGTGCGCCTTGGCCGCCACGAATGCGCAGTGCTCTCTGGTCGCCACGCATGCGTAGTGCGCCTTGGCCAACACGCATGCGCAGTGCTCTCTGGCCGCAACGCATGCGCAGTGCGCTCTGGCCCCCACGCATGCGCAATGCGCGCTGGCCGCCACGCATGCGCAGTGCGCTCTGGCCGCCACGCATGCACAAGGCGCTCTGTCCGCCACGCATGCGCGGTGCGATCTGGCCCCCACGCATGCGCAGTGCACTCTGACTGCCACGCATGTGCAGTGCGCTCTGGCCGCCACGCATGCCCAGTGCGCTCTGGCTGGCACGCATGCGCAGTGCGCTCTGGCTGCCACACATGCGCAATGCGCACTGGCAGCCACGCATGCGCAATGCGCTCTGGCCGCCACGCATGAGAAAGAACAACAACCCAGGTAATGGCAGTCCCCATATGAGGTGGCGCTCATATATTGGCTCTCGCCAATCACACCTTAGATGTCGCGCTCATCTATTGGCTCCCGCCAATCACCCCATATGAGGTCTCTCTGTCATGGCTACCACGTATGCGCAATGCGCACTTGCCGCCACGCATGCGCAATGCTCTCTGGCCTCCATGCATGCGCAATGCGCTCTGGCCGCCATGCATGAGAAAGAACAACAACCCGGGTAATGGCTGTCCTTATATAGCCTGGTTTCCCCGCCTCTGACGTGGTCTATTGGCTCTCTCCAATCACCCAACATGTGGTCTCTCTGTCATGTCCACAACGTATGCGCAATGCGCTCTGGCCGTGAAGCATGGACAATGCGCTCTGGCCGCCACGCATGAGCAATGCTCTCTGGCCGCCACGCATGCGCAGTGCGCTCTGGCCGCCATGCATGCGCAATGCGCTCTGGCCCCGACGCATGCGCAGTGCGCTCTGGCCATCACGCAAGCGCAGTCGCTCTGGCCGCCACGCATGCGCAGTGCGCTCTGGCCGCCATGCCTGCGCAGTGCACTCTGGCCGCCACGCATGCGCAGTGCTCTATTGCCGCAACGCATGCGCATTGCGCTCTGGCAGCCACGCATGCGCAATGCGCTCTGGCCGCCACTCATGAGAAAGAACAACAACCCGGGTAATGGCAGTGCTTATATAGCCTGGTTGCCCCGCCTCTGACGTGGTCTATTGGCTCTCGCCAATCACCGCATATGAGGTCTCTCTGTCATGGCCACCACGTATGCGCAATGCGCTCTGTCCGCCAAGTATGCGCAATGCTTTCTGGCCGCCACGCATGCGAAGTGCGCTCTGGCTGGCACGCATGAGAAAGAACAACAACCCGGGTAATGGCAGTCCCCATATGAGGTGGCGCTCATCTATTGGCTCTCACCAATCACCCCATATGAGGTGGTGCTCATCTATTGGCTCCCGACAATCACCCCATATAGGTCACTCTGTCATGGCCGCCACGCATGCGAAATGCGCTCTGGCCGCCACGCATGAGAAAGAACAACAACCCGGGTAATGGCAGTCCTTATATAGCCTGGTTGCCCCGCCTCTGACGTGGTCTATTTTCTTTCGACAATCACCGCACATGAGGTGGCGCTCATCTATTGGCTCTCGCCATTGACACCTATGAGGGCGTGCTCATCTATTGGCTCCCGCCAATCACCCCATATGAGGTCTCTCTATCATGGCCACCACGTATGCGCAATGCCCTCTGCCCGCCACGCAAGCGTGGTGCGCTCTGGCCACCACGCAGGCGCAATGCGCTCTGGCCGCCACTTATGCGCAGTGCGCTCTGGCTGCCACGCATGCGCAGTGCGCTCTGGCCGCCACTCATGCGCAGTGCGCTCTGGCCGACATGAATGCACAGTGCGCTCTGGCCCCCACGCATGCGCAGTGCGCTATGGCCCGATCGCATGAGCAATGCGCTCTGGCCGCCAGGCATGCGCAGTGCGCTCTGGCCGCCACGCATGCGCTGTCTGCTCTGGCCGCCACGCATGCGATGTGCGCTCTGGCCGCGACGCATGCGCAGTGCGCGCTGGCCGCCAGTCATGTGCAGTGCGCTATGGCCGCCACGCATGCGCAATGAGCTCTGGCCTCCATGCATGCGCATTGTGCTCTGGGCGCCACGCATGCGCAATGCGCTTGGCCACCACGCATGAGAAAGAACAACAACCCGGGTAATGGTAGTTCTTATATAGCGTGGTTGCACCGCTTCTGACGTGCTCTATTGGCTCTCGCCAATCACCCCATATGAGGTGGCGCTCATCAATTGGCTCTCGCCAATCACCCCATATGAGGTAGCACTCATCTATTGGCACCCGCCAATCACCCCATATGAGGTCTATCTATCATGGCCACCACGTATGCGCAATGCGCTCTGGCCGCCACGCATGCGCAATGCGCTCTGGCCCCCACGCATGCGCAGTGCTCTCTGGCCGCCACGCATGCGCAGTGCGCTCTGGCCGCCACGCATGCTCAATGAGCTCTGGCCGCCACACATGCGCAATGTGCTCTGGCCGCCATGCATGCGCAGTGCGCTCTGGCCGCCACGCATGCGCAATGAGCTCTGGCCTCCACGCATGCGCAATGTGCTCTGGGCGCCACGATGCGCAGTGCGCTCTGGCCCCCACGCATGTGCAGTGCGCTCTGGCCGCCAGGCATGCGCAGTGTGCCTTGGCCACCACGAATGCGCAGTGCGCTCTAGTCGCCACGCATGCGCAGTGCTCCTTGGCCAATACGCATGCGCAGTGCGCTCTGGCGGCCACGCCTGCGCAGTGCGCTCTTGCCGTCACGCATGCGCAGTGCGCTCTGGCCGACATGAATGCGCAGTGCGCTCTGGCCCCCACGCATGCGCAGTGCGCTCTGGCCGCCACGCATGAGAAAGAACAACCCGGGTAATGGCAGACCCCATATGAGGTGGCGCTCATCTATTGGCTCTCACCAATCACCCCATATGAGGTTGTGCTCATCTATTGGCTCCCGCCAATCACCCCATATAGGTCACTCTGTCATGGCCGCCACGCATGCGAAATGCGCTCTGGCCGCCACGCATGAGAAAGAACAACAACCCGGGTAATGGCAGTCCTTATATAGCCTGGTTGCCCCGCCTCTGACGTGGTCTATTTTCTTTCGACAATCACCGCACATGAGGTCGCGCTCATCTATTGGCTCCCGCCAATCGCCCCATATGAGGTCACTCTGTCATGGCTACCAAGTATGCGCATAGTGCTCTGGCCGCCACGCATGCGCAGTGCGACTTGGCCGCCATGCATGCGCAGTGCGCACTGGCCGCCACGAATGCGCAGTGCACCTTCGCCGCCACGAATGCGCAGTGCGCTCTGGTCACCACGCATGCGCAGTGCGCCTTGGCCGCCACGCATGCGATGTGCGCTCTGGCTGCCACGCATGCACAGTGTGCTCTGGCCACCAGGCATGCGCAGTGCGCTCTGGCCCCCACTCATGCGCATTGTGCTCTGGCCGCCACTCATGCGCAGTGCGCTCTGGCCGCCACGCATGCGCAGTGCGCTCTCGCCGCCACGGATGCGCAATGAGCTCTGGCCGCCACACATGCGCAATGCGCTCTGGCCGCCATGCATGCACATTGCGCTCTGGCCGCCACGCATACGCAATGAGCTCTGGCCTCCACGCATGCGCAATATGCTCTGGGCGCCACGCATGAGCAGTGCGCTCTGGCCGCCACGCATTCGCAATGCGCTCTGGCCGCCACTCATGCGCAATGCGATCTGGCCACCACGCATGAGAAAGGACAACAACCCGGGTAATGGTAGTTCTTATATAACCTGGTTGCCCCGCTTTTGACGTGCTCTATTGGCTCTCGCCAATCACCCCATATGAGGTGGCGCTCATCAATTGGCTCTCGACAATCACCCCATATGAGGTCGCACTCAACTCTTGGCTCCCGCCAATCACCCCATATGAGGTCTCTCTATCATGGACACCACGTATGCGCAATGAGCTCTGGCCGCCACGCTGTGCAATGCGCTCTGGGCGACACGCATGCGCAGTGCTCTCTGGCCGCCACGCATGCGCAGTGCGCTCTGGCCGCCACGCATGCGCAATGAGCTCTGGCCGCCACACATGCGCAATGTGCACTGGCCGCCATGCATGCGCAGTGAGCTCTGGCCGCCACGCATGCGCAATGAGCTCCGGCCTCCACGCATGCGCAATGTGCTCTGGGCGCCACGCATGCGCAGTGCGCTCTGGCCGGCATGCATTCGCAATGCGCTGTGGCCGCCACACATGCGCAATTCGCTTGGCAACCACGCATGAGAAAGAACAACAACCCGGATAATGGTAGTTCTTATATAGAGTGGTTGCCCCGCTTCTGACGTGCTCTATTGGCTCTCGCCAATCACCCCATATGAGGTGGTGCTCATCAATTGGCTCTCGCCAATCACCCCATATGAGGTTGCACTCATCTATTGGCTCCCGCCAATCACCCCATATGAGGTGTCTCTATCATGGCCACCACGTATGCGCAATGCGCTCTGGCCGCCACGCATGCGCAGTGCTCTCTGGCCGCCACGCATGCGCAGTGCGCTCTGGCGGCCACGCATACGCAGTGCGCTCTGGCCGTCACGCATGCGCAGTGCGCTCTGGCCGACATGAATGCGCAGTGCGCTCTGGCCCCCACGCATGCGCAGTGCGCTCTGGCCGCCACGCATGCGCAGTGCGCTCTGGCCGCCACGCATGAGAAAGAACAACAACCCGGGTAATGGCAGTCCTTATATAGCCTGGTTGCCCCGCCTCTGACGTGGTCTATTTTCTTTCGACAATCACCGCACATGAGGTGGCGCTCATCTATTGGCTCTCGCCATTGACACCTATGAGGTCGTGCTCATCTATTGGCTCCCGCCAATCACCCCATATGAGGTCTCTCTATCATGGCCACCACGTATGCGCAATGCGCTCTGGCCCCCACGCATGCGCAGTGCGCTCTGGCCGCCACGCATGCGCAGTGCGCTCTAGCCGCCACGCATGTGCAATGAGTTCTGGCCGCCACACATTCGCAATGCACTCTGGCCTCCATGCATGCGCAGTGCGCTCTGGCCGCCACGCATGCGCAGTGTGCCTTGGCCGCCACTAATGCGCAGTGCCCTCTGGCCGCCACGCATGCGCAGTGCGCTCTGGCCGCCACGCATGCGCTGTGCGCTCTAGCTGCCACACATGCGCAATGCGCTCTGGCCGCCATCCATGCACAGTGCGCTCTGGCCGCCACGCATACGCAATGAGCTCTGGCCTCCACGCATGCGCAATGTGCTCTGGGCGCCACGCATGCGCAGTGCGCTCTGGCCGCCACGCATTCGCAATGCGCTCTGGCCGCCACTCATGCGCAATGCGCTCTGGCCCCCACGCATGAGAAAGAACAACAACCCGGGTAATGGTAGTTCATATATAGCCTGGTTGCCCCGCTTTTGACGTGCTCTATTGGCTCTCGCCAATCACCCCATATGAGGTGGCGCTCATCAATTGGCTCCCGCCAATCAACCCATATGAGGTCTCTCTATCAAGGCCACCACGTATGCGCAATGGGCTCTGGCCGCCACGCATGCACAATGCGCTCTGGCCGCCACGCATGTGCAGTGCTCTCTGGCCGCCACGCATGCGCAGTGCGCTCTGGCCGCCACGCATGCGCAGTGCGCTCTGGCCGCCACGCATGCGCAATGAGCTCTGGCCGCCACACATGCGCAATGTGCTCTGGCCGCCATGCATGCGCAGTGCGCTCTGGCCGCCACGCATGCGCAATGTGCTCTGGGCGCCACGCATTCGCAGTGCACTCTGGCCGGCACGCATTCGCAATACGCTCTGGCCGCCACACATGCGCAATGCACTTGGCCACCACGCATGAGAAAGAACAACAACCCGGGTAATGGCAGTTCTTATATAGAGTGGTTGCCCCGCTTCTGACGTGCTCTATTGGCTCTCGCCAATCACCCCATATGAGGTGGTGCTCATCAATTGGCTCTCGCCAATCACCCCATATGAGGTCGCACTCATCTATTGGCTCCCGCCAATCACCCCATATGAGGTGTCTCTATCATGGCCACCACGTATGCGCAATGCGCTCTGGCCGCCACGCATGCGCAATGCGCTCTGGCCTCCACGCATGCGCAATGCACTCTGGCCGACATGAATGCGCAGTGCGCTCTGGCCCCCACGCATGAGAAGTGCGCCTTGGCCAACACGCATGCGCAGTGCGCTCTGGCCGACATGAATGCACAGTGCGCTCTGGCCCCCACGCATGCGCAGTGCGCTATGGCCCGATCGCATGAGCAATGCGCTCTGGCCGCCAGGCATGCGCAGTGCGCTCTGGCCGCCACGCATGCGCTGTCTGCTCTGGCCCCCACGCATGCGCAGTGCGCTCTGGCCGCCACGCATGCGCAGTGCGCTCTGGCCCCCACGCATGCGCAATGCGCTCTGGCCGCCACGCAAGCGCAGTGCGCCTAGGCCGCCACGAATGCGCAGTGCGCTCTGGTCGCCACGCATGCGTAGTGCGCCTTGGCCAACACGCATGCGCAATGTGCTCTGGGCGCCACGCATGCGCAGTGCACTCTGGCCGGCACGCATTCGCAATGCGCTCTGGCCGCCACACATGCGCAATGCACTTGGCCACCACGCATGAGAAAGAACAACAACCCGGGTAATGGCAGTTCTTATATAGAGTGGTTGCCCCGCTTCTGACGTGCTCTATTGGCTCTCGCCAATCACCCCATATGAGGTGGTGCTCATCAATTGGCTCTCGCCAATCACCCCATATGAGGTCGCACTCATCTATTGGCTCCCGCCAATCACCCCATATGAGGTGTCTCTATCATGGCCACCACGTATGCGCAATGCGCTCTGGCCGCCACGCATGCGCAATGCGCTCTGGCCCCCACGCATGCGCAATTCGCTCTGGCCGCCACGCAAGCGCAGTGCGCCTTGGCCGCCACGAATGCGCAGTGCTCTCTGGTCGCCACGCATGCGTAGTGCGCCTTGGCCAACACGCATGCGCAGTGCGCTCTGGCCGCCACGCATGCGCAGTGCACCTTGGCCGCCACGAATGCGCTGTCCCTCTGGTCGCCACGCATGCGCAGTGCTCCTTGGCGAACAAGCATGCGCAGTGCGCTCTGGCCGCCACGCATGCGCAATGCGCTCTGGCAGCCACGCATGCGCAATGCGCTCTGGCCGGCATGCATGCGCAGTGCGCTCTGGCCGCCACGCATGCGCTGTGCGCTCTGGCCGCCACGCATGCGCAGTGGGCTCTGTCCGCCACGCACGCGCAGTGCGCTCTGGCCCCCACGCATGCGCAGTGCGCTCTGGCCGCCACGCATGCGCTGTGCGCTCTGGCCGCCACGCATGCACAAGGCGCTCTGTCCGCCACGCATGCGCGGTGCGATCTGGCCCCCACGCATGCGCAGTGCGCTCTGGCCGCCACACAAGCGCAGTGCACTCTGACTGCCATGCATGTGCAGTGCGCTCTGGCCGCCACGCATGCCCAGTGCGCTCTGGCTGGCACGCATGCGCAGTGCGCTCTGGCTGCCACACATGCGCAATGCGCACTGGCAGCCACGCATGCGCAATGCGCTCTGGCCGCCCCGCATGAGAAAGAACAACAACCCAGGTAATGGCAGTCTCCATATGAGGTGGCGCTCATATATTGGCTCTCGCCAATCACACCTTAGATGTCGCGCTCATCTATTGGCTCCCGCCAATCACCCCATATGAAGTCTCTCTGTCATGGCTACCACGTATGCGCAATGCGCACTTGCCGCCACGCTTGCGCAATGCTCTCTGGCCTCCATGCATGCGCAATGCGCTCTGGCCGCCATGCATGAGAAAGAACAGCAACCCGGGTAATGGCTGTCCTTATATAGCCTGGTTTCCCCGCCTCTGACGTGGTCTATTGGCTCTCGCCAATCACCCAACATGTGGTCTCTCTGTCATGTCCACAACGTATGCGCAATGCGCTCTGGCCGTGAAGCATGGACAATGCGCTCTGGCCGCCACGCATGAGCAATGCTCTCTGGCCGCCACGCATGCGCACTGCGCTCTGGCCGCCATGCATGCGCAATGCGCTCTGGCCCCGACGCATGCGCTGTGCGCTCTGGCCATCACGCAAGCGCAGTCGCTCTGGCCGCCACGCATGCGCAGTGCGCTCTGGCCGCCACGCATGCGCAGTGCTCTATTGCCGCAACGCATGCGCATTGCGCTCTGGCAGCCACGCATGCGCAATGCGCTCTGGCCGCCACTCATGAGAAAGAACAACAACCCGGGTAATGGCAGTGCTTATATAGCCTGGTTGCCCCGCCTCTGACGTGGTCTATTGGCTCTCGCCAATCACCGCATATGAGGTCTCTCTGTCATGGCCACCACGTATGCGCAATGCGCTCTGGCCGCCAAGTATGCGCAATGCTTTCTGGCCGCCACGCATGCGAAGTGCGCTCTGGCCGGCACGCATGAGAAAGAACAACAACCCGGGTAATGGCAGTCCCCATATGAGGTGGCGCTCATCTATTGGCTCTCACCAATCACCCCATATGAGGTGGTGCTCATCTATTGGCTCCCGACAATCACCCCATATAGGTCACTCTGTCATGGCCGCCACGCATGCGAAATGCGCTCTGGCCGCCACGCATGAGAAAGAACAACAACCCGGGTAATGGCAGTCCTTATATAGCCTGGTTGCCCCGCCTCTGACGTGGTCTATTTTCTTTCGACAATCACCGCACATGAGGTGGCGCTCATCTATTGGCTCTCGCCATTGACACCTATGAGGTCGTGCTCATCTATTGGCTCCCGCCAATCACCCCATATGAGGTCTCTCTATCATGGCCACCACGTATGCGCAATGCCCTCTGCCCGCCACGCAAGCGTGGTGCGCTCTGGCCACCACGCAGGCGCAATGCGCTCTGGCCGCCACTTATGCGCAGTGCGCTCTGGCTGCCACGCATGCGCAGTGCGCTCTGGCCGCCACGCATGCGCAGTGCGCTCTGGCTCGAACGCATGAGCAATGCGCTCTGGCCGCCATGCATGTGCAGTGCGCTCTGGCCGCCACTTATGCGCAGTGCGCCTTGGCCGCCACGAATGCGCAGTGCGCTCTGGTCGCCACGCATGCGCAGTGCGCCTTGGCTGCCACGCATGCGATGTGCGCTCTGGCCGCGACGCATGCGCAGTGCGCGCTGGCCGCCAGTCATGTGCAGTGCGCTATGGCCGCCACGCATGCGCAATGAGCTCTGGCCTCCATGCATGCGCATTGTGCTCTGGGCGCCACGCATGCGCAGTGCGCTCTGGCCGCCACGCATTCGCAATGCGCTCTGGCCGCCACACATGCGCAATGCGCTTGGCCACCACGCATGAGAAAGAACAACAACCCGGGTAATGGTAGTTCTTATATAGCGTGGTTGCACCGCTTCTGACGTGCTCTATTGGCTCTCGCCAATCACCCCATATGAGGTGGCGCTCATCAATTGGCTCTCGCCAATCACCACATATGAGGTAGCACTCATCTATTGGCACCCGCCAATCACCCCATATGAGGTCTATCTATCATGGCCACCACGTATGCGCAATGCGCTCTGGCCGACACGCATGCGCAATGCGCTCTGGCCCCCACGCATGCGCAGTGCTCTCTGGCCGCCACGCATGCGCAGTGCGCTCTGGCCGCCACGCATGCTCAATGAGCTCTGGCCGCCACACATGCGCAATGTGCTCTGGCCGCCATGCATGCGCAGTGCGCTCTGGCCGCCACGCATGCGCAATGAGCTCTGGCCTCCACGCATGCGCAATGTGCTCTGGGCGCCACGATGCGCAGTGCGCTCTGGCCCCCACGCATGTGCAGTGCGCTCTGGCCGCCACGCATGCGCAGTGTGCCTTGGCCACCACGAATGCGCAGTGCGCTCTAGTCGCCACGCATGCGCAGTGCTCCTTGGCCAATACGCATGCGCAGTGCGCTCTGGCGGCCACGCCTGCGCAGTGCGCTCTTGCTGTCACGCATGCGCAGTGCGCTCTGGCCGACATGAATGCGCAGTGCGCTCTGGCCCCCACGCATGCGCAGTGCGCTCTGGCCGCCACGCATGAGAAAGAACAACCCGGGTAATGGCAGACCCCATATGAGATGGCGCTCATCTATTGGCTCTCACCAATCACCCCATATGAGGTTGTGCTCATCTATTGGCTCCCGCCAATCACCCCATATAGGTCACTCTGTCATGGCCGCCACGCATGCGAAATGCGCTCTGGCCGCCACGCATGAGAAAGAACAACAACCCGGGTAATGGCAGTCCTTATATAGCCTGGTTGCCCCGCCTCTGACGTGGTCTATTTTCTTTCGACAATCACCGCACATGAGGTCGCGCTCATCTATTGGCTCCCGCCAATCGCCCCATATGAGGTCACTCTGTCATGGCTACCAAGTATGCGCAAAGTGCTCTGGCCGCCACGCATGCGCAGTGCGACTTGGCCGCCATGCATGCGCAGTGCGCACTGGCCGCCACGAATGCGCAGTGCACCTTCGCCGCCACGAATGCGCAGTGCGCTCTGGTCACCACGCATGCGCAGTGCGCCTTGGCCGCCATGCATGCGATGTGCGCTCTGGCTGCCACGCATGCACAGTGTGCTCTGGCCACCAGGCATGCGCAGTGCGCTCTGGCCGCCACGCATGCGCAATGCGCTCTGGCCCCCACTCATGCGCAGTGTGCTATGGCCGCCACTCATGCGCAGTGCGCTCTGGCCGCCACGCATGCGCAGTGCGCTCTCGCCGCCACGGATGCGCAATGAGCTCTGGCCGCCACACATGCGCAATGCGCTCTGGCCGCCATGCATGCACATTGCGCTCTGGCCGCCACGCATACGCAATGAGCTCTGGCCTCCACGCATGCGCAATATGCTCTGGGCGCCACGCATGAGCAGTGTGCTCTGGCCGCCACGCATTCGCAATGCGCTCTGGCCGCCACTCATGCGCAATGCGATCTGGCCACCACGCATGAGAAAGGACAACAACCCGGGTAATGGTAGTTCTTATATAACCTGGTTGCCCCGCTTTTGACGTGCTCTATTGGCTCTCGCCAATCACCCCATATGAGGTGGCGCTCATCAATTGGCTCTCGACAATCACCCCATATGAGGTCGCACTCAACTCTTGGCTCCCGCCAATCACCCCATATGAGGTCTCTCTATCATGGCCACCACGTATGCGCAATGAGCTCTGGCCGCCACGCTTGTGCAATGCGCTCTGGCCGACACGCATGCGCAGTGCTCTCTGGCCGCCACGCATGCGCAGTGCGCTCTGGCCGCCACGCATGCGCAATGAGCTCTGGCCGCCACACATGCGCAATGTGCTCTGGCCGCCATGCATGCGCAGTGAGCTCTGGCCGCCACGCATGCGCAATGAGCTCCGGCCTCCACGCATGCGCAATGTGCTCTGGGCGCCACGCATGCGCAGTGCGCTCTGGCCGGCATGCATTCGCAATGCGCTGTGGCCGCCACACATGCGCAATTCGCTTGGCCACCACGCATGAGAAAGAACAACAACCCGGATAATGGTAGTTCTTATATAGAGTGGTTGCCCCGCTTCTGACGTGCTCTATTGGCTCTCGCCAATCACCCCATATGAGGTGGTGCTCATCAATTGGCTCTCGCCAATCACCCCATATGAGGTTGCACTCATCTATTGGCTCCCGCCAATCACCCCATATGAGGTGTCTCTATCATGGCCACCACGTATGCGCAATGCGCTCTGGCCGCCACGCATGCGCAGTGCTCTCTGGCCGCCACGCATGCGCAGTGCGCTCTGGCGGCCACGCATACGCAGTGCGCTCTGGCCGTCACGCATGCGCAGTGCGCTCTGGCCGACATGAATGCGCAGTGCGCTCTGGCCCCCACGCATGCGCAGTGCGCTCTGGCCGCCACGCATGCGCAGTGCGCTCTGGCCGCCACGCATGAGAAAGAACAACAACCCGGGTAATGGCAGTCCCCATATGAGGTGGCGCTCATCTATTGGCTCTTACCAATCACCCCATATGAGGTGCTGCTCATCTATTGGCTCCCGCCAATCACCCCATATAGGTCACTCTGTCATGGCCGCCACGCATGCGAAATGCGCTCTGGCCGCCACGCATGAGAAAGAACAACAACCCGGGTAATGGCAGTCCTTATATAGCCTGGTTGCCCCGCCTCTGACGTGGTCTATTTTCTTTCGACAATCACCGCACATGAGGTGGCGCTCATCTATTGGCTCTCGCCATTGACACCTATGAGGTCGTGCTCATCTATTGGCTCCCGCCAATCACCCCATATGAGGTCTCTCTATCATGGCCACCACGTATGCGCAATGCGCTCTGGCCCCCACGCATGCGCAGTGCGCTCTGGCAGTCACGCATGCGCAGTGCGCTCTGGCCGCCACGCATGCGCAGTGCGCTCTAGCCGCCACGCATGTGCAATGAGTTCTGGCCGCCACACATTCGCAATGCACTCTGGCCTCCATGCATGCGCAGTGCGCTCTGGCCGCCACGCATGCGCAGTGCGCCTTGGCCGCCACTAATGCGCAGTGCCCTCTGGCCGCCACGCATGCGCAGTGCGCTCTGGCCGCCACGCATGCGCTGTGCGCTCTGGCTGCCACACATGCGCAATGCGCTCTGGCCGCCATCCATGCACAGTGCGCTCTGGCCGCCACGCATACGCAATGAGCTCTGGCCTCCACGCATGCGCAATGTGCTCTGGGCGCCACGCATGCGCAGTGCGCTCTGGCCGCCACGCATTCGCAATGCGCTCTGGCCGCCACTCATGCGCAATGCGCTCTGGCCCCCACGCATGAGAAAGAACAACAACCCGGGTAATGGTAGTTCTTATATAGCCTGGTTGCCCCGCTTTTGACGTGCTCTATTGGCTCTCGCCAATCACCCCATATGAGGTGGCGCTCATCAATTGGCTCCCGCCAATCAACCCATATGAGGTCTCTCTATCAAGGCCACCACGTATGCGCAATGGGCTCTGGCCGCCACGCATGCGCAATGCGCTCTGGCCGCCACGCATGTGCAGTGCTCTCTGGCCGCCACGCATGCGCAGTGCGCTCTGGCCGCCACGCATGCGCAGTGCGCTCTGGCCGCCACGCATGCGCAATGAGCTCTGGCCGCCACACATGCGCAATGTGCTCTGGCCGCCATGCATGCGCAGTGCGCTCTGGCCGCCACGCATGCGCAATGAGCTCCGGCCTCCAGGCATGCGCAATGTGCTCTGGGCGCCACGCATGCGCAGTGCACTCTGGCCGGCACGCATTCGCAATGCGCTCTGGCCGCCACACATGCGCAATGCACTTGGCCACCACGCATGAGAAAGAACAACAACCCGGGTAATGGCAGTTCTTATATAGAGTGGTTGCCCCGCTTCTGACGTGCTCTATTGGCTCTCGCCAATCACCCCATATGAGGTGGTGCTCATCAATTGGCTCTCGCCAATCACCCCATATGAGGTCGCACTCATCTATTGGCTCCCGCCAATCACCCCATATGAGGTGTCTCTATCATGGCCACCACGTATGCGCAATGCGCTCTGGCCGCCACGCATGCGCAATGCGCTCTGGCCTCCACGCATGCGCAATGCACTCTGGCCGACATGAATGCGCAGTGCGCTCTGGCCCCCACGCATGAGAAGTGCGCCTTGGCCAACACGCATGCGCAGTGCGCTCTGGCCGACATGAATGCACAGTGCGCTCTGGCCCCCACGCATGCGCAGTGCGCTATGGCCCGATCGCATGAGCAATGCGCTCTGGCCGCCAGGCATGCGCAGTGCGCTCTGGCCGCCACGCATGCGCTGTCTGCTCTGGCCGCCACGCATGCGCAGTGCGCTCTGGCCGCCACGCATGCGCAGTGCGCTCTGGCCCCCACGCATGCGCAATGCGCTCTGGCCGCCACAAGCGCAGTGCGCCTTGGCCGCCACGAATGCGCAGTGCTCTCTGGTCGCCACGCATGCGTAGTGCGCCTTGGCCAACACGCATGCGCAGTGCGCTCTGGCCGCGACGCATGCGCAGTGCTCCTTGGCCGCCACGAATGCGCTGTCCCTCTGGTCGCCACGCATGCGCAGTGCTCCTTGGCGAACAAGCATGCGCAGTGCGCTCTGGCCGCCACGCATGCGCAGAGCGCTCTGGCCGCCACGCATGCGCAATGCGCTCTGGCAGCCACGCATGCGCAATGCGCTCTGGCCGGCATGCATGCGCAGTGCGCTCTGGCCGCCACGCATGCGCTGTGCGCTCTGGCCGCCACGCATGCGCAGTGGGCTCTGTCCGCCACGCACGCGCAGTGCGCTCTGGCCCCCACGCATGCGCAGTGCGCTCTGGCCGCCACGCATGCGCTGTGCGCTCTGGCCGCCACGCATGCACAAGGCGCTCTGTCCGCCACGCATGCGCGGTGCGATCTGGCCCCCACGCATGCGCAGTGCGCTCTGGCCGCCACACAAGGGCAGTGCACTCTGACTGCCACGCATGTGCAGTGCGCTCTGGCCGCCACGCATGCCCAGTGCGCTCTGGCTGGCACGCATGCGCAGTGCGCTCTGGCTGCCACACATGCGCAATGCGCACTGGCAGCCACGCATGCGCAATGCGCTCTGGCCGCCCCGCATGAGAAAGAACAACAACCCAGGTAATGGCAGTCCCCATATGAGGTGGCGCTCATATATTGGCTCTCGCCAATCACACCTTAGATGTCGCGCTCATCTATTGGCTCCCGCCAATCACCCCATATGAGGTCTCTCTGTCATGGCTACCACGTATGCGCAATGCGCACTTGCCGCCACGCTTGCGCAATGCTCTCTGGCCTCCATGCATGCACAATGCGCTCTGGCCGCCATGCATGAGAAAGAACAACAACCCGGGTAATGGCTGTCCTTATATAGCCTGGTTTCCCCGCCTCTGAGGTGGTCTATTGGCTCTCGCCAATCACCCAACATGTGGTCTCTCTGTCATGTCCACAACGTATGCGCAATGCGCTCTGGCCGTGAAGCATGGACAATGCGCTCTGGCCGCCACGCATGAGCAATGCTCTCTGGCCGCCACGCATGCGCAATGCGCTCTGGCCGCCACTCATGAGAAAGAACAACAACCCGGGTAATGGCAGTGCTTATATAGCCTGGTTGCCCCGCCTATGACGTGGTCTATTGGCTCTCGCCAATCACCGCATATGAGGTCTCTCTGTCATGGCCACCACGTATGCGCAATGCGCTCTGGCCGCCAAGTATGCGCAATGCTTTCTGGCCGCCACGCATGCGAAGTGCGCTCTGGCCGGCACGCATGAGAAAGAACAACAACCCGGGTAATGGCAGTCCCCATATGAGGTGGCGCTCATCTATTGGCTCTCACCAATCACCCCATATGAGGTGGTGCTCATCTATTGGCTCCCGACAATCACCCCATATAGGTCACTCTGTCATGGCCGCCACGCATGCGAAATGCGCTCTGGCCGCCACGCATGAGAAAGAACAACAACCCGGGTAATGGCAGTCCTTATATAGCCTGGTTGCCCCGCCTCTGACGTGGTCTATTTTCTTTCGACAATCACCGCACATGAGGTGGCGCTCATCTATTGGCTCTCGCCATTGACACCTATGAGGTCGTGCTCATCTATTGGCTCCCGCCAATCACCCCATATGAGGTCTCTCTATCATGGCCACCACGTATGCGCAATGCGCTCTGGCCCCCACGCATGCGCAGTGCGCTCTGGCAGTCACGCATGCGCAGTGCGCTCTGGCCGCCACGCATGCGCAGTGCGCTCTAGCCGCCACGCATGTGCAATGAGTTCTGGCCGCCACACATTCGCAATGCACTCTGGCCTCCATGCATGCGCAGTGCGCTCTGGCCGCCACGCATGCGCAGTGCGCCTTGGCCGCCACTAATGCGCAGTGCCCTCTGGCCGCCACGCATGCGCAGTGCGCTCTGGCCGCCACGCATGCGCTGTGCGCTCTGGCTGCCACACATGCGCAATGCGCTCTGGCCGCCATCCATGCACAGTGCGCTCTGGCCGCCACGCATACGCAATGAGCTCTGGCCTCCACGCATGCGCAATGTGCTCTGGGCGCCACGCATGCGCAGTGCGCTCTGGCCGCCACGCATTCGCAATGCGCTCTGGCCGCCACTCATGCGCAATGCGCTCTGGCCCCCACGCATGAGAAAGAACAACAACCCGGGTAATGGTAGTTCTTATATAGCCTGGTTGCCCCGCTTTTGACGTGCTCTATTGGCTCTCGCCAATCACCCCATATGAGGTGGCGCTCATCAATTGGCTCCCGCCAATCAACCCATATGAGGTCTCTCTATCAAGGCCACCACGTATGCGCAATGGGCTCTGGCCGCCACGCATGCGCAATGCGCTCTGGCCGCCACGCATGTGCAGTGCTCTCTGGCCGCCACGCATGCGCAGTGCGCTCTGGCCGCCACGCATGCGCAGTGCGCTCTGGCCGCCACGCATGCGCAATGAGCTCTGGCCGCCACACATGCGCAATGTGCTCTGGCCGCCATGCATGCGCAGTGCGCTCTGGCCGCCACGCATGCGCAATGAGCTCCGGCCTCCACGCATGCGCAATGTGCTCTGGGCGCCACGCATTCGCAGTGCACTCTGGCCGGCACGCATTCGCAATGCGCTCTGACCGCCACACATGCGCAATGCACTTGGCCACCACGCATGAGAAAGAACAACAACCCGGGTAATGGCAGTTCTTATATAGAGTGGTTGCCCCGCTTCTGACGTGCTCTATTGGCTCTCGCCAATCACCCCATATGAGGTGGTGCTCATCAATTGGCTCTCGCCAATCACCCCATATGAGGTCGCACTCATCTATTGGCTCCCGCCAATCACCCCATATGAGGTGTCTCTATCATGGCCACCACGTATGCGCAATGCGTTCTGGCCGCCACGCATGCGCAATGCGCTCTGGCCTCCACGCATGCGCAATGCACTCTGGCCGACATGAATGCGCAGTGCGCTCTGGCCCCCACGCATGAGAAGTGCGCCTTGGCCAACACGCATGCGCAGTGAGCTCTGGCCGACATGAATGCACAGTGCGCTCTGGCCCCCACGCATGCGCAGTGCGCTATGGCCCGATCGCATGAGCAATGCGCTCTGGCCGCCACGCATGCGCAGTGCGCTCTGGCCCCCACGCATGCGCAATGCGCTCTGGCCGCCACGCAAGCACAGTGCGCCTAGGCCGCCACGAATGCGCAGTGCGCTCTGGTCGCCACGCATGCGTAGTGCGCCTTGGCCAACACGCATGCGCAATGTGCTCTGGGCGCCACGCATGCGCAGTGCACTCTGGCCGGCACGCATTCGCAATGCGCTCTGGCCGCCACACATGCGCAATGCACTTGGCCACCACGCATGAGAAAGAACAACAACCCGGGTAATGGCAGTTCTTATATAGAGTGGTTGCCCCGCTTCTGACGTGCTCTATTGGCTCTCGCCAATCACCCCATATGAGGTGGTGCTCATTAATTGGCTCTCGCCAATCACCCCATATGAGGTCGCACTCATCTATTGGCTCCCGCCAATCACCCCATATGAGGTGTCTCTATCATGGCCACCACGTATGCGCAATGCGCTCTGGCCGCCACGCATGCGCAATGCGCTCTGGCCTCCACGCATGCGCAATGCACTCTGGCCGACATGAATGCGCAGTGCGCTCTGGCCCCCACGCATGAGAAGTGTGCCTTGGCCAACACGCATGCGCAGTGCGCTCTGGCCGACATGAATGCACAGTGCGCTCTGGCCCCCACGCATGCGCAGTGCGCTATGGCCCGATCGCATGAGCAATGCGCTCTGGCCGCCAGGCATGCGCAGTGCGCTCTGGCCGCCACGCATGCGCTGTCTGCTCTGGCCGCCACGCATGCGCAGTGCGCTCTGGCCGCCACGCATGCGCAGTGCGCTCTGGCCCCCACGCATGCGCAATGCGCTCTGGCCGCCACGCAAGCGCAGTGCGCCTTGGCCGCCACGAATGCGCAGTGCTCTCTGGTCGCCACGCATGCGTATTGCGCCTTGGCCAACACGCATGCGCAGTGCGCTCTGGCCGCGACGCATGCGCAGTGCTCCTTGGCCGCCACGAATGCGCTGTCCCTCTGGTCGCCACGCATGCGCAGTGCTCCTTGGCGAACAAGCATGCGCAGTGCGCTCTGGCCGCCACGCATGCGCAGAGCGCTCTGGCCGCCACGCATGCGCAATGCGCTCTGGCAGCCACGCATGCGCAATGCGCTCTGGCCGGCATGCATGCGCAGTGCGCTCTGGCCGCCACGCATGCGCTGTGCGCTCTGGCCGCCACGCATGCGCAGTGGGCTCTGTCCGCCAAGCACGCGCAGTGCGCTCTGGCCCCCACGCATGCGCAGTGCGCTCTGGCCGCCACGCATGCGCTGTGCGCTCTGGCCGCCACGCATGCACAAGGCGCTCTGTCCGCCACGCATGCGCGGTGCGATCTGGCCCCCACGCATGCGCAGTGCGCTCTGGCCGCCACACAAGCGCAGTGCACTCTGACTGCCATGCATGTGCAGTGCGCTCTGGCCGCCACGCATGCCCAGTGCGCTCTGGCTGGCACGCATGCGCAGTGCGCTCTGGCTGCCACACATGCGCAATGCGCACTGGCAGCCACGCATGCGCAATGCGCTCTGGCCGCCCCGCATGAGAAAGAACAACAACCCAGGTAATGGCAGTCCCCATATGAGGTGGCGCTCATATATTGGCTCTCGCCAATCACACCTTAGATGTCGCGCTCATCTATTGGCTCCCGCCAATCACCCCATATGAGGTCTCTCTGTCATGGCTACCACGTATGCGCAATGCGCACTTGCCGCCACGCATGCGCAATGCTCTCTGGCCTCCATGCATGCGCAATGCGCTCTGGCCGCCATGCATGAGAAAGAACAACAACCCGGGTAATGGCTGTCCTTATATAGCCTGGTTTCCCCGCCTCTGACGTGGTCTATTGGCTCTCGCCAATCACCCAACATGTGGTCTCTCTGTCATGTCCACAACGTATGCGCAATGCGCTCTGGCCGTGAAGCATGGACAATGCGCTCTGGCCGCCACGCATGAGCAATGCTCTCTGGCCGCCACGCATGCGCAGTGCGCTCTGGCCGCCATGCATGCGCAATGCTCTCTGGCCCCGACGCATGCGCAGTGCGCTCTGGCCATCACGCAAGCGCAGTCGCTCTGGCCGCCACGCATGCGCAGTGCGCTCTGGCCGCCATGCCTGCGCAGTGCGCTCTGGCCGCCACGCATGCGCAGTGCTCTATTGCCGCAACGCATGCGCATTGCGCTCTGGCAGCCACGCATGCGCAATGCGCTCTGGCCGCCACTCATGAGAAAGAACAACAACCCGGGTAATGGCAGTGCTTATATAGCCTGGTTGCCCCGCCTCTGACGTGGTCTATTGGCTCTCGCCAATCACCGCATATGAGGTCTCTCTGTCATGGCCACCACGTATGCGCAATGCGCTCTGGCCGCCAAGTATGCGCAATGCTTTCTGGCCGCCACGCATGCGAAGTGCGCTCTGGCCGGCACGCATGAGAAAGAACAACAACCCGGGTAATGGCAGTCCCCATATGAGGTGGCGCTCATCTATTGGCTCTCACCAATCACCCCATATGAGGTGGTGCTCATCTATTGGCTCCCGACAATCACCCCATATAGGTCACTCTGTCATGGCCGCCACGCATGCGAAATGCGCTCTGGCCGCCACGCATGAGAAAGAACAACAACCCGGGTAATGGCAGTCCTTATATAGCCTGGTTGCCCCGCCTCTGACGTGGTCTATTTTCTTTCGACAATCACCGCACATGAGGTGGCGCTCATCTATTGGCTCTCGCCATTGACACCTATGAGGTCGTGCTCATCTATTGGCTCCCGCCAATCACCCCATATGAGGTCTCTCTATCATGGCCACCACGTATGCGCAATGCCCTCTGCCCGCCACGCAAGCGTGGTGCGCTCTGGCCACCACGCAGGCGCAATGCGCTCTGGCCGCCACTTATGCGCAGTGCGCTCTGGCTGCCACGCATGCGCAGTGCGCTCTGGCCGCCACGCATGCGCAGTGCGCTCTGGCTCGAACGCATGAGCAATGCGCTCTGGCCGCCATGCATGTGCAGTGCGCTCTGGCCGCCACTTATGCGCATTGCGCCTTGGCCGCCACGAATGCGCAGTGCGCTCTGGTCGCCACGCATGCGCAGTGCGCCTTGGCCGCCACGCATGCGATGTGCGCTCTGGCCGCGACGCATGCGCAGTGCGCGCTGGCCGCCAGTCATGTGCAGTGCGCTATGGCCGCCACGCATGCGCAATGAGCTCTGGCCTCCATGCATGCGCATTGTGCTCTGGGCGCCACGCATGCGCAGTGCGCTCTGGCCGCCACGCATTCGCAATGCGCTCTGGCCG
Organism: Sorex araneus; assembly: GCF_027595985.1. Taxonomy (NCBI): domain Eukaryota; kingdom Metazoa; phylum Chordata; class Mammalia; order Eulipotyphla; family Soricidae; genus Sorex; species Sorex araneus. Next base: position 74,071,899 of record NC_073305.1, on the reverse strand, counting down.
CCACACATGCGCAATGCGCTTGGCCACCACGCATGAGAAAGAACAACAACCCGGGTAATGGTAGTTCTTATATAGCGTGGTTGCACCGCTTCTGACGTGCTCTATTGGCTCTCGCCAATCACCCCATATGAGGTGGCGCTCATCAATTGGCTCTCGCCAATCACCACATATGAGGTAGCACTCATCTATTGGCACCCGCCAATCACCCCATATGAGGTCTATCTATCATGGCCACCACGTATGCGCAATGCGCTCTGGCCGACACGCATGCGCAATGCGCTCTGGCCCCCACGCATGCGCAGTGCTCTCTGGCCGCCACGCATGCGCAGTGCGCTCTGGCCGCCACGCATGCTCAATGAGCTCTGGCCGCCACACATGCGCAATGTGCTCTGGCCGCCATGCATGCGCAGTGCGCTCTGGCCGACATGAATGCGCAGTGCGCTCTGGCCCCCACGCATGCGCAGTGCGCTCTGGCCGCCACGCATGAGAAAGAACAACCCGGGTAATGGCAGACCCCATATGAGATGGCGCTCATCTATTGGCTCTCACCAATCACCCCATATGAGGTTGTGCTCATCTATTGGCTCCCGCCAATCACCCCATATAGGTCACTCTGTCATGGCCGCCACGCATGCGAAATGCGCTCTGGCCGCCACGCATGAGAAAGAACAACAACCCGGGTAATGGCAGTCCTTATATAGCCTGGTTGCCCCGCCTCTGACGTGGTCTATTTTCTTTCGACAATCACCGCACATGAGGTCGCGCTCATCTATTGGCTCCCGCCAATCGCCCCATATGAGGTCACTCTGTCATGGCTACCAAGTATGCGCAAAGAGCTCTGGCCGCCACGCATGCGCAGTGCGACTTGGCCGCCATGCATGCGCAGTGCGCACTGGCCGCCACGAATGCGCAGTGCACCTTCGCCGCCACGAATGCGCAGTGCGCTCTGGTCACCACGCATGCGCAGTGCGCCTTGGCCGCCACGCATGCGATGTGCGCTCTGGCTGCCACGCATGCACAGTGTGCTCTGGCCACCAGGCATGCGCAGTGCGCTCTGGCCGCCACGCATGCGCAATGCGCTCTGGCCCCCACTCATGCGCAGTGTGCTCTGGCCGCCACTCATGCGCAGTGCGCTCTGGCCGCCACGCATGCGCAGTGCGCTCTCGCCGCCACGGATGCGCAATGAGCTCTGGCCGCCACACATGCGCAATGCGCTCTGGCCGCCATGCATGCACATTGCGCTCTGGCCGCCACGCATACGCAATGAGCTCTGGCCTCCACGCATGCGCAATATGCTCTGGGCGCCACGCATGAGCAGTGCGCTCTGGCCGCCACGCATTCGCAATGCGCTCTGGCCGCCACTCATGCGCAATGCGATCTGGCCACCACGCATGAGAAAGGACAACAACCCGGGTAATGGTAGTTCTTATATAACCTGGTTGCCCCGCTTTTGACGTGCTCTATTGGCTCTCGCCAATCACCCCATATGAGGTGGCGCTCATCAATTGGCTCTCGACAATCACCCCATATGAGGTCGCACTCAACTCTTGGCTCCCGCCAATCACCCCATATGAGGTCTCTCTATCATGGCCACCACGTATGCGCAATGAGCTCTGGCCGCCACGCTTGTGCAATGCGCTCTGGCCGACACGCATGCGCAGTGCTCTCTGGCCGCCACGCATGCGCAGTGCGCTCTGGCCGCCACGCATGCGCAATGAGCTCTGGCCGCCACACATGCGCAATGTGCTCTGGCCGCCATGCATGCGCAGTGAGCTCTGGCCGCCACGCATGCGCAATGAGCTCCGGCCTCCACGCATGCGCAATGTGCTCTGGGCGCCACGCATGCGCAGTGCGCTCTGGCCGGCATGCATTCGCAATGCGCTGTGGCCGCCACACATGCGCAATTCGCTTGGCCACCACGCATGAGAAAGAACAACAACCCGGATAATGGTAGTTCTTATATAGAGTGGTTGCCCCGCTTCTGACGTGCTCTATTGGCTCTCGCCAATCACCCCATATGAGGTGGTGCTCATCAATTGGCTCTCGCCAATCACCCCATATGAGGTTGCACTCATCTATTGGCTCCCGCCAATCACCCCATATGAGGTGTCTCTATCATGGCCACCACGTATGCGCAATGCGCTCTGGCCGCCACGCATGCGCAGTGCTCTCTGGCCGCCACGCATGCGCAGTGCGCTCTGGCGGCCACGCATACGCAGTGCGCTCTGGCCGTCACGCATGCGCAGTGCGCTCTGGCCGACATGAATGCGCAGTGCGCTCTGGCCCCCACGCATGCGCAGTGCGCTCTGGCCGCCACGCATGCGCAGTGCGCTCTGGCCGCCACGCATGAGAAAGAACAACAACCCGGGTAATGGCAGTCCCCATATGAGGTGGCGCTCATCTATTGGCTCTTACCAATCACCCCATATGAGGTGCTGCTCATCTATTGGCTCCCGCCAATCACCCCATATAGGTCACTCTGTCATGGCCGCCACGCATGCGAAATGCGCTCTGGCCGCCACGCATGAGAAAGAACAACAACCCGGGTAATGGCAGTCCTTATATAGCCTGGTTGCCCCGCCTCTGACGTGGTCTATTTTCTTTCGACAATCACCGCACATGAGGTGGCGCTCATCTATTGGCTCTCGCCATTGACACCTATGAGGTCGTGCTCATCTATTGGCTCCCGCCAATCACCCCATATGAGGTCTCTCTATCATGGCCACCACGTATGCGCAATGCGCTCTGGCCCCCACGCATGCGCAGTGCGCTCTGGCAGTCACGCATGCGCAGTGCGCTCTGGCCGCCACGCATGCGCAGTGCGCTCTAGCCGCCACGCATGTGCAATGAGTTCTGGCCGCCACACATTCGCAATGCACTCTGGCCTCCATGCATGCGCAGTGCGCTCTGGCCGCCACGCATGCGCAGTGCGCCTTGGCCGCCACTAATGCGCAGTGCCCTCTGGCCGCCACGCATGCGCAGTGCGCTCTGGCCGCCACGCATGCGCTGTGCGCTCTGGCTGCCACACATGCGCAATGCGCTCTGGCCGCCATCCATGCACAGTGCACTCTGGCCGCCACGCATACGCAATGAGCTCTGGCCTCCACGCATGCGCAATGTGCTCTGGGCGCCACGCATGCGCAGTGCGCTCTGGCCGCCACGCATTCGCAATGCGCTCTGGCCGCCACTCATGCGCAATGCGCTCTGGCCCCCACGCATGAGAAAGAACAACAACCCGGGTAATGGTAGTTCTTATATAGCCTGGTTGCCCCGCTTTTGACGTGCTCTATTGGCTCTCGCCAATCACCCCATATGAGGTGGCGCTCATCAATTGGCTCCCGCCAATCAACCCATATGAGGTCTCTCTATCAAGGCCACCACGTATGCGCAATGGGCTCTGGCCGCCACGCATGCGCAATGCGCTCTGGCCGCCACGCATGTGCAGTGCTCTCTGGCCGCCACGCATGCGCAGTGCGCTCTGGCCGCCACGCATGCGCAGTGCGCTCTGGCCGCCACGCATGCGCAATGAGCTCTGGCCGCCACACATGCGCAATGTGCTCTGGCCGCCATGCATGCGCAGTGCGCTCTGGCCGCCACGCATGCGCAATGAGCTCCGGCCTCCACGCATGCGCAATGTGCTCTGGGCGCCACGCATTCGCAGTGCACTCTGGCCGGCACGCATTCGCAATGCGCTCTGGCCGCCACACATGCGCAATGCACTTGGCCACCACGCATGAGAAAGAACAACAACCCGGGTAATGGCAGTTCTTATATAGAGTGGTTGCCCCGCTTCTGACGTGCTCTATTGGCTCTCGCCAATCACCCCATATGAGGTGGTGCTCATCAATTGGCTCTCGCCAATCACCCCATATGAGGTCGCACTCATCTATTGGCTCCCGCCAATCACCCCATATGAGGTGTCTCTATCATGGCCACCACGTATGCGCAATGCGCTCTGGCCGCCACGCATGCGCAATGCGCTCTGGCCTCCACGCATGCGCAATGCACTCTGGCCGACATGAATGCGCAGTGCGCTCTGGCCCCCACGCATGAGAAGTGCGCCTTGGCCAACACGCATGCGCAGTGCGCTCTGGCCGACATGAATGCACAGTGCGCTCTGGCCCCCACGCATGCGCAGTGCGCTATGGCCCGATCGCATGAGCAATGCGCTCTGGCCGCCAGGCATGCGCAGTGCGCTCTGGCCGCCACGCATGCGCTGTCTGCTCTGGCCGCCACGCATGCGCAGTGCGCTCTGGCCGCCACGCATGCGCAGTGCGCTCTGGCCCCCACGCATGCGCAATGCGCTCTGGCCGCCACGCAAGCGCAGTGCGCCTAGGCCGCCACGAATGCGCAGTGCGCTCTGGTCGCCACGCATGCGTAGTGCGCCTTGGCCAACACGCATGCGCAATGTGCTCTGGGCGCCACGCATGCGCAGTGCACTCTGGCCGGCACGCATTCGCAATGCGCTCTGGCCGCCACACATGCGCAATGCACTTGGCCACCACGCATGAGAAAGAACAACAACCCGGGTAATGGCAGTTCTTATATAGAGTGGTTGCCCCGCTTCTGACGTGCTCTATTGGCTCTCGCCAATCACCCCATATGAGGTGGTGCTCATCAATTGGCTCTCGCCAATCACCCCATATGAGGTCGCACTCATCTATTGGCTCCCGCCAATCACCCCATATGAGGTGTCTCTATCATGGCCACCACGTATGCGCAATGCGCTCTGGCCGCCACGCATGCGCAATGCGCTCTGGCCTCCACGCATGCGCAATGCACTCTGGCCGACATGAATGCGCAGTGCGCTCTGGCCCCCACGCATGAGAAGTGCGCCTTGGCCAACACGCATGCGCAGTGCGCTCTGGCCGACATGAATGCACAGTGCGCTCTGGCCCCCACGCATGCGCAGTGCGCTATGGCCCGATCGCATGAGCAATGCGCTCTGGCCGCCAGGCATGCGCAGTGCGCTCTGGCCGCCACGCATGCGCTGTCTGCTCTGGCCGCCACGCATGCGCAGTGCGCTCTGGCCGCCACGCATGCGCAGTGCGCTCTGGCCCCCACGCATGCGCAATGCGCTCTGGCCGCCACGCAAGCGCAGTGCGCCTAGGCCGCCACGAATGCGCAGTGCGCTCTGGTCGCCACGCATGCGTAGTGCGCCTTGGCCAACACGCATGCGCAATGTGCTCTGGGCGCCACGCATGCGCAGTGCACTCTGGCCGGCACGCATTCGCAATGCGCTCTGGCCGCCACACATGCGCAATGCACTTGGCCACCACGCATGAGAAAGAACAACAACCCGGGTAATGGCAGTTCTTATATAGAGTGGTTGCCCCGCTTCTGACGTGCTCTATTGGCTCTCGCCAATCACCCCATATGAGGTGGTGCTCATCAATTGGCTCTCGCCAATCACCCCATATGAGGTCGCACTCATCTATTGGCTCCCGCCAATCACCCCATATGAGGTGTCTCTATCATGGCCACCACGTATGCGCAATGCGCTCTGGCCGCCACGCATGCGCAATGCGCTCTGGCCTCCACGCATGCGCAATGCACTCTGGCCGACATGAATGCGCAGTGCGCTCTGGCCCCCACGCATGAGAAGTGTGCCTTGGCCAACACGCATGCGCAGTGCGCTCTGGCCGACATGAATGCACAGTGCGCTCTGGCCCCCACGCATGCGCAGTGCGCTATGGCCCGATCGCATGAGCAATGCGCTCTGGCCGCCAGGCATGCGCAGTGCGCTCTGGCCGCCACGCATGCGCTGTCTGCTCTGGCCGCCACGCATGCGCAGTGCGCTCTGGCCGCCACGCATGCGCAGTGCGCTCTGGCCCCCACGCATGCGCAATGCGCTCTGGCCGCCACAAGCGCAGTGCGCCTTGGCCGCCACGAATGCGCAGTGCTCTCTGGTCGCCACGCATGCGTAGTGCGCCTTGGCCAACACGCATGCGCAGTGCGCTCTGGCCGCCACGCATGCGCAGTGCACCTTGGCCGCCACGAATGCGCTGTCCCTCTGGTCGCCACGCATGCGCAGTGCTCCTTGGCGAACAAGCATGCGCAGTGCGCTCTGGCCGCCACGCATGCGCAGAGCGCTCTGGCCGCCACGCATGCGCAATGCGCTCTGGCAGCCACGCATGCGCAATGCGCTCTGGCTGGCATGCATGCGCAGTGCGCTCTGGCCGCCACGCATGCGCTGTGCGCTCTGGCCGCCACGCATGCGCAGTGGGCTCTGTCCGCCACGCACGCGCAGTGCGCTCTGGCCCCCACGCATGCGCAGTGCGCTCTGGCCGCCACGCATGCGCTGTGCGCTCTGGCCGCCACGCATGCACAAGGCGCTCTGTCCGCCACGCATGCGCGGTGCGATCTGGACCCCACGCATGCGCAGTGCGCTCTGGCCGCCACACAAGCGCAGTGCACTCTGACTGCCACGCATGTGCAGTGCGCTCTGGCCGCCACGCATGCCCAGTGCGCTCTGGCTGGCACGCATGCGCAGTGCGCTCTGGCTGCCACACATGCGCAATGCGCACTGGCAGCCACGCATGCGCAATGCGCTCTAGCCGCCCCGCATGAGAAAGAACAACAACCCAGGTAATGGCAGTCCCCATATGAGGTGGCGCTCATATATTGGCTCTCGCCAATCACACCTTAGATGTCGCGCTCATCTATTGGCTCCCGCCAATCACCCCATATGAGGTCTCTCTGTCATGGCTACCACGTATGCGCAATGCGCACTTGCCGCCACGCATGCGCAATGCTCTCTGGCCTCCAGGCATGCGCAATGCGCTCTGGCCGCCATGCATGAGAAAGAACAACAACCCGGGTAATGGCTGTCCTTATATAGCCTGGTTTCCCCGCCTCTGACGTGGTCTATTGGCTCTCGCCAATCACCCAACATGTGGTCTCTCTGTCATGTCCACAACGTATGCGCAATGCGCTCTGGCCGTGAAGCATGGACAATGCGCTCTGGCCGCCACGCATGAGCAATGCTCTCTGGCCACCACGCATGCGCAGTGCGCTCTGGCCGCCATGCATGCGCAATGCGCTCTGGCCCCGACGCATGCGCAGTGCGCTCTGGCCATCACGCAAGCGCAGTCGCTCTGGCCGCCACGCATGCGCAGTGCGCTCTGGCCGCCATGCCTGCGCAGTGCGCTCTGGCCGCCACGCATGCGCAGTGCTCTATTGCCGCAACGCATGCGCATTGCGCTCTGGCAGCCACGCATGCGCAATGCGCTCTGGCCGCCACTCATGAGAAAGAACAACAACCCGGGTAATGGCAGTGCTTATATAGCCTGGTTGCCCCGCCTCTGACGTGGTCTATTGGCTCTCGCCAATCACCGCATATGAGGTCTCTCTGTCATGGCCACCACGTATGCGCAATGCGCTCTGGCCGCCAAGTATGCGCAATGCTTTCTGGCCGCCACGCATGCGCAGTGCGCTCTGGCCTCCAAGCATGCGCAGTGCGCTCTGGTCGCCACGCAGGCGCCATGCGCTCTGGGGCCACGCATGCGCAGTGCGCTCTGGCCGCCACGCATGCGCATTGTGCTCTGGCCTCCAAGCATGCGCAGTGCGCTCTGGTCGCCACGCATGAGCAGTGCGCTCTGGCCGCCACGCATGCAAAGTGCGCTCTGGCCGCCTCGCATTCGCAGTGCGCTGTGGGCGCCACGCATGCGCCGTGCGCTCTGGCCGCCTCGCATTCGCAGTGCGCTCTGGCCGCCACGCATGCGCAGTGCGCTCTGGCCGCCACGCATGAGAAAGAACAACAACCCGGGTAATGGCAGTCCTTATATAGCCTGGTTGCCCCGCCTCTGACGTGGTCTATAGCTCTCGCCATCACCCCACATGAGGTCGCGCTCATCTATTGGCTCCCGCCAATCAGCCCATATGAGGTCACTCTGTCATGGCTACCAAGTATGCGCAATGCGCTCTGGCCTCCACGCATGCGCAATGCACTCTGGCCGACATGAATGCACAGTGTGCTCTGGTCGCCACGCATGAGCAGTGCGCTTGGCCAACACGCATGCGCAGTGCGCTCTGGCCGCCACGCATGCGCAGTGCGCCTTGGCCGCCACGAATGCGCAGTCGCTCTGGTCGCCACGCATGCGCGGTGCGCCTTGGCCAACACGCATGCTCAGTGCGCTCTGGCCGCCACGCATGCGCAGTGCGCCTTGGCCAACACGCATGCGCAGTGCGCTCTGCCCGCCACGCATGCGCAGTGCGCCTTGGCCAACACGCATGCGCAGTGCGCTCTGGTCGCCACGCATGCGCAGTGCGCCTTGGCCACACGCATGCGCAGTGCGCTCTGGTCGCCACGCATGCGCAGTGCGCCTTGGCCACCACGCATGCGCAGTGCGCCTTGGCCGCCATGAATGCGCAGTGCGCTCTGGTCGCCACACATGCGCAGTGCGCCTTGGCCAACACGCATGCGCAGTGCTCTCCGGCCGCCACGCATGCGCAGTGCACTCTGGCCGCCACGCATGCGCTGTCTGCTCTGGCCGACAAGCATTCGCAGTGCGCTCTGGCCGCCATGCATGCGCAGTGCGCTCTGGCCGCCACGCATGCGCAGTGCGCCTTGGCTGCCACGCATGCGCAGTGCGCTCTGGTCGCCACGCATGCGCAGTGCGCCTTGGCCAACACGCATGCGCAGTGCGCTCTGGCGGACACGCATGTGCTGTGCGCCTTGGCCGCCATGAATGCGCAGTGCGCTCTGGTCGCCACGCATGCGCAGTGCGCCTTGGCCAACACACATGCGCAGTGCGCTCTGGCAGGCACGCATGCGCAATGCGCTCTGGCCTCCACGCATGCGCAGTGCGTTCTGGCCGCCACGCATGCGCAGTGCGCTCTGGCCGCCACGCATGCGCAGTGCGCCTTGGCCGCCATGAATGCGCAGTGCGCTCTGGCCTCCACGCATGCGCAGTGCGCCTTGGCCGCCACGCATGCGCAGTGCGCTCTGGCCGCCACGCATGCGCAGTGCGCCTTGGCCGCCATGAATGCGCAGTGCGCTCTGGTCGCCACGCATGCGCAGTGCGCTCTGGCCCCCACTTATGCGCAGTGCGCTCTGGCCGCCACGCATGCGCAGTGCGCCTTGGCCGCCATGAATGCGCAGTGCGCTCTGGTCGCCACGCATGCGCAGTGCGCCTTGGCCAACACGCATGCGCAGTGCGCTCTGGCGGCCACGCATGCGCAATGCGCTCTGGCCTCCACGCATGCGCAGTGCGTTCTGGCCGCCACGCATGCGCAGTGCGCTCTGGCCGCCACGCATGCGCAGTGTGCTCTGGCCGCCAGCATGCGCAATGAGCTCTGGCTGCCACGCATGCGCAATGCGCTCTGGCCCCCACGCATGCGCAGTGCGCTCTGGCCGCCACGCATGCGCAGTGCGCCTTGGCCGCCATGAATGCGCAGTGCGCTCTGGTCGCCACGCATGCGCAGTGCGCCTTGGCCAACACGCATGCGCAGTGCGCTCTGGCGGACACGCATGTGCAGTGTGCTCTGGCCGTCACGCATGCGCAGTGCGCTCTGGCCGCTAGGCATGCGCAGTGCGCTCTGGCCGCCATGCATGAGAAAGAACAACAACCCGGGTAATGGCAGTCCCCTTATGAGGTGGCGCTAATCTATTGGCTCTCAGCATGCACCCCATATGAGGTGGTGCTCATCTATTGGCTCCCGCCAATCACCCCATATAGGTCACTCTGTCATGGCCGGCACGCATGCGAAATGCGCTCTGGCCGCCACGCATGAGAAAGAACAACAACCCGGGTAATGGCAGTCCTTATATAGCCTGGTTGCCCCGCCTCTGACGTGGTCTATTGGCTTTCGACAATCACCCCACATGAGTTCGCGCTCATCTATTGGCTCCTGCCAATCACCCCATATGAGGTCACTCTGTCATGGCTACCAAGTATGCGCAATGCGCTCTGGCCGCCACGCATGCGCAATGCGCTCAGGCCCCCACGCATGCGCAATGCGATTTGGCCGCCACAAATGCGCCGTGCGCTCTGGGCGCCACGCATGCGCAGTGCGCCTTGGCCGCCACGAATGCGCAGTGCGCTCTGGTCGCCACGCATGTGCAATGCGCCTTGGCCAAAACGCATGCGCAGTGCTCTCTGGCCGCCATGCATGCGTAGTGCGCTCTGGCCGCCACGTATGCGCTGTCTGCTCTGGCTGACACGCATGCGCAGTGCGCTCTGGCCGCCACAAATGCGCAGTGCACCTTGGCCGACACGCATGCGCAGTGCGCTCTGGCCCCCAAGCATGAGAAAGAACAACAACCCGGGTAATGGCAGTCCTTATATAGCCTGGTTGCCCCGCCTCTGATGTGGTCTATTGGCTTTCGACAATCACCCCACATGAGGTAGCGCTCATCTATTGGCTCCCGCCAATCGCCCCATATGAGGTCACTCTGTCATGGCTACCAAGTATGCGCAAAGTGCTCTGGCCGCCACGCATGCGCAATCCGCACTGGCCGCCACGCATGCGCAATGCACTCTGGCCGCCACGAATGCGCAATGCGCTCTGGCCGTCACGAATGCGCAGTGTGCTCTGGCCGACACGCATGCGCAGTGCGCCTTGGCCGCCATGCATGCGCAGTGCGCTCTGGCCGCCACGAATGCGCAGTGCACCTTCGCCGCCACGAATGCGCAGTGCGCTCTGGTCACCACGCATGCGCAGTGCGCCTTGGCCACCACGCATGCTCAGTGCGCTCTGCCCGCCACGCATGCGCAGTGCGCCTTGGCCAACACGCATGCGCAGTGCGCTCTGCCCGCCACGCATGCGCAGTGCGCCTTGGCCACAACGAATGCGCAGTGCGCTCTGGTCGCCACGCATGCGCAGTGCGCCTTGGCCAACACGCATGCGCAGTGCGCTCTGGTCGCCACGCATGCGCAGTGCGCCTTGGCCACACGCATGCGCAGTGCGCTCTGGTCGCCACGCATGCGCAGTGCGCCTTGGCCACCACGCATGCGCAGTGCGCCTTGGCCGCCATGAATGCGCAGTGCGCTCTGGTCGCCACACATGCGCAGTGCGCCTTGGCCAACACGCATGCGCAGTGCTCTCCGGCCGCCACGCATGCGCAGTGCACTCTGGCCGCCACGCATGCGCTGTCTGCTCTGGCCGACAAGCATTCGCAGTGCGCTCTGGCCGCCATGCATGCGCAGTGCGCTCTGGCCGCCACGCATGCGCAGTGCGCCTTGGCCGCCACGCATGCGCAGTGCGCTCTGGTCGCCACGCATGCGCAGTGCGCCTTGGCCAACACGCATGCGCAGTGCGCTCTGGCGGACACGCATGTGCAGTGCGCCTTGGCCGCCATGAATGCGCAGTGCGCTCTGGTCGCCACGCATGCGCAGTGCGCCTTGGCCAACACGCATGCGCAGTGCGCTCTGGCGGCCACGCATGCGCAATGCGCTCAGGCCTCCACGCATGCGCAGTGCGTTCTGGCCGCCACGCATGCGCAGTGCGTTCTGGCCGCCACGCATGCGCAGTGCGCCTTGGCCGCCATGAATGCGCAGTGCGCTCTGGCCTCCACGCATGCGCAGTGCGCTCTGGCCGCCACGCATGCGCAGTGCGCCTTGGCCGCCATGAATGCGCAGTGCGCTCTGGTCGCCACGCATGCGCAGTGCGCTCTGGCCCCCACTTATGCGCAGTGCGCTCTGGCCGCCACGCATGCGCAGTGCGCCTTGGCCGCCATGAATGCGCTGTGCGCTCTTGTCGCCACGCATGCGCAGTGCGCCTTGGCCAACACGCATGCGCAGTGCGCTCTGGCGGCCACGCATGCGCAATGCGCTCTGGCCTCCACGCATGCGCAGTGCGTTCTGGCCGCCACGCATGCGCAGTGCGCTCTGGCCGCCACGCATGCGCAGTGTGCTCTGGCCGCCAGCATGCGCAATGAGCTCTGGCTGCCACGCATGCGCAATGCGCTCTGGCCCCCACGCATGCGCAGTGCGCTCTGGCCGCCACGCATGCGCAGTGCGCCTTGGCCGCCATGAATGCGCAGTGCGCTCTGGTCGCCACGCATGCGCAGTGCGCCTTGGCCAACACGCATGCGCAGTGCGCTCTGGCGGACACGCATGTGCAGTGTGCTCTGGCCGTCACGCATGCGCAGTGCGCTCTGGCCGCTAGGCATGCGCAGTGCGCTCTGGCCGCCATGCATGAGAAAGAACAACAACCCGGGTAATGGCAGTCCCCATATGAGGTGGCGCTAATCTATTGGCTCTCAGCATGCACCCCATATGAGGTGGTGCTCATCTATTGGCTCCCGCCAATCACCCCATATAGGTGACTCTGTCATGGCCGGCACGCATGCGAAATGCGCTCTGGCCGCCACGCATGAGAAAGAACAACAACCCGGGTAATGGCAGTCCTTATATAGCCTGGTTGCCCCACCTCTGACGTGGTCTATTGGCTTTCGACAATCACCCCACATGAGTTCGCGCTCATCTATTGGCTCCTGCCAATCACCCCATATGAGGTCACTCTGTCATGGCTACCAAGTATGCGCAATGCGCTCTGGCCGCCACGCATGCGCAATGCGCTCAGGCCCCCACGCATGCGCAATGCGATTTGGCCGCCACGAATGCGCCGTGCGCTCTGGGCGCCACGCATGCGCAGTGCGCCTTGGCCGCCACGAATGCGCAGTGCGCTCTGGTCGCCACGCATGTGCAATGCGCCTTGGCCAAAACGCATGCGCAGTGCTCTCTGGCCGCCATGCATGCGTAGTGCGCTCTGGCCGCCACGTATGCGCTGTCTGCTCTGGCTGACACGCATGCGCAGTGCGCTCTGGCCGCCACAAATGCGCAGTGCACCTTGGCCGACACGCATGCGCAGTGCGCTCTGGCCCCCAAGCATGAGAAAGAACAACAACCCGGGTAATGGCAGTCCTTATATAGCCTGGTTGCCCCGCCTCTGACGTGGTCTATTGGCTTTCGACAATCACCCCACATGAGGTAGCGCTCATCTATTGGCTCCCGCCAATCGCCCCATATGAGGTCACTCTGTCATGGCTACCAAGTATGCGCAAAGTGCTCTGGCCGCCACGCATGCGCAATCCGCACTGGCCGCCACGCATGTGCAATGCACTCTGGCCGCCACGAATGCGCAATGCGCTCTGGCCGTCACGAATGCGCAGTGTGCTCTGGCCGACACGCATGCGCAGTGCGCCTTGGCCGCCATGCATGCGCAGTGCGCTCTGGCCGCCACGAATGCGCAGTGCACCTTCGACGCCACGAATGCGCAGTGCGCTCTGGTCACCACGCATGCGCAGTGCGCCTTGGCGGCCACGCATGCGATGTGCGCTCTGGCTGCCACGCATGCACAGTGTGCTCTGGACACCAGGCATGCGCAGTGCGCTCTGGCCGCCACGCATGCGCAATGCGCTCTGGCCCCCACGCATGCGCAGTGTGCTCTTGCCGCCACTCATGCGCAGTGCGCTCTGGCCGCCACGCATGCGCAATGCGCTCTGAAATCCACGCATGAGAAAGAACAACAACCCGGGTAATGGTAGTTCTTATATAGCCTGGTTGCCCCGCCTCTGACGTGCTCTATTGGCTCTCGCCAATCACCCCATATGAGGTGGCGCTCATCAATTACCTCTCGCCAATCACCCCATAGGAGGTCGCGCTCCTCTATTGGATCCCGCCAAACACCCCATATGAGGTCTCTCTGTCATGGCCACCACGTATGCCCAATGCGCTCTGGCCGCCACGCATGCGTAATGCGCTCTGGACGTCACGCATGCGCAATGCACTCTGGCCGCCACGCATGCGCAATTAGCTCTGGCCACCACACATGCGCAATGCGCTCTGGCAGCCATGCATTCGCAGTGCGCTCTGGACGCCACGCATGCGCAATGCGCTCTGGACTCCACGCATGCGTAGTGCGCTCTGGCCGCCAAGCATTCGCAATGCGCTCTGTCCGCACACATGCGCAATGCGCTCTGGCCACCACGCATGCGAAATGCGCTCTGGCAGCCACGCTTGCGCAGTGCGCTGGGGCCGCCAGGCATGTGCAGTGCGCTCTGGCCGCCACGCATGCGCTGTGCGCTCTGGCTGCCACGCATGCGCAATGAGCTCTGGCCGCCACACATGCGCAATGCGCTCTGGCAGCCATGCATGCGCAGTGCGCTCTGGCCCCCACGCATGCGCAATGAGCTCTGGCCTCCACGCATGCGCAATGTGCTCTGGGCACCACGCATGCGCAGTGCGCTCTGGCCGCCATGCTTTCGCAATGCGCACTGGCCGCCACACATGCGAATTGCGCTCTGGCCACCACGCATGAGAAAGAACAACAACCCGGGTAATGGCAGTGCTTATATAGCCTGGTTGCCCCGCCTCTGACGTGGTCTATTGGCTCTCGCCAATCACCGCATATGAGGTCTCTCTGTCATGGCCACCACGTATGCGCAATGCGCTCTGGCCGCCAAGTATGCGCAATGCTTTCTGGCCGCCACGCATGCGCAGTGCGCTCTGGCCTCCAAGCATGCGCAGTGCGCTCTGGTCGCCACGCAGGCGCCATGCGCTCTGGGGCCACGCATGCGCAGTGCGCTCTGGCCGCCACGCATGCGCATTGTGCTCTGGCCTCCAAGCATGCGCAGTGCGCTCTGGTCGCCACGCATGAGCAGTGCGCTCTGGCCGCCACGCATGCAAAGTGCGCTCTGGCCGCCTCGCATTCGCAGTGCGCTGTGGGCGCCACGCATGCGCCGTGCGCTCTGGCCGCCTCGCATTCGCAGTGCGCTCTGGCCGCCACGCATGCGCAGTGCGCTCTGGCCGCCACGCATGAGAAAGAACAACAACCCGGGTAATGGCAGTCCTTATATAGCCTGGTTGCCCCGCCTCTGACGTGGTCTATAGCTCTCGCCATCACCCCACATGAGGTCGCGCTCATCTATTGGCTCCCGCCAATCAGCCCATATGAGGTCACTCTGTCATGGCTACCAAGTATGCGCAATGCGCTCTGGCCTCCACGCATGCGCAATGCACTCTGGCCGACATGAATGCACAGTGTGCTCTGGTCGCCACGCATGAGCAGTGCGCTTGGCCAACACGCATGCGCAGTGCGCTCTGGCCGCCACGCATGCGCAGTGCGCCTTGGCCGCCACGAATGCGCAGTCGCTCTGGTCGCCACGCATGCGCGGTGCGCCTTGGCCAACACGCATGCTCAGTGCGCTCTGGCCGCCACGCATGCGCAGTGCGCCTTGGCCAACACGCATGCGCAGTGCGCTCTGCCCGCCACGCATGCGCAGTGCGCCTTGGCCAACACGCATGCGCAGTGCGCTCTGGTCGCCACGCATGCGCAGTGCGCCTTGGCCACACGCATGCGCAGTGCGCTCTGGTCGCCACGCATGCGCAGTGCGCCTTGGCCACCACGCATGCGCAGTGCGCCTTGGCCGCCATGAATGCGCAGTGCGCTCTGGTCGCCACACATGCGCAGTGCGCCTTGGCCAACACGCATGCGCAGTGCTCTCCGGCCGCCACGCATGCGCAGTGCACTCTGGCCGCCACGCATGCGCTGTCTGCTCTGGCCGACAAGCATTCGCAGTGCGCTCTGGCCGCCATGCATGCGCAGTGCGCTCTGGCCGCCACGCATGCGCAGTGCGCCTTGGCTGCCACGCATGCGCAGTGCGCTCTGGTCGCCACGCATGCGCAGTGCGCCTTGGCCAACACGCATGCGCAGTGCGCTCTGGCGGACACGCATGTGCTGTGCGCCTTGGCCGCCATGAATGCGCAGTGCGCTCTGGTCGCCACGCATGCGCAGTGCGCCTTGGCCAACACACATGCGCAGTGCGCTCTGGCAGGCACGCATGCGCAATGCGCTCTGGCCTCCACGCATGCGCAGTGCGTTCTGGCCGCCACGCATGCGCAGTGCGCTCTGGCCGCCACGCATGCGCAGTGCGCCTTGGCCGCCATGAATGCGCAGTGCGCTCTGGCCTCCACGCATGCGCAGTGCGCCTTGGCCGCCACGCATGCGCAGTGCGCTCTGGCCGCCACGCATGCGCAGTGCGCCTTGGCCGCCATGAATGCGCAGTGCGCTCTGGTCGCCACGCATGCGCAGTGCGCTCTGGCCCCCACTTATGCGCAGTGCGCTCTGGCCGCCACGCATGCGCAGTGCGCCTTGGCCGCCATGAATGCGCAGTGCGCTCTGGTCGCCACGCATGCGCAGTGCGCCTTGGCCAACACGCATGCGCAGTGCGCTCTGGCGGCCACGCATGCGCAATGCGCTCTGGCCTCCACGCATGCGCAGTGCGTTCTGGCCGCCACGCATGCGCAGTGCGCTCTGGCCGCCACGCATGCGCAGTGTGCTCTGGCCGCCAGCATGCGCAATGAGCTCTGGCTGCCACGCATGCGCAATGCGCTCTGGCCCCCACGCATGCGCAGTGCGCTCTGGCCGCCACGCATGCGCAGTGCGCCTTGGCCGCCATGAATGCGCAGTGCGCTCTGGTCGCCACGCATGCGCAGTGCGCCTTGGCCAACACGCATGCGCAGTGCGCTCTGGCGGACACGCATGTGCAGTGTGCTCTGGCCGTCACGCATGCGCAGTGCGCTCTGGCCGCTAGGCATGCGCAGTGCGCTCTGGCCGCCATGCATGAGAAAGAACAACAACCCGGGTAATGGCAGTCCCCTTATGAGGTGGCGCTAATCTATTGGCTCTCAGCATGCACCCCATATGAGGTGGTGCTCATCTATTGGCTCCCGCCAATCACCCCATATAGGTCACTCTGTCATGGCCGGCACGCATGCGAAATGCGCTCTGGCCGCCACGCATGAGAAAGAACAACAACCCGGGTAATGGCAGTCCTTATATAGCCTGGTTGCCCCGCCTCTGACGTGGTCTATTGGCTTTCGACAATCACCCCACATGAGTTCGCGCTCATCTATTGGCTCCTGCCAATCACCCCATATGAGGTCACTCTGTCATGGCTACCAAGTATGCGCAATGCGCTCTGGCCGCCACGCATGCGCAATGCGCTCAGGCCCCCACGCATGCGCAATGCGATTTGGCCGCCACAAATGCGCCGTGCGCTCTGGGCGCCACGCATGCGCAGTGCGCCTTGGCCGCCACGAATGCGCAGTGCGCTCTGGTCGCCACGCATGTGCAATGCGCCTTGGCCAAAACGCATGCGCAGTGCTCTCTGGCCGCCATGCATGCGTAGTGCGCTCTGGCCGCCACGTATGCGCTGTCTGCTCTGGCTGACACGCATGCGCAGTGCGCTCTGGCCGCCACAAATGCGCAGTGCACCTTGGCCGACACGCATGCGCAGTGCGCTCTGGCCCCCAAGCATGAGAAAGAACAACAACCCGGGTAATGGCAGTCCTTATATAGCCTGGTTGCCCCGCCTCTGATGTGGTCTATTGGCTTTCGACAATCACCCCACATGAGGTAGCGCTCATCTATTGGCTCCCGCCAATCGCCCCATATGAGGTCACTCTGTCATGGCTACCAAGTATGCGCAAAGTGCTCTGGCCGCCACGCATGCGCAATCCGCACTGGCCGCCACGCATGCGCAATGCACTCTGGCCGCCACGAATGCGCAATGCGCTCTGGCCGTCACGAATGCGCAGTGTGCTCTGGCCGACACGCATGCGCAGTGCGCCTTGGCCGCCATGCATGCGCAGTGCGCTCTGGCCGCCACGAATGCGCAGTGCACCTTCGCCGCCACGAATGCGCAGTGCGCTCTGGTCACCACGCATGCGCAGTGCGCCTTGGCCAACACGCATGCTCAGTGCGCTCTGCCCGCCACGCATGCGCAGTGCGCCTTGGCCAACACGCATGCGCAGTGCGCTCTGCCCGCCACGCATGCGCAGTGCGCCTTGGCCACAACGAATGCGCAGTGCGCTCTGGTCGCCACGCATGCGCAGTGCGCCTTGGCCAACACGCATGCGCAGTGCGCTCTGGTCGCCACGCATGCGCAGTGCGCCTTGGCCACACGCATGCGCAGTGCGCTCTGGTCGCCACGCATGCGCAGTGCGCCTTGGCCACCACGCATGCGCAGTGCGCCTTGGCCGCCATGAATGCGCAGTGCGCTCTGGTCGCCACACATGCGCAGTGCGCCTTGGCCAACACGCATGCGCAGTGCTCTCCGGCCGCCACGCATGCGCAGTGCACTCTGGCCGCCACGCATGCGCTGTCTGCTCTGGCCGACAAGCATTCGCAGTGCGCTCTGGCCGCCATGCATGCGCAGTGCGCTCTGGCCGCCACGCATGCGCAGTGCGCCTTGGCCGCCACGCATGCGCAGTGCGCTCTGGTCGCCACGCATGCGCAGTGCGCCTTGGCCAACACGCATGCGCAGTGCGCTCTGGCGGACACGCATGTGCAGTGCGCCTTGGCCGCCATGAATGCGCAGTGCGCACTGGTCGCCACGCATGCGCAGTGCGCCTTGGCCAACACGCATGCGCAGTGCGCTCTGGCGGCCACGCATGCGCAATGCGCTCAGGCCTCCACGCATGCGCAGTGCGTTCTGGCCGCCACGCATGCGCAGTGCGTTCTGGCCGCCACGCATGCGCAGTGCGCCTTGGCCGCCATGAATGCGCAGTGCGCTCTGGCCTCCACGCATGCGCAGTGCGCTCTGGCCGCCACGCATGCGCAGTGCGCCTTGGCCGCCATGAATGCGCAGTGCGCTCTGGTCGCCACGCATGCGCAGTGCGCTCTGGCCCCCACTTATGCGCAGTGCGCTCTGGCCGCCACGCATGCGCAGTGCGCCTTGGCCGCCATGAATGCGCTGTGCGCTCTTGTCGCCACGCATGCGCAGTGCGCCTTGGCCAACACGCATGCGCAGTGCGCTCTGGCGGCCACGCATGCGCAATGCGCTCTGGCCTCCACGCATGCGCAGTGCGTTCTGGCCGCCACGCATGCGCAGTGCGCTCTGGCCGCCACGCATGCGCAGTGTGCTCTGGCCGCCAGCATGCGCAATGAGCTCTGGCTGCCACGCATGCGCAATGCGCTCTGGCCCCCACGCATGCGCAGTGCGCTCTGGCCGCCACGCATGCGCAGTGCGCCTTGGCCGCCATGAATGCGCAGTGCGCTCTGGTCGCCACGCATGCGCAGTGCGCCTTGGCCAACACGCATGCGCAGTGCGCTCTGGCGGACACGCATGTGCAGTGTGCTCTGGCCGTCACGCATGCGCAGTGCGCTCTGGCCGCTAGGCATGCGCAGTGCGCTCTGGCCGCCATGCATGAGAAAGAACAACAACCCGGGTAATGGCAGTCCCCATATGAGGTGGCGCTAATCTATTGGCTCTCAGCATGCACCCCATATGAGGTGGTGCTCATCTATTGGCTCCCGCCAATCACCCCATATAGGTGACTCTGTCATGGCCGGCACGCATGCGAAATGCGCTCTGGCCGCCACGCATGAGAAAGAACAACAACCCGGGTAATGGCAGTCCTTATATAGCCTGGTTGCCCCACCTCTGACGTGGTCTATTGGCTTTCGACAATCACCCCACATGAGTTCGCGCTCATCTATTGGCTCCTGCCAATCACCCCATATGAGGTCACTCTGTCATGGCTACCAAGTATGCGCAATGCGCTCTGGCCGCCACGCATGCGCAATGCGCTCAGGCCCCCACGCATGCGCAATGCGATTTGGCCGCCACGAATGCGCCGTGCGCTCTGGGCGCCACGCATGCGCAGTGCGCCTTGGCCGCCACGAATGCGCAGTGCGCTCTGGTCGCCACGCATGTGCAATGCGCCTTGGCCAAAACGCATGCGCAGTGCTCTCTGGCCGCCATGCATGCGTAGTGCGCTCTGGCCGCCACGTATGCGCTGTCTGCTCTGGCTGACACGCATGCGCAGTGCGCTCTGGCCGCCACAAATGCGCAGTGCACCTTGGCCGACACGCATGCGCAGTGCGCTCTGGCCCCCAAGCATGAGAAAGAACAACAACCCGGGTAATGGCAGTCCTTATATAGCCTGGTTGCCCCGCCTCTGACGTGGTCTATTGGCTTTCGACAATCACCCCACATGAGGTAGCGCTCATCTATTGGCTCCCGCCAATCGCCCCATATGAGGTCACTCTGTCATGGCTACCAAGTATGCGCAAAGTGCTCTGGCCGCCACGCATGCGCAATCCGCACTGGCCGCCACGCATGTGCAATGCACTCTGGCCGCCACGAATGCGCAATGCGCTCTGGCCGTCACGAATGCGCAGTGTGCTCTGGCCGACACGCATGCGCAGTGCGCCTTGGCCGCCATGCATGCGCAGTGCGCTCTGGCCGCCACGAATGCGCAGTGCACCTTCGACGCCACGAATGCGCAGTGCGCTCTGGTCACCACGCATGCGCAGTGCGCCTTGGCGGCCACGCATGCGATGTGCGCTCTGGCTGCCACGCATGCACAGTGTGCTCTGGACACCAGGCATGCGCAGTGCGCTCTGGACGCCACGCATGCGCAATGCGCTCTGGCCCCCACGCATGCGCAGTGTGCTCTTGCCGCCACTCATGCGCAGTGCGCTCTGGCCGCCACGCATGCGCAATGCGCTCTGAAATCCACGCATGAGAAAGAACAACAACCCGGGTAATGGTAGTTCTTATATAGCCTGGTTGCCCCGCCTCTGACGTGCTCTATTGGCTCTCGCCAATCACCCCATATGAGGTGGCGCTCATCAATTACCTCTCGCCAATCACCCCATAGGAGGTCGCGCTCCTCTATTGGATCCCGCCAAACACCCCATATGAGGTCTCTCTGTCATGGCCACCACGTATGCCCAATGCGCTCTGGCCGCCACGCATGCGTAATGCGCTCTGGACGTCACGCATGCGCAATGCACTCTGGCCGCCACGCATGCGCAATTAGCTCTGGCCACCACACATGCGCAATGCGCTCTGGCAGCCATGCATTCGCAGTGCGCTCTGGACGCCACGCATGCGCAATGCGCTCTGGACTCCACGCATGCGTAGTGCGCTCTGGCCGCCAAGCATTCGCAATGCGCTCTGTCCGCACACATGCGCAATGCGCTCTGGCCACCACGCATGCGAAATGCGCTCTGGCAGCCACGCTTGCGCAGTGCGCTGGGGCCGCCAGGCATGTGCAGTGCGCTCTGGCCGCCACGCATGCGCTGTGCGCTCTGGCTGCCACGCATGCGCAATGAGCTCTGGCCGCCACACATGCGCAATGCGCTCTGGCAGCCATGCATGCGCAGTGCGCTCTGGCCCCCACGCATGCGCAATGAGCTCTGGCCTCCACGCATGCGCAATGTGCTCTGGGCACCACGCATGCGCAGTGCGCTCTGGCCGCCATGCTTTCGCAATGCGCACTGGCCGCCACACATGCGAATTGCGCTCTGGCCACCACGCATGAGAAAGAACAACAACCCGGGTAATGGTAGTTCTTATATAGCCTGGTTGCCCCGCTTCTGACGTGCTCTATTGGCTCTCGCCAATCACCCCATATGAGGTCGCGCTCATCAATTGGCTCCCGCCAATCACCCCATATGAGATCTCTCTATCATGGCCACCACGTATGCACAGTGCGCTCTGGCCGCCACGCATGCGCAGTGCGCTCTGGCCGCCACGCATGCGCAGTGCGCTCTGGCCCCCACACATGCGCAGTGCAATCTGGTCGCCATGCATGTGCCGTGCGCCTTGGCCAACACGCATGCGCAGTGCGCTCTGGTCGCCACGCATGCGCAGTGCGCCTTGGCCGCCACGCATGCGCAGTGCGCTCTGGCCGCTAGGCATGCGCAGTGCACTCCGGCCGCCACGCATGAGAAAGAACAACAACCCGGGTAATGGCAGTCCCCATATGAGGTGGCGCTCATCTATTGGCTCTCACCAATCACCCCATATGAGGTGGTGCTCATCTATTGGCTCCCGCCAATCACCCCATATGAGGTCTCTCTGTCATGGCCAACACGTATGCGCAATGCGCTCTGGCCGCCACGCATGCGCAGTGCGCTCTGGCCGCCACGCATGCGCAGTGCGCTCTGGCCGCCACGCATGCGCAGTGCGCTCTGGCCCACACGCATGCGCAGTGCGCTCTGGCCGCCACGCAAGCGCAGTGCGCCTTGACCGCCACGAATGCGCAGTGCGCTCTGGTCGCCACGCATGCGCAGTGCGCCTTGGCCAATACGCATGCGCAGTGCGCTCTGGCCGCCACACATGCGCTGTCTGCTCTGGCTGACACGCATGCGCAGTGCGCTCTGGCCGCCACGCATGCGCAGTGCGCTCTGGCCCCCACGCATGCGCAGTGCGCTCTGGCCGCCACGCAAGCACAGTGCGCCTTGACCTCCACGAATGCGCAGTGCGCTCTGGTCGCCACGCATGCGCAGAGCGCTCTGGCCACCACGCATGCGCAGTGCGCTCTGGCCGACACGCATGCGCAGTGTGCTCTGGGCGCCACACATGCGCAGTGCGCTCTGGCCGCCACGCACGCAGTGCGCTCTGGCCCCCACGCATGCGCAATGCACTCTGGCCGACATGAATGCGCAGTGCACTCTGGCCCCCACGCATGCGCAGTGCGCCTTGGCCAACACGCATGCGCAGTGCGCTCTGGCGGCCACGCATGCGCAGTGCTCTCTGGCCGCCACGCATGCGCAGTGCGCTCTGGCCTCCACGAATGCGCTGTCTGCTCTGGCCGACACGCCTGCGCAGTGCGCTCTGGCCGCCACGCATGCGCAGTGCGCTCTGGCCGCCACACGTGCGCAGTGCGTTCTGGCCGCCACGCATGCGCAGTGCGCTCTAGCCGACATGAATGCGCAGTGCGCTCTGGCCCACACGCATTTGCAGTGCGCTCTGGCCGCCACGCATGAGCTGTGCACTCAGGCCGCCACGCATGCGCAGTGCGCTCTGGCCGCCACGCATCCGCTGTGCGCTCTGGCCGCCATGCATGCGCATGGCGCTCTGGCCGTCACGCATGCGCAATGCGCTCTGGGTGCCACGCATGCGCAGTGCGCTCTGGCCGCCACACATTCGCAATGCGCTCTGGCCGCCACGCATGCGCAATGCGCTCTGGCCACCACGCATGAGAAAGAAGAACAACCCGGGTAATGGCAGTTCTTATATAGCCTGGTTGCCCCGCCTCTGACGTGGTCTATTGGCTCTCGCCAATCACCCCATATGTGGTGGCGCTCATCTATTGACTCTTGCCAATCACACCTATGACGTCGCGCTCATCTATTGGCTCCCGCCAAGCACCCCATATGAGGTCTCTCTGTCATGGCCACCACGTATGCGCAATGCGCTCTGGCCGCCACGCATGAGAAAGAACAAGAACCCGGGTAATGGCAGTCCTTATATAGCCTTGTTGCCCCGCCTCTGACGTGGTCTATTGGCTCTCGCCAATCACCCCATATGAGGTCGCGCTCATCTATTGGCTCCCGCCAATCACCCCATATGAGGTCTCTCTGTCATGGCCACCACGTATGCCCAATGCGCTCTTGCCGCCACGCATGCGCAATGCGCTCTGGCCGCCACGCATGCGCAATGCGCTCTGGCCGCCACGCATGAGAAAGAACAACAACCCGTGTAATGGCAGTCCTTATATAGCCTGGTTGCCCCGCCTCTGACGTGGTCTATTGGCTCTCGCCAATCACCCCATATGATGTCTCTCTGTCATGGCCACCACGTATACGCAATGCGCTCTGTCCGCCAAGCATGCGCAATGCGCTCTGGCCGCCACACATGAGCAATGCGCTCTGGCCGCCACGCATGCGCAGTGCGCTCTGGCCGCCACGCATGCGAAGTGCGCTCTGGCCGCCACGCATGCGCAGTGCGCTCTGTCCGCCACGCATGCGCAATGATTTCTGGCCCCCACACATGCGCAGTGCGCTCTGGCCGCCATGCATGCGCAATGCGCTCTGGCCGCCACGCATGCGCAATGCGCTCTGGCCACCACGCATGAGAAAGAACAACAACCCGGGTAATGGCAGTTCTTATATAGCCTGGTTGCCCCGCCTCTGACGTGGTCTATTGGCTCTCGCCAATCACCCCATATGAGGTGGCGGTCATCTATTGGCTCCCGCCAATCACCCCATATGAGGTCTCTCTGTCATGGCCACCACATATGCGCAATGCGCTCTTGACGCCACGCATGCGCAATGCGCTCTGGCCGCCACGCATGCGCAATGCGCTCTGGCCGCCACGCATGAGAAAGAACAACAACCCGGGTAATGGCAGTCCTTATATAGCCTGGTTGCCCCGCCTCTGACGTGGTCTATTGGCTCTCGCCAATCACCCCATATGATGTCTCTCTGTCATGGCCACCACGTATACGCAATGCGCTCTGTCCGCCAAGCATGCGCAATGCGCTCTGGCCGCCACACATGAGCAATGCGCTCTGGCCGCCACGCATGCGCAGTGCGCTCTCGGGCCACGCATGCGCAGTGCGCTCTGGCCGCCACGATTCGCAGTGCGCTCTGGCCGCCACGCAAGCGCAGTCCGCTCGGGCGCCATGTAGGGCAGTGCGCTCTGGCCGCCACGCATGCGAAGTGCGTTCTGGCCGCCACGCATGCGCAGTGCGCCTTGGCCGCCACTCATGCGCAGTGCGCTCTGGCGGCCACGCATGCGCAGTGCGTTTGGCCGCCACGCATTCGCAGTGCGCTCTGGCCGCCACGCATGCGTAATGCGCTCTGGCCCCCACGCATGCGAAATGCGCTCTGGCCACCACGCATGAGAAAGAACAACAACCCGGGTAATGGCAGTTCTTATATAGCCTGGTTGCCCCGCCTCTGACGTGCTCTATTGGCTCTCGCCAATCACTCCATATGAGGTGGCGCTCATCAATTGGCTCTCGCCAATCACCCCATATGAGGTCGCGCTCATCTATTGGCTCCCGCCAATCACCCCATATGAGGTCTCTCTGTCATGGCCACCACATATGCGCAATGCGTTCTGGCCGCCACGCATGAGCAATGTTTTCTGGCCGCCACGCATGCGCAGTGCTCTCTGGCCGCCACGCATGCGCAGTGCGCTCTGGCCGCCACGCATGCGCTGTGCGCTCTCGCCACCACGCATGCGCAGTGCGCTCTGGCCGCCACGCATGCGCAGTGCGCTCTGGCCCCCACGCATGCGCAGTGCGCTCTGGCCGCCACGCAAGCGCAGTGCGCTCTGGCCGCCACGGATGCACAGTGCGCTCTGGCAGCCACGCATGCGCAATGCGCTCTGGAAGCCAGCATGCCCAATGTGCTCTGGCCGCCACGCATGAGAAAGAACAACAACCCGGGTAATGGCAGTCCTTATATAGCCTGGTTGCCCCGCCTCTGACGTGGTGTATTGGCTCTGCAAATCACCCCATATGATGTCTCTCTGTGAGCTCTCGCCGCCACGCCTGCGCAGTGCGCTCTGGACGCCACGCATGCGCAGTGCGCTCTGGCCGCCACGCATGCGCAGTGCGCTCTGGCCCCCACGCATGCGCAGTGTGCTCTGGCTTCCACGCATGCGCAATGAGCTCTGGCAGCCACACATGCGCAATGCGCTCTGGCCGCCATGCATGCGCAGTGCGCACTGTCCGCCACGCATGCGCAATGCGCTCTGACCCCCACGCATGCGCAATGCGCTCTGGCCGCCATGCATGCGCAGTGCACTCTGGCCGCCACGCATGCGCAATTCGCTCTGGCTGCTACAATTCGCAATGTACTCTGGCCGCCACGCATGAGAAAGAACAACAACCCGTGTAATGGCAGTCTTTATATAGCCTGGTTGCCCCGCATCTGACGTGGTCTATACCTCTCGCCAATCACCCCACATGAGGTCGTGCTCATCTATTGGCTCCCGCCAATCACCCCATATGAGGTCACTCTGTCATGGCCACCACGTATGCGCAATGCGCTCTGGCCGCCACGAATGCGCAGTTCGCTCTGGCGGCCATGCATGCGCAGTGCGCTCTGGCCGTCAGGCATGCGCAGTGCACTCTGGCGGCCACGCATGCGCAGTGCGCTCTGGCTGTCACGCATGCGCAGTGCGCTCTGGCTGACATGAATGCGCAGTGCGCGCTGGCCCCCACGCATGCGTGGTGCGCTCTGGCCGCCACGCATGCGCAGTGCGCGCTGGCCCCCACGCATGCGTGGTGCGCTCTGGCCGCCACGCATGCGCAGTACGCTCTGGCCACCACGCATGCGCAGTGCGCTCTGGCCGCCACGCATGCGCAGTGCGCCTTGGCTGCCACGAATGCGCAGTCGCTCTGGTCGCCACGCATGCGCTGTGCGCCTTGGCCAACACGCATGCGCAGTGCGCTCTGGCCGCAACGCATGTGCAATGCGCCTTCGCCAACACGCATGCGCAGTGCGCCTTGGCCGCCAAGAATGCGCAGTGCGCTCTGGTCGCCACGCATGCGCAGTGCGCCTTGGCAAACACGCATGCGCAGTGCTCTCTGGCCGCCACGCATGCGCAGTGCGCTCTGGCCGTCACGCATGCGCAGTGCGCTCTGGCCGACATGAATGCGCAGTGCGCTCTGGTCGCCACGCATGCGCAGTGCGCCTTGGCAAACACGCATGCGCAGTGCGCTCTGGCGGCCACGAATGAGCAGTGCGCTCTGGCCGTCACGCATGCGCAGTGCGCTCTGGCCGACATGAATGCGCAGTGCGCTCTGGCCCCCACGCATGCGCAGTGCGCTCTGGCAACCACGCATGCGCAGTGCGCTCTGGTTGCCACGCAAGCGCAGTGCGCCTTGGCCGCCACGAATGCGCAGTGTGCTCTGGTCGCCACGCATGCGCAGTGCGCCTTGGCCAACACGCATGCGCAGTGCGCTCTGGCCGACACACATGCGAAGTGCGCCTTGGCTGCCACGAATGCGCAGTCGCTCTGGTAGCCACGAATGCGCTGTGCGCCTTGGCCTACACGCATGCGCAGTGCGCTCTGGCCGCCACGCATGCGCAGTGCGCCTAGGCCAACACGCATGCACAGTGCGCTCTGGTCGCCACGCATGCGCAGTGCGCCTTGGCCAACACGCACGCGCAGTGCGCTCTGGTCGCCACGCATGCGCAGTGCGCCTTGGCCACTACGCATGCGCAGTGCGCCTTGGCCGCCACGAATGCGCAGTGCGCTCTGGTCGCCACGCATGCGCAGTGCGCCTTAGCCAACACGCATGCGCAGTGCGCTCTGGCCGCCACGCATGCGCAGTGCGCTCTGGCGGCCACGCATGAGCAGTGCGCTCTGGCCGTCACGCATGCGCAGTGCGCTCTGGCCGACATGAATGCGCAGTGCGCTCTGGCCCCCACGCATGCGCAGTGCGCTCTGGCAACCACGCATGCGCAGTGCGCTCTGGTTGCCACGCAAGCGCAGTGCGCCTTGGCCGCCACGATTGCGCAGTGCGCTCTGGTCGCCACGCATGCGCAGTGCGCCTTGGCCAACACGCATGCGCAGTGCGCACTGGCCGACACACATGCAAAGTGCGCCTAGGCTGCCACGAATGCGCAGTCGCTCTGGTCGCCACGCATGCGCTGTGTGCCTTGGCCTACACGCATGCGCAGTGCGCTCTGGCCGCCACGCATGCGCAGTGCGCCTAGGCCAACACGCATGCGCAGTGCGCTCTGGTCGCCACGCATGCGCAGTGCGCCTTGGCCAACACGCACGCGCAGTGTGCTCTGGTCGCCACGAATGCGCAGTGCGCCTTGGCCACTACGCATGCGCAGTGCGCCTTGGCCGCCACGAATGCGCAGTGCGCTCTGGTCGCCACGCATGCGCAGTGCGCCTTAGCCAACACGCATGCGCAGTGCGCTCTGGCTGCCACGCATGCGCAGTGCGCCTTGGCTGCCACGAATGCGCAGTCGCTCTGGTCGCCACGCATGCGCTGTGCGCCTTGGCCAACACGCATGCGCAGTGCGCTCTGGCTGCCACGCATGTGCAATGCGCCTTGGCCAACACGCATGCGCAGTGCGCCTTGGCCGCCACGAATGCGCAGTGCGCTCTGGTCGCCACGCATGCGCAATGCGCCTTGGCAAACACGCATGCAAAGTGCTCTCTGCCCGCCACGCATGCACAGTGCGCTCTGGGCGCCACGCATGCGCTGTCTGCTCTGGCTGACACGCATGCGCCGTGTGCTCTGGCCGCCACGCATGCGCAGTGCGCTCTGGCCGTCACGAATGCGCAGTGCGCTCTGGTCGCCACGCATGCGCAGTGCGCCTTGGCCAACACGCATGCGCAGTGCGCTCTGCCGGCCACGAATGAGCAGTGCGCTCTGGCCGTCACGCATGCGCAGTGCGCTCTGGCGGACATGAATGCGCAGTGCGCTCTGGCCCGCACGCATGCGCAGTGCGCTCTGGCCGCTAGGCATGCGCAGTGCACTCTGGCCGCCACGCATGAGAAAGAACAACAACCCGGGTAATGGCAGTCCTTATATAGCCTGGTTGCCCCGCCTCTGACGTGGTCTATTGGCTTTCGACAATCACCCCACATGAGGTCGCGCTCATCTATTGGCTCCCGCCAATCACCCCATATGAGGTCACTCTGTCATGGCTACCAAGTATGCGCAATGCGCTCTGGCCGCCACGCATGCGCAATGCGCTCTGGTCGCCACGCATGCACAATGCACTCTGGCCGCCACGCATGCGCAATGCTCCATGGCCCCCACGCATGCGCAATGCGCTCTGGCAGCCACGCATGCTCAGTGCGCTCTGGCCGCCACGCATGCGCAGTGCGCATTGGCCGCCATGCATGCGCAGTGCGCTCTGGCTGCCACGCATGCGCAGTGCGCATTGGCCGCCACGCATGCGATGTGCGCTCTGGCAGCCACGCATGCGCAGTACGCTCCGGCCGCCAGGCATGCGCAGTGCGCTCTGGCCGCCACGCATTCGCAATGAGCTCTGGCCGCCACACATGCGCAATGCGCTCTGGCAGCCATGCATGCGCAGTGCGCTCTGGCCCCCACGCATGCGCAATGAGCTCTGGCCTCCACGCATGCGCAATGTGCTCTGGGAAACACGCATGCGCAGTGCGCTCTGGCCGCCATGCTTTTGCAATGCGCTCTGGCCGCCACACATGCGCAATGCGCTCTGGCCACCACGCATGAGAAAGAACAACAACCCGGGTAATGGTAGTTCTTATATAGCCTGGTTGCCCCGCTTCTGACGTGCTCTATTGGCTCTCACCAATCACCCCATATGAGGTCGCGCTCATCAATTGGCTCCCGCCAATCACCCCATATGAGATCTCTCTATCATGGCCACCACGTATGCACAGTGCGCTCTGGCCACCACGCATGCGCAGTGCGCTCTGGCCGCCACGCATGCGCAGTGCGCTCTGGCCGCCACGCATGCGCAGTGCGCTCTGGCCCCCACGCATGCGCAGTGCGCTCTGGCCGCCACGCAAGCGCAGTGCGCCTTGACAGCCACGAATGCGCAGTGCGCTCTGGTCGCCACGCATGCGCAGTGCTCCTTGGCCAACACGCATGCGCAGTGTGCTCTGGCTGCCACGCATGCGCAGTGCGCCTTGGCCGCCACGAATGCGCAGTCGCTCTGGTCGCCACGCATGCGCAGTGCGCCTTGGCCAACACGCATGCGCAGTGCGCTTTGGCCGCCACGAATGCGCAGTGCGCTCTGGTCGCCACGCATGCGCAGTGCGCCTTGGCCAACACGCATGCGCAGTGCGCTCTGGCCGCCACGCATGCGCTGTCTGCTCTGGCTGACACGCATGCGCAGTGCGCTCTGGCCGCCACGCATGCGCAATGCGCTCTGGCCGCCACGCTTGCGCAGTGCGCTCTGGCCGCCACGCATGCGCAGTGCGCTCTGTCCGCCACGCATGCGCAATGAGCTCTGGCCCCCACACATGCGCAGTGCGCTCTGGCCGCCACGCATGCACAGTGCGTTCTGGCCCCCACGCATGCGCAGTGCGCTCTGGCCGCCACGCATCCGCTGTCTGCTCTGGCTGACACGCATGCGCAGTGCGCTCTGGCCGCCACCATGCGCAATGCGCTCTGGCCCCCATGCATGCGCAGTGCGCTCTGGCCGCCACGCATGCGCAGTGCGCTCTGGCCGCCACGCATGCGAAGTGCGCTCTGGCCGCCACGCATGCGCAGTGCGCTCTGTCCGCCACGCATGCGCAATGATTTCTGGCCCCCACACATGCGCAGTGCGCTCTGGCCGCCATGCATGCGCAATGCGCTCTGGCCGCCACGCATGCGCAATGCGCTCTGGCCACCACGCATGAGAAAGAACAACAACCCGGGTAATGGCAGTTCTTATATAGCCTGGTTGCCCCGCCTCTGACGTGGTCTATTGGCTCTCGCCAATCACCCCATATGAGGTGGCGGTCATCTATTGGCTCCCGCCAATCACCCCATATGAGGTCTCTCTGTCATGGCCACCACATATGCGCAATGCGCTCTTGACGCCACGCATGCGCAATGCGCTCTGGCCGCCACGCATGCGCAATGCGCTCTGGCCGCCACGCATGAGAAAGAACAACAACCCGGGTAATGGCAGTCCTTATATAGCCTGGTTGCCCCGCCTCTGACGTGGTCTATTGGCTCTCGCCAATCACCCCATATGATGTCTCTCTGTCATGGCCACCACGTATACGCAATGCGCTCTGTCCGCCAAGCATGCGCAATGCGCTCTGGCCGCCACACATGAGCAATGCGCTCTGGCCGCCACGCATGCGCAGTGCGCTCTCGGGCCACGCATGCGCAGTGCGCTCTGGCCGCCACGATTCGCAGTGCGCTCTGGCCGCCACGCAAGCGCAGTCCGCTCGGGCGCCACGTAGGGCAGTGCGCTCTGGCCGCCACGCATGCGAAGTGCGTTCTGGCCGCCATGCATGCGCAGTGCGCCTTGGCCGCCACTCATGCGCAGTGCGCTCTGGCGGCCACGCATGCGCAGTGCGTTTGGCCGCCACGCATTCGCAGTGCGCTCTGGCCGCCACGCATGCGTAATGCGCTCTGGCCCCCACGCATGCGAAATGCGCTCTGGCCACCACGCATGAGAAAGAACAACAACCCGGGTAATGGCAGTTCTTATATAGCCTGGTTGCCCCGCCTCTGACGTGCTCTATTGGCTCTCGCCAATCACTCCATATGAGGTGGCGCTCATCAATTGGCTCTCGCCAATCACCCCATATGAGGTCGCGCTCATCTATTGGCTCCCGCCAATCACCCCATATGAGGTCTCTCTGTCATGGCCACCACATATGCGCAATGCGTTCTGGCCGCCACGCATGAGCAATGATCTCTGGCCGCCACGCATGCGCAGTGCTCTCTGGCCGCCACGCATGCGCAGTGCGCTCTGGCCGCCACGCATGCGCTGTGCGCTCTCGCCACCACGCATGCGCAGTGCGCTCTGGCCGCCACGCATGCGCAGTGCGCTCTGGCCCCCACGCATGCGCAGTGCGCTCTGGCCGCCACGCAAGCGCAGTGCGCTCTGGCCGCCACGGATGCACAGTGCGCTCTGGCAGCCACGCATGCGCAATGCGCTCTGGAAGCCAGCATGCCCAATGTGCTCTGGCCGCCACGCATGAGAAAGAACAACAACCCGGGTAATGGCAGTCCTTATATAGCCTGGTTGCCCCGCCTCTGACGTGGTGTATTGGCTCTGCAAATCACCCCATATGATGTCTCTCTGTGAGCTCTCGCCGCCACGCCTGCGCAGTGCGCTCTGGACGCCACGCATGCGCAGTGCGCTCTGGCCGCCACGCATGCGCAGTGCGCTCTGGCCCCCACGCATGCGCAGTGTGCTCTGGCTTCCACGCATGCGCAATGAGCTCTGGCAGCCACACATGCGCAATGCGCTCTGGCCGCCATGCATGCGCAGTGCGCACTGTCCGCCACGCATGCGCAATGCGCTCTGACCCCCACGCATGCGCAATGCGCTATGGCCGCCATGCATGCGCAGTGCACTCTGGCCGCCACGAATGCGCAATTCGCTCTGGCTGCTACAATTCGCAATGTACTCTGGCCGCCACGCATGAGAAAGAACAACAACCCGTGTAATGGCAGTCTTTATATAGCCTGGTTGCCCCGCATCTGACGTGGTCTATACCTCTCGCCAATCACCCCACATGAGGTCGTGCTCATCTATTGGCTCCCGCCAATCACCCCATATGAGGTCACTCTGTCATGGCCACCACGTATGCGCAATGCGCTCTGGCCGCCACGAATGCGCAGTTCGCTCTGGCGGCCATGCATGCGCAGTGCGCTCTGGCCGTCAGGCATGCGCAGTGCACTCTGGCGGCCACGCATGCGCAGTGCGCTCTGGCTGTCACGCATGCGCAGTGCGCTCTGGCTGACATGAATGCGCAGTGCGCGCTGGCCCCCACGCATGCGTGGTGCGCTCTGGCCGCCACGCATGCGCAGTGCGCGCTGGCCCCCACGCATGCGTGGTGCGCTCTGGCCGCCACGCATGCGCAGTACGCTCTGGCCACCACGCATGCGCAGTGCGCTCTGGCCGCCACGCATGCGCAGTGCGCCTTGGCTGCCACGAATGCGCAGTCGCTCTGGTCGCCACGCATGCGCTGTGCGCCTTGGCCAACACGCATGCGCAGTGCGCTCTGGCCGCAACGCATGTGCAATGCGCCTTCGCCAACACGCATGCGCAGTGCGCCTTGGCCGCCAAGAATGCGCAGTGCGCTCTGGTCGCCACGCATGCGCAGTGCGCCTTGGCAAACACGCATGCGCAGTGCTCTCTGGCCGCCACGCATGCGCAGTGCGCTCTGGCCGTCACGCATGCGCAGTGCGCTCTGGCCGACATGAATGCGCAGTGCGCTCTGGTCGCCACGCATGCGCAGTGCGCCTTGGCAAACACGCATGCGCAGTGCGCTCTGGCGGCCACGAATGAGCAGTGCGCTCTGGCCGTCACGCATGCGCAGTGCGCTCTGGCCGACATGAATGCGCAGTGCGCTCTGGCCCCCACGCATGCGCAGTGCGCTCTGGCAACCACGCATGCGCAGTGCGCTCTGGTTGCCACGCAAGCACAGTGCGCCTTGGCCGCCACGAATGCGCAGTGTGCTCTGGTCGCCACGCATGCGCAGTGCGCCTTGGCCAACACGCATGCGCAGTGCGCTCTGGCCGACACACATGCGAAGTGCGCCTTGGCTGCCACGAATGCGCAGTCGCTCTGGTAGCCACGAATGCGCTGTGCGCCTTGGCCTACACGCATGCGCAGTGCGCTCTGGCCGCCACGCATGCGCAGTGCGCCTAGGCCAACACGCATGCACAGTGCGCTCTGGTCGCCACGCATGCGCAGTGCGCCTTGGCCAACACGCACGCGCAGTGCGCTCTGGTCGCCACGCATGCGCAGTGCGCCTTGGCCACTACGCATGCGCAGTGCGCCTTGGCCGCCACGAATGCGCAGTGCGCTCTGGTCGCCACGCATGCGCAGTGTGCCTTAGCCAACACGCATGCGCAGTGCGCTCTGGCCGCCACGCATGCGCAGTGCGCTCTGGCGGCCACGCATGAGCAGTGCGCTCTGGCCGTCACGCATGCGCAGTGCGCTCTGGCCGACATGAATGCGCAGTGCGCTCTGGCCCCCACGCATGCGCAGTGCGCTCTGGCAACCACGCATGCGCAGTGCGCTCTGGTTGCCACGCAAGCGCAGTGCGCCTTGGCCGCCACGATTGCGCAGTGCGCTCTGGTCGCCACGCATGCGCAGTGCGCCTTGGCCAACACGCATGCGCAGTGCGCACTGGCCGACACACATGCAAAGTGCGCCTAGGCTGCCACGAATGCGCAGTCGCTCTGGTCGCCACGCATGCGCTGTGTGCCTTGGCCTACACGCATGCGCAGTGCGCTCTGGCCGCCACGCATGCGCAGTGCGCCTAGGCCAACACGCATGCGCAGTGCGCTCTGGTCGCCACGCATGCGCAGTGCGCCTTGGCCAACACGCACGCGCAGTGTGCTCTGGTCGCCACGAATGCGCAGTGCGCCTTGGCCACTACGCACGCGCAGTGCGCCTTGGCCGCCACGAATGCGCAGTGCGCTCTGGTCGCCACGCATGCGCAGTGCGCCTTAGCCAACACGCATGCGCAGTGCGCTCTGGCTGCCACGCATGCGCAGTGCGCCTTGGCTGCCACGAATGCGCAGTCGCTCTGGTCGCCACGCATGCGCTGTGCGCCTTGGCCAACACGCATGCGCAGTGCGCTCTGGCTGCCACGCATGTGCAATGCGCCTTGGCCAACACGCATGCGCAGTGCGCCTTGGCCGCCACGAATGCGCAGTGCGCTCTGGTCGCCACGCATGCGCAATGCGCCTTGGCAAACACGCATGCAAAGTGCTCTCTGCCCGCCACGCATGCACAGTGCGCTCTGGGCGCCACGCATGCGCAGTCTGCTCTGGCTGACACGCATGCGCCGTGTGCTCTGGCCGCCACGCATGCGCAGTGCGCTCTGGCCGTCACGAATGCGCAGTGCGCTCTGGTCGCCACGCATGCGCAGTGCGCCTTGGCCAACACGCATGCGCAGTGCGCTCTGCCGGCCACGAATGAGCAGTGCGCTCTGGCCGTCACGCATGCGCAGTGCGCTCTGGCGGACATGAATGCGCAGTGCGCTCTGGCCCGCACGCATGCGCAGTGCGCTCTGGCCGCTAGGCATGCGCAGTGCACTCTGGCCGCCACGCATGAGAAAGAACAACAACCCGGGTAATGGCAGTCCTTATATAGCCTGGTTGCCCCGCCTCTGACGTGGTCTATTGGCTTTCGACAATCACCCCACATGAGGTCGCGCTCATCTATTGGCTCCCGCCAATCACCCCATATGAGGTCACTCTGTCATGGCTACCAAGTATGCGCA
Organism: Sorex araneus; assembly: GCF_027595985.1. Classification (NCBI taxonomy): domain Eukaryota; kingdom Metazoa; phylum Chordata; class Mammalia; order Eulipotyphla; family Soricidae; genus Sorex; species Sorex araneus. The sequence continues at coordinate 74,037,272 of NC_073305.1, read as the reverse complement.
ATGCGCTCTGGCCGCCACGCATGCGCAATGCGCTCTGGTCGCCACGCATGCACAATGCACTCTGGCCGCCATGCATGCGCAATGCTCCATGGCCCCCACGCATGCGCAATGCGCTCTGGCAGCTACGCATGCTCAGTGCGCTCTGGCCGCCACGCATGCGCAGTGCGCATTGGCCGCCATGCATGCGCAGTGCGCTCTGGCTGCCACGCATGCGCAGTGCGCATTGGCCACCACGCATGCGATGTGCGCTCTGGCAGCCACGCATGCGCAGTACGCTCCGGCCGCCAGGCATGCGCAGTGCGCTCTGGCCGCCACGCATTCGCAATGAGCTCTGGCCGCCACACATGCGCAATGCGCTCTGGCAGCCATGCATGCGCAGTGCGCTCTGGCCCCCACGCATGCGCAATGAGCTCTGGCCTCCACGCATGCGCAATGTGCTCTGGGAAACACGCATGCGCAGTGCGCTCTGGCCGCCATGCTTTTGCAATGCGCTCTGGCCGCCACACATGCGCAATGCGCTCTGGCCACCACGCATGAGAAAGAACAACAACCCGGGTAATGGTAGTTCTTATATAGCCTGGTTGCCCCGCTTCTGACGTGCTCTATTGGCTCTCACCAATCACCCCATATGAGGTCGCGCTCATCAATTGGCTCCCGCCAATCACCCCATATGAGATCTCTCTATCATGGCCACCACGTATGCACAGTGCGCTCTGGCCACCACGCATGCGCAGTGCGCTCTGGCCGCCACGCATGCGCAGTGCGCTCTGGCCGCCACGCATGCGCAGTGCGCTCTGGCCGCCACGCAAGCGCAGTGCGCCTTGACAGCCACGAATGCGCAGTGCGCTCTGGTCGCCACGCATGCGCAGTGCTCCTTGGCCAACACGCATGCGCAGTGTGCTCTGGCTGCCACGCATGCGCAGTGCGCCTTGGCCGCCACGAATGCGCAGTCGCTCTGGTCGCCACGCATGCGCAGTGCGCCTTGGCCAACACGCATGCGCAGTGCGCTTTGGCCGCCACGAATGCGCAGTGCGCTCTGGTCGCCACGCATGCGCAGTGCGCCTTGGCCAACACGCATGCGCAGTGCGCTCTGGCCGCCACGCATGCGCTGTCTGCTCTGGCTGACACGCATGCGCAGTGCGCTCTGGCCGCCACGCATGCGCAATGCGCTCTGGCCGCCACGCTTGCGCAGTGCGCTCTGGCCGCCACGCATGCGCAGTGCGCTCTGTCCGCCACGCATGCGCAATGAGCTCTGGCCCCCACACATGCGCAGTGCGCTCTGGCCGCCACGCATGCACAGTGCGTTCTGGCCCCCACGCATGCGCAGTGCGCTCTGGCCGCCACGCATCCGCTGTCTGCTCTGGCTGACACGCATGCGCAGTGCGCTCTGGCCGCCACCATGCGCAATGCGCTCTGGCCCCCATGCATGCGCAGTGCGCTCTGGCCGCCACGCATGCGCAGTGCGCTCTGGCCGCCACGCATGCGCAGTGCGCTCTGGCCGCCACGCATGCGCAGTGCGCTCTGTCCGCCACGCATGCGCAATGATTTCTGGCCCCCACACATGCGCAGTGCGCTCTGGCCGCCATGCATGCGCAATGCGCTCTGGCCGCCACGCATGCGCAATGCGCTCTGGCCACCACGCATGAGAAAGAACAACAACCCGGGTAATGGCAGTTCTTATATAGCCTGGTTGCCCCGCCTCTGACGTGGTCTATTGGCTCTCGCCAATCACCCCATATGAGGTGGCGGTCATCTATTGGCTCCCGCCAATCACCCCATATGAGGTCTCTCTGTCATGGCCACCACATATGCGCAATGCGCTCTTGACGCCACGCATGCGCAATGCGCTCTGGCCGCCACGCATGCGCAATGCGCTCTGGCCGCCACGCATGAGAAAGAACAACAACCCGGGTAATGGCAGTCCTTATATAGCCTGGTTGCCCCGCCTCTGACGTGGTCTATTGGCTCTCGCCAATCACCCCATATGATGTCTCTCTGTCATGGCCACCACGTATACGCAATGCGCTCTGTCCGCCAAGCATGCGCAATGCGCTCTGGCCGCCACACATGAGCAATGCGCTCTGGCCGCCACGCATGCGCAGTGCGCTCTCGGGCCACGCATGCGCAGTGCGCTCTGGCCGCCACGATTCGCAGTGCGCTCTGGCCGCCACGCAAGCGCAGTCCGCTCGGGCGCCACGTAGGGCAGTGCGCTCTGGCCGCCACGCATGCGAAGTGCGTTCTGGCCGCCACGCATGCGCAGTGCGCCTTGGCCGCCACTCATGCGCAGTGCGCTCTGGCGGCCACGCATGCGCAGTGCGTTTGGCCGCCACGCATTCGCAGTGCGCTCTGGCCGCCACGCATGCGTAATGCGCTCTGGCCCCCACGCATGCGAAATGCGCTCTGGCCACCACGCATGAGAAAGAACAACAACCCGGGTAATGGCAGTTCTTATATAGCCTGGTTGCCCCGCCTCTGACGTGCTCTATTGGCTCTCGCCAATCACTCCATATGAGGTGGCGCTCATCAATTGGCTCTCGCCAATCACCCCATATGAGGTCGCGCTCATCTATTGGCTCCCGCCAATCACCCCATATGAGGTCTCTCTGTCATGGCCACCACATATGCGCAATGCGTTCTGGCCGCCACGCATGAGCAATGATCTCTGGCCGCCACGCATGCGCAGTGCTCTCTGGCCGCCACGCATGCGCAGTGTGCTCTGGCCGCCACGCATGCGCTGTGCGCTCTGGCCGCCACGCATGCGCAGTGCGCTCTGGCCGCCACGCATGCGCAATGCGCTCTGGCCCCCACGCATGCGCAGTGCGCTCTGGCCGCCACTCAAGCGCAGTGCGCTCTGGCCGCCACGCATGCACAGTGCGCTCTGGCAGCCACGCATGCGCAGTGCGCTCTCGCCTCCACGCATGCGCAGTGCGCTCTGGCCGCCACGCATGAGAAAGAACAACAACCCGGGTAATGGCAGTCCTTATATAGCCTGGTAGCCCCGCCTCTGACGTGGTCTATTGGCTCTGCAAATCACCCCATATGATGTCTCTCTGTGAGCTCTCGTCGCCACGCCTGCGCAGTGCGCTCTGGACGCTACGCATGCGCAGTGCGCTCTGGCCGCCACGCATGCGCAGTGCGCTCTGGCCGTCAGGCATGCGCAGTCCCCTCTGGCGGCCACGCATGCGCAGTGCGCTCTGGCCGTCACGCATGCGCAGTGCGCTCTGCTCGACATGAATGCGCAGTGCGCGCTGGCCCCCACGCATGGGCAGTGCGCTCTGGCCGCCACGCATGAGAAAGAACAACAACCCGGGTAATGGCAGTCCTCATACGAGGTGGCGCTCATCTATTGGCTCTCACCAATCACCCCATATGAGGTGGTGCTCATCTATTGGCTCCCGCCAATCACCCCATATTAGGTCTCTCTGTCATGGGCAACACGTATGCGCAATGCGCTCTGGCCGCCACGCATGCGCAGTGCGCTCTGGCCACCACGCATGCGCAGTGCGCTCTGGCCGACACGCATGCGCAGTTCGCTCTGGGCGCCACACATGCGCAGTGCGCTCTGGCCGCCACGCATGCGCAGTGCGCTCTGGCCCCCACGCATGCGCAATGCTCTCTTGCCGACATGAATGCGCAGTGCACTCAGGCCCCCACGCATGCGCAGTGCGCGTTGGCCAACACGCATGCGCAGTGCGCTCTGGCGGCCACGCATGCGCAGTGCTCTCTGGCCGCCACGCATGCGCAGTGCCCCTTGGCCGCCACGAATGCGCTGTCTGCTCTGGCCGACACTCCTGCGCAGTGCGCTCTGGCCGCCACGCATGCGCAGTGCGCTCTGGCAACCACGCATGCGCAGTGCGCTCTGGTTGCCACGCAAGCGCAGTGCGCCTTGGCCGCCATGAATGCGCAGTGCGCTCTGGTCGCCACGCATGCGCAGTGCGCCTTGGCCAACACGCATGCGCAGTGCGCTCTGGCCGCCACGCATGCGAAGTGCGCCTTGGCTGCCACGAATGCGCAGTCGCTCTGGTCGCCACGCATGCGCTGTGCGCCTTGGCCTACACGCATGCGCAGTGCGCTCTGGCCGCCACGCATGCGCAGTGCGCCTAGGCCAACACGCATGCGCAGTGCGCTCTGGTCGCCACGCATGCGCAGTGCGCCTTGGCCAACACGCACGCGCAGTGCGCTCTGGTCGCCACGCATGCGCAGTGCACCTTGGCCACTACGCATGCGCAGTGCGCCTTGGCCGCCACGAATGCGCAGTGCTCTCTGGTCGCCACGCATGCGCAGTGCGCCTTAGCCAACACGCACGCTCAGTGCGCTCTGGCCGCCACGCATGCGAAGTGCGCCTTGGCTGCCATGAATGCGCAGTCGCTCTGGTCGCCACGCATGCGCTGTGCGCCTTGGCCAACACGCATGCGCAGTGTGCTCTGGCCGCCACGCATGTGCAATGCGCCTTGGCCAACATGCATGCGCAGTGCACCTTGGCCGCCACGAATGCGCAGTGCGCTCTGGTCGCCACGCATGCGCAGTGCGCCTTGGCCAACACGCATGCGCAGTGCGCTCTGGTCGCCACGCATGCGCAGTGCGCCTTGGCTGCCACGAATGCGCAGTCGCTCTGGTCGCCACGCATGCGCAGTGCGCCTTGACCGCCACGAATGCGCAGTGCGCTCTGGCCGCCACGCATGCGCTGTCTGCTCTGGCTGACACGCATGCGCAGTGCGCTCTGGCCGCCACGCATGCGCAGTGCGCTCTGGACCCCACGCATGCGCAGTGCACCTTGACCGCCACGAATGCGCAGTGCGCTCTGGCCGCAACGCATGCGCAGTGCGCTCTGGCCACCACGCATGCGCAGTGCGCTCTGGCCGACACGCATGCGCAGTTCTCTCTGGGCGCCACACATGCGCAGTGCGCTCTGACCGACATGCACGCAGTGCGCTCTGGCCCCCACGCATGCGCAATGCACTCTGGCCGACATTAATGCGCAGTGCACTCTGGCCCACACGCATGTGCAGTGCGCCTTGGCCAACACGCATGCGCAGTGCGCTCTGGCGGCCACGCATGCGCAGTGCTATCTGGCCGCCACGCATGCGCAGTGCGCTCTGGCCGCCACGAATGCGCTGTCTGCTCTGGCCGACACGCCTGCGCAGTGCGCTCTGGCCGCCACGCATGCGCAGTGTGCTCTGGCCGCCACACGTGCGCAGTGCGTTCTGGCCGCCACGCATGCGCAGTGCGCTCTAGCCGACATGAATGCGCAGTGCGCTCTGGCCCACACGCATTTGCAGTGCGCTCTGGCCGCCACGCATGAGCTGTGCACTCAGGCCGCCACGCATGCTCAGTGCGCTCTGGCCGCCACGAATGCGCAATGCTCTCTGGCCCCCACACATGCGCAGTGCGCTCTGGCCGCCAAGCATCCGCTGTGCGCTCTGGCCGCCATGCATGCGCATTGCGCTCTGGCCGTCACGCATGCGCAATGCGCTCTGGGTGCCACGCATGCGCAGTGCGCTCTGGCCGCCACACATTCGCAATGCGCTCTGGCCGACACGCATGCGCAATGCGCTCTGGCCACGACGCATGAGAAAGAAGAACAACCCGAGTAATGGCAGTTCTTATATAGCCTGGTTGCCCCGCCTCTGACGTGGTCTATTGGCTCTCGCCAATCACCCCATATGTGGTGGCGCTCATCTATTGACTCTCGCCAATCACAACTATGACGTCGCGCTCATCTATTGGCTCCCGCCAAGCACCCCATATGAGGTCTCTCTGTCATGGCCACCACGTATGCGCAATGCGATCTGGCCGCCACGCATGCGCAATGCGCTCTGGCCGCCACGCATGAGAAAGAACAAGAACCCGGGTAATGGCAGTCCTTATATAGCCTTGTTGCCCCGCCTCTGACGTGGTCTATTGGCTCTCGCCAATCACCCCATATGAGGTCGCGCTCATCTATTGGCTCCCGCCAATCACCCCATATGAGGTCTCTCTGTCATGGCCACCACGTATGCCCAATGCGCTCTTGCCGCCACGCATGCGCAATGCGCTCTGGCCGCCACGCATGCGCAATGCGCTCTGGCCGCCACGCATGAGAAAGAACAACAACCCGGGTAATGGCAGTCCTTATAGAGCCTGGTTGCCCCGCCTCTGACTTGGTCTATTGGCTCTCGCCAATCACCCCATATGATGTCTCTCTGTCATGGCCACCACGTATACGCAATGCGCTCTGTCCGCCAAGCATGCGCAATGCGCTCTGGCCGCCACACATGAGCAATGCGCTCTGGCCGCCACGCATGCGCAGTGCGCTCTCGGGCCACGCATGCGCAGTGCGCTCTGGCCGCCACGATTCGCAGTGCGCTCTGGCCGCCACGCAAGCGCAGTCCGCTCTGGGCGCCACGTAGGGCAGTGCGCTCTGGCCGCCACGCATGCGCAGTGCGTTCTGGCCGCCACGCATGCGCAGTGCGCCTTGGCCGCCACTCATGAGCAGTGCGCTCTGGCGGCCACGCATGCGCAGTACGTTCTGGCCGCCACGCATTCGCAGTGCGCTCTGGCCGCCACGCATGCGCAATGCGCTCTGGCCCCCACGCATGCGAAATGCGCTCTGGCCACCACGCATGACAAAGAACAACAACCCGGGTAATGGCAGTTGTTATATAGCCTGGTTGCCCCGCCTCTGACGTGCTCTATTGGCTCTCGCCAATCACTCCATATGAGGTGGCGCTCATCAATTGGCTCTCGCCAATCACCCCATATGAGGTCGCGCTCATCTATTGGCTCCCGCCAATCACCCGATATGAGGTCTCTCTTTCATGGACACCACATATGCGCAATGCGTTCTGGCCGCCACGCATGAGCAATGTTCTCTGGCCGCCACGCATGCGCGGTGCTCTCTGGCCGCCACGCATGCGCAGTGCGTTCTAGCCGCCACGCATGCGCAGTGCGCTCTGGCAGCCACGCAGGCGCAATGCGCTCTGGCCGCCACGCATGAGAGAGAACAACAACCCGGGTAATGGCAGTCCTTATATAGACTTGTTGCCCCGCTCTGACGTGGTCTATTGGCTTTCGCCAATCACCCCATATGAGGTGACGCACATCTATTGGCTCCCGCCAATCACCCCATATGAGGTCTCTCTGTCATGGCCACCACGTCTGCGCAATGCGCACTGGCCGCCACGCATGTGCAGTGCGCTGTGGCCACCACTCATGCGCAGTGCGGTGAGGCCCCCACGCATGCGCAGTGCGCTCTGGCCGCCACGAATGCGCAGTGCGCTCTGGCCGCCAAGCATGCGCAGTGCGCCTTGGTCGCCATACATGCGCAGTGCGCTCTGGCCGCCACGCATGCGCAGTTCGCCTTGGCCGCCACGAATGCGCAGTGCGCTCTGTCGCCACGCATGCGCAGTGTGCCTTGGCCGCCACGCATGCGATGTGCGCTCTGGCCGCCACGCATGTGCAGTGCGCTCTGGCCGCCAGGCATGCGCAGTGTGCTCTGCCTGCCACGCATGCGCAATGCGCTCTGGCCCCCACGCATGCGCAGTGCGCTCTGGCCGCCACGCATGCGCAGTGCGCTCTGGCCGCCACGCATGCGCAGTGCGCTCTGGCCGCCATGCATGAGAAAGAACAACAACCCAGGTAATGGCAGTCCCCATATGAGGTGGCGCTCATCTATTCGCTCTCACCAATCACCCCATATGAGGTGGTGCTCATCTATTGGCTCTCGCCAATCACCCCAAATAGGTCACTATGTCATGGCCGCCACGCATGCGAAATGCGCTCTGGCCGCCACGCATGAGAAAGAACAACAACCCGGGTAATGGCAGTCCTTATATAGCCTGGTTGCCCCGCCTCTGACATGGTCTATTGGCTTTCGACAATCACCCCACATGAGGTCGCGCTCATCTATTGGCTCCCGCCTATCACCCCATATGAGGTCACTCTGTCATGGCTACCAACTATGCGCGATGCACTCTGGCCGCCATGCATGCGCAGTGCGCTCTGGCCACCACGCATGCGCAGTGCGCCTTGGCCGCCACGAATGCGCAGTGCGCTCTGGTCGCCACGCATGCGCAGTGCGCCTTGGCCGCCACGCATGCGCAGTGCGACTTGGCCGCCATGCATGCGCAGTGCGCTCTGGCCGCCGCGCATGCGCAGTGCGCCTTGGCCGCCACGAATGCGCAGTGCGCCTTGGCCGCCACGCATGCGATGTGCGCTCTGGCCGCCACGCATGTGCAGTGCGCACCGGCAGCCACGCATGCGCAATGCGCTCTGGCCGCCACGCATGAGAAAGAACAACAACCCGGGTAATGGCAGTCCTTATATAGCCTGGTTGCCCCGCCTCTGACGTGGTCTATAGGCTCTCGCCAATCACCCCATATGAGGTCTCTCTGTCATGGCCACCACGAATGCGCAATGCGCTCTGGCCGTCAAGTATGCACAATGCTTTCTGGCCGCCACGCATGCGCAATGCGCTCTGGCCGCCACACATGAGCAATGCGCTCTGGCCGCCACGCATGCGCAGTCGCTCTGGTCTCCAAGCATGCGCAGTGAGCTCTTGTCGCCACGCATGAGCAGTGCTCTCTGGCCGCCACGCAATCGCAATGCGCTCTGGCCACCACGCATGCGCAGTGCGCTCTGGCCTCCAAGCATGCGCAGTGCGCTCTGGGCTCCACGCATGCGCAGTGCGCTCTGGCCGCCATGCATGCTCCATGCACTCTAGTCGCCACGAATTCGCAGTGCTCTCTGGCCGCCACGCATGCGCAGTGCGCTCTGGCCGACACGCATGCGCTCTGCGCTCTGGCCGCCACGCATGCACAGTGCGCTCTGGCCTCTAGCATGCGCAGTGCGCTCTGGCCCCCACGCATGCGCAGTGCGCTCTGGCCGCCACGCATGCGCTGTGCGCTCTGGCCGCCACGCATGCGCAGTGCGTTCTAGCCGCCACGCATGCGCAGTGCGCTCTGGCAGCCACGCATGCGCAATGCGCTCTGGCCGCCACGCATGAGAGAGAACAACAACCCGGGTAATGGCAGTCCTTATATAGACTTGTTGCCCCGCTCTGACGTGGTCTATTGGCTTTCGCCAATCACCCCATATGAGGTGACGCACATCTATTGGCTCCCGCCAATCACCCCATATAAGGTCTCTCTTTCATGGCCACCACGTCTGCGCAATGCGCACTGGCCACCACGCATGCGCAATGCGCTCTGGCCGCCACGCATGCGCAGTGCTCTTTGGCCGCCACGCGTGCGCAGTGTGCTCTGGCCGCCACGCATGCGCTGTGCGCTCTGGCCGCCACGCATGTGCAGTGCGCTGTTGCCACCACGCATGCGCAGTGCGGTGAGGCCCCCACGCATGTGCAGTGCGCTTTGGCCGCCACGAATGCGCAGTGCGCTCTGGCCCCCACGCATGCGCAATGCGCTCTGGCCGCCAAGAATGCGCAGTGCGCTCTGGCCGCCACGCATGCGCAGTGCGCCTTGGCCGCCATACATGCGCAGTGCGCTCTGGCCGACACGCATGCGCAGTGCGCCTTGGCCGCCACGAATGCGCAGTGCGCTCTGTCGCCACGCATGCGCAGTGCGCCTTGGCCGCCACGCATGCGATGTGCGCTCTGGCCGCCACGCATGTGCAGTGCGCTCTGGCCGCCAGGCATGCGCAGTGTGCTCTGCCCGCCACGCATGCGCAATGCGCTCTGGCCCCCACGCATGCGCAATGCGCTCTAGCCACCACGAATGCGCAGTGTGCTCTGCCCGCCACGCATGCGCAATGCTCTCTGGCCGCCATGCATGCGCAATGTGCTCTGGCCGCCACGCATGAGAAAGAACAACAACCCGGGTAATGGCAGTCCTTATATAGCCTGGTTGCCCCGCCTCTGACGTGGTCTATTGGCTTTCGACAATCACCCCACATGAGGTGGCGCTCATATATTGGCTCCTGCCAATCACCCCATATGAGGTCACTCTGTCATGGCTACCAAGTATGCGCAATGCGCTCTGGACGCCACGCATGCGCAATGCGCTCTGGCCCCCACGCATGCGCAGTGCGCTCTGGCCCCCACGCATGCGCAATGCACTCTGGCCACCACGAATGCGCAGTGCGCTCTGTCTGCCACGCATGCGCAGTGCGCCTTGACCGCCATGCATGCGCTGTGCACTCTGGCCGCCACACATGCGCAGTGCGCCTTGGCCGCCACGAATGCGCAGTGAGCTCTGGTCGCCAGGCATGCGCATTGCGCCTTGGCTGCCACGCATGCGATGTGCGCTCTGGCCGCCAGGTATGCGCAGTGAGCTCTGGCCGCCACGCATGAGAAAGAACAACAACCCGGGTAATGGCACTCCCCATATGAGGTGGCGCTCATCTATTGGCTCTCACCAATCACCCCATATGAGGTGGTGCTCATCTATTGGCTCCCGCCAATCACCCCATATAGGTCACTCGGTCATGGCCGCCACGCATGCGAAATGCGCTCTGGCCGCCACGCATGAGAAAGAACAACAACCCGGGTAATGGCAGTCCTTATATAGCCTGGTTGCCCCGCCTCTGACGTAGTCTATTGCTTTCGACAAGCACCCCACATGAGGTCGCGCTCATCTATTGGCTCCCGCCAATCACCCCATATGAGGTCACTCTGTCATGGCTACCAACTATGCGCAATGCGCTCTGGCCGCCACGCATGCGCAATGCACTCTGGCCGCCACGCATGCGCATTGCGCCCTGGCCGCCACGCATGCGCAGTGCGACTTGGCCGCCATGCATGCGCAGTGCGCTCTGGCCGCCACGCATGCGCAGTGCGCCTTGGCCGCCACGAATGCGCATTGCGCTCTGGTCGCCACGCATGCGCAGTGCGCTCTGGACCCCACGCATGCGCAGTGCGCTCTGTCCGCCACGCATGCACAGTGCGCTCTGTCCGCCACGCATGCGCAGTGCGATCTGGCCCACACGCATGCGCAGTGCGCTCTTGCCGCCACGCATGCGCAGTGCGCTCTGGCCGCCACGCATGCGCAGTGCGCTCTGGCTGCCACGCATGCGCAATGCTCTCTGGCCGCCATGCAGGCGCAATGCTCTCTGGCCGCCACGCATGAGAAAGAACAACAACCCGGGTAATGGCAGTCCTTATATAGCCTGGTTTCCCCGCCTCTGACGTGGTCTATTGGCTCTCGCCAATCACCCCATATGAGGTCTCTCTGTCATGTCCACCACGTATGCGCAATGCGCGCTGGCCGCGAAGCATGAGCAATGCGCTCTGGCCACCAGGCATGCGCAATGCTCTCTGGCCGCCACACATGCGCAATGCGCTCTGGCCACCACGCATGCGCAGTGCGCTATAGGCGCCACGCATGCGCAGTGCGCTCTGGCCGCCATGCATGCGCAATGCGCTCTGGCACCGACGCATGCGCAGTGCGCTCTGGCCGCCATGAATTTGCAGTGCTCTCTGGCCGCCACGCATGCGCAGTGCGCTCTGGCCGCCAAGCATGCGCTGTGCGCTCCGGATGCCACGCATGCGCAATGCGCTCTGGCCCCCACCAATGCGCAGTGCGCTCTGGCAGCCACGCATGCGCAGTGCGCTCTGGCCGCCACGCATGCTCTGTGCGCTCTGGCCGCCACGCATGCGCAATGAGTTCTGGCCGCCACACATGCGCAATGCCCTCTGGCCACCATGCATGCGCAGTGCGCTCTGGCCGCCATGCATGCGCAATGAGCTCTGGCCTCCACGCATGCGCAATGTGCTCTGGCCGCCACGCATGCACAGTGCGCTCTGGCCGCCACCCATGCACAGTGCGCTCTGGCCCCCACGCATGCGCAGTGCGCTCTGGCCGCCACGCAAGAGCAGTGTGCTCTGGCCGCCACGCCTGCGCAGTGCGCTCTGGCCACCACGCATGCGCAGTGCTCTATTGCCGCCACGCATGCGCATTGCGCTCTGGCCGCCACGCATGCTCAGTGCGCCTTGGCCACCACGCATGCGCAGTGCACTCTGGTCGCCACGCATGCGCAGTGCGCCTTGGCCAACACGCAGGCGCAGTGCGCACCGGCAGCCACGCATGCGCAATGCGCTCTGGCCGCCACGCATGAGAAAGAACAACAACCCGGGTAATGGCAGTCCTTATATAGCCTGGTTGCCCCGCCTCTGACGTGGTCTATAGGCTCTCGCCAATCACCCCATATGAGGTCTCTCTGTCATGGCCACCACGAATGCGCAATGCGCTCTGGCCGTCAAGTATGCACAATGCTTTCTGGCCGCCACGCATGCACAATGCGCTCTGGCCGCCACACATGAGAAATGCGCTCTGGCCACCACGCATGCGCAGTCGCTCTGGTCTCCAAGCATGCGCAGTGAGCTCTTGTCGCCACGCATGAGCAGTGCTCTCTGGCCGCCACGCAATCGCAATGCGCTCTGGCCACCACGCATGCGCAGTGCGCTCTGGCCTCCAAGCATGCGCAGTGCGCTCTGGGCTCCACGCATGCGCAGTGCGCTCTGGCCGCCATGCATGCTCCATGCACTCTAGTCGCCACGAATTCGCAGTGCTCTCTGGCCGCCACGCATGCGCAGTGCGCTCTGGCCGACACGCATGCGCTCTGCGCTCTGGCCGCCACGCATGCACAGTGCGCTCTGGCCTCCAGCATGCGCAGTGCGCTCTGGCCCCCACGCATGCGCAGTGCGCTCTGGCCGCCATGCAAGCGCATTGCGCTCTGGCCGCCACGCATTTGCAGTGCGCTCTGGCCGCCACGCATGCGCTGTGCGCTCTGGCCGCCACTCATGCGCAGTGCGTTCTAGCCGCCACGAATGCGCAGTGCGCTCTGGCAGCCACGCATGCGCAATGCGCTCTGGCCGCCACGCATGAGAGAGAACAACAACCCGGGTAATGGCAGTCCTCATATAGACTTGTTGCCCCGCTCTGACGTGGTCTATTGGCTTTCGCCAATCACCCCATATGAGGTGACGCACATCTATTGGCTCCCGCCAATCACCCCATATGAGGTCTCTCTGTCATGGCCACCACGTCTGCGCAATGTGCACTGGCCAACACGCATGCGCAATGCGCTCTGGCCGCCACGCATGCGCAGTGCTCTTTGGCCGCCACGCATGCGCAGTGTGCTCTGGCCGCCACGCATGCGCTGTGCGCTCTGGCCGCCACGCATATTCAGTGCGCTGTGGCCACCACGCATGCGCAGTGCGGTGAGGCCCCCACGCATGCGCAGTGCGACTTGGCCGCCATGCATGCGCAGTGCGCTCTGGCCGCCACGCATGCGCAGTGCGCCTTGGCCGCCACGAATGCGCATTGCGCTCTGGTCGCCACGCATGCGCAGTGCGCCTTGGCCGCCACGCATGCGATGTGCGCTCTGGCCGCCACGAATGCGCAGTTCGCGCTGGCCACCAGGCATGCGCAGTGCGCTCTAGCCGCCACGCATGCGCAATGCGCTCTGGCCCCCACGCATGCGCAGTGCGCTCTGGCCGCCACGCATGCACAGTGCGCTCTGGCCGCCACGCATGCGCAGTGCGCTCTGGCCGCCATGCATGCGCAGTGGGCTCTGGTGGCCACGCATGCGCAGTGCGCTCTGGCCCCCACGCATGCTCAATGCACTCTGGCAACCACGCATGCGCAGTGCACTCTGGCCACCACGCATGCGCAGTGCGCTCTGGTCGCCACGCATGTGCAATGCGCTCTGGCCCCCATGCATGCGCAGTGCGCTCTGGCCGCCATGCATGCGCAGTGCGCTCTGGCCGCCATGCATGCGCAGTGGGCTCTGGTGGCCACGAATGCGCAGTGCGCTCTGGCCCCCACGCATGCGCAATGCACTCTGGCAACCACGCATGCGCAGTGCACTCTGGCCACCACGCATGCGCAGTGCGCTCTGGTCGCCACGCATGTGCAATGCGCTCTGGCCCCCATGCATGCGCAATGCGCTCTGGCCCCCACGCATGCGCAATGCACTCTGGCCACCACGCATGCGCAGTGCGCTCTGGTCGCCACGCAAGCGCAATGCGCTCTGGCCCCCACGCATGCGCAATGCGCTCTGGCCGCCACGAATGCGCAGTGCGCTATGGCCCCCACGCATGTCCAATGCGCTCTGGCCGCCATGAATGCGCAATGCGCTCTGGCCGCCAAGAATGCGCAGTGCGCTCGGGCCCCCACGCATGCGAAATGCGCTCTGGCCGCCACGCATGAGAAAGAACAACAACCCGGGTAATGGCAGTCCTAATATAGCCTGGTTGCCCCGCCTCTGAGGTGGTCTAGTGGCTTTCGACAATCACCCCACAGGAGGTGCCATTCATCTCTTGGCTCCCACCAATCACCCCATATGAGGTCACTCTGTCATGGCTACCAAGTATGCGCAATGCGCTCTGGCCGCCACGCATGCGCAATACGCTCTGGCCCCCACGCATGCGCATTGCGCTCTGGCCGCCACGAATGCGCAGTGCGCTCTGGCCGCCACGCATGCGCAGTGCGCCTTGGCCGCCATACATGCGCAGTGCGCTCTGGCCGCCACGCATGCGCAGTGCGCCTTGGCCGCCACGAATGCGCAGTGCGCTCTGTCGCCACGCATGCGCAGTGCGCCTTGGCCGCCACGCATGCGATGTGCGCTCTGGCCGCCACGCATGCGCAGTGCGCTCTGGCCGCCAGGCATGCGCAGTGTGCTCTGCCTGCCACGCATGCGCAATGAGCTCTGGCCCCCACGCATGCGCAGTGCGCTCTGGCCGCCACGCATGCGCAGTGCGCTCTGGCCGCCACGCACGCGCAGTGCGCTCTGGCCGCCACGCATGAGAAAGAACAACAACCCGTGTAATGGCAGTCCCCATATGAGGTGGCGCTCATCTATTGGCTCTCACCAATCACCCCATATGAGGTGGTGCTCATCTATTGGCTCCCGCCAATCACCCCATATAGGTCACTATGTCATGGCCGCCACGCATGCGAAATGCGCTCTGGCCGCCACGCATGAGAAAGAACAACAACCCGGGTAATGGCAGTCCTTATATAGCCTGGTTGCCCCGCCTCTGACATGGTCTATTGGCTTTTGACAATCACCCCACATGAGGTCGCGCTCATCTATTGGCTCCCGCCAATCACCCCATATGAGGTCACTCTGTCATGGCTACCAACTCTGCGCAATGCGCTCTGGCCGCCACGCATGCGCAGTGCTCTGTGGCCGCCACGCATGCACAGTGTGCTCTGGCCGCCACGCATGCGCAGTGCGCTCTGGCCGCCACGCATGCGCAGTGCGTTCTGGCAGGCACGCATGCGCAGTGCGCTCTGGCAGCCACGCATGCGCAATGCGCTCTGGCCGCCACGCATGAGAGAGAACAAAAACCCGGGTAATGGCAGTGCTTATATAGCCTGGTTGGCCCGCCTCTGACGTGGTCTATAGGCTCTCGCCAATCACCCCATATGAGGTCTCTCTGACATGGCCACCACGAATTCGCAATGCGCTCTGGCCGCCAAGTATGCGCAATGATTTCTGGCCGCCACGCATGCACAATGCGCTCTGGCCGCCACGCATGAGCAATGCGCTCTGGCAGCCACGCATGCGCAATGCGCTCTGGCCGCCACGCATGAGAAAGAACAACAAAGCGGGTAATGGCAGTCCTTATATAGCCTGTTTGCCCCTCCTCTGACGTGGTCTATTGGCTCTCGCCAATCACCCCATATGAGGTGGCGCTCATCTATTGGCTCTCGCCAATCACCCCATATGAGGTCTCTCTGTCATGTCCACCACGTATGTGCAATGCGCTCTGGCCGCGAAGCATGGGCAATGCGCTCTGGCCGCCACGCATGCGCAATGCTCTCTGGCCGCCACGCATGCGAAATGCGCTCTGGCCACCACGCATGTGCAGTGCGCTCTGGCCGAAACGCATGCGCAGTGCGCTCGGGGCTCCACGCATGCGCAGTGCGCTCTGGCCGCCATGCATGCTCAATGCACTCTAGTCGCCATGAATTCGCAGTGCTCTCTGGCCGCCACGCATGCGCAGTGCGCTCTGGCCGAACGCATGCGCTGTGGGCTCTGGCCGCCACGCATGCACAGTGCGCTCTGGCCCCCAGCATGCGCAGTGCGCTCTGGTCCCCACGCATGCGCAGTGCGCTCTGGCCGCCACGCAAGCGCAGTGCGCTCTGGCCGCCACGCATTTGCAGTGCGCTCTGGCCGCCACGCATGCGCTGTGCGCTCTGGCCGCCACGCATGTGCAGTGCGCTCTGGCCGCCACGCATGCGCAGTGCGCTCTGGCTGCCACGCATGCGCAGTGCGCTCTGGCTGCCACGCATGCGCAATGCGCACTGGCAGCCACGCATGCGCAATGCGCTCTGGCCGCCACACATGAGAAAGAACAACAACCCGGGTAATAGCAGTCCTTATATAGCCTGTTTGCCCGCCTCTGACGTGGTCTATTGGCTCTCGCCAATCACCCCATATGAGGTGGCGCTCATCAATTGGCTCTCGCCAATCACCCCATATGAGGTCTCTCTGTCATGTCCACCACGTATGTGCAATGCGCTCTGGCCGCGAAGCATGGGCAATGAGCTCTGGCCGCCACGCATGCTCAATGCGCTCTGGCCCCCACTCATGAGAAAGAACAACAACCCGGGTAATGGCAGTGCTTATATAGCCTGGTTGGCCCGCCTCTGACGTGGTCTATAGGCTCTCGCCAATCACCCCATATGAGGTCTCTCTGACATGGCCACCACGAATGCGCAATGCGCTCTGGCCGCCAAGTATGCGCAATGATTTCTGGCCGCCACGCATGCACAATGCGCTCTGGCCGCCACGCATGAGCAATGCGCTCTGGCCGCCACGCATGCGCAGTGCGCTCTGGCCTCCAAGCATGCGCAGTGCGCTCTGGTCGCCACGCATGAGCAGTGCGCTCTGGCCGCCACGCAATCGCAATGCGATCTGGCCCCAACGCATGCGCAGTGCGCTCTGCCACCACTCATGCGCAATGAGCTCTGGCCGCCACACATGCGCAATGCGCTCTGGACGACACGCATGCGCAGTGCACTCTGGCCTCCATGCATGCGCAGTGCGCTCTGGTCGACACGCATGAGCAGTGCGCTCTGGCCGCCACGCAATCGCAATGCGCTCTGGCCCCAACGCATGCGCAGTGCGCTCTAGCCGCCACGCATGCGCAGTGCGCTCTGGCCGCCAAGCATGCGCAGTGCGCTCTGGCCGCCACGCATGCGAAATGAGCTCTGGCCGCCACACATGCGCAATGCGCTCTGGCCGCCATGCATGCGCAGTGCGCTCTGGATGCCACGCATGCGCAATGCGCTCTGGCCCCCACGCATGTGCAATGCGCTCTGTCCGCCTGCATGCGCAGTGCGCTCTGGCCGCATGCATGCGCAGTGCGCTCTAGCGGCCACGCATGCGAAAGGCGCTCTGGCCGCCACGCATGCGCACTGCGCTCTGGCCGCCACGCATGCGCAATGCGCTCTGGTCACCACGCATGCGCAATGCGCTCTGGCCCCGACGTATGCGCAGTGCTCTCTGGCCGCCATGCATGCGCAATGCGCTCTGGCCCCTATGCATGCGCAGTGCGCTCTGGCCGCCACGAATTCGCAGTGCTCTCTGGCCTCCACGCATGTGCAGTGCGCTCTGGCCGCCACGCATGTGCTGTGCACTCTGGCCGCCATGCATGCACAGTGCGCTCTGGCCGCCACGCATGCGCAGTGCGCTCTGGCCCCCACGCATGCGCAGTGCGCTCTGGCCGCCACGCATGCGAAATGCGCTCTGGCCGCCACGCATGAGAAAGAACAACAACCCGGGTAATGGCAGTCCTTATATAGCCTGGTTGCCCCGCCTCTGACGTGGTCTATTGGCTTTCGACTATCACCCCACATGAGGTCGCTCTCATCTATTTGCTCCCGCCAATCACCCCATATGAGGTCACTCTGTCATGTCTACCAAGTATGCGCAATGCGCTCTGGCCGCCACGCATGCGCAATGCGCTCTGGCCGCCACGCATGCGCAGTGCGCTCTGGCCGACACGCATGCGCAGTGCGACTTGGCCGCCATGCATGCGCAGTGCGCTCTGGCCGCCACGCATGCGCAGTGCGCCATGGCCGCCATGAATGCGCATTGCGCTCTGGTCGCCACGCATGCGCAGTGCGCCTTGGCCGCCACGCATGCGATGTGCACTCTGGCCGCCACGAATGCGCAGTTCGCGCTGGCCGCCAGGCATGCGCAGTGCGCTCTAGCCGCCACGCATGCGCAATGCGCTCTGGCCCCCGTGCATGCGCAGTGCGCTCTGGCCGCCACTCATGCGCAGTGCGCTCTGGCCGCCACGCATGCGCAGTGCGCTCTGGCCGCCATGCATGCGCAGTGGGCTCTGGTGGCCACGCATGCGCAGTGCGCTCTGGCCCCCACGCATGCTCAATGCACTCTGGCAACCACGCATGCGCAGTGCACTCTGGCCACCACGCATGCGCAGTGCGCTCTGGTCGCCACGCATGTGCAATGCGCTCTGGCCCCCATGCATGCGCAGTGCGCTCTGGCCGCCATGCATGCGCAGTGCGCTCTGGCCGCCATGCATGCGCAGTGGGCTCTGGTGGCCACGAATGCGCAGTGCGCTCTGGCCCCCACGCATGCGCAATGCACTCTGGCAACCACGCATGCGCAGTGCACTCTGGCCACCACGCATGCGCAGTGCGCTCTGGTCGCCACGCATGTGCAATGCGCTCTGGCCCCCATGCATGCGCAATGCGCTCTGGCCCCCACGCATGCGCAATGCACTCTGGCCACCACGCATGCGCAGTGCGCTCTGGTCGCCACGCAAGCGCAATGCGCTCTGGCCCCCACGCATGCGCAATGCGCTCTGGCCGCCACGAATGCGCAGTGCGCTATGGCCCCCACGCATGTCCAATGCGCTCTGGCCGCCATGAATGCGCAATGCGCTCTGGCCGCCAAGAATGCGCAGTGCGCTCGGGCCCCCACGCATGCGAAATGCGCTCTGGCCGCCACGCATGAGAAAGAACAACAACCCGGGTAATGGCAGTCCTAATATAGCCTGGTTGCCCCGCCTCTGAGGTGGTCTAGTGGCTTTCGACAATCACCCCACAGGAGGTGCCATTCATCTCTTGGCTCCCACCAATCACCCCATATGAGGTCACTCTGTCATGGCTACCAAGTATGCGCAATGCGCTCTGCCGCCACGCATGCGCAATACGCTCTGGCCCCCACGCATGCGCATTGCGCTCTGGCCGCCACGAATGCGCAGTGCGCTCTGGCACCCACGCATGCGCAATGCGCTCTGGCCGCCACGAATGCGCAGTGCGCTCTGGCCGCCACGCATGCGCAGTGCGCCTTGGCCGCCATACATGCGCAGTGTGCTCTGGCCGCCACGCATGCGCAGTGCGCCTTGGCCGCCACGAATGCGCAGTGCGCTCTGTCGCCACGCATGCGCAGTGCGCCTTGGCTGCCACGCATGCGATGTGCGCTCTGGCCGCCACGCATGCGCAGTGCGCTCTGGCCGCCAGGCATGCGCAGTGTGCTCTGCCCGCCACGCATGCGCAATGCGCTCTGGCCCCCACGCATGCGCAGTGCGCTCTGGCCGCCACGCATGTGCAGTGCGCTCTGGCCGCCACGCACGCGCAGTGCGCTCTGGCCGCCACGCATGAGAAAGAACAACAACCCGTGTAATGGCAGTCCCCATATGAGGTGGCGCTCATCTATTGGCTCTCACCAATCACCCCATATGAGGTGGTGCTCATCTATTGGCTCCCGCCAATCACCCCATATAGGTCACTATGTCATGGCCGCCACGCATGCGAAATGCGCTCTGGCCGCCACGCATGAGAAAGAACAACAACCCGGGTAATGGCAGTCCTTATATAGCCTGGTTGCCCCGCCTCTGACGTGGTCTATTGGCTTTCGACTATCACCCCACATGAGGTCGCTCTCATCTATTTGCTCCCGCCAATCACCCCATATGAGGTCACTCTGTCATGTCTACCAAGTATGCGCAATGCGCTCTGGCCGCCACGCATGCGCAATGCGCTCTGGCCGCCACGCATGCGCAGTGCGCTCTAGCCGCCACGCATGCGCAGTGCGACTTGGCCGCCATGCATGCGCAGTGCGCTCTGGCCGCCACGCATGCGCAGTGCGCCATGGCCGCCACGAATGCGCATTGCGCTCTGGTCTCCACGCATGCGCAGTGCGCCTTGGCCGCCACGCATGCGATGTGCGCTCTGGCCGCCACGAATGCGCAGTTCGCGCTGGCCGCCAGGCATGCGCAGTGCGCTCTAGCCGCCACGCATGCGCAATGCGCTCTGGCCCCCACGCATGCGCAGTGCGCTCTGGCCGCCACTCATGCGCAGTGCGCTCTGGCCGCCACGCATGCGCAGTGCGCTCTGGCCGCCATGCATGCGCAGTGGGCTCTGGTGGCCACGCATGCGCAGTGCGCTCTGGCCCCCACGCATGCTCAATGCACTCTGGCAACCACGCATGCGCAGTGCACTCTGGCCACCACGCATGCGCAGTGCGCTCTGGTCGCCACGCATGTGCAATGCGCTCTGGCCCCCATGCATGCGCAGTGCGCTCTGGCCGCCACGCATGCGCAGTGCGCTCTGGCCGCCATGCATGCGCAGTGGGCTCTGGTGGCCACGCATGCGCAGTGCGCTCTGGCCCCCACGCATGCGCAATGCACTCTGGCAACCACGCATGCGCAGTGCACTCTGGCCACCACGCATGCGCAGTGCGCTCTGGTCGCCACGCATGTGCAATGCGCTCTGGCCCCCATGCATGCGCAATGCGCTCTGGCCCCCACGCATGCGCAATGCACTCTGGCCACCACGCATGCGCAGTGCGCTCTGGTCGCCACGCAAGCGCAATGCGCTCTGGCCCCCACGCATGCGCAATGCGCTCTGGCCGCCACGAATGCGCAGTGCGCTATGGCCCCCACGCATGTCCAATGCGCTCTGGCCGCCATGAATGCGCAATGCGCTCTGGCCGCCAAGAATGCGCAGTGCGCTCGGGCCCCCACGCATGCGAAATGCGCTCTGGCCGCCACGCATGAGAAAGAACAACAACCCGGGTAATGGCAGTCCTAATATAGCCTGGTTGCCCCGCCTCTGAGGTGGTCTAGTGGCTTTCGACAATCACCCCACAGGAGGTGCCATTCATCTCTTGGCTCCCACCAATCACCCCATATGAGGTCACTCTGTCATGGCTACCAAGTATGCGCAATGCGCTCTGGCCGCCACGCATGCGCAATACGCTCTGGCCCCCACGCATGCGCATTGCGCTCTGGCCGCCACGAATGCGCAGTGCGCTCTGGCCCCCACGCATGCGCAATGCGCTCTGGCCGCCACGAATGCGCAGTGCGCTCTGGCCGCCACGCATGCGCAGTGCGCCTTGGCCGCCATACATGCGCAGTGCGCTCTGGCCGCCACGCATGCGCAGTGCGCCTTGGCCGCCACAAATGCGCAGTGCGCTCTGTCGCCACGCATGCGCAGTGCGCCTTGGCCGCCACGCATGCGATGTGCGCTCTGGCCGCCACGCATGCGCAGTGCGCTCTGGCCGCCAGGCATGCGCAGTGTGCTCTGCCCGCCACGCATGCGCAATGCGCTCTGGCCCCCACGCATGCGCAGTGCGCTCTGGCCGCCACGCATGCGCAGTGCGCTCTGGCAGCCACGCACGCGCAGTGCGCTCTGGCCGCCACGCATGAGAAAGAACAACAACCCGTGTAATGGCAGTCCCCATATGAGGTGGCGCTCATCTATTGGCTCTCACCAATCACCCCATATGAGGTGGTGCTCATCTATTGGCTCCCGCCAATCACCCCATATAGGTCACTATGTCATGGCCGCCACGCATGCGAAATGCGCTCTGGCCGCCACGCATGAGAAAGAACAACAACCCGGGTAATGGCAGTCCTTATATAGCCTGGTTGCCCCGCCTCTGACATGGTCTATTGGCTTTTGACAATCACCCCACATGAGGTCGCGCTCATCTATTGGCTCCCGCCAATCACCCCATATGAGGTCACTCTGTCATGGCTATCAACTCTGCGCAATGCGCTCTGGCCGCCACGCATGCGCAGTGCTCTGTGGCCGCCACGCATGCGCAGTGTGCTCTGGCCGCCACGCGTGCGCAGTGCGCTCTGGCCGCCACGCATGCGCAGTGCGTTCTGGCAGGCACGCATGCGCAGTGCGCTCTGGCAGCCACGCATGCGCAATGCGCTCTGGCCGCCACGCATGAGAGAGAACAAAAACCCGGGTAATGGCAGTGCTTATATAGCCTGGTTGGCCCGCCTCTGACGTGGTCTATAGGCTCTCGCCAATCACCCCATATGAGGTCTCTCTGACATGGCCACCACGAATGCGCAATGCGCTCTGGCCGCCAAGTATGCGCAATGATTTCTGGCCGCCACGCATGCACAATGCGCTCTGGCCGCCAAGCATGAGCAATGCGCTCTGGCCTCCACGCATGCGCACTGCGCTCTGGCCTCCAAGCATGCGCAGTGCGCTCTGGTCGCCACGCATGAGCAGTGCGCTCTGGCCGCCACGCAATCGCAATGCGATCTGGCCCCAACGCATGCGCAGTGCGCTCTGCCGCCACGCATGCGCAATGAGCTCTGGCCGCCACACATGCGCAATGCGCTCTGGACGACACGCATGCGCAGTGCACTCTGGCCTCCATGCATGCGCAGTGCGCTCTGGTCGACACGCATGAGCAGTGCGCTCTGGCCGCCACGCAATCGCAATGCGCTCTGGCCCCAACGCATGCGCAGTGCGCTCTAGCCGCCACGCATGCGCAGTGCGCTCTGGCCGCCAAGCATGCGCAGTGCGCTCTGGCCGCCACGCATGCGCAATGAGCTCTGGCCGCCACACATGCGCAATGCGCTCTGGCCGCCATGCATGCGCAGTGCGCTCTGGACGCCACGCATGCGCAATGCGCTCTGGCCCCCACGCATGCGCAATGCGCTCTGTCCGCCTGCATGCGCAGTGCGCTCTGGCCACGTGCATGCGCAGTGCGCTCTGGCCGCCACGCATGCGCAATGCGCTCTGGCCGCCACGCATGCGCAATGCACTCTGGCGGCCACGCATGCGAAAGGCGCTCTGGCCGCCACGCATGCGCACTGCGCGCTGGCCGCCACGCATGCGCAATGCGCTCTGGTCACCACGCATGCGCAATGCGCTCTGGCCCCGACGTATGCGCAGTGCTCTCTGGCCGCCATGCATGCGCAATGCGCTCTGGCCCCTATGCATGCGCAGTGCGCTCTGGCCGCCACGAATTCGCAGTGCTCTCTGGCCTCCACGCATGTGCAGTGCGCTCTGGCCGCCACGCATGCGCTGTGCGCTCTGGCCGCCATGCATGCACAGTGCGCTCTGGCCGCCATGCATGCGCAATGCGCTCTTGCCCCCACGCATGCGCAGTGCGCTCTGGCCGCCACGCATGCGAAATGCGCTCTGGCCGCCACGAATGAGAAAGAACAACAACCCGGGTAATGGCAGTCCTTATATAGCCTGGTTGCCCCGCTTCTGACGTGGTCTATTGGCTTTCGACAATCACCCCACATGAGGTCGCTCTCATCTATTTGCTCCCGCCAATCACCCCATATGAGGTCACTCTGTCATGTCTACCAAGTATGCGCAATGCGCTCTGGCCGCCACGCATGCGCAATGCGCTCTGGCGGCCACGCATGCGCAGTGCGCTCTGGCCGCCACGCATGCGCAGTGCGACTTGGCCGCCATGCATGCGCAGTGCGCTCTGGCCGCCACGCATGCGCAGTGCGCCTTGGCCGCCACGAATGCGCATTGCGCTCTGGTCGCCACGCATGCGCAGTGCGCCTTGGCCGCCACGCATGCGATGTGCGCTCTGGCCGCCACGCATGCGCAGTTCACACTGGCCGCCAGGCATGCGCAGTGCGCTCTAGCCGCCACGCATGCGCAATGCGCTCTGGCCCCCACGCATGCGCAGTGCGCTCTGGCCGCCACGCATGCGCAGTGCGCTCTGGCCGCCATGCATGCGCAGTGGGCTCTGGTGGCCACGCATGCGCAGTGCGCTCTGGCCCCCACGCATGCTCAATGCACTCTGGCAACCACGCATGCGCAGTGCACTCTGGCCACCACGCATGCGCAGTGCGCTCTGGTCGCCACGCATGTGCAATGCGCTCTGGCCCCCATGCATGCGCAGTGCGCTCTGGCCGCCACGCATGCGCAGTGCGCTCTGGGCGCCATGCATGCGCAGTGGGCTCTGGTGGCCACGCATGCGCAGTGCGCTCTGGCCCCCACGCATGCGCAATGCACTCTGGCAACCACGCATGCGCAGTGCACTCTGGCCACCACGCATGCGCAGTGCGCTCTGGTCGCCACGCATGTGCAATTCGCTCTGGCCCCCATGCATGTGCAATGCGCTCTGGCCCCCACGCATGCGCAATGCACTCTGGCCACCACGCATGCGCAGTGCGCTCTGGTCGCCACGCAAGCGCAATGCGCTCTGGCCCCCACGCATGCGCAATGCGCTCTGGCCGCCACGAATGCGCAGTGCGCTATGGCCCCCACGCATGTCCAATGCGCTCTGGCCGCCATGAATGCGCAATGCGCTCTGGCCGCCAAGAATGCGCAGTGCGCTCGGGCCCCCACGCATGCGAAATGCGCTCTGGCCGCCACGCATGAGAAAGAACAACAACCCGGGTAATGGCAGTCCTAATATAGCCTGGTTGCCCCGCCTCTGAGGTGGTCTAGTGGCTTTCGACAATCACCCCACAGGAGGTGCCATTCATCTCTTGGCTCCCACCAATCACCCCATATGAGGTCACTCTGTCATGGCTACCAAGTATGCGCAATGCGCTCTGCCACCACGCATGCGCAATACGCTCTGGCCCCCACGCATGCGCATTGCGCTCTGGCCGCCACGAATGCGCAGTGCGCTCTGGCACCCACGCATGCGCAATGCGCTCTGGCCGCCACGAATGCGCAGTGCGCTCTGGCCGCCACGCATGCGCAGTGCGCCTTGGCCGCCATACATGCGCAGTGTGCTCTGGCCGCCACGCATGCGCAGTGCGCCTTGGCCGCCACGAATGCGCAGTGCGCTCTGTCGCCACGCATGCGCAGTGCGCCTTGGCTGCCACGCATGCGATGTGCGCTCTGGCCGCCACGCATGCGCAGTGCGCTCTGGCCGCCAGGCATGCGCAGTGTGCTCTGCCCGCAACGCATGCGCAATGCGCTCTGGCCCCCACGCATGCGCAGTGCGCTCTGGCCGCCACGCATGCGCAGTGCGCTCTGGCCGCCACGCACGCGCAGTGCGCTCTGGCCGCCACGCATGAGAAAGAACAACAACCCGTGTAATGGCAGTCCCCATATGAGGTGGCGCTCATCTATTGGCTCTCACCAATCACCCCATATGAGGTGGTGCTCATCTATTGGCTCCCGCCAATCACCCCATATAGGTCACTATGTCATGGCCGCCACGCATGCGAAATGCGCTCTGGCCGCCACGCATGAGAAAGAACAACAACCCGGGTAATGGCAGTCCTTATATAGCCTGGTTGCCCCGCCTCTGACATGGTCTATTGGCTTTTGACAATCACCCCACATGAGGTCGCGCTCATCTATTGGCTCCCGCCAATCACCCCATATGAGGTCACTCTGTCATGGCTACCAACTCTGCGCAATGCGCTCTGGCCGCCACGCATGCGCAATGCACTCTGGCCGCCACGCATGCGCAGTGCGCTCTGGCCGCCACGCATTCGAAGTGTGCTCTGGCCCCCACGCATGCGCAGTGCGCTCTGGCCGCCACGCATGCGCAGTGCGACTTGGCTGCCATGCATGCGCAGTGCGCTCTGGCCGCCACGCATGCGCAGTGCGCCTTGGCCGCCACGAATGCGCAGTGCGCTCGGGCCCCCACGCATGCGAAATGCGCTCTGGCCGCCACGCATGAGAAAGAACAACAACCCGGGTAATGGCAGTCCTAATATAGCCTGGTTGCCCCGCCTCTGTGGTGGTCTAGTGGCTTTCGACAATCACCCCACAGGAGGTGCCATTCATCTCTTGGCTCCCACCAATCACCCCATATGAGGTCACTCTGTCATGGCTACCAAGTATGCGCAATGCGCTCTGCCGCCACGCATGCGCAATACGCTCTGGCCCCCACGCATGCGCATTGCGCTCTGGCCGCCACGAATGCGCAGTGCGCTCTGGCACCCACGCATGCGCAATGCGCTCTGGCCGCCACGAATGCGCAGTGCGCTCTGGCCGCCACGCATGCGCAGTGCGCCTTGGCCGCCATACATGCGCAGTGTGCTCTGGCCGCCACGCATGCGCAGTGCGCCTTGGCCGCCACGAATGCGCAGTGCGCTCTGTCGCCACACATGCGCAGTGCGCCTTGGCTGCCACGCATGCGATGTGCGCTCTGGCCGCCACGCATGCGCAGTGCGCTCTGGCCGCCAGGCATGCGCAGTGTGCTCTGCCCGCCACGCATGCGCAATGCGCTCTGGCCCCCACGCATGCGCAGTGCGCTCTGGCCGCCACGCATGCGCAGTGCGCTCTGGCCGCCACGCACGCGCAGAGCGCTCTGGCCGCCACGCATGAGAAAGAACAACAACCCGTGTAATGGCAGTCCCCATATGAGGTGGCGCTCATCTATTGGCTCTCACCAATCACCCCATATGAGGTGGTGCTCATCTATTGGCTCCCGCCAATCACCCCATATAGGTCACTATGTCATGGCCGCCACGCATGCGAAATGCGCTCTGGCCGCCACGCATGAGAAAGAACAACAACCCGGGTAATGGCAGTCCTTATATAGCCTGGTTGCCCCGCCTCTGACATGGTCTATTGGCTTTTGACAATCACCCCACATGAGGTCGCGCTCATCTATTGGCTCCCGCCAATCACCCCATATGAGGTCACTCTGTCATGGCTACCAACTCTGCGCAATGCGCTCTGGCCGCCACGCATGCGCAATGCACTCTGGCCGCCACGCATGCGCAGTGCGCTCTGGCCGCCACGCATTCGAAGTGTGCTCTGGCCCCCACGCATGCGCAGTGCGCTCTGGCCGCCACGCATGCGCAGTGCGACTTGGCTGCCATGCATGCGCAGTGCGCTCTGGCCGCCACGCATGCGCAGTGCGCCTTGGCCGCCACGAATGCGCAGTGCGCTCGGGCCCCCACGCATGCGAAATGCGCTCTGGCCGCCACGCATGAGAAAGAACAACAACCCGGGTAATGGCAGTCCTAATATAGCCTGGTTGCCCCGCCTCTGTGGTGGTCTAGTGGCTTTCGACAATCACCCCACAGGAGGTGCCATTCATCTCTTGGCTCCCACCAATCACCCCATATGAGGTCACTCTGTCATGGCTACCAAGTATGCGCAATGCGCTCTGCCGCCACGCATGCGCAATACGCTCTGGCCCCCACGCATGCGCATTGCGCTCTGGCCGCCACGAATGCGCAGTGCGCTCTGGCACCCACGCATGCGCAATGCGCTCTGGCCGCCACGAATGCGCAGTGCGCTCTGGCCGCCACGCATGCGCAGTGCGCCTTGGCCGCCATACATGCGCAGTGTGCTCTGGCCGCCACGCATGCGCAGTGCGCCTTGGCCGCCACGAATGCGCAGTGCGCTCTGTCGCCACACATGCGCAGTGCGCCTTGGCTGCCACGCATGCGATGTGCGCTCTGGCCGCCACGCATGCGCAGTGCGCTCTGGCCGCCAGGCATGCGCAGTGTGCTCTGCCCGCCACGCATGCGCAATGCGCTCTGGCCCCCACGCATGCGCAGTGCACCTTGGCCGCCACGAATGCGCAGTGCGCTCTGGTCGCCACGCATGCGCAGTGCACCTTGGCCGCCACGCATGCGCAGTGCGACTTGGCCGCCATGCATGCGCAGTGCGCTCTGGCCGCCACGCATGCGCAGTGCGCCTTGGCCGCCACGAATGCGCAGTGCGCTCTGGTCGCCACGCAAGCGCAGTGTGCCTTGGCCGCCACGCATGCGATGTGCGCTCTGGCCGCCACGCATGCGCAGTGCGCGCTGGCTGCCAGGCATGCGCAGTGCGCTCTGGCCGCCACGCTTGCGCAATTCGCTCTGGCCCCCACGCATGCGCAGTGCGCTCTGGCCGCCACGCATGCGCAGTGCACTCTGGCCGCCACGCATGCGCAGTGCGCTCTGGACTCCACGCATGCGCAATGAGCTCTGGCCCCCACACATGCGCAATGCGATCTGGCCGCCATGCATGCGCAGTGCGCTCTGGCCGCCACGCATACGCAATGAGCTCTGGCCTCCACGCATGCGCAATATGCTCTGGGCGCCACGCATGCGCAGTGCGCTCTGGCCGCCACGCATTCGCAATGCGCTCTGGCCGCCACTCATGCGCAATGCGCTCTGGCCACCACGCATGAGAAAGAACAACAACCCGGGTAATGGTAGTTCTTATATAGCCTGGTTGCCCCGCTTCTGACGTGCTCTATTGGCTCTCGCCAATCACCCCATATGAGGTGGCGCTTATCAATTGGCTCTCGCCAATGACCCCATATGAGTTCGCGCTCATCTATTGGCTCCCGCCAATCACCCCATATGAGTTCTCTCTATCATGGCCACCACGTATGCGCAATGCGCTCTGGCCACCACGCATGAGCAATACGCTCTGGCCGCCACGCATGCGCAGTGCTCTCTGGCCGCCACGCATGCAAAGTGTGCTCTGGCCGCCACGCATCCGCTGTGCGCTCTGGCCGCCACGCATGTGCAGTGCGCTGTGGCCACCACGCATGCGCAGTGCGGTCAGGCCGCCACGCATGCGCAGTGCGCTCTGGCCGCCACGCATGCGCTGTGCGCTCTGGCCGCCACGCATGCGCAGTGCGCTCTGTCCGCCACGCATGCGCAGTGCGCTCTGGCCCCCACGCATGCGCAGTGCGCTCTGGCCCCCACGCATGCGCAGTGCGCTCTGTCCGCCACGCATGCACAGTGCGCTCTGTCCGCCACGCATGCGCAGTGCGATCTGGCCCAAACGCATGCGCAGTGCGCTCTTGCCGCCACGCATGCGCAGTGCGCTCTGGCCGCCACGCATGCGCAATGCGCTCTGGCCGCCACGCATCAGAAAGAACAACAACCCGGGTAATGGCAGTCCTTATATAGCCTGGTTGCCCCGCCTCTGACGTGGTCTATTGGCTCTCGCCAATCACCCCATATGAGGTGGCGCTCATCTATTGGCTCTCGTCAATCACACCTATGAGGTCGCGCTCATGTATTGGCTCCCGCCAATCACCCCATATGAGGTCTCTCTGTCATAGCCACCACGTATGCGCAATGCACTCTGACCGCCACGCATGCGCAATGCTCTCTGGCCGCCAAGCATGCGCAATGCTCTCTGGCCGCCACGCATGAGAAAGAACAACAACCCGGGTAATGGCAGTCCTTATATAGCCTGGTTTCCCCGCCTCTGACGTGGTGTAATTGGCTCTCGCCAATCACCCCATATGAGGTCTCTCTGTCATGTCCACCACGTATGCGCAATGCGCTCTGGCCGCGAAGCATGAGCAATGCGCTCTGGCCACCAGGCATGCGCAATGCTCTCTGGCCGCCACGCATGTGCAATGCGCTCTGGCCAACACGCATGTGCAGTGCGCTATAGGCACCACGCATGCGCAGTGCGCTCTGGCCGCCATGCATGCGCAATGCGCTCTGGCACCGACGCATGCGCAGTGCGCTCTGGCCGCCATGAATTTGCAGTGCTCTCTGGCCGCCACGCATGCGCAGTGCGCTCTGGCCGCCACGCATGCGCTGTGCGCTCTGGCCGCCACGCATGCACAGTGCGCTCTGGCCGCCACGTATGCGCAATGCGCTCTGGCCCCCACGCATACGCAGTGCGCTCTGGCAGCCACGCATGCGCAGTGCGCTCTGGCCGCCACGCATGCGCTGTGCGCTCTGGCCGCCACACATGCGCAATGAGTTCTGGCCGCCACACATGCGCAATGCGCTCTGGCCGCCATGCATGCGCAGTGCGCTCTGGCCGCCATGCATGCGCAATGAGCTCTGGCCTCCACGCATGCGCAATGTGCTCTGGCCGCCACGCATGCACAGTGCGCTCTGGCCGCCACGCATGCACAGTGCGCTCTGGCCCCCACGCATGCGCAGTGCGCTCTGGCCGCCACGCAAGAGCAGTGCCCTCTGGCCGCCACGCCTGCGCAGTGCGCTCTGGCCACCACGCATGCGCAGTGCTCTATTGCCGCCACGCATGCGCATTGCGCTCTGGCCGCCACGCATGCGCAGTGCGCTCTGGCCGCCACGCATGCGCTGTCTACTCTGGCCGACACGCATGCACAGTGCGCTCTGGCCGCCACACATGCGCAGTGCGCTCTGGCCCCCACGTATGCGCAGTGCGCGCTGGCCGCCACGCATGCTCAGTGCGCCTTGGCCGCCACGCATGCGCAGTGCACTCTGGTCGCCACGCATGCGCAGTGCGCCTTGGCCAACACGCATGCGCAGTGCGCTCTGGCGGCCACGCATGCGCAGTGCGCTCTGTCCGTCACGCATGCGCAGTGCGCTCTGGCCAACATGAATGCGCAGTGCGCTCTGGCCCCCACGCATTCGCAGTGCGCTCTGGCCGCCACGCTTGCGCAGTGCGCTCTGGCCGCTAGGCATGCGCAGTGCACTCTGGCCGCCACGCATGAGAAAGAACAACCCGGGTAATGGCAGTCCCCATATGAGGTGGCGCTCATCTATTTGCTCTCACCAATCACCCCATATGAATTGGTGCTCATCTCTTGGCTCCCGCCAATCACCCCATATAGGTCACTCTGTCATGGCCCCCACGCATGCTCATTGCACTCTGGCCACCACGCATTCGCAGTGCGCTCTGGTCGCCACGCAAGCGCAATGCGCTCTGGCCCCCACGCATGCGCAATGCACTCTGGCCGCCACGAATGCGCAGTGCGCTCTGGTCCCCACGCATGTCCAATGCGCTCTGGCCGCCATGAATGCGCAATGCGCTCTGGCCGCCAAGAATGCGCAGTGCGCTCGGGCCCCCACGCATGCGAAATGCGCTCTGGCTGCCACGCATGAGAAAGAACAACAACCCGGGTAATGGCAGTCCTAATGTAGCCTGGTTGCCCCGCCTCTGACGTGGTCTAGTGGCTTTCGACAATCACCCCACATGAGGTGCCATTCATCTCTTGTCTCCCACCAATCACCCCATATGAGGTCACTCTGTCATGGCTACCAAGTATGCGCAATGCTCTCTGGCCGCCACGTATACGCAATACGCTCTGGCCCCCACGCATGCGCATTGCGCTCTGGCCGCCACGAATGCGCAGTGCGCTCTGGCCCCAACGCATGCGCAATGCGCTCTGGCCGCCACGAATGCGCAGTGCGCTCTGGCCGTCACGAATGCGCAGTGCGCCTTGGCCGCCATACATGCGCAGTGCGCTCTGGCCGCCACGCATGCGCAGTGCGCCTTGGCTGCCACGAATGCGCAGTGCGCTCTGGCCGCCACGCATGCGATGTGCGCTCTGGCCGCCACGCATGCGCAGTGCGCTTTGGCCTCAAGGCATGCGCAGTGCGCTCTGGCCGCCACGCATGCGCAGTGCGCTCTGGCTGCCAAGCATGCGCAATGCGCACCGGCAGCCACGCATGCGCAATGCGCTCTGGCCGCCACGCATGAGAAAGAACAACAACCCGGGTAATGGCAGTCCTTATATAGCCTGGTTGCCCCGCCTCTGACGTGGTCTATAGGCTCTCGCCAATCACCCCATATGAGGTGGCGCTCATCTATTGGCTCTCGCCAATGACACCTATGAGGTCGTGCTCATCTATTGGCTCCGCCAATCACCCCATATGAGGTCTCTCTATCATGGCAACCACGTATGCGCAATGCGTTCTGGCCGCCACGTATGCGCAATGCTTTCTGGCCGCCACGCATGCGCAATGCGCTCTGGCCGCCACACATGAGCAATGCGCTCTGGCCGCCACGCATGCGCAGTTCGATCTAGCCTCCAAGCATGCGCAGTGAGCTCTTGTCGCCACGCATGAGCAGTGCGCTCTGGCCGCCACGCAATCGCAATGCGCTCTGGCCCCAATGCATGCGCAGAGCGCTCTGGCCGCCACGCATGCGCAGTGCGACTTGGCCGCCATGCATGCGCATTGCGCTCTGGCCGCCACGCATGCGCAGTGCGCCTTGGCCGCCACGAATGCGCAGTGCGCTCTGGCCGCCACGCATGCGCAGTGCGCCTTGGCCGCCACGCATGCGATGTGCGCTCTGGCCGCCACGCATGCGCAGTGCGCGCTGGCTGCCAGGCATGCGCAGTGCGCTCTGGCTGCCACGCTTGCGCAATTCGCTCTGGCCCCCACGCATGCGCAGTGCGCTCTGGCCGCCACGCATGCGCAGTGCACTCTGGCCGCCATGCATGCGCAGTGCGCTCAGGACTCCACGCATGCGCAATGAGCTCTGGCCCCCACACATGCGCAATGCGATCTGGCCGCCATGCATGCGCAGTGCGCTCTGGCCGCCACGCATACGCAATGAGCTCTGGCCTCCACGCATGCGCAATGTGCTCTGGGCGCCACGCATGCGCAGTGCGCTCTGGCCGCCACGCATTCGCAATGCGCTCTGGCCGCCACTCATGCGCAATGCGCTCTGGCCACCACGCATGAGAAAGAACAACAACCCGGGTAATGGTAGTTCTTATATAGCCTGGTTGCCCCGCTTCTGACGTGCTCTATTGGCTCTCGCCAATCACCCCATATGAGGTGGCGCTTATCAATTGCCTCTCGCCAATCACCCCATATGAGTTCGCGCTCATCTATTGGCTCCCGCCAATCACCCCATATGAGGTCTCTCTACCATGGCCACCATGTATGCGCAATGCGCTCTGGCAAAACGCATGCGCAATACGCTCTGGCCGCCACGCATGCGCAGTGCTCTCTGGCCGCCACGCATGCAAAGTGTGCTCTGGCCGCCACGCATATGCAATGAGCTCTGGCCGCCACGCATGCGCTGTGCGCTCTGGCCGCCACGCATACGCAATGAGCTCTGGCCGCCACGCATGAGCTGTGCGCTCTGGCCGCCACGCATGCGCAGTGCGCTCTGTCCGCCACGCATGCACAGTGCGCTCTGGCCCCCACGCATGCGCAGTGCGCTCTGGCCCCCACGCATGCGCAGTGCGCTCTGTCCGCCACGCATGCACTGTGCGCTCTGTCCGCCACGCATGCGCAGTGTGATCTGGCCCACACGCATGCGCAGTGCGCTCTTGCCGCCACGCATGCGCAGTGCGCTCTGGCCGCCACGCATGCGCAGTGCGCTCTGGCTGCCACGCATGCGCAATGCGCACCGGCAGCCACGCATGCGCAATGCGCTCTGGCCGCCACGCATGAGAAAGAACAACAACCCGGGTAATGGCAGTCCTTATATAGCCTGGTTGCCCCGCCTCTGACCTGGTCTATTGGCTCTCGCCAATCACCCCATATGAGGTGGCGCTCATCTATTGGCTCTCGCCAATCACACCTATGAGGTCGCGCTCATGTATTGGCTCCCGCCAATCACCCCATATGAGGTCTCTCTGTCATAGCCACCACGTATGCGCAATGCACTCTGACCGCCACGCATGCGCAATGCTCTCTGGCCGCCATGCATGCGCAATGCTCTCTGGCCGCCACGCATGAGAAAGAACAACAACCCGGGTAATGGCAGTCCTTATATAGCCTGGTTTCCCCGCCTCTGACGTGGTGTAATTGGCTCTCGCCAAACACCCCATATGAGGTCTCTCTGTCATGTCCACCACGTATGCGCAATGTGCTCTGGCCGCGAAGCATGAGCAATGCGCTCTGGCCACCAGGCATGCGCAATGCTCTCTGGCCGCCACGCATGTGCAATGCGCTCTGGCCAACACGCATGTGCAGTGCGCTATAGGCGCCACGCATGCGCAGTGCGCTCTGGCCGCCATGCATGCGCAATGCGCTCTGGCACCGACGCATGTGCAGTGCGCTCTGGCCGCCATGAATTTGCAGTGCTCTCTGGCCGCCACGCATGCGCAGTGCGCTCTGGCCGCCACGCATGCGCTGTGCGCTCTGGCCGCCACGCATGCACAGTGCGCTCTGGCCGCCACGCATGCGCAATGCGCTCTGGCCCCCACGCATGCGCAGTGCGCTCTGGCAGCCACGCATGCGCAGTGCGCTCTGGCCGCCACGCATGCGCTGTGCGCTCTGGCCACCACGCATGCGCAATGAATTCTGGCCGCCACACATGCGCAATGCGCTCTGGCCGCCATGCATGCGCAGTGCGCTCTGGCCGCCATGCATATGCAATGAGCTCTGGCCTCCACGCATGCGCAATGAGCTCTGGCCTCCACGCATGCGCAATGTGCTCTGGCCGCCACGCATGCACAGTGCGCTCTGGCCGCCACGCATGCACAGTGCGCTCTGGCCCCCACGCATGCGCAGTGCGCTCTGGCCGCCACGCAAGAGCAGTGCGCTCTGGCCGCCACGCCTGCGCAGTGCGCTCTGGCCACCACGCATGCGCTGTGCTCTATTGCCGCCACGCATGCGCATTGTGCTCTGGCCGCCACGCATGCGCAGTGCGCTCTGGCCGCCACGCATGCGCTGTCTACTCTGGCCGACACGCATGCGCAGTGCGCTCTGGCCGCCACACATGCGCAGTGCGCTCTGGCCCCCACGCATGCGCAGTGCGCGCTGGCCGCCACGCATGCTCAGTGCGCCTTGGCCGCCACGAATGCGCAGTACACTCTGGTCGCCACGCATGCGCAGTGCGCCTTGGCCAACACGCATGCGCAGTGCGCTCTGTCGGCCACGCATGCGCAGTGCGCTCTGTCCGTCACGCATGCGCAGTGCGCTCTGGCCAACATGAATGCGCAGTGCGCTCTGGCCGCTAGGCATGCGCAGTGCGCTCTGGCCGCCACGCATGAGAAAGAACAACCCGGGTAAAGGCAGTCCCCATATGAGGTGGCGCTCATCTATTGGCTCTCACCAATCACCCCATATGAGGTGGTGCTCATCTATTGGCTCCCGCCAATCACCCCATATAGGTCACTCTGTCATGGCCCCCACGCATGCTCATTGCACTCTGGCCACCACGCATTCGCAGTGCGCTCTGGTCGCCACGCAAGCGCAATGCGCTCTGGACCCCACGCATGCGCAATTCACTCTGGCCGCCACGAATGCGCAGTGCGCTCTGGCCCCCACGCATGTCCAATGCGCTCTGGCCGCCATGAATGCGCAATGCGCTCTGGCCCACAAGAATGCGCAGTGCGCTCTGGCCGCCACGCATGCGAAATGCGCTCTGGCCGCCACGCATGAGAAAGAACAACAACCCGGGTAATGGCAGTCCTAATATAGCCTGGTTGCCCCGCCTCTGACGTGGTCTAGTGGCTTTCGACAATCACCCCACATGAGGTGCCATTCATCTCTTGGCTCCCACCAATCACCCCATGAGGTCACTCTGTCATGGCTACCAAGTATGCGCAATGCGCTCTGGCCGTCACGTATACGCAATACGCTCTGGCCCCCACGCATGCGGATTGCGCTCTGGCCGCCACGAATGCGCAGTGCGCTCTGGCCCCCACGCATGCGCAATGCGCTCTGGCCGCCACGAATGCGCAGTGCGCTCTGGCCGTCACGCATGCGCTGTGCGCCTTGGCCGCCATACATGCGCAGTGCGCTCTGGCCGCCACGCATGCGCAGTGCGCCTTGGCTGCCACGAATGCGCAGTGCGCTCTGGCCGCCACGCATGCGATGTGCGCTCTGGCCGCCACGCATGCGCAGTGCGCTTTGGCCTCAAGGCATGCGCAGTGTGCTCTGCCCGCCACGCATGCGCAATGCGCTCTGGCCCCCACGCATGCGCAGTGCGCTCTGGCCGCCACGCATGCGCAGTGCGCTCTGGCCGCCATGCATGAGAAAGAACAACAACCCGGGTAATGGCAGTCCCCATATGAGGTGGCGCTCATCTATTGGCTCTCACCAATCACCCCATATGAGGTGGTGCTCATCTATTGGCTCCCGCCAATCACCCCATATAGGTCACTATGTCATGGCCGCCACGCATGCGAAATGCGCTCTGGGCGGCAAGCATGAGAAAGAACAACAACCCGGGTAATGGCAGTCCTTATATAGCCTGGTTGCCCCGCCTCTGACATGGTCTATTGGCTTTCGACAATCACCCCACATGAGTTCGCGCTCATCTATTGGCTCCCGCCAATCACCCCATATGAGGTCTCTCTATCATGGCCACCACGTATGCGCAATGTGCTCTGGCCACCACGCATGCGCAATGCGCTCTGGCCGCCACGCATGCGCAGTGCTCTCTGGCCGCCACGCATGCAAAGTGTGCTCTGGCCGCCACGCATCCGCTGTGCGCTCTGGCTGCCACGCATGCGCAGTGCGCTGTGGCCGCCATGCATGCGCAGTGCGGTCAGGCCGCCACGCATGCGCAGTGCGCTCTGGCCACCACGCATGCGCTGTGCGCTCTGGCCGCCACGCATGCGCAGTGCGCTCTGTCCGCCACGCATGCGCAGTGCGCTCTGGCCCCCATGCATGCGCAGTGCGCTCTGGCCCCCACGCATGCGCAGTGCGCTAAGTCCGCCACGCATGCACAGTGCACTCTGTCTGCCACGCATGCGCAGTGCGATCTGGCCCACACGCATGCGCAGTGCGCTCTTGCCGCCACGCATGCGCAGTGCGCTCTGGCCGCCACGCATGCGCAGTGCGCTCTGGCTGCCACGCATGCGCAATGCGCACCGGCAGCCACGCATGCGCAATGCGCTCTGGCCACCACGCATGAGAAAGAACAACAACCCGGGTAATGGCAGTCCTTATATAGCCTGGTTGCCCCGCCTCTGACGTGGTCTATAGGCTCTCGCCAATCACCCCATATGAGGTCTCTCTGTCATGGCCACCACGTATGTGCAATGCTTTCTGGCCGCCACGCATGCGCAATGCGCTCTGGCCGCCACACATGAGCAATGCGCTCTGGCCGCCACGCATGCGCAGTTCGCTCTGGCCTCCAAGCATGCGCAGTGAGCTCTTGTCGCCACGCATGAGCAGTGCGCTCTGGCCGCCAGCAATCGCAATGCGCTCTGGCCCCAACGCATGCGCAGTGCGCTCTGGCGGCCACGCATGCGCAGTGCGCTCTGGCTGCCACGCATGCGCAATGAGCTCTGGCCGCCACACATGCGCAATGCGCTCTGGCCGACACGCATGCGCAGTGCACTCTGGCCTCCAAGCATGCGCAGTGCGCTCTGGTCGCCATGCATGAGCAGTGCGCTCTGGCCGCCACGCAATCGCAATGCGCTCTGGCCCCAACGCATGCGCAGTGCGTTCTAGCAGCCACGCATGCGCAGTGCGCTCTGGCGCAAAGCATGCGCAGTGCGCTCTGGCCGCCACGCATGCGCAATGAGCTCTGGCCGCCACACATGCGCAATGCGCTCTGGCCGCCATGCATGCACAGTGCGCTCTGGACGCCACGAAAGAGCAATGCGCTCTGGCCCCCACGCATGCGCAATGCGCTCTGTCCGCCTGCAAGCGCAGTGCGCTCTGGCCGCCACGCATGCGCAGTGCACTCTGGCCGCCACGCATGCGCTGTCTGCTCTGGCCGACACGAATGCGCAGTGCGCTCTGGCCTCAACGCATGCGCAGTGCGCTCTGGCTGCCACGCATGCGCAGTGCGCTCTCTCCGCCACGCATGCGCAGTGCGCTCTGGCCTCAACGCATGCGCAGTGCGCTCTGGCTGCCACGCATGCGCAGTGCGCTCTGGCCGCCACGCATGCACAGTGCGCTCTCTCCGCCACGCATGCGCAGTGCGCTCTGGCCTCAACGCATGCGCAGTGCGCTCTGGCTGCCACGCATGCGCAGTGCGCTCTGGCCGCCACGCATGCGCAGTGCGTTCCGGCCGCCACACATGCGCAGTGCGCTCTGGCAGCCATGCTGCGCAGTGCGCTCTGGCCGCCACGCATGAGAGAGAACAACAACCCGGGTAATGGCAGTCCTTATAGAGCCTTGTTGCCCCGCCTCTGACGTGGTCTATTGGCTCTCGCCAATCACCGCATATGAGGTGGCGCTCATCTATTGGCTCTCGCTAATCACCCCTATGAGGTCGCGCTCATCTATTGGCTCCCGCCAATCAACCCATATGAGGTCTCTCTCTCATGGCCACCACGTATGCGCAATGCGCTCTGGCCGCCACGCATGCGCAATGAGCTCTGGCCGCCACGCATGCGCAATGCGCTCTGGCCGCCACGCATGTGCAATTCGCTCTGGCCGCCACTCATGAGAAAGAACAACAACCCGGGTAATGGCAGTGCTTATATAGCCTGGTTGCCCCGCCTCTGACGTGGTCTATTGGCTCTCGCCAATCACCCCATATAAGGTCTCTCTGTCATGGCCACCACGTATGCGCAATTCGCTCTGGCCGCCAAGTATGCGCAATGCTTTCTGGCCGCCACGCATGCGCAAAGCGCTCTGGCCTCCACGCATGAGCAATGCGCTCTGGCCGCCAGGCATGCGCCGTGCGCTCTGTGGCCATGCATGCTCAGTGCGCTCTGGCCGCCACGCATGCATAGTGCGCTCTGGCCTCCAAGCATGCGCAGTGCGCTCTGGTCGCCACGCATGAGCAGTGCGCTCTGGCCGCCACGCATGCGCATTGCGCTCTGGCCCCAATGCATGCGCAGTGCGCTCTGGCCGCCACGCATGCGCAGTGCGCTCTGGCCGCCAAGCATGCGCTGTCTGCTCTGGCCGACACGTATGCGCAGTGCGCTCTGGCCGCCAGGCATGCGCAGTGCGCTCTGGCCCCCACGCATGCGCAGTGCTCTCTGGCCACCACGCATGCGCATGGCGCTCTGGCCGCCACGCATGCGCTGTGCGCTCTGGCCGCAACGCATGCACAATGCGCTCTGGCCGCCACGCATGCGAAGTGCGCTCTGGCCGCCACGCATGCGCAGTGCGTTCTGGCCGCCACGCATGCGCAGTGCGCTCTGGCCCCAACGCATGCGCAGTGCGCCTTGGCCACACGCATGCGCAGTGCGCTCTGGCGGCCACGAATGCGCAGTGCGCTCTGGCCATCACGCATGCGCAGTACGCTCTGGCCGACATGAATGCGCAGTGCGCTCTGGTCTGCACACATGCGCAGTGCGCTCTGGACGCCATGCATGCGCAATGCGCTCTGGCCCCGACGCATGCACAGTGCGCTCTGGCTGCCACGAATTCGCAGTGCTCTCTGGCCGCCACGCATGCGCAGTGTGCTCTGGCCGCCACGCATGCGCTGTGCGCTCTGGCCGCCACGCATGGACAGTGCTCTCTGGCCGCCACGCATGCGAAGTGCGCTCTTGCCGCCACGCATGCGCTGTCTGCTCTGACCGACACGCATGCGCAGTGCTCTCTGGCCGCCACGCATGCGCAGTGCGCTCTGGCCCCCACGCATGCGTAGTACGCTCTGGCCGCCACGCAAGCGCAGTGCGCTCTTGTCGCCACGCATGTGTAGTGCGCGTTGGCCAACACGCCTGCGCAGTGCACTCTGGCCGCCACGCATGCACAGTGCGCCTTGGCCGCCACGCATGCGCAGTGCGCTCTGGCCCCAACGCATACGCAGTGCGCGCTGGCCGACACGCATGCGCAGTGCGTCTTGGCCGCCACGAATGCGCAGTGCGTTCTGGTCACCACGCATGCGCAGTGCGCCTTGGCAAACACGCATGCACAGTGCGCTCTGGCCGCCACGCATGAGAAAGAACAACAACCCGGGTAATGACAGTCCCCATATGAGGTGGCGCTCATCTATTGGCTCTCACCAATCACCCCATATGAGGTGGTGCTCATCTATTGGCTCCCGCCAATCACCCCATATAGGTCACGCTGTCATGGCCGCCACGCATGCGAAATGCGCTCTGGCCGCCACGCATGAGAAAGAACAACAACCCGGGTAATGGCAGTCCTTATATAGCCTGGTTGCCCCGCCTCTGACGTGGTCTATTGGCTTTCGACAATCACCCCACATGAGGTCGCGCTCATCTATTGGCTCCCCCAATCACCCCATATGAGGTCACTCTGTCATGGCTATCTGACCGTGTCTGACCGCCACGCATGCGCAATGCGCTCTGGCCGCCACGCATGCGCAGTGTGCCTTGGCCGCAACGAATGCGCAGTGCGCTCTGGTCGCCACGCATGCGCAGTGCGCCTCGGCCAACACGCATGCGCAGTGCTCTCTGGCCTCCACGCATGCGCAGTGCACTCTGGCCGCCACGCATGCGCTGTCTGCTCTGGCCGACACGCATGCGCAGTGCTCTCTGGCCACCACGCATGCGCAGTGCGCTCTGGCCGCCACGCATGCGCTGTGCGCTCTGGCCACCACGCATGCAAAGTGCGTTCTGGCCGCCACGCATGCGAAGTGCGCTCTGGCCACCACGCATGCGCAGTGCGTTCTGGCCGCCACGCATGCGCAGTGCGCTCTGGCCCCAATGCATGCGCAGTGCGCCTTGGTCAACACGCATGCGCAATGCGCTCTGGCGGCCACGAATGCGCAGTGCGATATGGCCGTCACGCATGCGCAGTACGCTCTGGCCGACATGCATGCGCAGTGCGATCTGGCCCCCACGCATGCGCACTGCGCTTTGGCCCGATCGCATGAGCAATGCGCTCTGGCCGCCATGCATGCGCAGTGCGCTCTGGCCGGCACGCATGCGCAGTGCGCTCTGGCCGCCACGCATGCGCAGTGCTCTCTGCCCGCCACGCATGCGCAGTGCGCTCTGGCCGCCACGCAAGCGCAGTGCGCCTTGGCCGCCACGAATGCGCAGTGCGCTCTGGTCGCCACGCATGTGTAGTGCGCCTTGGCCAACACGCATGCGCAGTGCGCTCTGGCCGCCACGCATGCGCAGTGCTCCTTGGCATCCACGTATGCGCAGTCGCTCTGGTCGCCACGCATGCGCAGTGCGCCTTGGCCAACACGCATGCGCAGTGCGCTCTGGCCGCCACGCATGCGCAGTGCGCCTTGGCCAACACGCATGCGCAGTGCGCTCTGGCCGCCACGCATGCGCAGTGCGCTCTGGCCGCCACTCATGCGCTGTCTACTCTGGCCGACATGCATGCGCAGTGCGCTCTGGCCGCCACGCATGCGAGGTGCGCTCTGGCCCCCACGCATGCGCAGTGCGCGCTGGCCGCCACGCATGCGCAGTGCGCCTTGGCCGCCACGAATGCGCAGTTCGCTCTGGTCGCCACGCATGCGCAGTGCGCCTTGGCCAACCCGCATGCGCAGTGCGCTCTGGCCCCCACGCATGCGTAGTGCGCTCTGGCCGCCACGCAAGCGCAGTGCGCTCTGGTCGCCACGCATGCGTAGTGCGCCTTGGCCAACACGCATGCGCAGTGCACTCTGGCCGCCACGCATACGCAATGCGCTCTGGCCACCACGCATGAACAATGCGCTCTGGCCGCCACGCATGCGAAGTGCGCACTGGCCGCCACGCATGCGCAGTGCGTTCTGGCCGCCACGCATGCGCAGCGCGCTCTGGCCCCAACGCATGCGCAGTGCGCCTTTGCCACACGCATGCGCAGTGCGCTCTGGCGGCCACGAATGCGCAGTGCGCTCTGGCCATCACGCATGCGCAGTACGCTCTGGCCGACATGAATGCGCAGTGCGCTCTGGCACCCACGCATGCGCAGTGCGCTTTGGCCCGATCGCATGAGCAATGCGCTCTGGCCGCCATGCATGCGCAGTGCGCTCTGGCCGGCAAGCATGCGCAGTGAGCTCTGGCCGCAACGCATGCGCAGTGCTCTCTGCCCGCCACGCATGCGCAGTGCGCTCTGACCGCCACGCAAGCGCAGTGCGCCTTGGCCGCCACGAATGCGCAGTGCGCTCTGTTCGCCACGCATGCGTAGTGCGCCTTGGCCAGCACGCATGCGCAGTGCGCTCTGGCCGCCACGCATGCGCAGTGCGCCTTGGCAGCCACGTATGCGCAGTCGCTCTGGTGGCCACGCATGCACAGTGCGCCTTGGCCAACACGCATGCGCAGTGCGCTCTGGCCGCCACGCATGCGCAGTGCGCTCTGGCCACCATGCATGCGCAATGCGCTCTGGCCGCCACGCATGAGAAAGAACAACAATCCGGGTAATGGCAGTCCTTATATAGCCTGGTTTCCCCGCCTCTGACGTGGTCCATTGGCTCTCGCCAATCACCCCATATGAGGTCTCTCTGTCATGTCCACCACGTATGCACAATGCGCTCTGGCCGCGAAGCATGGGCAATGCGCTCTGGCCGCTACGCAAGCGCAATGCTCTCTGGCCGCCACGCATGCGCAGTGCGCTCTGCGCTCCACACATGCGCAGTGCGCTCTGGCCGCCACGCATGCGCTGTGCGCTCTGGCCGCCACGCATGGACAGTGCGCTCTGGCCGCCACGCATGCGCAGTGTGCTCTGGCCCCCACGCATGCGCAGGGCACTCTGGCCGCCACGCATGCGCAATGCGCTCTGGCCCCCACGCATGCGCAGTGCGCTCTGGCCGCCACGCATGCGCAGTGCGCTCTGGCCGCCACGCATGCGCAGTGGGCTCTGGTGGCCACGCATGCGCAGTGCGCTCTGGCCCCCACGCATGCGCAATGCACACTGGCCACCAGCATGCGCAGTGCACTCTGGCCACCACCCATGCGCAGTGCGCTCTGTTCGCCACGCATGCGCAATGCGCTCTGGCCCCCATGCATGCGCAATGCGCTCTGGCCCCCACGCATGCGCAATGCGCTCTGGGCCCCACGCATGCGCAATGCACTCTGGCCACCACGCATGCGCAGTGCGCTCTGGTCGCCACGCATGCGCAATGCGCTCTGGCCGCCACGCATGCGCAATGCGCTCTGGCCCCCATGCATGCGCAATGCGCTCTGGCCCCCACGCATGCGCAATGCGCTCTGGCCTCCACGCATGCGCAATGCGCTCTGGGCCCCACGCATGCGCAATGCACTCTGGCCACCACGCATGCGCAGTGCGCTCTGGTCGCCACGCATGCGCAATGCGCTCTGGCCCCCACGCATGCGCAATGCACACTGGCCGCCACGAATGCGCAGTGCGCTCTGGCCCCCACGCATGTCCAATGCGCTCTAGCCGCCATGAATGCGCAATGCGCTCTGGCCGCCAAGAATGTGCAGTGCGCTCTGGCCCCCATGCATGCGCAATGCGCTCTGGCCGCCACGCATGAGAAAGAACAACAACCCGGGTAATGGCAGTCCTAATATAGCCTGGTTGCCCGGTCTCTGACGTGGTCTAGTGGCTTTCGACAATCACCCCACATGAGGTGCCATTCACCTCTTGGCTCCCACCAATCACCCCATATGAGGTCACTCTGTCATGGCTACCAAGTATGCGCAATGCGCTCTGGCCGCCAAGCATGCGCAATACGCTCTGGCCCCCACGCATGCGCATTGCGCTCTGGCCGCCACGAATGCGCAGTGCGACTGGGCCGCCATGCTTGCGCAGTGCGCTCTGGCCACCACGCATGCGCATTGCGCTCTGGCCGCCACGCATGCGCAGTGCGCCTTGGCCAACACGCATGCGCAGTGCGCTCTGGCCGCCACGCATGCGCAGTGCACCTTGGCCGCGACGAATGCGCAGTGCGCTCTGGTTGCCACGCATGCGCAGTGCGCCTTGGCCGCCACGCATGCGCAGTGCGACTTGGCCGCCATGCATGCGCAGTGCGCTCTGGCAGCCACGCATGCGCTGTGCGCCTTGGCCGCCACGAATGCGCAGTGCGACTTGGCCGCCACACATGCGCATTGCGCTCTGGCCGCCATGCATGCGCAGTGTGCTCTGGCAGCCACGCATGCGCAGTGCGCCTTGGCCAACACGCATGCGCAGTGCGCTCTGGCCGCCACGCATGCGCAGTGCGCCTTGGCCGCCACGAATGCGCAGTGCGCTCTGGTCGCCACGCATCCGCAGTGCGCCTTGGCTGCCACGCATGCGATGTGCGCTCTGGCAGCCACGCATGCGCAGTGCGCTCTGGCCGCCACGCATTCGAAATGCGCTCTGGCCCCCACGGATGTGCAGTGCGCTCTGGCCGCCACGCATGCGCAGTGCGCTCTAGTCGCCATGCATGCGCAGTGCGCCTTGGACGTCACGCATGCGATATGCGCTCTGGCCGCCAAGCATGCGCAGTGCGCTCTGGCCGCCAGGCATGCGCAGTGCGCTCTGGCCGCCACTCATGCGCAATACGCTCTGGCCCCAGGCATGCGCAGTGCGCTCTGGCCGCCACTCATGCTCAGTGCGCTCTGGCCGTCACGCATGCGCGGTGCGCTCTGGCGGCCACGCATGCGCAGTGCGCTCTGGCCGTCACGCATGCGCAGTGCGCCTTGGCCGCCACGCATGCGATGTGCGCTCTGGCCGCCACGCATGCGCAGTGCGCTCTGGCCGCCAGGCATGCGCAGTGCGCTCTGGCCGCCACGCATGTGCAGTGCTCTCTGGCCGCCACGCATGCGCATGAGCCATGGCCGCCACACATGCGCAATGCGCTCTGGGCGCCACCCATGCGCAGTGCGCTTTGGCTGCCACGCATGCGCAGTACGCTCTGGTTGCCACGCATGCGAAGTGCGCCTTGGCCAACACGCATCCGCAGTGCGCTCTGGCGGCCACGCATGCGCAGTGAGCTTGGCCGCCATGCATGTGCAGTGCGCTCTGGCCGCCATGCATTCGCAGTGCGCCTTGGCCGCCACGAATGCGCAGTTCGCTCTCGTCGCCACGCATGCGCAGTG
Source organism: Sorex araneus (assembly GCF_027595985.1). Classification (NCBI taxonomy): domain Eukaryota; kingdom Metazoa; phylum Chordata; class Mammalia; order Eulipotyphla; family Soricidae; genus Sorex; species Sorex araneus. Next base: position 73,992,659 of record NC_073305.1, on the reverse strand, counting down.
CGCCTTGGCCGCCACGCATATGCAATGCGCTCTGGCCCCCACGAATGTGCATTGCGCTCTGGCCGCCACGCATGTGCAGTGCGCTCTGTCCGCCACGCATGCGTAATGAGCTCTGGCCTCCACGCATGCGCAATGTGCTCTGGGCGCCACGCATGCGCAGTGCGCTCTGGCCCCCACGCATGCGCAGTGCGCTCTGGCCCGAACGCATGAGCAATGCGCTCTGGCCGCCACGCATGCGCAGTGCTCTGTGCCCCCCACGCATGCGCAGTGCGCTCTGGTCTCCACGCATGCGCAGTGCGCCTTGGCCAACACGCATGCGCAGTGCGCTCTGGTCGCCACGCATGCTCAGTGCCCCTTGGCCACCACGCATGCGCAGTGCACCTTGGCCGCCACGAATGCGCAGTGCGCTCTGGTCGCCACGCATGCGCATTGCGCCTTGGCCAACACGCATGCGCATTGCGCCTTGGCCAACAAGCATGCGCAGTGCTCTCTGGCCGCCACGCATGCGCAGTGCGCTCTGGCCGCCACGCATGCGCTGTCTGCTCTGGACGACACGCATGCGCAGTGCGCTCTGGCCGCCACGCATGCGCAGTGCGCTCTGGCCCCCATGCATGCGCAGTGCACCTTGGCCAACACGCATGCGCGGTGCGCTCTGGCGGCCACGCATTCGCAGTGCGCTCTGGCTGTCACGCATGCGCAGTGCGCTCTGGCCTCAACGCATGCGCAGTGCGCTCTGGCTGCTACGCATGCGCAGTGCGCTCTGGCCGCCACGCATGCGCAGTGCGCTCTGGCAGCCACGCTGCGCAGTGCGCTCTGGCCGCCACGCATGAGAGAGAACAACAACCCGGGTAATGGCAGTCCTTATATAGCCTTGTTGCCCCGCCTCTGACGTGGTCTATTGGCTCTCGCCAATCACCACATATGAGGTGGCGCTCATCTATTGGCTCTCGCTAATCACCCCTATGAGGTCGCGCTCATCTATTGGCTCCCGCCAATCAACCCATATGAGGTCTCTCTGTCATGGCCACCACGTATGCGCAATGCGCTCTGGCCGCCACGCATGCGCAATGAGCTCTGGCCGCCACGCATGCGCAATGCGCTCTGGCCGCCACGCATGTTCAATGCGCTCTGGCCGCCACTCATGAGAAAGAACAACAACCCGGGTAATGGCAGTGCTTATATAGCCTGGTTGCCCCGCCTCTGACGTGGTCTATTGGCTCTCCCCAATCACCCCATATGAGGTCTCTCTGTCATGGCCACCACGTATGCGCAATGCGCTCTGGCCGCCAAGTATGCGCAATGCTTTCTGGCCGCCACGCCTGCGCAAAGCGCTCTGGCCTCCACGCATGAGCAATGCGCTCTGGCCGCCACGCATGCGCAGTGCGCTCTGGCCACCATGCATGCGCAATGCGCTCTGGCCGCCACGCATGAGAAAGAACAACAATCCGGGTAATGGCAGTCCTTATATAGCCTGGTTTCCCCGCCTCTGACGTGGTCCATTGGCTCTCGCCAATCACCCCATATGAGGTCTCTCTGTCATGTCCACCACGTATGCACAATGCGCTCTGGCCGCGAAGCATGGGCAATGCGCTCTGGCCGCTACGCAAGCGCAATGCTCTCTGGCCGCCACGCATGCGCAGTGCGCTCTGCGCTCCACACATGCGCAGTGCGCTCTGGCCGCCACGCATGCGCTGTGCGCTCTGGCCGCCACGCATGGACAGTGCGCTCTGGCCGCCACGCATGCGCAGTGTGCTCTGGCCCCCACGCATGCGCAGTGCGCTCTGGCCGCCACGCATGCGCAATGCGCTCTGGCCACCACGCATGCTCAGTGCGCTCTGGCCGCCACGCATGCGCAGTGCGCTCTGGCCGCCACGCATGCGCAGTGGGCTCTGGTGGCCACGCATGCGCAGTGCGCTCTGGCCCCCACGCATGCGCAATGCACACTGGCCACCAGCATGCGCAGTGCACTCTGGCCACCACCCATGGGCAGTGCGCTCTGTTCGCCACGCATGCGCAATGCGCTCTGGCCCCCATGCATGCGCAATGCGCTCTGGCCCCCACGCATGCGCAATGCGCTCTGGGCCCCACGCATGCGCAATGCACTCTGGCCACCACGCATGCGCAGTGCGCTCTGGTCGCCACGCATGCGCAATGCGCTCTGGCCCCCACGCATGCGCAATGCGCTCTGGCCGCCACGCATGCGCAGTGCACCTTGGCCGCGACGAATGCGCAGTGCGCTCTGGTTGCCACGCATGCGCAGTGCGCCTTGGCCGCCACGCATGCGCAGTGCGACTTGGCCGCCATGCATGCGCAGTGCGCTCTGGCAGCCACGCATGCGCTGTGCGCCTTGGCCGCCACGAATGCGCAGTGCGACTTGGCCGCCACACATGCGCATTGCGCTCTGGCCGCCATGCATGCGCAGTGTGCTCTGGCAGCCACGCATGCGCAGTGCGCCTTGGCCAACACGCATGCGCAGTGCGCTCTGGCCGCCACGCATGCGCAGTGCGCTCTGGCCGCCACTCATGCGCTGTCTACTCTAGCCGACATGCATGCGCAGTTCGCTCTGGCCGCCACGCATGCGAGGTGCGCTCTGGCCCCCACGCATGCGCAGTGCACTCTGGCCGCCACGCATGCGCAGTGCGCCTTGCCCGCCACGAATGCGCAGTTCGCTCTGGTCGCCACGCATGCGCAGTGCGCCTTGGCCAACCCGCATGCGCAGTGCGCTCTGGCCCCCACGCATGCGTAGTGCGCTCTGGCCGCCACGCAAGCGCCGTGCGCTCTGGTCGCCACGCATGCGTAGTGCGCCTTGGCCAACACGCATGCGCAGTGCACTCTGGCCGCCACGCATGCGCAGTGCGCCTTGGCCGCCACGCATGCGCAATGCGCTCTGGCCCCCACGCATGCGCAATGCACTCTGGCCGCCACACATGCGCAATGCGCTCTGGCCGCCACGCATGCGCTATGCGCTCTGGCCACCACGCATGCGCAGTGCGCCTTGGCCGCCATGCATATGCAGTGCGCTCTGGCCGCCACGCATGCGCAGTGCGCCTTGGCCGCCACGAATGCGCAGTGCGCTCTGGTCGCCACGCATCCGCAGTGCGCCTTGGCTGCCACGCATGCGATGTGCGCTCTGGCAGCCACGCATGCGCAGTGCGCTCTGGCCGCCACGCATTCGAAATGCGCTCTGGCCCCCAAGGATGTGCAGTGCGCTCTGGCCGCCACGCATGCGCAGTGCGCTCTAGTCGCCATGCATGCGCAGTGCGCCTTGGACGTCACGCATGCGATATGCGCTCTGGCCGCCAAGCATGCGCAGTGCGCTCTGGCCGCCAGGCATGCGCAGTGCGCTCTGGCCGCCACTCATGCGCAATACGCTCTGGCCCCAGGCATGCGCAGTGCGCTCTGGCCGCCACTCATGCTCAGTGCGCTCTGGCCGTCACGCATGCGCGGTGCGCTCTGGCGGCCACGCATGCGCAGTGCGCTCTGGCCGTCACTCATGCGCAGTGCGCCTTGGCCGCCACGCATGCGATGTGCGCTCTGGCCGCCACGCATGCGCAGTGCGCTCTGGCCGCCAGGCATGCGCAGTGCGCTCTGGCCGCCACGCATGTGCAGTGCTCTCTGGCCGCCACGCATGCGCATGAGCCATGGCCGCCACACATGCGCAATGCGCTCTGGGCGCCACCCATGCGCAGTGCGCTTTGGCTGCCACGCATGCGCAGTACGCTCTGGTTGCCACGCATGCGAAGTGCGCCTTGGCCAACACGCATCCGCAGTGCGCTCTGGCGGCCACGCATGCGCAGTGAGCTTGGCCGCCATGCATGTGCAGTGCGCTCTGGCCGCCATGCATTCGCAGTGCGCCTTGGCCGCCACGAATGCGCAGTTCGCTCTCGTCGCCACGCATGCGCAGTGCGCCTTGGCCGCCACGCATATGCAATGCGCTCTGGCCCCCACGAATGTGCATTGCGCTCTGGCCGACACGCATGTGCAGTGCGCTCTGTCCGCCACGCATGCGTAATGAGCTCTGGCCTCCACGCATGCGCAATGTGCTCTGGGCGCCACGCATGCGCAGTGCGCTCTGGCCCCCACGCATGCGCAGTGCGCTCTGGCCCGAACGCATGAGCAATGCGCTCTGGCCGCCACGCATGCGCAGTGCTCTGTGCCCCCCACGCATGCGCAGTGCGCTCTGGTCTCCACGCATGCGCAGTGCGCCTTGGCCAACACGCATGCGCAGTGCGCTCTGGTCGCCACGCATGCTCAGTGCCCCTTGGCCACCACGCATGCGCAGTGCACCTTGGCCGCCACGAATGCGCAGTGCGCTCTGGTCGCCACGCATGCGCATTGCGCCTTGGCCAACACGCATGCGCATTGCGCCTTGGCCAACAAGCATGCGCAGTGCTCTCTGGCCGCCACGCATGCGCAGTGCGCTCTGGCCGCCACGCATGCGCTGTCTGCTCTGGACGACACGCATGCGCAGTGCGCTCTGGCCGCCACGCATGCGCAGTGCGCTCTGGCCCCCATGCATGCGCAGTGCACCTTGGCCAACACGCATGCGCGGTGCGCTCTGGCGGCCACGCATTCGCAGTGCGCTCTGGCTGTCACGCATGCGCAGTGCGCTCTGGCCTCAACGCATGCGCAGTGCGCTCTGGCTGCTACGCATGCGCAGTGCGCTCTGGCCGCCACGCATGCGCAGTGCGCTCTGGCAGCCACGCTGCGCAGTGCGCTCTGGCCGCCACGCATGAGAGAGAACAACAACCCGGGTAATGGCAGTCCTTATATAGCCTTGTTGCCCCGCCTCTGACGTGGTCTATTGGCTCTCGCCAATCACCACATATGAGGTGGCGCTCATCTATTGGCTCTCGCTAATCACCCCTATGAGGTCGCGCTCATCTATTGGCTCCCGCCAATCAACCCATATGAGGTCTCTCTGTCATGGCCACCACGTATGCGCAATGCGCTCTGGCCGCCACGCATGCGCAATGAGCTCTGGCCGCCACGCATGCGCAATGCGCTCTGGCCGCCACGCATGTTCAATGCGCTCTGGCCGCCACTCATGAGAAAGAACAACAACCCGGGTAATGGCAGTGCTTATATAGCCTGGTTGCCCCGCCTCTGACGTGGTCTATTGGCTCTCCCCAATCACCCCATATGAGGTCTCTCTGTCATGGCCACCACGTATGCGCAATGCGCTCTGGCCGCCAAGTATGCGCAATGCTTTCTGGCCGCCACGCCTGCGCAAAGCGCTCTGGCCTCCACGCATGAACAATGCGCTCTGGCCGCCACGCATGCGCAGTGCGCTCTGGCCACCATGCATGCGCAATGCGCTCTGGCCGCCACGCATGAGAAAGAACAACAATCCGGGTAATGGCAGTCCTTATATAGCCTGGTTTCCCCGCCTCTGACGTGGTCCATTGGCTCTCGCCAATCACCCCATATGAGGTCTCTCTGTCATGTCCACCACGTATGCACAATGCGCTCTGGCCGCGAAGCATGGGCAATGCGCTCTGGCCGCTACGCAAGCGCAATGCTCTCTGGCCGCCACGCATGCGCAGTGCGCTCTGCGCTCCACACATGCGCAGTGCGCTCTGGCCGCCACGCATGCGCTGTGCGCTCTGGCCGCCACGCATGGACAGTGCGCTCTGGCCGCCACGCATGCGCAGTGTGCTCTGGCCCCCACGCATGCGCAGTGCGCTCTGGCCGCCACGCATGCGCAATGCGCTCTGGCCACCACGCATGCTCAGTGTGCTCTGGCCGCCACGCATGCGCAGTGCGCTCTGGCCGCCACGCATGCGCAGTGGGCTCTGGTGGCCACGCATGCGCAGTGCGCTCTGGCCCCCACGCATGCGCAATGCACACTGGCCACCAGCATGCGCAGTGCACTCTGGCCACCACCCATGCGCAGTGCGCTCTGTTCGCCACGCATGCGCAATGCGCTCTGGCCCCCATGCATGCGCAATGCGCTCTGGCCCCCACGCATGCGCAATGCGCTCTGGGCCCCACGCATGCGCAATGCACTCTGGCCACCACGCATGCGCAGTGCGCTCTGGTCGCCACGCATGCGCAATGCGCTCTGGCCCCCACGCATGCGCAATGCGCTCTGGCCGCCACGAATGCGCAGTGCGCTCTGGCCCCCACGCATGTCCAATGCACTCTGGCCGCCATGAATGCGCAATGCGCTCTGGCCGCCAAGAATGTGCAGTGCGCTCTGGCCCCCACGCATGCGAAATGCGCTCTGGCCGCCACGCATGAGAAAGAACAACAACCCGGGTAATCGCAGTCCTAATATAGCCTGGTTGCCCGGTCTCTGACATGGTCTAGTGGCTTTCGACAATCACCCCACATGAGGTGCCATTCATCTCTTGGCTCCCACCAATCACCCCATATGAGGTCACTCTGTCATGGCTACCAAGTATGCGCAATGCGCTCTGGCCGCCAAGCATGCGCAATACGCTCTGGCCCCCACGCATGCGCATTGCGCTCTGGCCGCCACGAATGCGCAGTGCGACTGGGCTGCCATGCTTGCGCAGTGCGCTCTGGCCACCACGCATGCGCATTGCGCTCTGGCCGCCACGCATGCGCAATGCGCCTTGGCCAACACGCATGCGCAGTGCGCTCTGGCCGCCACGCATGCGCAGTGCACCTTGGCCGCGACGAATGCGCAGTGCGCTCTGGTTGCCACGCATGCGCAGTGCGCCTTGGCCGCCACGCATGCGCAGTGCGACTTGGCCGCCATGCATGCGCAGTGCGCTCTGGCAGCCACGCATGCGCTGTGCGCCTTGGCCGCCACGAATGCGCAGTGCGACTTGGCCGCCACAAATGCGCATTGCGCTCTGGCCGCCATGCATGCGCAGTGCGCTCTTGCAGCCACGCATGCGCAATGAACTCTGGTCTCCACGCATGCGCAATGTGCTCTGGGCGTCACGCATGCGCAATGCTCTCTGCCCGCCACGCATGCGCAGTGCGCTCTGGCCGCCACGCAAGCGCAGTGCGCCTTGGCCGCCACGAATGCGCAGTGCGCTCTGGTCGCCACGCATGTGTAGTGCGCCTTGGCCAACACGCATGCGCAGTGCGCTCTGGCCGCCACGCATGCGCAGTGCGCCTTGGCAGCCACGTATGCGCAGTCGCTCTGGTCGCCAAGCATGCGCAGTGCGCCTAGGCCAACACGCATGCGCAGTGCGCTCTGGCCGCCACGCATGCGCAGTGCGCTCTGGCCGCCACTCATGCGCTGTCTACTCTGGCCGACATGCATGCGCAGTGCGCTCTGGTCGCCACGCATGTGTAGTGCGCCTTGGCTAACACGCATGCGCAGTGCGCTCAGGCCGCCACGCATGCGCAGTGCGCCTTGCCCACCACGAATTCGCAGTTCGCTCTGGTCGCCACGCATGCGCAGTGCGCCTTGGCCAACCCGCATGCGCAGTGCTCTCTGGCCCCCACGCATGCGTAGTGCGCTCTGGCCGCCACGCAAGCGCAGTGCGCTCTGGTCGCCACGCATGCGTATTGCGCCTTTGCCAACACGCATGCGCAGTGCACTCTGGCCGCCACGCATGCGCAGTGCGCCTTGGCCGCCACGCATGCGCAATGCGCTCTGGCCCCCACGCATGCGCAATGCACTCTGGCCGCCACACATGCGCAATGCGCTCTGGCCGCCACGCATGCGCTATGCGCTCTGGCCACCACGCATGCGCAGTGCGCCTTGGCCGCCATGCATATGCAGTGCGCTCTGGCCGCCACGCATGCGCAGTGCGCCTTGGCCGCCACGAATGCGCAGTGCGCTCTGGTCGCCACGCATCCGCAGTGCGCCTTGGCTGCCACGCATGCGATGTGCGCTCTGGCAGCCACGCATGCGCAGTGCGCTCTGGCCGCCACGCATTCGAAATGCGCTCTGGCCCCCACGGATGTGCAGTGCGCTCTGGCCGCCACGCATGCGCAGTGCGCTCTAGTCGCCATGCATGCGCAGTGCGCCTTGGACGTCACGCATGCGATATGCGCTCTGGCCGCCAAGCATGCGCAGTGCGCTCTGGCCGCCAGGCATGCGCAGTGCGCTCTGGCCGCCACGCATGCGCAATGCGCTCTGGCCCCAGGCATGCGCAGTGCGCTCTGGCCGCCACTCATGCGCAATGCGCCTTGGCCAATACGCATGCGCGGTGCGCTCTGGCGGCCACGCATGCGCAGTGCGCTCTGGCCGTCACGCATGCGCAGTGCGCCTTGGCCGCCACGCATGCGATGTGCGCTCTGGCCGCCACGCATGCGCAGTGCGCTCTGGCCGCCAGGCATGCGCAGTGCGCTCTGGCCGCCACGCATGTGCAGTGCTCTCTGGCCGCCACGCATGCGCATGAGCCATGGCCGCCACACATGCGCAATGCGCTCTGGGCGCCACCCATGCGCAATGCGCTTTGGCCGCCACGCATGCGCAGTACGCTCTGGTCGCCACGCATGCGAAGTGCGCCTTGGCCAACACGCATGCGCAGTGCGCTCTGGCAGCCACGCATGCGCAGTGAGCTTTGGCCGCCATGCATGTGCAGTGCGCTCTGGCCGCCATGCATTCGCAGTGCGCCTTGGCCGCCACGAATGCGCAGTTCGCTCTCGTCGCCACCCATGCGCAGTGCGCCTTGGCCGCCACGCATATGCAATGCGCTCTGGCCCCCACGAATGTGCATTGCGCTCTGGCCGCCACGCATGTGCAGTGCGCTCTGTCCGCCACGCATGCGTAATTAGCTCTGGCCTCCACGCATGCGCAATGTGCTCTGGGCGCCACGCATGCGCAGTGCGCTCTGGCCCCCACGCATGCGCAGTGCGCTCTGGCCCGAACGCATGAGCAATGCGCTCTGGCCGCCACGCATGCGCAGTGCTCTGTGCCCCCCACGCATGCGCAGTGCGCTCTGGTCTCCACGCATGCGCAGTGCGCCTTGCCCAACACGCAAGCGCAGTGCGCTCTGGTCGCCACGCATGCTCAGTGCCCCTTGGCCACCACGCATGCGCAGTGCACCTTGGCCGCCACGAATGCGCAGTGCACTCTGGTCGCCACGCATGCGCATTGCGTCTTGGCCAACACGCATGCGCATTGCGCCTTGGCCAACACGCATGCGCAGTGCTCTCTGGCCGCCACGCATGCGCAGTGCGCTCTGGCCGCCACGCATGCGCTGTCTGCTCTGGACGACACGAATGCGCAGTGCGCTCTGGCCGCCACGCATGCGCAGTGCGCTCTGGCCCCCATGCATGCGCAGTGCACCTTGGCCAACACGCATGCGCGGTGCGCTCTGGAGGCCACGCATGCGCAGTGCGCTCTGGCTGTCACGCATGCGCAGTGCGCTCTGGCGGCCACGCATGCGCAGTGAGCTCTGGCCGCCATGCATGCTCAGTGCGGTCTGGCCCCCACGCATGCGCAGTGCGCTCTGGCCGCCACGCATGCGCAGTGCGCTCTGGCCACCACGCATGCTCAGTGCGCTCTGGCCGCCACGGAAGCGCAGTGCGCTCTGGACACCACGCATGCGCAGTGCGCTCCGGCCGACACGCAGGAGCAGTGCGCTCGGGCCGCCAGGCATGCACAATGCGCTCTGGCCGCCACGCATTCGCAATGCGCTCTGGCCGTCACGCATGCGCAATGCACTCTGGCCGCCACGCATGAGAAAGAACAACAACCCGGGTAATGGCAGTCCTTATATAGCCTGGTTGCCCCGCCTCTGACGTGGTCTATTGGCTCTCGCCAATCACCCCATATGAGGTGGCGCTCATCTATTGGCTCTCGCCAATGACACCTATGAGGTCGTGCTCATCTATTGGCTCCCGCCAATCACCCCATATGTGGTCTCTCTGTCATGGCCACCACGTATGCGCAATGCGCACTGGCCGCCATGCATGCGCAATGCGCTCTGGCCGCCACGCATGAGAAAGAACAACAACCCGGGTAATGGCAGTCCTTATATAGCCTGGTTGCCCCGCCTCTGACGTGGTCTATTGGCTCTCGCCAATCACCCAATATGAGGTCTCTCTGTTATGTCCACCACGTATGCGCAATGTGCTCTGTCCGAGAAGCATGCGCAATGCGCTCTGGCCGCCACGCATGATAAATGCGCTCTGGCCGCCACGCATGCGCAGTGCGCTCTGGCCGCCACGCATGCGCAGTGCGCTCTGGCCGCCACGCATGCGCAGAGTGCTCTGGCCGCCACGCATGCGCAGTGCGCTCCGGGCGCCACGCATGCGCAGTGCGCTCTGGCCGCCACGCATGCGAAATGCGCTCTGGCCACCACGTATGAGAAAGAACAACAACCCGGGTAATGGCAGTCCTTATATAGCCTGGTTGCCCCGCCTCTGACGTGGTCTATAGCTCTCGCCAATCACCCCACATGAGGTCGCGCTCATCTATTGCCTCCCGCCAATCACCCCATATGAGGTCACTCTGTCATGGCTACCAAGTATGCGCAATGCTCTGTGGCCGCCACGCTTGCGCATTGCTCTCTGGCCTCCACGCATGCGCAATGCACTCTGGCCTACATGAATGCGGAGTGCGCTCTGGCCCCCACGCATGCGCAGTGCGCCTTGGCCAACACGCATGCGCAGTGCGCTCTGGCGGCCACGCATGCGCAGTGCGCTCTGGCCGTCACGCATGCGCAGTACGCTCTGGCCGACATGAATGCGCATTGCGCTCTGGCCCCCACTGAGGCGCAGTGCGCTCTGGACCGAACGCATGAGCAATGCGCTCTGGCCGCCATGCATGCGCAGTGCGCTCTGGCCGCCATGCATGCGCTGTGCGCTCTGGCCGCCACGCATGCGCATTGCGCCATGGCCGCCACGGATGCGCAGTGCGCTCTGGCCCCCACGCATGCGCAATGCACTCTGGCCGCCACACATGCGCAATGCGCTCTGGCCGCCACGCATGCGCTATGCGCTCTGGCCGCCACGCATGCGCAGTGCGCCTTGGCCGCCATGCATACGCAGTGCGCTCTGGCCGCCACGCATGCGCAGTGCGCCTTGGCCGCCACGAATGCGCAGTGCGCTCTCTTCGCCACGCATCCGCAGTGCGCCTTTGCTGCCACGCATGCGATGTGCGCTCTGGCAGCCACGCATGCGCAGTGCTCTCTGGCCGCCACGCATTCGAAATGCGCTCTGGCCCCCACGGATGTGCAGTGCGCTCTGGCCGCCACGCATGCGCAGTGCTCTCTGCCCCCCACGCATGCGCAGTGCGCTCTGGTAGCCACGCATGCGCAGTGCGCCTTGGCCAACACGCATGCGCAGTGCGCTCTGGTCGCCACGCATGTGCAGTGCGCCTTGGCCAACTCGCATGCGCAGTGCGCCTTGGCCAACACGCATGCGCAGTGCGCCTTGGCCAACACGCATGCGCAGTGCGCCTTGGCCAACACGCATGCGCAGTGCGCTCTGGCGGCCAGGCATGCGCAGTGCGCTCTGGCCGTCACGCATGCGCAGTGCGCTCTGGCCGACATGAATGCGCAGTGTACGCTGGCCCCCACGCATGCGCAATGCGCTCTGGCCGCCACGCATGCGCAATGCACACTGGCCGCCACGCATGAGAAATAACAACAACCCGGGTAATGGCAATCCTTATATAGCCTGGTTGCCCCGCATCTGACGTGGTCTATTGGCTCTCGCCAATCACCCCAAATGAGGTGGCGCTCATCTATTGGCTCTCACCAATGACACCTATGAGGTCGTGCTCATCTATTGGCTCCGCCAAACACCCCATATGAGGTCTCTCTATCATGGCCACCACGTATGCGCAATGCGTTCTGGCCGCCACGCATGCGCAATGCGCTCTGACCGCCACGCATGCGCAGTGCTCTCGGGCCGCCACGCATGCGCAGTGCGCTCTGACCGCCACGCATGCGCTGTGCGCTCTAGCCGCCACGCATGCGCTGTGCGCTGTGGCCGCCATGGATGCTCAGTGCGGTCTGGCCCCAACGCATGCGCAGTGCGCTCTGGCCGCCACGCAAGCGCAGTGCGCTCTGGCCACCACGCATGCTCAGTGCGCTCTGGCCGCCACGCAAGCGCAGTGCGCTCTGGACACCACGCATGCGCAGTGCGCTCTGGCCCGAACACATGAGCAATGCGCTCTGGCCGCCACGCATGCGCAGTGCGCTCTGGCCGCCAGGCATGCGCAGTGCGCTCTGGTCGCCACGCATGCGCATTGCACCTTGGCCAACACGCATGCGCATTGCGCCTAGGCAAACACGCATGCGCAGTGCTCTCTGGCCGCCACGCATGCGCAGTGCGCTCTGGCCGCCACGCATGTGCTGTCTGCTCTGGACGACACGCATGCGCAGTGCGCTCTGGCCGCCACGCATGCGCAGTGCGCTCTGGCCCCCCACGCATGCGCAGTGCGATCTGGCCGCCACTCATGCGCAGTGCACGTTGGCCAACACGCATGCGCGGTGCGCTCTGACGGCCACGCATGCGCAGTGCACTCTGGCCGTCACGCATGCGCAGTGCGCTCTGGCGGCCACGCACCGCAGTGCGCTCTGTCCGTCACGCATGCGCAGTGCGCTCTGGCCGACATAAATGCGCAGTGCGCTCTGGCCGCCACGCATTCGCAATGCGCACTGGCCGCCATGCATGCGCAATGCGCTCTGGCCGCCACGCATGAGAAAGAACAACAACCCGGGTAATGGCAGTCCTTATATAGCCTGGTTGCCCCGCCTCTGACGTGGTCTATTGGCTCTCGCCAATCACCCAATATGAGGTCTCTCTGTTATGTCCACCACGTATGCGCAATGTGCTCTGTCCGAGAAGCATGCGCAATGCGCTCTGGCCGCCACGCATGATAAATGCGCTCTGGCCGCCACGCATGCGCAGTGCGCTCTGGCCGCCACGCATGCACAGTGCGCTCTGGCCGCCACGCATGCGCAGAGTGCTCTGGCCGCCACGCATGCGCAGTGCGCTCTGGGCGCCACGCATGCGCAGTGCGCTCTGGCCGCCACGCATGCGAAATGCGCTCTGGCCGCCACGTATGAGAAAGAACAACAACCCGGGTAATGGCAGTCCTTATATAGCCTGGTTGCCCCGCCTCTGACGTGGTCTATAGCTCTCGCCAATCACCCCACATGAGGTCGCGCTCATCTATTGCCTCCCGCCAATCACCCCATATGAGGTCACTCTGTCATGGCTACCAAGTATGCGCAATGCTCTGTGGCCGCCACGCTTGCGCATTGCTCTCTGGCCTCCACGCATGCGCAATACACTCTGGCCTACATGAATGCGGAGTGCGCTCTGGCCCCCACGCATGCGCAGTGCGCCTTGGCCAACACGCATGCGCAGTGCGCTCTGGCGGCCACGCATGCGCAGTGCGCTCTGGCCGTCACGCATGCGCAGTACGCTCTGGCCGACATGAATGCGCATTGCGCTCTGGCCCCCACTGAGGCGCAGTGCGCTCTGGACCGAACGCATGAGCAATGCGCTCTGGCCGCCATGCATGCGCAGTGCGCTCTGGCCGCCATGCATGCGCTGTGCGCTCTGGCCGCCACGCATGCGCAGTGCGCTCTGTCCGTCACGCATGCGCAGTGCGCTCTGGCCGACATAAATGCGCAGTGTGCTCTGGCCCCCACGCATGCACAGTGCGCTCCGGCCGCCACGAATGCGCAGTGCGCTCTGGCCGCTAGGCATCCGCAGTGCACTCTGGCCGCAACGCATGCGCAGTGCGCTCTGGCCGCCACGCATTCGCAGTGTGCTCTGGCTTCCACCCATGCGCATGAGCCATGGCCGCCACACATGCGCAATGCGCTCTGGGCGCCACCCGTGCGCAGTGCGCTCTGGCCACCACGCATGAGAAAGAACAACAATCCGGGTAATGGTAGTTCTTATATAGCCTGGTTGCCCCGCTTCTGACGTGCTCTATTGGCTCTCGCCAATCACACCATATGAGGTGGCGCTCATCAATTGGCTCTCGCCAATCACCCCATATGAGGTCGCGCTAATCTTTTGGCTCCGCCAATCACCCCATATGAGGTCTCTCTATCATGGCCACCAGTATGCGCAATGCCCTCTGTCCGCCACGCATGCGCAGTGCTCTCTGGCCGCCACGCATGCGCGGTGCGCTCTGGCCGCCACGCATGCGCAGTGCTCTCTGGCTGCCACGCATGCGCATGAGCCATGGCCGCCACACATGCGCAATGCGCTCTGGGCGCCACCCATTCGCAGTGCGCTCTGGCCGCCACGCATGCGCAGTACGCTCTGGTCGCCACGCATGCGCAGTGCGCCTTGGCCAACACGCATGCGCAGTGCGCTCTGGCGGCCACGCATTCGCAGTGAGCCTTGCCCGCCATGCATGTGCAGTGCGCTCTGGCCGCCACGCATTCGCAGTGCGCCTTGGCTGCCACGCATGCGATGTGCGCTCTGGCCGCCACGCATGCGCAGTGCGCTCTGGCCCGAACGCATGAGCAATGCGCTCTGGCCGCCACGCATGCGCAGTGCGCTATGGCCACCACGCATGCGCAGTGCGCTCTGGCCGCCACGCATGCGCAGTGCGCTCTAGCCGCCACGCATGCGCTGTCTGCTCTGGCCGACACGCATGCGCAGTGCGCTCTGGCCGCCACGCATGCGCAGTGCGCCTTGGCCACCACGCATGCGCAGTGCGCCTTGGCCAACACGCATGCGCAGTGCTCTCTGGCCGCCACGCATGCGCAGTGCGCTCTGGCCGCCACGCATGCGCTGTCTGCTCTGGACGACACGCATGCGCAGTGCGCTCTGGCGGCCACGCATGCGCAGTGCGCTCTGGCCGTCACGCATGCGCAGTGCGCTCTGGCGGCCACGCATGCGCAGTGCGCTCTGGCCGTCACGCATGTGCAGTGCGCTCTGGCCGACATGAATGCGCAGTGCGCTCTGGCCCCCACGCATGCACAGTGCGCTCTGGCCGCCACGAATGCGCAGTGCGCTCTGGCCGCTAGGCATCCGCAGTGTACTCTGGCCGCAACGCATGCGCAGTGCGCTCTGGCCGCCACGCATTCGCAGTGTGCTCTGGCTTCCACCCATGCGAATGAGCCATGGCCGCCACACATGCGCAATGCGCTCTGGGCGCCACCCGTGCGCAGTGCGCTCTGGCCGCCACGCATGCGCAATGCGCTCTGGCCGCCAAGCATTCGCAATGCGCTCTGGCCGCACACATGCGCAATGCGCTCTGGCCACCACGCATGAGATAGAACAACAACCGGGGGATATGGTACTTCTTATATAGCCTGGTTGCCCCGCTTCTGACGTGCTCTATTGGCTCTCGCCAATCACACCATATGAGGTGGCGCTCATCAATTGGCTCTCGCCAATCACCCCATATGAGGTCGCGCTAATCTATTGGCTCCGCCAATCACCCCATATGAGGTCTCTCTATCATGGCCACCAGTATGCGCAATGCGCTCTGGCCGCCACGCATGCGCAGTGCTCTCTGGCCGCCACGCATGCGCGGTGCGCTCTGGCCGCCACGCATGCGCAGTGCCCTCTGGCCGCCATGCATGCGCATGAGCCATGGGCGCCACACATGCGCAATGCGCTCTGGGCGCCACCCATTCGCAGTGCGCTCTGGCCGCCACGCATGCGCAGTACGCTCTGGTCGCCACGCATGCGCAGTGCGCATTGGCCAACACACATGCGCAGTGCGCTCTGGCCGCAACGCATGCGCAGTGCGCTCTGGCCACCACGCATTCGCAGTGTGCTCTGGCTTCCACCCATGCGCATGAGCCATGGCCGCCACGCATGCGCAATGCGCTCTGGGCGCCACCCGTGCGCAGTGCGCTCTGGCCGCCACGCATGCGCAGTATGCTCTGGCCGCACACATGCGCAATGCGCTCTGGCCACCACGCATGAGATAGAACAACAACCCGGGGATATGGTACTTCTTATATAGCCTGGTTGCCCCGCTTCTGACGTGCTCTATTGGCTCTCGCCAATCACACCATATGAGGTGGCGCTCATCAATTGGCTCTCGCCAATCACCCCATATGAGGTCGCGCTAATCTATTGGCTCCGCCAATCACCCCATATGAGGTCTCTCTATCATGGCCACCAGTATGCGCAATGCCCTCTGTCCGCCACGCATGCGCAGTGCTCTCTGGCCGCCACGCATGCGCAGTGCTCTCTGGCCGCCACGCATGCGCATGATCCATGGCCGCCACACATGCGCAATGCGCTCTGGGCGCCACCCATTCGCAGTGCGCTCTGGCCGCCACGCATGCGCAGTACGCTCTGGTCGCCACGCATGCGCAGTGCGCCTTGGCCAACACGCATGCGCAGTGCGCTCTGGCGGCCACGCATGCGCAGTGAGCCTTGGCCGCCATGCATGTGCAGTGCGCTCTGGCCGCCACGCATTCGCAGTGCGCCTTGGCCGCCACGCATGCGATGTGCGCTCTGGCCGCCACGCATGCGCAGTGCGCTCTGGCCCGAACGCATGAGCAATGCGCTCTGGCCGCCACGCATGCGCAGTGCGCTCTGGCCACCACGCATGCGCAGTGCGCTCTGGCCGCCACGCATGCGCAGTGCGCTCTAGCCGCCATGCATGCGCTGTCTGCTCTGGCCGACACGCATGCGCAGTTCGCTCTGGCCGCCACGCATGCGCAGTGCGACTTGGCCACCACGCATGCGCAGTGCGCCTTGGCCAACACGCATACGCAGTGCTCTCTGGCCGCCACGCATGCGCAGTGCGCTCTGGCCGCCACGCATGCGCTGTCTGCTCTGGACGACACGCATGCGCAGTGCGCTCTGGCGGCCACGCATGCGCAGTGCGCTCTGGCCGTCACGCATGCGCAGTGCGCTCTGGCGGCCACGCATGTGCAGTGCGCTCTGGCCGTCACGCATGTGCAGTGCACTCTGGCCGACATGAATGCGCAGTGCGCTCTGGCCCCCACGCATGCACAATGCGCTCTGGCCGCCACGCATGCGCAATGCACACTGGCCGCCACGCATGAGAAAGAACAACAACCCGGGTAATGGCAATCCTTATATAGCCTGGTTGCCCTGCCTCTGACGTGGTCTATTGGCTCTCGCCAATCACCCCAAATGAGGTGGCGCTCATCTATTGGCTCTCGCCAATGACACCTATGAGGTCGTGCTCATCTATTGGCTCCGCCAATCACCCCATATGAGGTCTCTCTATCATGGCAACCACGTATGCGCAATGCGTTCTGGCCGCCACGCATGCGCAATGCGCTCTGACCGCCACGCATGCGCAATGCTCTCTGGCCGCCACGCATGCACAGTGCGCTCTGGCCGCCACGCATGCGCTGTGCGCTCTAGCCGCCACGCATGCGCAGTGTGCTGTCGCCGCCATGCATGCTCAGTGCGGTCTGGCCCCCACGCATGCGCAGTGCGCTCTGGCCACCACGCATCTGCAGTGCGCTCTGGCCACCACGCATGCTCAGTGCGCTCTGGCCGCCACGCAAGCGCAGTGCGCTCTGGACACCACGCATGCGCAGTGCGCTCCGGCCGACACGCATGAGCAGTGCGCTCTGGCCGCCACGCATGCGCAGTGCGCTCGGGCCGCCAGGCATGCGCAATGCGCTCTGGCAGCCACGCATTCGCAATGCGCTCTGGCCGTCACGCATGCGCAATGCATTCTGGCCGCCACGCATGAGAAAGAACTACAACCCGGGTAATGGCAGTCCTTATATAGCCTGGTTGCCCCGCCTCTGACGTGGTCTATTGGCTCTCGCCAATCACCCCATATGAGGTGGCGCTCATCTATTGGCTCTCGCCAATGACACCTATGAGGTCGTGCTCATCTATTGGCTCCGCCAATCACCCCATATGAGGTCTCTCTATCATGGCAACCACGTATGCGCAATGCGTTCTGGCCGCCACGCATGCGCAATGCGCTCTGGCCGCCACGCATGAGCAATGCGCTCTGGCCGCCACGCATGCGCAGTGCGCTCTGGCCGCCACGCATGCGCAGTGAGCCTTGGCCGCCATGCATGTGCAGTGCGCTCTGGCCGCCACGCATTCCCAGTGCGCCTTGGCCGCCACGAATGCGCAGTTCGCTCTGGTCGCCACGCATGCGCAGTGCACCTTGGCAGCCACGCATGCGATGTGCGCTCTGGCCGCCACGCATGCGCAGTGCGCTCTGGCCGCCAGGCTTGCGCAGTGCGCTCTGGCCGCCACGCATGCGCAATGCGCTCTGGCCCCCACGCATGTGCAGTGCGCTCTGGCCGCCACGCATGTGCAGTGTGCTCTGTTCGCCACGCATGCGTAATGAGCTCTGGGCGCCACGCATGCGCAGTGCGCTCTGGCCGCCACGCATGCGCAGTGCGCTCTGGCCGCCACGCATGCGCAGTGCGCTCTAGCCGCCACGCATGCGCTGTCTGCGCTGGCCGACACGCATGCGCAGTGCGCTCTGGCCGCCACGCATTCGCAGTGCGCTCTGGCCCCCCACGCATGCGCAGTGCGATCTGGCCGCCACTCATGCGCAGTGCACGTTGGCCAACACGCATGCGCGGTGCGCTCTGACGGCCACGCATGCGCAGTGCACTCTGGCCGTCACGCATGCGCAGTGCGCTCTGGCGGCCACGCACCGCAGTGCGCTCTGTCCGTCACGCATGCGCAGTGCGCTCTGGCCGACATAAATGCGCAGTGCGCTCTGGCCGCCACGCATTCGCAATGCGCACTGGCCGCCACGCATGCGCAATGCGCTCTGGCCGCCACGCATGAGAAAGAACAACAACCCGGGTAATGGCAATCCTTATATAGCCTGGTTGCCCCGCCTCTGACGTGGTCTATTGGCTCTCGCCAATCACCCCAAATGAGGTGGCGCTCATCTATTGGCTCTCACCAATGACACCTATGAGGTCGTGCTCATCTATTGGCTCCGCCAAACACCCCATATGAGGTCTCTCTATCATGGCCACCACGTATGCGCAATGCGTTCTGGCCGCCACGCATGCGCAATGCGCTCTGACCGCCACGCATGCGCTGTGCTCTCTGGCCGCCACGCATGCGCAGTGTGCTCTGACCGCCACGCATGCGCTGTGCGCTCTAGCCGCCACGCATGCGCTGTGCGCTGTGGCCGCCATGCATGCTCAGTGCGGTCTGGCCCCAACGCATGCGCAGTGCGCTCTGGCCGCCACGCATGCGCAGTGCGCTCTGGCCACCACGCATGCTCAGTGCGCTCTGGCCGCCACGCAAGCGCAGTGCGCTCTGGACACCACGCATGCGCAGTGCGCTCTGGCCTGAACACATGAGCAATGCGCTCTGGCCGCCACGCATGCGCAGTGCGCTCTGGCCGCCAGGCATGCGCAGTGCGCTCTGGCCGCCACGCATGCGCAGTGCGCTCTGGTCGCCACGCATGCGCATTGCACCTTGGCCAACACGCATGCGCATTGCGCCTTGGCCAACACGCATGCGCAGTGCTCTCTGGCCGCCACGCATGCGCAGAGCGCTCTGGCCGCCACGCATGCGCTGTCTGCTCTGGACGACGCGCATGCGCAGTGCGCTCTGGCCGCCACGCATGCGCAGTGCGCTCTGGCCCCCCACGCATGCGCAGTGCGATCTGGCCGCCACTCATGCGCAGTGCACGTTGGCCAACACGCATGCGCGGGCGCTCTGACGGCCACGCATGCGCAGTGCACTCTGGCCGTCACGCATGCGCAGTGCGCTCTGGCGGCCACGCACCGCAGTGCGCTCTGTCCGTCACGCATGCGCAGTGCGCTCTGGCCGACATAAATGCGCAGTGCGCTCTGGCCGCCACGCATTCGCAATGCGCACTGGCCTCCATGCATGCTCAATGCGCTCTGGCCGCCACGCATGAGAAAGAACAACAACCCGGGTAATGGCAGTCCTTATATAGCCTGGTTGCCCCGCCTCTGACGTGGTCTATTGGCTCTCGCCAATCACCCAATATGAGGTCTCTCTGTTATGTCCACCACGTATGCGCAATGTGCTCTGTCCGAGAAGCATGCGCAATGCGCTCTGGCCGCCACGCATGATAAATGCGCTCTGGCCGCCACGCATGCGCAGTGCGCTCTGGCCGCCACGCATGCGCAGTGCGCTCTGGCCGCCACGCATGCGCAGAGTGCTCTGGCCGCCACGCATGCGCAGTGCGCTCTGGGCGCCACGCATGCGCAGTGCGCTCTGGCCGCCACGCATGCGAAATGCGCTCTGGCCGCCACGTATGAGAAAGAACAACAACCCGGGTAATGGCAGTCCTTATATAGCCTGGTTGCCCCGCCTCTGACGTGGTCTATAGCTCTCGCCAATCACCCCACATGAGGTCGCGCTCATCTATTGCCTCCCGCCAATCACCCCATATGAGGTCACTCTGTCATGGCTACCAAGTATGCGCAATGCTCTGTGGCCGCCACGCTTGCGCATTGCTCTCTGGCCTCCACGCATGCGCAATGCACTCTGGCCTACATGAATGCGGAGTGCGCTCTGGCCCCCACACATGCGCAGTGCGCCTTGGCCAACACGCATGCGCAGTGCGCTCTGGAGGCCACGCATGCGCAGTGCGCTCTGGCCGTCACGCATGCGCAGTACGCTCTGGCCGACATGAATGCGCATTGCGCTCTGGCCCCCACTGAGGCGCAGTGCGCTCTGGACCGAACGCATGAGCAATGCGCTCTGGCCGCCATGCATGCGCAGTGCGCTCTGGCCGCCATGCATGCGCTGTGCGCTCTGGCCGCCACGCATGCGCAGTGCGCTCTGTCCGTCACGCATGCGCAGTGCGCTCTGGCCGACATAAATGCGCAGTGTGCTCTGGCCCCCACGCATGCACAGTGCGCTCCGGCCGCCACGAATGCGCAGTGAGCTCTGGCCGCTAGGCATCCGCAGTGCACTCTGGCCGCAACGCATGCGCAGTGCGCTCTGGCCGCCACGCATTCGCAGTGTGCTCTGGCTTCCACCCATGCGCATGAGCCATGGCCGCCACACATGCGCAATGCGCTCTGGGCGCCACCCGTGCGCAGTGCGCTCTGGCCACCACGCATGAGAAAGAACAACAATACGGGTAATGGTAGTTCTTATATAGCCTGGTTGCCCCGCTTCTGACGTGCTCTATTGGCTCTCGCCAATCACACCATATGAGGTGGCGCTCATCAATTGGCTCTCGCCAATCACCCCATATGAGGTCGCGCTAATCTTTTGGCTCCGCCAATCACCCCATATGAGGTCTCTCTATCATGGCCACCAGTATGCGCAATGCCCTCTGTCCGCCACGCATGCGCAGTGCTCTCTAGCCGCCACGCATGCGCGGTGCGCTCTGGCCGCCACGCATGCGCAGTGCTCTCTGGCTGCCACGCATGCGCATGAGCCATGGCAGCCACACATGCGCAATGCGCTCTGGGCGCCACCCATTCGCAGTGCGCTCTGGCCGCCACGCATGCGCAGAACGCTCTGGTCGCCACGCATGCGCAGTGCGCCTTGGCCAACACGCATGCGCAGTGCGCTCTGGCGGCCACGCATGCGCAGTGAGCCTTGGCCGCCATGCATGTGCAGTGCGCTCTGGCCGCCACGCATTCGCAGTGCGCCTTGGCCGCCACGCATGCGATGTGCGCTCTGGCCGCCACGCATGCGCAGTGCGCTCTGGCCCGAACGCATGAGCAATGCGCTCTGGCCGCCACGCATGCGCAGTGCGCTATGGCCACCACGCATGCGCAGTGCGCTCTGGCCGCCACGCATGCGCAGTGCGCTCTAGCCGCCACGCATGCGCTTTCTGCTCTGGCCGACACGCATGCGCAGTGCGCTCTGGCCGCCACGCATGCGCAGTGCGCCTTGGCCACCACGCATGCGCAGTGCGCCTTGGCCAACACGCATGCGCAGTGCTCTCTGGCCGCCACGCATGCGCAGTGCGCTCTGGCCGCCACGCATGCGCTGTCTGCTCTGGACGACACGCATGCGCAGTGCGCTCTGGCGGCCACGCATGCGCAGTGCGCTCTGGCCGTCACGCATGCGCAGTGCGCTCTGGCGGCCACGCATGCGCAGTGCGCTCTGGCCGTCACGCCTGTGCAGTGCGCTCTGGCCGACATGAATGCGCAGTGCGCTCTGGCCGCCACGAATGCGCAGTGCGCTCTGGCCGCTAGGCATCCGCAGTGCACTCTGGCCGCAACGCATGCGCAGTGCGCTCTGGCCGCCACGCATTCGCAGTGTGCTCTGGCTTCCACCCATGCGAATGAGCCATGGCCGCCACACATGAGCAATGCGCTCTGGGCGCCACCCGTGCGCAGTGCGCTCTGGCCGCCACGCATGCGCAATGCGGTCTGGCCGCCAAGCATTCGCAATGCGCTCTGGCCGCACACATGCGCAATGCGCTCTGGCCACCTCGCATGAGATAGAACAACAACCCGGGGATATGGTACTTCTTATATAGCCTGGTTGCCCCGCTTCTGACGTGCTCTATTGGCTCTCACCAATCACACCATATGAGGTGGCGCTCATCAATTGGCTCTCGCCAATCACCCCATATGAGGTCGCGCTAATCTATTGGCTCCGCCAATCACCCCATATGAGGTCTCTCTATCATGGCCACCAGTATGCGCAATGCGCTCTGGCCGCCACGCATGCGCAGTGCTCTCTGGCCGCCACGCATGCGCGGTGCGCTCTGGCCGCCACGCATGCGCAGTGCCCTCTGGCCGCCACGCATGCGCATGAGCCATGGGCGCCACACATGCGCAATGCGCTCTGGGCGCCACCCATTCGCAGTGCGCTCTGGCCGCCACGCATGCGCAGTACGCTCTGGTCGCCACGCATGCGCAGTGCGCATTGGCCTACACACATGCGCAGTGCGCTCTGGCCGCAACGCATGCGCAGTGCGCTCTGGCCACCAGGCATTCGCAGTGTGCTCTGGCTTCCACCCATGCGCATGAGCCATGGCCGCCACACATGCGCAATGCGCTCTGGGCGCCACCCGTGCGCAGTGCGCTCTGGCCGCCACGCATGCGCAGTACGCTCTGGCCGCACACATGCGCAATGCGCTCTGGCCACCACGCATGAGATAGAACAACAACCCGGGGATATGGTACTTCTTATATAGCCTGGTTGCCCCGCTTCTGACGTGCTCTATTGGCTCTCGCCAATCACACCATATGAGGTGGCGCTCATCAATTGGCTCTCGCCAATCACCCCATATGAGGTCGCGCTAATCTATTGGCTCCGCCAATCACCCCATATGAGGTCTCTCTATCATGGCCACCAGTATGCGCAATGCCCTCTGGCCGCCACGCATGCGCAGTGCTCTCTGGCCGCCACGCATGCGCAGTGCTCTCTGGCCGCCACGCATGCGCATGATCCATGGCCGCCACACATGCGCAATGCGCTCTGGGCGCCACCCATTCGCAGTGCGCTCTGGCCGCCACGCATGCGCAGTACGCTCTGGTCGCCACGCATGCGCAGTGCGCCTTGGCCAACACGCATGCGCAGTGCGCTCTGGCGGCCACGCATGCGCAGTGAGCCTTGGCCGCCATGCATGTGCAGTGCGCTCTGGCCGCCACGCATTCGCAGTGCGCCTTGGCCGCCACGCATGCGATGTGCGCTCTGGCCGCCACGCATTCGCAGTGCGCTCTGGCCCGAACGCATGAGCAATGCGCTCTGGCCGCCACGCATGCGCAGTGCGCTCTGGCCACCACGCATGCGCAGTGCGCTCTGGCCGCCACGCATGCGCAGTGCGCTCTAGCCGCCACGCATGCGCTGTCTGCTCTGGCCGACACGCATGCGCAGTGCGCTCTGGCCGCCACGCATGCGCAGTGCGCCTTGGCCAACACGCATACGCAGTGCTCTCTGGCCGCCACGCATGCGCAGTGCGCTCTGGCCGCCACGCATGCGCTGTCTTCTCTGGACGACACGCATGCGCAGTGCGCTCTGGCGGCCACGCATGCGCAGTGCGCTCTGGCCGTCACGCATGCGCAGTGCGCTCTGGCGGCCACGCATGTGCAGTGCGCTCTGGCCGTCACGCATGTGCAGTGCACTCTGGCCGACATGAATGCGCAGTGCGCTCTGGCCCCCACGCATGCACAATGCGCTCTGGCCACCACGCATGCGCAATGCACACTGGCCGCCACGCATGAGAAATAACAACAACCCGGGTAATGGCAATCCTTATATAGCCTGGTTGCCCTGCCTCTGACGTGGTCTATTGGCTCTCGCCAATCACCCCAAATGAGGTGGCGCTCATCTATTGGCTCTCGCCAATGACACCTATGAGGTCGTGCTCATCTATTGGCTCCGCCAATCACCCCATATGAGGTCTCTCTATCATGGCAACCACGTATGCGCAATGCGTTCTGGCCGCCACGCATGCGCAATGCGCTCTGACCGCCACGCATGCGCAATGCTCTCTGGCCGCCACGCATGCACAGTGCGCTCTGGCCGCCACGCATGCGCTGTGCGCTCTAGCCGCCACGCATGCGCAGTGTGCTGTCGCCGCCATGCATGCTCAGTGCGGTCTGGCCCCCACGCATGCGCAGTGCGCTCTGGCCACCACGCATGCGCAGTGCGCTCTGGCCACCACGCATGCTCAGTGCGCTCTGGCCGCCACGCAAGCGCAGTGCGCTCTGGACACCACGCATGCGCAGTGCGCTCCGGCCGACACGCATTAGCAGTGCGCTCTGGCCGCCACGCATGCGCAGTGCGCTCGGGCCGCCAGGCATGCGCAATGCGCTCTGGCAGCCACGCATTCGCAATGCGCTCTGGCCGTCACGCATGCGCAATGCACTCTGGCCGCCACGCATGAGAAAGAACTACAACCCGGGTAATGGCAGTCCTTATATAGCCTGGTTGCCCCGCCTCTGACGTGGTCTATTGGCTCTCGCCAATCACCCCATATGAGGTGGCGCTCATCTATTGGCTCTCGCCAATGACACCTATGAGGTCGTGCTCATCTATTGGCTCCCGCCAATCACCCCATATGTGGTCTCTCTGTCATGGCCACCACGTATGCGCAATGCGCACTGGCCGCCATGCATGCGCAATGCGCTCTGGCCGCCACGCATGAGAAAGAACAACAACCCGGGTAATGGCAGTCCTTATATAGCCTGGTTGCCCCGCCTCTGACGTGGTCTATTGGCTCTCGCCAATCACCCCATATGAGGTGGCGCTCATCTATTGGCTCTCGCCAATGACACCTATGAGGTCGTGCTCATCTATTGGCTCCGCCAATCACCCCATATGAGGTCTCTCTATCATGGCAACCACGTATGCGCAATGCGTTCTGGCCGCCACGCATGCGCAATGCGCTCTGGCCGCCACGCATGAGCAATGCGCTCTGGCCGCCACGCATGCGCAGTGCGCTCTGGCCGCCACGCATGCGCAGTGAGCCTTGGCCGCCATGCATGTGCAGTGCGCTCTGGCCGCCACGCATTCCCAGTGCGCCTTGGCCGCCACGAATGCGCAGTTCGCTCTGGTCGCCACGCATGCGCAGTGCACCTTGGCCGCCACGCATGCGATGTGCGCTCTGGCCGCCACGCATGCGCAGTGCGCTCTGGCCGCCAGGCATGCGCAGTGCGCTCTGGCCGCCATGCATGCGCAATGCGCTCTGGCCCCCACGCATGTGCAGTGCGCTCTGGCCGCCACGCATGTGCAGTGTGCTCTGTTCGCCACGCATGCGTAATGAGCTCTGGGCGCCACGCATGCGCAGTGCGCTCTGGCCGCCACGCATGCGCAGTGCGCTCTGGCCGCCACGCATGCGCAGTGCGCTCTAGCCGCCACGCATGCGCTGTCTGCGCTGGCCGACACGCATGCGCAGTGCGCTCTGGCCGCCACGCATGCGCAGTGCTCTCTGCCCCCCACGCATGCGCAGTGCGCTCTGGTCGCCACGCATGCGCAGTGCGCCTTGGCCACCACGCATGCGCAGTGCGCCTGGGCCACCACGTATGCGCAGTGCTCTCTGGCCGCCACGCATGCGCAGTGCGCTCTGGCCGCCACGCATGTGCTGTCTGCTCTGGACGACACGCATGCGCAGTGCGCTCTGGCCGCTACGCATGCGCAGTGCGCTCTTGCCCCCACGAATGCGCAGTGCGCTCTGGCCGCCACTCATGCGCAGTGCGCCTTGGCCAACACGCATGCGCAGTGCGCTCTGGCGGCCACGCATGTGCAGTGCGCTCTGGCCGTCACGCATGCGCAGTGCGCTCTGGCCGACATGAATGCGCAGTGCGCTCTGGCACCCACGCATGCGCAATGCGCTCTGGGCGCCACGCATGCGCAATGCACACTGGCCGCCACGCATGAGAAATAACAACAACCCGGGTAATGGCAATCCTTATATAGCCTGGTTGCCCCGCCTCTGACGTGGTCTATTGGCTCTCGCCAATCACCCCAAATGAGGTGGTGCTCATCTATTGACTCTCGCCAATGACACCTATGAGGTCGTGCTCATCTATTGCTCCGCCAATCACCCCATATGAGGTCTCTCTATCATGGCTACCACGTATGCGCAATGCGCTCTGGCCGCCACGCATGCGCTGTGCGCTCTAGCCGCCACGCATGCGCAGTGCGCTGTCGCCGCCATGCATGCTCAGTGCGGTCTGGCCCCCACGCATGCGCAGTGCGCTCTGGCCGCCACGCATGCGCAGTGCGCTCTGGCCACCACGCATGCTCAGTGCGCTCTGGCCGCCACGCAAGCGCAGTGCGCTCTGGACACCACGCATGCGCAGTGCCCTCCGGCCGACACGCATGAGCAGTGCGCTCTGGCCGCCACGCATGCGCAGTGCGCTCGGGCCGCCAGGCATGCGCAATGCGCTCTGGCAGCCACGCATTCGCAATGCGCTCTGGCCGTCACGCATGCGCAATGCACTCTGGCCGCCACGCATGAGAAAGAACAACAACCCGGGTAATGGCAGTCCTTATATAGCCTGGTTGCCCCGCCTCTGACGTGGTCTATTGGCTCTCGCCAATCACACCTATGAGGTCGTGCTCATCTATTGGCTCCCGCCAATCACCCCATATGTGGTCTCTCTGTCATGGCCACCACGTATGCGAAATGCGCACTGGCCGCCATGCATGCGCAATGCGCTCTGGCCGCCACGCATGAGAAAGAACAACAACCCGGGTAATGGCAGTCCTTATATAGCCTGGTTGCCCCGCCTCTGACGTGGTCTATTGGCTCTCGCCAATCACCCAATATGAGGTCTCTCTGTCATGTCCACCACGTATGCGCAATGTGCTCTGGCCGAGAAGCATGCGCAATGCGCTCTGGCCGCCACGCATGAGCAATGCGCTCTGGCCACCACGCATGCGCAGTGCGCTCTGGCCGCCACGCCTGCGCAGTGCGCTCTGGCGGCCACGCATGCGCAGAGCGCTCTGGCCGCCACGCATGCGCAGTGCGCTCTGGGCGCCACGCATGCGCAGTGCGCTCTGGCCGCCACGCATGCGAAATGCGCTCTGGCCGCCACGTATGAGAAAGAACAACAACCCGGGTAATGGCAGTCCTTATATAGCCTGGTTGCCCCGCCTCTGACGTGGTCTATAGCTCTCGCCAATCACCCCACATGAGGTCGCGCTCATCTATTGCCTCCCGCCAATCACCCCATATGAGGTCACTCTGTCATGGCTACCAAGTATGCGCAATGCTCTGTGGCCGCCACGCTTGCGCAATGCTCTCTGGCCTCCACGCATGCGCAATGCACTCTGGCCTACATGAATGCGGAGTGCGCTCTGGCCCCCACGCATGCGCAGTGCGCCTTGGCCAACACGCATGCGCAGTGCGCTCTGGCGGCCACGCATGCGCAGTGCGCTCTGGCCGTCACGCATGCGCAGTACCCTCTGGCCGACATGAATGCGCATTGCGCTCTGGCCCGCACTGAGGCGCAGTGCGCTCTGGACCGAACGCATGAGCAATGCGCTCTGGCCGCCATGCATGCGCAGTGCGCTCTGGCCGCCACGCATGCGCTGTGCGCTCTGGCCGCCACGCATGCGCAGTCGCCATGGCCGCCACGGATGCGCAGTACGCTCTGGTCGCCACGCATGCGCAGTGCGCCTTGGCCGCCCCGCATGCGCAATGCGCTCTGGCCACCACGTATGCGCAATGCACTCTGGCCGCCACACATGCGCAATGCGCTCTGGCCGCCACGCATGCGCTATGCGCTCTGGCCACCACGCATGCGCAGTGCGCCTTGGCCGCCATGCATATGCAGTGCGCTCTGGCCGCCACGCATGCGCAGTGCGCCTTGGCCGCCACGAATGCGCAGTGCGCTCTGGTCGCCACGCATCCGCAGTGCGCCTTGGCTGCCACGCATGCGATGTGCGCTCTGGCAGCCACGCATGCGCAGTGCGCTCTGGCAGCCACGCATTCGAAATGCGCTCTGGCCCCCACGGATGTGCAGTGTGCTCTGGCCGCCACGCATGCGCAGTGCGCTCTGGTCGCCATGCATGCGCAGTGCGCCTTGGACGTCACGCATGCGATATGCGCTCTGGCCGCCAAGCATGCGCAGTGCGCTCTGGCCGCCAGGCATGCGCAGTGCGCTCTGGCCGCCACGCATGCGCAATGCGCTCTGGCCCCAGGCATGCGCAGTGCGCTCTGGCCGCCACTCATGCGCAATGCGCCTTGGCCAATACGCATGCGCGGTGCGCTCTGGCGGCCACGCATGCGCAGTGCGCTCTGGCCGTCACGCATGCGCAGTGCGCCTTGGCCGCCACGCATGCGATGTGCGCTCTGGCCGCCACGCATGCGCAGTGCGCTCTGGCCGCCAGGCATGCGCAGTGCGCTCTGGCCGCCACGCATGTGCAGTGCTCTCTGGCCGCCACGCATGCGAATGAGCCATGGCCGCCACACATGCGCAATGCGCTCTGGGCGCCACCCATGCGCAGTGCGCTTTGGCCGCCACGCATGCGCAGTACGCTCTGGTCGCCACGCATGCGAAGTGCGCCTTGGCCAACACGCATGCGCAGTGCGCTCTGGCGGCCACGCATGCGCAGTGAGCTTTGGCCGCCATGCATGTGCAGTGCGCTCTGGCCGCCACGCATTCGCAGTGCGCCTTGGCCGCCACGAATGCGCAGTTCGCTCTCGTCGCCACGCATGCGCAGTGCGCCTTGGCAGCCACGCATATGCAATGCGCTCTGGCCCCCACGAATGTGCATTGCGCTCTGGTCACCATGCATGCGCAGTGCGCCTTGGACGTCACGCATGCGATATGCCCTCTGGCCGCCAAGCATGCGCAGTGCGCTCTGGCCGCTAGGCATGCGCAGTGCGCTATGGCCGCCACTCATGCGCAGTGCGCCTTGGCTAACACGCATGCGCGGTGCGCTCTGGCGGCCACGCATGCGCAGAGCGCTCTGGCCGTCACGCATGCGCAGTGCGCCTTGGCCGCCACGCATGCGATGTGCGCTCTTGCCGCCACGCATGCGCAGTGCGCTCTGGCCACCAGGCATGCGCAGTGCGCTCTGGCCGCCACGCATGTGCAGTGCTCTCTGGCCGCCACGCATGCGCATGATCCATGGCCGCCACACATGCGCAATGCGCTGTGGGCGCCACCCATGCGCAGTGCGCTTTGGCCGCCACGCATGCGCAGTACGCTCAGGTCGCCAGGCATGCGAAGTGCGCCTTGGCCAACACGCATGCGCAGTGCGCTCTGGCGGCCACGCATGCGCAGTGAGCCTTGGCCGCCATGCATGTGCAGTGCGCTCTGGCCGCCACGCATTCGCAGTGCGCCTTGGCCGCCACGAATGCGCAGTTCGCTCTGGTCGCCACGCATGCGCAGTGCGCCTTGGCCGCCACGAATGCGCAGTTCGCTCTGGTCGCCACGCATGCGCAATGCGCTCTGGCCCCCACGAATATGCATTGCGCTCTGGCCGCCACGCATGCGCAGTGCGCTCTGGCCGCCACACATGTGCAGTGCGCTCTCTCCGCCACGCATGCGTAATGAGCTCTGGCCTCCACGCATGCGCAATATGCTCTGGGCGCCACGCATGCGCAGTGCGCCTTGGCCCCCACGCATGCGCAGTGCGCTCTGGCCCGAACGCATGAGCATTGCGCTCTGGCCGCCATGCATGCGCAGTGCGCTCTGGCCGCCACGCATGCGCAGTGCGCTCTGGCAGCCACGCATGCGCAGTGCGCTCTAGCCGCCACGCATGCGCTGTCGGCTCTGGCCGACACGCATGTGCAGTGCGCTCTGGCCGCCACGCATGCGCAGTGCTCTCTGCCCCCCACGCATGCGCAGTGCGCTCTGGTCTCCACGCATGCGCAGTGCGCCTTGGCCAACACGCATGCGCAGTGCGCTCTGGTCGCCACGCATGCTCAGTGCCCCTTGGCCACCACGCATGCGCAGTGCGCCTTGGCCGCCACGAATGCGCAGTGCGCTCTCGTCGCCACGCATGCGCATTGTGCCTTGGCCAACACGCATGCGCATTGCGCCTTGGCCAACACGCATGCGCAGTGCTCTCTGGCAGCCACGCATGCGCAGTGCGCTCTGGCCGCCACGCATGCGCTGTCTGCTCTGCACGACACGCATGCGCAGTGCGCTCTGACCGCCACGCTTGCGCATTGCGCTCTGGCCCCCACGCATGCGCAGTGCGATCTGGCCGCCACTCATGCGCAGTGCACCTTGGCCAACACGCATGCGCGGTGCGCTCTGGCGGCCACGCATGCGCAGTGTGCTCTGGCCGTCACGCATGCGCAGTGCGCTCTGGCCGACATGAATGCGCAGTGCGCTCTGGCCCCCACGCATGCGCAGTGCGCTCTGGCCGCCACGCATGCGCAGTGCGCTCTGGCCGCTAGGCATCCGCAGTGCACTCTGGCCGCCACGCATGAGAAAGAACAACAACCCGGGTTATGGCAGTCCCCATACGAGGTGGCGCTCATCTATTGGCTCTCACCAATCACCATATATGAGGTGGTGCTCATCTATTGTCTCACGCCAATCACCCCATATGAGGTCTCTCTGTCATGGGCAACACGTATGCACATTGCGCTCTGGCCGCCACGCATGCACAGTGCGCTCTTGCCACCACGCATGCGCAGTGCGCTCTGGCCGACACGCATGTGCAGTTCGCTCTGGGCCCCACACATGCGCAGTGCGCTCTGGCACCCACGCATGCGCAGTGCGCTCTGGCCGCCACGTATGCGCAGTGCGCTCTGGGCGCCATGCATGCGCATTGCGCTCTGGCCGCCACGCATGCGAAATGCGCTCTGGCCCCTCGCATGCGCAGTGCGCTCTGGCCGCCACGCATGTGCAGTGCGCTCTGGCCGCAACGCATGCGCAGTGCGCTCTGGCCGCCACGCATTCGCAGTGTGCTCTGGCTTCCACACATGCGCATGAGCAATGGCCGCCACACATGCGCAATGCGCTCTGGGCGCCACCCGTGCGCAGTGCGCTCTGGCCGCCACGCATGCGCAATGCGCTCTGGCCGCCAAGCATTCGCAATGCGCTCTGGCCGCACACATGCTCAATGCGCTCTGGCCACCACGCCTGAGAAAGAACAACAACCCGGGGATATGGTACTTCTTATATAGCCTGGTTGCCCCGCTTCTGACGTGCTCTATTGGCTCTCGCCAATCACACCATATGAAGTGGCGCTCATCAATTGGCTCTCGCCAATCACCCCATATGAGGTCGCGCTAATCTATTGGCTCCGCCAATCACCCCATATGAGGTCTCTCTATCATGGCCACCAGTATGCGCAGTGCTCTCTGGCCGCCACGCATGCGCGGTGCGCTCTGGCCGCCACGCATGCGCAGTGCTCTCTGGCCGCCACGCATGCGCATGAGCCATGGCGGCCACACATGCGCAATGCGCTCTGGGCGCCACCCATTCGCAGTGCGCTCTGGCCGCCACGCATGCGCAGTATGCTCTGGTCGCCACGCATGCGCAGTGCGCCTTGGCCAACACGCATGCGCAGTGCGCTCTGGCGGCCACGCATGTGCAGTGAGCCTTGGCCAATACGCATGCGCGGTGCGCTCTGGCCGTCACGCATGCGCAGTGCGCCTTGGCCGCCACGCATGCGATGTGCGCTCTGGCCGCCACGCATGCGCAGTGCGCTCTGGCCGCAACGCATGCGCAGAGCGCTCTGGCCGCCACGCATTCGCAGTGTGCTCTGGCTTCCACACATGCGCATGAGCCATGGCCGCCACACATGCGCAATGCGCTCTGGGCGCCACCCGTGCGCAGTGCGCTCTGGCCGCCACGCATGCGCAATGCGCTCTGGCCGCCAAGCATTCGCAATGCGCTCTGGCCGCACACATGCTCAATGCGCTCTGGCCACCACGCCTGAGAAAGAACAACAACCCGGGGATATGGTACTTCTTATATAGCCTGGTTGCCCCGCTTCTGACGTGCTCTATTGGCTCTCGCCAATCACACCATATGAGGTGGCGCTCATCAATTGGTTCTCGCCAATCACCCCATATGAGGTCACGCTAATCTATTGGCTCCGCCAATCACCCCATATGAGGTCTCTCTATCATGGCCACCAGTATGCGCAGTGCTCTCTGGCCGCCACGCATGCGCGGTGCGCTCTGGCCGCCACGCATGCGCAGTGCTCTCTGGCCGCCACGCATGCGCATGAGCCATGGCCGCCACACATGCGCAATGCGCTCTGGGCGCCACCCATTCGCAGTGCGCTCTGGCCGCCACGCATGCGCAGTACGCTCTGGTCGCCACGCATGCGCAGTGCGCCTTGGCCAACACGCATGCGCAGTGCGCTCTGGCGGCCACGCATGTGCAGTGAGCCTTGGCCAATACGCATGCGCGGTGCGCTCTGGCCATCACGGATGCGCAGTGCGCCTTGGCCGCCACGCATGCGATGTGCGCTCTGGCCGCCACGCATGCGCAGTGCGCTCTGGCCGCCAGGCATGCGCAGTGCGCTCTGGCCGCCACGCATGTGCAGTGCTCTCTGGCCGCCACGCATGCGCATGAGCCATGGACGCCACACATGCGCAATGCGCTCTGGGCGCCACCCATGCGCAGTGCGCTTTGGCCGCCACGCATGCGCAGTACGCTAGGTCGCCACGCATGCGAAGTGCGCCTTGGCCAACACGCATGCGCAGTGCGCTCTGGCGGCCACGCATGCGCAGTGAGCCTTGGCCTCCATGCATGTGCAGTGCGCTCTGGCCGCCACGCATTCGCAGTGCGCCTTGGCCGCCACGAATGCGCAGTTCGCTCTCGTCGCCACGCATGCGCAGTGCGCCTTGGCCGCCACGCATGCGCAATGTGCTCTGGCCCCCACGAATGTGCATTGCGCTCTGGCCGCCACGCATGTGCAGTGCGCTCTGTCCGCCACGCATGCGTAATGAGCTCTGGCCTCCACGCATGCGCAATGTGCTCTGGGCGCCACGCATGCGCAGTGCGCTCTGGCCCCCACGCATGCGCAGTGCGCTCTGGCCCGAACGCATGAGCAATGCGCTCTCGCCGCCATGCATGCGCAGGGCGCTCTGGCCGCCACGCATGCCCAGTGCGCTCTGGCCGCCACGCATGCGCAGTGCGCTCTAGCCGCCACGCATGCGCTGTCGGCTCTGGCCGACAGGCATGCGCAGTGGGCTCTGGCCGCCACGCATGCGCAGTGCTCTGTGCCCCCACGCATGCGCAGTGCGCTCTGGTCTCCACGCATGCGCAGTGCGCCTTGGCCAACACGCATGCGCAGTGCGCTCTGGTCGCCACGCATGCTCAGTGCCCCTTGGACACCACGCATGCGCAGTGCACCTTGGCCGCCACGCATGAGAAAGAACAACAACCCGGGTAATGGCAGTCCTTATATAGCCTGGTTGCCCCGCCTCTGACGTGGTCTATTGGCTCTCGCCAATCACCCCAAATGCGGTGGCGCTCATCTATTGGCTCTCGCCAATGACACCTATGAGGTCGTGCACATCTATTGGCTCCGCCAATCACCCCATATGAGGTCTCTCTATCATGGCAACCACGTATGCGCAATGCGTTCTGGCCGCCACGCATGCGCAATGCGCTCTGACCGCCACGCATGCGCAGTGCTCTCTGGCCGCCACGCATGCGCAGTGCGCTCTGGCCACCACGCATGCTCAGTGCGCTCTGGCGGCCACGCAAGCGCAGTGCGCTCTGGACACCACGCATGCGCAGTGCGCTCCGGCCGACACGCATGAGCAGTGCGCTCTGGCCGCCACGCATGCGCAGTGCGCTCGGGCCGCCAGGCATGCGCAATGCGCTCTGGCAGCCACGCATTCGCAATGCGCTCTGGCCGTCACGCATGCGCAATGCACTCTGGCCGCCACGCATGAGAAAGAACTACAACCCGGGAAAAGGCAGTCCTTATATAGCCTGGTTGCCCCGCCTCTGACGTGGTCTATTGGCTCTCGCCAATCACCCCATATGAGGTGGCGCTCATCTATTGGCTCTCGCCAATGACACCTATGAGGTCGTGCTCATCTATTGGCTCCCGCCAATCACCCCATATGTGGTCTCTCTGTCATGGCCACCACGTATGCGCAATGCGCACTGGCCGCCATGCATGCGCAATGCGCTCTGGCCGCCACGCATGAGAAAGAACAACAACCCGGGTAATGGCAGTCCTTATATAGCCTGGTTGCCCCGCCTCTGACGTGGTCTATTGGCTCTCGCCAATCACCCAATATGAGGTCTCTCTGTCATGTCTACCACGTATGCGCAATGTGCTCTGGCCGAGAAGCATGCGCAATGCGCTCTGGCCGCCACGCATGAGCAATGCGCTCTGGCCGCCACGCATGCGCAGTGCCCTCGGCCGCCACGCATGCGCAGTGCGCTCTGGCCGCCACGCATGCGCAGTGCGCTCTGGGCGGCATGCATGCGCAGTGCGCTCTGGCCGCCACGCATGCGAAATGCGCTCTGGCCGCCACGTATGAGAAAGAACAACAACCCGGGTAATGGCAGTCCTTATATAGCCTCGTTGCCCCGCCTCTGACGTGGTCTATAGCGCTCGCCAATCACCCCACATGAGGTCGCGCTCATCTATTGCCTCCCGCCAATCACCCCATATAGGTCACTCTGTCATAGCCGCCACGCATGCGAAATGCGCTCTGGCCACCACGCATGAGAAAGAACAACAACCCGGGTAATGGCAGTCCTTATATAGCCTGGTTGCCCCGCCTCTGACGTGGTCTATTGGCTCTCGCCAATCACCCCATATGAGGTGGCGCTCATCTATTGGCTCTCGCCAATGACACCTATGAGGTCGTGCTCATCTATTGACTCCCGCCAATCACCCCATATGTGGTATCACTGTCATGGCCACCACGTATGCGCAATGCGCTCTGGCCGCCAAGCATGCACAATGCGCTCTGGCCGCCACGATGCGCAATGCTCTCTGGCCGCCACGCATGCGCAGTGTGCTCTGGCCGCCACGCATGCGCAGTGCGCTCTGGCCGCCACGCATGAGAAAGAAAAACAACCTGGGTAATGTCAGTCCTTATATAGCCTGGTTGCCCCGCCTCTGACGTGGTCTATTGGCTCTCGCCAATCACCCCATATGAGGTCTCTCTGTCATGGCCACCATGTATGCGCAATGCGCTCTGGCCGCCAAGCATGCACAATGCGCTCTGGCCGCCACGATGCGCAATGCTCTCTGGCCGCCACGCATGCGCAGTGTGCTCTGGCCGCCACGCATGCGCAGTGCGCTCTGGCCGCCACGCATGCGCAGTGCGCTCTGGCCGCCACGCATGCGAAATGCGCTCTGGCCGCCACGCATGAGAAAGAACAACAACCCGGGTAATGGCAGTCCTTATATAGCCTGGTTGCCCCGCCTCTGACGTGGTCTATAGCTCGCGCCAATCACCCCACATGAGGTTGCGCTCATCTATTGCCTCCCGCCAATCACCCCAGATGAGGTCACTCTGTCATGGCTACCAAGTATGCGCAATGCTCTGTGTCCGCCACGCATGCGCAATGCGCTCTGGCTTCCACGCATGCGCAATGCACTCTGGCCTACATGAATATGCAGTGCGCTCTGGCCCCCACGCACGCGCAGTGCGCCTTGGCCAACACGCATGCTCAGTGCGCTCTGGCGGCCACGCAAGCGCAGTGCGCTCTGGCCGCCACGCATGCGCAGTGCGCACTGGCCCCCACGCATGCGCACTGCGCTCTGGCCGCCACGCAAGCGCAGTGTGCCTTGGCCGCCACGCATGCGCAGTGCGCACTGGACCCCACGCATGCGCAGTGCGCTCTGGCCGCCTCGCATGCGCAGGGCGCTCTGGCCGTCACGCATGCGCAGTGCGCTCTGGCCGACATGAATGCGCAGTGCGCCTTGGCCAACACGCATGCGCAGTGCGCTCTGGCCGTCACCCATGCGCAGTGCGCTGTGGCCGCCATGCATGCGCAGTGTGGTCTGGCCCCCACGCATGCGCAGTGCGCTCTGGCCGCCACGCAAGCACGGTGCGCTCTGGCCACCACGCATGCGCAATGAGCTCTGGCCTCCATGCATGCGAAATATGCTCTGGGCACCACGCATGCGCAGTGTGCTCTGGCCCCCACGCATGCGCAGTGCGCTCTGGCCGCCACACATGCACAGTGCGCATTGGCCGCCAAGAATGCGCAGTGCGCTCTGGTCGCCATGCATGTGCAGTGCGCCTTGGCAAACACGCATGCGCAGTGCGCTCTGGCCGCCACACATGCGCAGTGCGCATTGGCCGCCAAGAATGCGCAATGCGCTCTGGCCGCCACACATGCGCAGTGCGCATTGGCCGCCAAGAATGCGCAGTGCGCTCTGGTCGCCATGCATGCGCAGTGCGCCTTGGCCAACACGCATGCGCAGTGCGCTCTGGCCGCCATGCATGCGCAGTGCGCTCTGGCCTCCAGGCATGCACAGTGCGCGCTGGCCGCCCCGCATGAGAAAGAAAAACAACCCGGGTAATGGTAGTCCCTATATGAGGTGGCGCTCATCTATTGGCTCTCACCAATCACCCCATATGAGGTAGTGCTCATATTGGCTCCCGCCAATCACCCCATATAGGTCACTCTGTCATGGCCGCCACGCATGCGAAATGCGCTCTGGCCACAACGCATGAGAAAGAACAACAAACCGGGTAATGGCAGTCCTTATATAGCCTGGTTGCCCCGCCTCTGACGTGGTCTATTGGCTCTCGCCAATCACCCCATATGAGGTGGCGCTCATCTATTGGCTCTCGCCAATGACACCTATGAGGTCGTGCTCATCTATTGACTCCCGCCAATCACCCCATATGTGGTCTCACTGTCATGGCCACCACATATGCGCAATGCGCACTGGCTGCCACGCATGCGCAATGCGCTCTGGCCTCCACGCATGAGAAAGAACAACAACCCGGGTAATGGCAGTCCTTATATAGCCTGGTTGCCCCGCCTCTGACGTGGTCTATTGGCTCTCGCCAATCACCCCATATGAGGTGGTGCTCATATTGGCTCCCGCCAATCACCCCATATAGGTCACTCTGTCATGGCCGCCACGCATGCGAAATGCGCTCTGGCCACCACGCATGAGAAAGAACAACAACCCGGGTAATGGCAGTCCTTATATAGCCTGGTTGCCCCGCCTCTGTCGTGGTCTATTGGCTTTCGACAATCACCCCACATGAGGTCGCGCTCATCTATTGGCTCACGCCAATCACCCCATATGAGCTCACTCTGTCATGGCTACCAAGTATGCGCAATGCGCTCTGGCCGTCACGCATGCCCAATGCGCTCTGGCCGCCACGCATGCGCAATGCACTCTGGCCGCCACGCATGCGCAATGCGCTCTGGCCGCCACGCATGCGCAGTGCGCTCTGGCCGCCACGCATGCGCAGTGAGCCTTGGCCGCCATGCATGTGCATTGCGCTCTGGCCGCCACTCATGCGCAGTGCGCCTTGGCCGCCACGAATGCGCAGTTCGCTCTGGTCGCCACGCATGCGCAGTGCGCCTTGGCCGCCACGCATGCGAAGTGCGGTCTGGCCGCCACGCATGCGCAGTGCGCTCTGGCCGCCAGGCATGCGCAGTGCGCTCTGGCCGCCACGCATGCGCAATGCGCTCTGGCCCCCACGCATGTGCAGTGCGCTCTGGCCGCCACGCATGCGCTGTGCGCTCTGGCCGCCAAGCATGTGCAGTGCGCTCTGGCCGCCACGCATGCGTAAGGAGCTCTGGCCTCCATGCATGTGCAATGTGCTCTTGGCGCCACGCATGCGCGGTGCGCTCTGGCCCCCACGCATGCGCAGTGCGCTCTGGCCCGAACGCATGAGCAATGCGCTCTGGCCGCCATGCATGCGCTGTCTTCTCTGGCCGCCACGCATGCGCAGTTTGCTCTGGCCACCACGCATGCGCAGTGCGCTCTAGCCGCCACGCATGCGCTGTCTGCTCTGGCCGACACGCATGCGCAGTGCGCTCTGGCCGCCACGCAGGCGCAGTGCGCTCTGCCCCCCACGCATGCGCAGTGAGCTCTGGTCGCCACGCATGCGCAGTGCGCCTTGGCCAACACGAATGCGCAGTGCAGTCTGGTCACCACGCATGCGCAGTGCGCCTTGGCAACCACGCATGCGCAGTGCGCCTTGGCCGCCACGAATGCGCAGTGCGCTCTGGTCGCCATGCATGCGCATTGCGCCTTGGCCAACACGCCTGCGCATTGCTCTCTGGCCGCCACGCATGTGCAGTGCGCTCTGGCCGCCACGCATGCGCTGTCTGCTCTGGACGACACGCATGCGCAGTGCGCTCTGGCCGCCACGCATGCGCTGTCTGCTCTGGACGACACGCATGCGCAGTGCGCTCTGGCCGCCACGCATTCGCAGTGCGCTCTG
Source organism: Sorex araneus (assembly GCF_027595985.1). Taxonomy (NCBI): domain Eukaryota; kingdom Metazoa; phylum Chordata; class Mammalia; order Eulipotyphla; family Soricidae; genus Sorex; species Sorex araneus. The sequence goes on along the minus strand of NC_073305.1, from coordinate 73,954,084 downwards.
GCCCGAACGCATGAACAATGCGCTCTGGCTGCCATGCATGCGCAATGCGCTCTGTCTGACACAATTTGCAATGCGCTCTGGCCGCCACGCATGAGAAAGAACAATAACCCGGGTAATGGCAGTCCTTATAAAACCTGGTTGCCCCGCCTCTGACGTGGTCTATTGGCTTTCGACAATCACCCCACATGATGTGGCGCTCATCTATTGTCTCCTGCCAATCACCCCATATGAGGTCACTCTGTCATGGCTACCAAGTATGCGCATTGCGCTCTGGCCACCACGAATGCGCAGTGCTCTCTGGCCCCCACGCATGCGCAATGCGCTCTGGCCGCCACGCATGCGCAGTGCGCTCTGGCCGCCACGCATGCGCAGTGCGCCTTGGCCGCCATGCATGCGCAGTGCGCTCTGGTCGCCATGCATGCGCAGTGCGCCTTGGACGTCACGCATGCGATATGCGCTCTGGCCGCCAAGCATGCGCAGTGCGCTCTGGCCGCCAGGCATGTGCAGTGCGCTCTGGCCGCCACGCATGAGCAGTGCGCTCTGGCCGCCACGCATGCGTAGTGCGCTCTGGCCGCCACGCATGCGCAGTGCGCTCTAGCCGCCACGCATGCGCAAGTCGCTCTGGCCCCACGCATGCGCAGTGCGCTCTGGACGTCACGCATGCGCAGTGCTCTCTGGCCGCCACACATGCGCAGTGCGCTCTGGCTGCCACGCATGCGCTGTCTGCTCTGGCCGACACGCATGCGCAGTGCGCCTTGGCCAACACGCATGCGCAGTGCGCTCTGGCCGCCACGCATGCGCAGTGCGCCTTGGCCAACACGCATGCGCAGTCGCTCTGTTCGCCACGCATGCGCAGTGCGCCTTGGCCAACACGCATGCGCAGTGCGCTCTGGCCGCCACGCATGCGCAGTGCGCCTTGGCCAACACGCATGCGCAGTGCGCTCTGGCCGCCACGCATGCGCAATGAGCTCTGGCCACCACGCATGCGCAATGCGCTCTGGCCGCCACGCATGAGAAAGAACAACAACCCGGGTAATGGCAGTCCTTATATAGCCTGGTTGCCCCGCCTCTGACGTGGTCTATTGGCTCTCGCCAATCACCCCATATGAGGTCTCTCTGTCATGGCCACCATGTATGCGCAATGCGCTCTGGCCGCCACGCATGTGCAATGCGCTCTGGCCGCCACGCATGCGCATTGCGCTCTGGGGCCACGCATGCGCAGTGCGCTCTGTCCGCCACGCATTCGCAGTGCGCGCTGGCCGCCACGCATGCGAAATGCGCTCTGGCACCTCGCATGCGCAGTGCGCTCTGGCCGCCACGCATGCGCAGTGCGCTCTGGCCGCAACGCATGCGCCGTGCGCTCTGGCAGCCACGCATGCGCAGTGTGCTCTGGCTTCCACGAATGCGCATGAGCCATGGCCGCCACACATGCCCAATGCGCTCTGGGCACCACCGATGCGCAGTGCGCTCTGGCCGCCACGCATGCGCAATGCTCTCTGGCCGCCACGCATGCTCAATGCGCTCTGAAATCCACGCATGAGAAAGAACAACAACCCGGGTAATGGTATTTCTTATATAGCCTGGTTGCCCCGCCTCTGACGTGCTCTATTGGCTCTCGCCAATCACCCCATATGAGGTGGCGCTCATCAATTACCTCTCGCCAATCACCCCATAGGAGGTCGCGCTCATCTATTGGATTCCGCAAAACACCCCATATGAGGTCTCTCTGTCATGGCCACCACGTATGCGCAATGCGCTCTGGCCGCCACGCCTGCGTAATGCGCTCTGGACGTCACGCATGCGCAATGCGCTCTGGCCGCCACGCATGCGCAATTAGCTCTGGCCGCCACACATGCGCAATGCGCTCTGGCAGCCAAGCATTCGCAGTGCGCTCTGGCTGCCACGCATGCGCAATGAGCTCTGGCCTCCACGCATGCGCAATGTGCTCTGGGCACCACGCATGCGCAGTGCGCTCTGGCCGCCAAGCATTCAATGCGCTCTGGCGACCACGCATGAGAAAGAACAACAACCCGGGGATATGGTATTTCTTATATAGCCTGGTTGCCCCGCCTCTGACGTGCTCTATTGGCTCTCGCTAATCACACCATATGAGGTGGCGCTCATCAATTGGCTCTCGCCAATCACCCCATATGAGGTCGCGCTTATCTATTGCCTCCACCAATCACCCCATCTGAGGTCTCTCTGTCATAGCCACCACGTATGCGCAATGCGCTCTGGCCTCCACGCATGCGCAATGCGCTCTGGCCGCCACGCATGCGCAGTGCTCTCTGGCCGCCACGCATGCGCAGTGCGCTCTGGCCGCCACGCATGCGCTGTGCGCTCTGGCCGCCACGCATGCGCTGTGCGCTCTGGCCGCCACGCATGCGCTGTGCGCTCTGGACACCACGCATGCGCAGTGCGCTCCGGACGACACGCAGGAGCAGTGCGCTCTGGCCGCCACGCATGCGCAGTGCGCTCGGGCCGCCAGGCATGCGCAATGCGCTCTGGCAGCCACGCATGCGCAATGCGCTCTGGCCGCCACGCATGAGAAAGAACAACAACCCAGGTAATGGCAGTCCTTATATAGCCTGGTTGCCCCGCCTCTGACGTGGTATATTGGCTCTCGCCAATCACCCCAAATGAGGTGGCGCTCATCTATTGGCTCTCGCCAATGACACCTATGAGGTCGTGCTCATCTATTGGCTCCCGCCAATCACCCCATATGTGGTCTCTCTGTCATGGCCACCACGTATGCGCAATGCGCACTGGCCGACACGCATGCGCAATGCGCTCTGGCCGCCACTCATGAGAAAGAACAACAACCCGGGTAATGGCAGTCCTTATATAGCCTGGTTGCCCCGCCTCTGACGTGGTCTATTGGCTCTCGCCAATCACCCCATATGAGGTCGCGCTCATCTATTGGCTCAGCCAATCACCCCATATGAGGTCTCTCTGTCATGGCCACCATGTATGCGCAATGCGCTCTAGCCGCCAAGCATGCACAATGCGCTCTGGCCGCCACGATGCGCAATGCTCTCTGGCCGCCACGCATGAGCAATGCGCTCTGGCCGACACGCATGCGCAGTGCGCTCTGGGGCCACGCATGCGCAGTGCGCTCTGGCCGCCACGCATGCGCAGTGCGATCTGGCCGCCACGCATGCACAGTGCGCTCTGGGCGCCATGCATGCGCAGTGCGCTCTGGCCGCCACGCATGCGAAATGCGCTCTGGCCCCTCGCATGCGCAGTGCGCTCTGGCCGCCACGCATGCGCAGTGCGCTCTGGCCGCAACGCATGCGCAGTGCGCTCTGGCCGCCACGCATGCGCAGTGCGCTCTGGCCGCCATGCATGCTCAGTGCGCTCTGGCCGCAACGCATGCGCAGTGCGCTCTGGCAGCCACGCATGCGCAATGCGCTCTGGCCGCCACGCATGAGAAAGAACAACAACCCAGGTAATGGCAGTCCTTATATAGCCTGGTTGCCCCGCCTCTGACGTGGTCTATTGGCTCTCGCCAATCACCCCATATGAGGTCTCTCTGTCATGTCCACCACGTATGCGCAATGCGCTCTGGCCGAGAAGCATGCGCAATGCGCTCTGGCCGCCACGCATGCGCAATGCGCTCTGGCCGCCACGCATCAGGAATGCGCTCTGGCCGCCACGCATGCGCAGTGCGCTCTGGCCGCCATGCATGCGCAGTGCGCCTTGGCCGCCACGCAAGCGCGGTGCGCTCTGGCCACCACGCATGCGCAATGAGCTCTGGCCTCCATGCATGCGCAATGTGCTCTGGGCGCCACGCATGCGCAGTGCGCGCTGGCCCCCACGAATGCGCAGTGCGCTCTGGCCGCCACACATGCGCAGTGCGCATTGGCCACCAAGAATGCGCAGTGCGCTCTAGTCGCCATGCATGCGCAGTGCGCCTTGGCCAACATGCATGCACAGTGCGCTCTGGCGGCCACGCATGCGCAGTGCGCTCTGGCCGTCAAGCATGCGCAGTTCGCTCTGGCCGACATGAATGCGCAGTGCGCTCTGGCCCCCATGCATGCGCAGTGCGCTCTGGCCGCCACGCATGCGCACTGGGCTCTGGCCGCCAGGCATTCGCAGTGCGCTCTGGCCGCCACGCATGAGAAAGAACAACAACCCGGGTAATGGCAGTCCCTATATGAGGTGGCGCTCATCTATTGGCTCTCACCAATCACCCCATATGAGGTGGTGCTCATCTATTGGCTCCCGCCAATCACCCCATATAGGTCACTCTGTCATAGCCGCCACGCATGCGAAATGCGCTCTGGCCACCACGCATGAGAAAGAACAACAACCCGGGTAATGGCAGTCCTTATATAGCCTGGTTGCCCCGCCTCTGACGTGGTCTATTGGCTCTCGCCAATCACCCCATATGAGGTGGCGCTCATCTATTGGCTCTCGCCAATGACATCTATGAGGTCGTGCTCATCTATTGACTCCCGCCAATCACCCCATATGTGGTCTCACTGTCATGGCCACCACGTATGCGCAATGCGCACTGGCTGCCACGCATGCGCAATGCGCTCTGGCCGCCACGCATGAGAAAAAACAGCAACCCGGGTAATGGCAGTCCTTATATAGCCTGGTTGCCCCGCCTCTGACGTGGTCTATTGGCTCTCGCCAATCACCCCATATGAGGTGGTGCTCATATTGGCTCCCGCCAATCACCCCATATAGGTCACTCTGTCATGGCCACCACGCATGCGAAATGCGCTCTGGCCACCACGCATGAGAAAGAACAACAACCCGGGTAATGGCAGTCCTTATATAGCCTGGTTGCCCCGCATCTGACGTGGTCTATTGGCTTTCGACAATCACCCCACATGAGGTCGCGCTCATCTATTGGCTCCCGCCAATCACCCCATATGAGCTCACTCTGTCATGGCTACCAAGTATGCGCAATGCGCTCTGGCTGTCATGCATGCCCAATGCGCTCTGGCCGCCACGCATGCGCAATGCACTCTGGCCGCCACGCATGCGCAATGCGCTCTGGCCGCCATGCATGCGCAGTGCGCTCTGGCCGCCACGCATGCGCAGTGAGCCTTGGCCGCCATGCATATGCATTGCGCTCTGGCCACCACTCATGCGCAGTGCACCTTGGCCGCCACGAATGCGCAGTTCGCTCTGGTCGCCACGCATGCGCAGTGCGCCTTGGCCGCCACGCATGCGATGTGCGCTCTGGCCGCCACGCATGCACAGTGCGCTCTGGCCGCCAGGCATGCGCAGTGCGCTCTGGCCGCCACGCATGCGCAATGCGCTCTGGCCCCCACGCATGTGCAGTGCGCTCTGGCCGCCACGCATGCGCTGTGCGCTCTGGCCGCCAAGCATTTGCAGTGCGCTCTGGCCGCCACGCATGCGTAAGGAGCTCTGGCCTCCATGCATGCGCAATGTGCTCTGGGCGCCACGCATGCGCGGTGCGCTCTGGCCGCCAAGCATTTGCAGTTTGCTCTGGCCGCCACGCCTGCGCATTGCTCTCTGGCCGCCACGCATGCGCAGTGCGCTCTGGCCGCCACGCATGCGCTGTCTGCTCTGGACGACACGCATGCGCAGTGCGCTCTGGCCGCCACGCATGCGCAGTGCGCTCTGGCCCCCACGCATGCGCAGTGCGCTCTGGCCGCCACGCATGCGCAGTGCGCCTTGGCCAACACAAATGCGCAGTGCGCTCTGGTCGCCACGCATGCGCAGTGCGCCTTGGCCAACACGCATGCGCAGTGCGCTCTGGCGGCCACGCATGCGCAGTGCGCTCTGGCCGACATGAATGCGCAGTGCGCTCTGGCCCCCACGCATGCGCAGTGCGCTCTGGTCGCCACGCATGCGCTGTCTGCTCTGGACGACACGCATGCGCAGTGCGCCTTGGCCAACACGCATGCGCAGTGCGCTCTGGCGGCCACGCATGCGCAGAGCGCTCTGGCCGACATGAATGCGCAGTGCGCTCTGGCCCCCACGCATGCGCAGTGCGCTCTGGTCGCCACGCATGCGCAGTGCGCCTTGGCCACCACGAATGCGCAGTGCGCTCTGGCCCCCATGCATGCGCAGTGCGCTCTGGCCGCCACGCATGCGCAGTGCGCTCTGGCCGCTAGGCATGCGCAGTGCACTCTGGCCGCCACGCATGAGAAAGTACAACAACCCGGGTAATGGCAGTCCCCATATGAGGTGGCGCTCATCTATTGGCTCTCACCAATCACCCCATATGAGGTGGTGCTCATCTATTGGCTCCCGCCAATCACCCCATATGAAGTCTCTCTGTCATGGCCAACACGTATGCGCAATGCGCTCTGGCTGCCACGCATGCGCAGTGCGCTCTGGCCAACACGCATGCGCAGTTCGCTCTGGCCGCCACGCATGCGCAATGCGCTCTGGGCGCCAAACATGCGCAGTGCGCTCTGGCCGCCACGCATGCGCAGTGCGCTCTTGCGCACACACATGCTCAATGCGCTCTGGCCGCCATGCATGCGCAGTGCGAACTGGCAGCCACACATGAGAAAGAACAACAACCCGGTTAATGGCAGTCCTTATATAGCCTGGTTGCCCCACCTCTCGTGGTCAATTGGCTCTGCCAATCACCCCATATGATGTCTCTCTTTCATGGCCACCACGTATGCGCAATGCGCTCTGGATTCCACGCATGCGCAGTGCGCTCTGGCCGCCACGCATGCGCAGTGTGCTCTGGCTTCCACGCATGCGCAATGAGCTCTGGCCGCCATGCATGCGCAGTGCGCACTGTCCGCCACGCATGCGCAATGCGCTCTGGCCCCCACGCATGCGCAATGCGCTCTGGCTGCCATGCATGCGCAGTTCGCTCTGGCCGCCACGCATGCGCAATACGACTGGCCTCCATGCATGCGAAATTCGCTCTGGCTGCCACAATTCGCAATGTGCTCTGGCCGCCACGTATGAGAATGTACAACAACCCGGGTAATGGCAGTCCTTATATAGCCTGGTTGCCCCGCCTCTGACGTGATCTATTGGCTCTCGCCAATCACCCCATATGAGGTGGCGCTCATCTATTGGCTCTCACCAATCACCCCATATGAGCTGGTGCTCATCTATTGGCTCCCGCCAATCACCCCATATGAGGTCACTCTGTCATGACCGCCACGCATGCGCAATGCGCTCTGGCCGCCACGCATGCGAGATGCGTTCTGGCCGCCACGCATGCGCTGTCTGCTCTGGACGACACGCATGCGCAGTGCGCTCTGGCCGCCACGCATGCGCAGTGCGCTCTGGCCACCACGCATGCGCAGTGCGCTCTGGCCGCCACGCATGCGCAGTGCGCCTTGGCCAACACAAATGCGCAGTGCGCTCTGGTCGCCACGCATGCGCAGTGCGCCTTGGCCAACACGCATGCGCAGTGCGCTCTGGCGGCCACGCATGCGCAGTGCGCTCTGGCCGACATGAATGCGCAGTGCGCTCTGGCCCCCACGCATGCGCAGTGCGCTCTGGTCGCCACGCATGCGCTGTCTGCTCTGGACGACACGCATGCGCAGTGCGCCTTGGCCAACACGCATGCGCATTGCGCTCTGGCGGCCACGCATGCGCAGAGCGCTCTGGCCGACATGAATGCGCAGTGCGCTCTGGCCCCCACGCATGCGCAGTGCGCTCTGGTCGCCACGCATGCGCAGTGCGCCTTGGCCACCACGAATGCGCAGTGCGCTCTGGCCCCCATGCATGCGCAGTGCGCTCTGGCCGCCACGCATGCGCAGTGCGCTCTGGCCGCTAGGCATGCGCAGTGCACTCTGGCCGCCACGCATGAGAAAGTACAACAACCCGGGTAATGGCAGTCCCCATATGAGGTGGCGCTCATCTATTGGCTCTCACCAATCACCCCATATGAGGTGGTGCTCATCTATTGGCTCCCGCCAATCACCCCATATGAAGTCTCTCTGTCATGGCCAACACGTATGCGCAATGCGCTCTGGCTGCCACGCATGCGCAGTGCGCTCTGGCCAACACGCATGCGCAGTTCGCTCTGGCCGCCACGCATGCGCAATGCGCTCTGGGCGCCAAACATGCGCAGTGCGCTCTGGCCGCCACGCATGCGCAGTGCGCTCTTGCGCACACACATGCGCAATGCGCTCTGGCCGCCATGCATGCGCAGTGCGAACTGGCAGCCACACATGAGAAAGAACAACAACCCGGTTAATGGCAGTCCTTATATAGCCTGGTTGCCCCACCTCTCGTGGTCAATTGGCTCTGCCAATCACCCCATATGATGTCTCTCTTTCATGGCCACCACGTATGCGCAATGCGCTCTGGATTCCACGCATGCGCAGTGCGCTCTGGCCGCCACGCATGCGCAGTGTGCTCTGGCTTCCACGCATGCGCAATGAGCTCTGGCCGCCATGCATGCGCAGTGCGCACTGTCCGCCACGCATGCGCAATGCGCTCTGGCCCCCACGCATGCGCAATGCGCTCTGGCTGCCATGCATGCGCAGTTCGCTCTGGCCGCCACGCATGCGCAATACGACTGGCCTCCATGCATGCGAAATTCGCTCTGGCTGCCACAATTCGCAATGTGCTCTGGCCGCCACGTATGAGAATGTACAACAACCCGGGTAATGGCAGTCCTTATATAGCCTGGTTGCCCCGCCTCTGACGTGATCTATTGGCTCTCGCCAATCACCCCATATGAGGTGGCGCTCATCTATTGGCTCTCACCAATCACCCCATATGAGCTGGTGCTCATCTATTGGCTCCGCGCAATCACCCCATATGAGGTCACTCTGTCATGACCGCCACGCATGCGCAATGCGCTCTGGCCGCCACGCATGCGAGATGCGCTCTGGCCGCCACGCATGAGAAAGAACAACAACCCGGTTAATGGCAGTCCTTATATAGCCTGGTTGCCCCGCCTCTGACGTGGTCTATAGCTCTCGCCAATCACCCCACATGAGGTCGCGCTCAACTATTGGCTCCCGTCAATCACCCCATATGAGGTCACTCTGTCATGACCGCCATGCATGTGCAGTGCGCTCTGGCGGCCACGCATCCGCAGTGCGCTCTGGCCATCACGCATGCGCAGTGCGCTCTGGCCGCCATGCATGCGCAGTGCGCTCTGTCTGACACAATTTGCAATGCGCTCTGGCCGCCACGCATGAGAAAGAACAACAACCCGGGTAATGGCAGTCCTTATATAGCCTGGTTGCCCCGCCTCTGACGTGCTCTATTGGCTTTCGACAATCACCCCACATGATGTGGCGCTCATCTATTGTCTCCTGCCAATCACCCCATATGAGGTCACTCTGTCATGGCTACCAAGTATGCGCATTGCGCTCTGGCCGCCACGAATGCGCAGTGCTCTCTGGCCCCCACGCATGCGCAATGCGCTCTGGCCGCCACGAATGCGCAGTGCGCTCTGGCCGCCACGCATGCGCAGTGCGCCTTGGCCACCATGCATGCGCAGTGCGCTCTGGCGGCCACGCATGCGCAGTGCGCCTTGGCCGCCACGAATGCGCAGTGCGCTCTGGTCGCCATGCATGCGCAGTGCGCCTTGGACGTCACGCATGCGATATGCGCTCTGGCCGCCAAGCATGCGCAGTGCGCTCTGGCCGCCAGGCATGTGCAGTGCGCTCTGGCCGCCACGCATGAGCAATGCGCTCTGGCCCCATGCATGCGCAGTGCGCTCTGGCCGCCACGCATGCGCAGTGCGCTCTGGCCGCCACGCATGCGCAGTGCGCTCTAGCCGCCACGCATGCGCAATTCGCTCTGGCCCCACGCATGCGCAGTGCGCTCTGGATGTCACGCATACGCAGTGCTCTCTGGCGGCCACACATGCGCAGTGCGCTCTGGCTGCCACGCATGCGCTGTCTGCTCTGGCCGACACGCATGCGCAGTGCGCTCTGGCACCCACGGATGCGCAGTGCGCTCTGGCCGCCACTGAAGCGCAGTGCGCCTTGGCTGCCACGAATGCGCAGTGCGCTCTGGTCGCCACGCATGCGCAGTGCGCCTTGGCCAACACGCATGCGCTGTGCGCTCTGGCCGCCACGCATGCGCAGTGCACCTTGGCCAACACGCATGCGCAGTCGCTCTGTTCGCCACGCATGCGCAGTGCGCCTTGGCCAACACGCATGTGCAGTGCGCTCTGGCCGCCACGCATGCGCAGTGCGCCTTGGCCAACACGCATGCGCAGTGCGCTCTGGCCGCCACGCATGCACAATGAGCTCTGGCCACCACGCATGCGCAATGCGCTCTAGCCGCCACGCATGAGAAAGAACAACAACCCGGGTAATGGCAGTCCTTATATAGCCTGGTTGCCCCGCCTCTGACGTGGTCTATTGGCTCTCGCCAATCACCCCATATGAGGTCTCTCTGTCATGGCCACCATGTATGCGCAATGCGCTCTGGCCGCCACGCATGTGCAATGCGCTCTGGCCGCCACGCATGCGCAGTGCGCTCTGGGGCCACGCATGCGCAGTGCGCTCTGGCCGCCACGCATGCGCAGTGCGCGCTGGCCGCCACGCATGCAAAATGCGCTCTGGCCCCTCGCATGCGCAGTGCGCTCTGGCCGCCACGCATGCGCAGTGCGCTCTGGCCGCAACGCATGCGCCGTGCGCTCTGGCAGCCACGCATGCGCAGTGTGCTCTGGCTTCCACGCATGCGCATGAGCCATGGCCGCCACACATGCCCAATGCGCTCTGGGCACCACCCATGCGCAGTGCGCTCTGGCCGCCACGCATGCGCAATGCACTCTGGCCGCCATGCATGCTCAATGCGCTGAAATCCACGCATGAGAAAGAACAACAACCCGGGTAATGGTAGTTCTTATATAGCCTGGTTGCCCCGCCTCTGACGTGCTCTATTGGCTCTCGCCAATCACCCCATATGAGGTGGCGCTCATCAATTACCTCTCGCCAATCACCCCATAGGAGGTCGCGCTCATCTATTGGATTCCGCCAAACACCCCATATGAGGTCTCTTTGTCATGGCCACCACGTATGCGCAATGCGCTCTGGCCGCCACGCCTGCGTAATGCGCTCTGGACGTCACGCATGCGCAATGCGCTCTGGCCGCCAAGCATGCGCAATTAGCTCTGGCCGCCACACATGCGCAATGCGCTCTGGCAGCCAAGCATTCGCAGTGCGCTCTGGCCGCCACGCATGCGCAATGAGCTCTGGCCTCCACGCATGCGCAATGTGCTCTGGGCACCACGCATGCGCATTGCGCTCTGGCCGCCAAGCATTCGCAATGCGCTCTGGCGACCACGCATGAGAAAGAACAACAACCCGGGGATATGGTATTTCTTATATAGCCTGGTTGCCCCGCGTCTGACGTGCTCTATTGGCTCTCGCCAATCACACCATATGAGGTGGCGCTCATCAATTGGCTCTCGCCAATCACCCCATATGAGGTCGCGCTTATCTATTGGCTCCGCCAATCACCCCATATGAGGTCTCCCTGTCATGGCCACGACGTATGCGCAATGCGCTCTGGCCTCCACGCATGCGCAATGCGCTCTGGCCGCCACGCATGCGCAGTGCTCTCTGGCCGCCACGCATGCGCAGTGCGCTCTGGCCGCCACGCATGCGCTGTGCGCTCTGGCCGCCACGCATGCGCTGTGCGCTCTGTCCACCACGCATGCGCAGTGCGCTCTGGCCGCCACGCAAGCGCAGTGCGCTCTGGACACCACGCATGCGCAGTGCGCTCCGGACGACACGCATGAGAAAGAACAACAACCCGGGTAATGGCAGTCCTTATATAGCCTGGTTGCCCCGCCTCTGACATGGTCTATAGCTCTCGCCAATCACCCCACATGAGGTCGCGCTCATCTATTGCCTCCTGCCAATCACCCCATATGAGGTCACTCTGTCATAGCTACCAAGTATGCGCAATGCTCTGTGGCCGCCACGCATGCACAATGCGCTCTGGCCTCCACGCATGCACAATGCACTCTGGCCTACATGAATGCGCAGTGCGCTCTGGCCCCCACGCATGCGCAGTGCGCCTTGGCCAACACGCATGCGCAGTGCGCTCTGGCGACCACGTATTCGCAGTGCGCTCTGGCAGTCACGCATGCGCAGTACGCTCTCCCCGACATGAATGCGCATTGCGCTCTGGCCCCCAATCAGGCGCAGTGCGCTCTGGTCCGAACGCATGAGCAATGCGCTCTGGCCGCCATGCATGCGCAGTGCGCTCTGGCCGCCACACATGCGCAGTGCGCTCTGGCCGCCACGCATGCGCTGTCTGCTCTGGCCGACACGCAAGCGCAGTGCGCTCTGGCCGCCACACATGCGCAGTGCGCACTGACCCCCACGCATGCGCAGTGCGCTCTGGCCGCCACGCAAGCGCAGTGTGCCTTGGCCGCCACGAATGCGCAGTGCGCTCTGGTCGCCACGCAAGCGCAGTGCGCCTTGGCCAACACGCATGCGCAGTACGCTCTGGTCGCCACGCATGCGCAGTGCGCCTTGGCCAACACGCATTCGCAGTGCGCTCTGGCCGACATGAATGCGCAGTGCGCTCTGGCCCCCACGCATGCGCAGTGCGCTCTGGCTGCCAGGCATGCGCAGTGTGCTCTTCCCGCCACGCATGAGAAAGAACAACAACCCGGGTAATGGCAGTCCCCATATGAGGTGGCGCTCATCTATTGGCTCTCACCAATGACCCCATATGAGGTGGTGCTCATCTATTGGCTCCCGCCAATCACCCCATATAGGTCACTCTATCATGGCCGCCACGCATGCGAAATGCGCTCTGGCCACCACGCATGAGAAAGAACAACAACCCGGGTAATGGCAGTCCTTATATAGCCTGGTTGCCCCGCCTCTGACGTGGTCTATTGGCTCTCGCCAATCACCCCATATGAGGTCTCTCTGTCATGGCCACCATGTATGCGCAATGCGCTCTGGCCGCCAAGCATGCACAATGCGCTCTGGCCGCCACGAAGCGCAATGCTCTCTGGCCGCCACGCATGAGCAATGCGCTCTGGCCGCCACGCATGCGCAGTGCGTTCTGGGGCCACGCATGCGCAGTGCGCTCTGGCCGCCACGCATGCGCAGTGCGCTCTCTCCGCCACACATGCACAGTGTGCTCTGGGCGCCATGCATGCGCAGTGAGCTCTAGCCGCCACGCATGCGAAATGCGCTCTGGCCCCTCGCATGCGCAGTGCGCTCTGGCCGCCACGCATGCGCAGTGCGCTCTGGCCACAACGCATGCGCAGTGCGCTCTGGCCGCCACGCATGCGCAGTGTGCTCTGGCTTCCACGCATGCGCATGAGCCATGGCCGACACACATGCGCAATGCGCTCTGGGCGCCACCCATGCGCAGTGCGCTCTGGCCGCCACGCATGCGCAGTGCGCCTTGGCCAACACGCATGCGCAGTACGCTCTGGTCGCCACGCATGCGCAGTGCGTTCTGGCCGCCACGCATGTGCTGTCTGCTCTGGACGACACGCATGCGCAGTGCGCTTTGGCCGCTACGCATGCGCAGTGCGCTCTGGCCCCCACGCATGCGCAGTGCGCTCTGGCCGCCACGCATGATCAGTGCGCGCTGGCCGCTAGGCATGCGCAATGCACTCTGGCCGCCACGCATGAGAAAGAACAACAACCCGGCTAATGGCAGTCCTTATATAGCCTGGTTGCCCCGCCTCTGACGTGGTCTATTGGCTCTCGCCAATCACCCCACATGAGGTCGCGCTCATCTATTGGCTCCCGCCAATCACCCCATATGAGGTCACTCTGTCATGACCGCCATGCATGTGCAGTGCGCTCTGGCGGCCACGCATGCGCAGTGCGCTCTGGCCGTCACGCATGCGCAGTGCGCTCTGGCCGACATGAATGCGCAGTGCGCTCTGGCCCCCACGCATTCGCAGTGCGCTCTGGCCCGAACGCATGAGCAATGCGCTCTGGCCGCCATGCATGCGCAATGCGCTCTGTCTGCCACAATTCGCAATGCGCTCTGGCCGCCACGCATGAGAAAGAACAACAACCCAGTTAATGGTTGTCCTTATATAGCCTGGTTGCCCCGCCTCTGACGTGGTCTATTGGCTTTCGACAATCACCCCACATGATGTGGCGCTCATCTATTGTCTCCCGCCAATCAGCCCATATGAGGTCACCCTGTCATGGCTACCAAGTATGTGCATTGCGCTCTGGCCGCCACGAATGCGCAGTGCGCTCTGGCCCCCACGAATGCGCAATGCGCTCTGGCTGCCCCGAATGCGCAGTGCACTCTGGCCGCCACGCATGCGCAGTGTGCCTTGGCCGCCATGCATGCGCAGTGCGCTCTGACCGCCAGGCATGCGCAGTGCGCCTTGCCCGCCACGAATGCGCAGTGTGCTCTGGTCGCCATGCATGCGCAGTGCGCCTTGGACGCCACATGCGATATGCGCTCTGGCCGCCAAGCATGCGCAGTGCGCTCTGGCCGCCAGGCATGCGCAGTGCGCTCTGGCCTCCACTCATGCGCAATGCGCTCTGGCCCCACGCATGCGCAGTGCGCTCTGGCCGCCACACATGCGCAGTGCGCTCTGGCCGCCACGCATGCGCAGTGTGCTCTAGCCGACACGCAAGCGCAATGAGCTCTGGCCGCCACACATGCGCAATGCGCTCTGGCCCGAACGCATGAGCAATGCGCTCTGGCCGCCATGCATGCGCAGTGCGCTCTGGCCGCCACGCATGCGCAGTGCGCTCTGGCCGCCACGCATGCGCAGTGCTCTCTGGCCGCCACACATGCGCAGTGCGCTCTGGCTGCCACGCATGCGCTGTCTGCTCTGGCCGCCACGCATGCGCAGTGCGCTCTGGCCCCCACGGATGCGCAGTGCGCTCTGGCCGCCACTCAAGCGCAGTGCGCCTTGGCTGCCACGAATGCGCAGTGCGCTCTGGTTGTCATGCATGCGCAGTGCGCCTTGGCCATCACGCATGCGCAGTGCGCTCTTGCCGCCACGCATGCGCAATGAGCTCTGGCCACCACGCATGCGCAATGCGCTCTGGCCGCCACGCATGCGTAATGCGCTCTGGCCGCCACGCATGAGAAAGAACAACAACCCGGGTAATGGCAGTCCTTATATAGACTGGTTGCCCCGCCTCTGACGGGGTCTATTGGCTCTCGCCTATCACCCCATATGAGGTCTCTCTGTCATGGCCACCATGTATGCGCAATGCGCTCTGGCCGCCAAGCATGCACAATGCGCTGTGGCCGCCAAGATGCGCAATGCTCTCTGGCCGCCACGCATGAGCAATGCGCTCTGGCCGCCACGCATGCGCAGTGCGCTCTGGGGCCACGCATGCGCAGTGCGCTCTGGCAGCCACGCATGCGCATGAGCCATGGCCGCCACACATGCCCAATGCACTCTGGGCGCCAAACATGCGCAGTGCGCTCTGGCCGCCATGCATGCGCAATGCGCTCAGGCCTCCACGCATGCGCAATGCACACTGGCCGCCACGCATGAGAAAGAACAACAACCCGGGTAATGGCAATCCTTATATAGCCTGGTTGCCCCGCCATTGACGTGGTCTATTGGCTCTCGCCAATCACCCCATATGAGGTGGCGCTCATCTATTGCCTCTCGCCAATGACACCTATGAGGTGGTGCTCATCTATTGGCTCCGCCAATCACCCCATATGAGGTCTCTCTATCATGGCCACCACGTATGCGCAGTGCGCTCTGGACACCACGCATGAGCAGTGCGCTACGGCCAACATGCAGGAGCAGTGCGCTCTGGCCGCCACGCATGCGCAGTGCGCTCGGGCCGCCAGGCATGCGCTGTCTGCTCTGGACGACACGCATGCGCAGTGCGCTGTGGCCGCCACGCATGCGCAGTTCGCTCTGGCCCCCACGCATGCGCAGTGCGCTCTGGCCGCCACGCATGCACAGTTCGCTCTGGCCCCCACGCATGCGCAGTGCGCTCTGTCCGCCACTCATGCGCAGTGCGCCTTGGCCAACACGCATGCGCGGTGCGCTCTGGCGGCCACGCATGCGCAGTGCGCTCTGGCCGTCACGCATGTGCAGTGAGCTCTGGCCGACATGAATGCGCAGTGCGCTCTGGCACCCACGCATGCGCAGTGCGCTCTGGTCGCCACGCATGCGCAGTGCGCTCTGGCCGCTAGGCATGCGCAGTGCACTCTGGCCGCCACGCATGAGAAATAACAAAAACCCGGGTAATGGCAGTCCCCATACGAGGTGGCGCTCATCTATTGGCTCTCACCAATCACCCCATATGAGGTGGTGCTCATCTATTGGCTCCCGCCAATCACCCCATATGAGGTCTCTCTGTCATGGGCAACACGTATGCGCAATGCGCTCTGGCCGCCACGCATGCGCAGTGCGCTCTGGCCACCACGCATGCGCAGTGCGCTCTGGCCGCCTCGCATGCGAAATGCGCTCTGGCCACCACGCCTGAGAAAGAACAACAACCCGGGTAATGGCAGTCCTTATATAGCCTGGTTGCCCCGCCTCTGACGTGGTCTATAGCTCTCGCCAATCACCCCACATGAGGTCGCGCTCATCTATTGGCTCCCGCCAATCACCCCATATGAGGTCACTCTGTCATGGCTACCAAGTATGCGCAATGCGCTGTGGCCGCCACGCATGCGCAATGCGCTCTGGCCGAAATGAATGCGCAGTGCTCTCTGGCCCCCACGCATGCGCAGTGCGCCTTGGCCAACACGCATGCGCAGTGCGCTCTGGCTGCCACGCATGCGCAGTGCGCCCTGGCCGTAACGCATGCGCAGTACGCTCTGGCCGACATGAATGCGCAGTGCGCTCTGGCCCCGACGCATGCGCAATGCGCTCTGGCCGCCATGCATGCGCAGTGCGCCTTCGCCAACATGCATGCGCAGTGCGCTCTGGCCGCCACGCATGCGCAGTGCGCCTTGGCCGCCACGAATGCGCAGTCGCTCTCGTCGCCATGCATGCGCAGTGCGCCTTGGCCAACATGCATGCGCAGTGCGCTCTGGCCGCCACGCATGCGCAGTGCGCCTTGGCCGCCACGAATGCGCAGTCGCTCTCGTCGCCATGCATGCGCAGTGCGCCTTCGCCAACATGCATGCGCAGTGCGCTCTGACCGCCACGCATGCGCAGTGCGCCTTGGCCGCCACGAATGCGCAGTCGCTCTCGTCGCCATGCATGCGCAGTGCGCCTTGGCCAACACGCATGCGCAGTGCGCTCTGGCGGCCACGCATGCGCAGTGTGCTCTGGCGTCATGCATGCGCAGTGCGCTCTGGCCAACATGAATGCGCAGTGCGCTCTGGCCCCCACGCATGCGCAGTGTGCTCTGGCCGCCACGCATGCGCAGTGTGCTCTGGCCGCTAGGCATGCGCAGTGCGCTCTGGCCGCCACGCATGAGAAAGAAAAACAACCCGGGTAATGGCAGTCCCCATATGAGGTGGCGCTCATCTATTGGCTCTCACCAATCACCCCATATGAGGTGGTGCTCATATATTGGCTCCCGCCAATCACCCCATATAGGTCACTCTGTCATGGCCGCCACGCATGCGAAATGCTCTCTGGCCGCCACGCATGAGAAAGAACAACAACCCGGGTAATGGCAGTCATTATATAGCCTGGTTGCCCCGCCTCTGACGTGCTCTATTGGCTCTCGCCAATCACCCCATATGAGGTGGCACTCATCAATTGGCTCTCGCCAATCACCCCATAGGAGTTCGCGCTCATCTATTGGATCCCGCCAAACACCCCATATGAGGTCTCTCTGTCATGGCAACCACGTATGCGCAATGCACTCTGGCCGCCACGCATGCGTAATGCACTCTGGACGTCACGCATGCGCAATGCGCTCTGGCCGCCACGCATGCGCAGTGCGCTGTGGCTGCCACGCATGAGAAAGAACAACAACCCGGGTAATGGCAGTCCTTATATAGCCTGGTTGTCCCGCCTCTGACGTGGTCCATTGGCTCTCGCCAATCACCCCATATGATGTCTCTCTGTCATGGCGACCACGTATGCGCAATGCGCTCTGGCCGCCACCCATGCGCAATGCGCTCTGGCCGCCACGCATGTGCAATTCGCTCTGGGCGCCACGCACGCGCAGTGCACTCTGGCCGCCAAG
Organism: Sorex araneus; assembly: GCF_027595985.1. Classification (NCBI taxonomy): domain Eukaryota; kingdom Metazoa; phylum Chordata; class Mammalia; order Eulipotyphla; family Soricidae; genus Sorex; species Sorex araneus. The sequence continues at coordinate 73,936,070 of NC_073305.1, read as the reverse complement.
CATGCGCATTGCGCTCGGGCTTCCACGCATGCACAGTGCGCTCTGGCCGCCATGCATGCGCAGTGTGCTCTGGCTTCCACGCATGCGCAATGAGCTCTGGCCGCCAGGCATGCGCAATAAGCTCTGGCCGCCACGCATGTGAAATGCGCTCTGGCCCCCACGCATGCGCAAGGCGCTCTGGCCGCCATGCATGCGCAGTGTGTTCTGGCCGCCACGTATGCGCAATGCACTTTGGCCTCCACGCATGCGCAATGCGCTCTGGCTGCCACAATTCGCAATGTGCTCTGGCCTCCACGCATGAGAAAGTACAACAACCCGGGTAATGGCAGTCCTTATATAGCCTGGTTGCCCCGCCTCTGACGTGGTCTATTGGCTTTCGACAATCACCCCACATGAGGTTGCGCTCATCTATTGGCTCCCGCCAATCACCCCATATGAGGTCACTCTGTCATGGCTACGATGTATGCGCAATGCGCTCTGGCCGTCACGCATGCCCAATGCGCTCTGGTCGCCACGCATGCGCAATGCACTCTGGCCGCCACGCATGCGCAATGTGCTCTGGCCCGCACGCATGTGAAGTGCGCTCTGGCCGCCACGCATGTGCAGTGCGCTCTGTCCGCCACGCATGCGCAGTGCGCTCTGGGCGCCACGCATTCGCAATGAGCCCTGGCCGCCACACATGCGCAATGCGCTCTGGCAGCCATGCATGCGCAGTGCGCTCTGGCCCCCACGCATGCGCAATGAGCTCTGGCCTCCACGCATGCACAATGTGCTCTGGGCACCACGCATGCGCAGTGCGCTCTGGCCGCCATGCTTTCGCAATGCGCTCTGGCCGCCACACATGCGCAATGCGCTCTGGCCACCACGCATGAGAAAGAACAACAACCCGGGTAATGGTAGTTCTTATATAGCCTGGTTGCTCCGCTTCTGACGTGGTCTATTGGCTCTCGCCAATCACCCCATATGAGGTGGCGCTCATCTATTGGCTCTCGCCAATGACACCTATGAGGTCGGGCTCATCTATTGGCTCCCGCCAATCACCCCATATGTGCTCTCTCTGTCATGGCCACCACGTATGCACAATGCGCACTGGCCGCCACGCATGCGCAATGCGCTCTGGCCGCCACGCATGAGAAAGCACAACAACCCGGGTAATGGCAGTCCTTATATAGCCTGGTTGCCCCGCCTCTGACGTGGTCTATTAGCTCTCGCCAATCACCCCATATGAGGTCTCTCTGTCTTGTCCACCATGTATGCGCAATGCGCTCTGGCCGCGAAGCATTCGCAAAGCGCTCTGGCCGCTACGCATGCGCAATGCGCTCTGGCTGCCACGCATGAGCAATGCGCTTTGGCCGCCACAAATTCGCAGTGCGCTCTGGCCGCCACGCATGCGCAGTGCGCTCTGGCCGCCACGCATGCGCAGTGCGCTCTGGCCGCCACGCATGAGAAAGAACAACAACCCGGGTAATGGCAGTCCCCGTATGAGGTGGCGCTCATCTATTGGCTCTCACCAATCACCCCATATGAGGTGGTGCTTATCTATTGGCTCCCGCCAATCACCCCATATAGGTCACTCTGTCATTGCCGCCACGCAGGCGCAGTGCGATCAGGCCGCCACGCATGCGCAGTGCGCACTGGCCGCCACGCATGCGCAATGAGCTCTGGCCGCCACACATGCGCAATGAGCTCTGGCCGCCATGCATGCGCAGTGCGCTCTGGCCGCCAGGCATGCGCAGTGCGCTCTGGCCGCCACGCATGCGCAGTGCGCCTTGGCCCCCACGAATGCGCAGTGCGCTCTGGCCGCCACGCATGCGCAATGCACTCTGGCCCCCACGAATGCGCAACGAGCTCTGGCCACCACACATGCGCAATGCGCTCTGGCCGCCACACATGCGCGGTGCGCCTTGGTCGGCACGCATGTGATGTGCGCTCTGGCCGCCACGCATGCGCAGAGCGCTCTGGACGCCACGCATGCGCAGTGCGCTCTGGCCGACACGCATGCGCAGAGTGCTCTGGCCGCCACGCATGCGAAATGAGCTCTGGCCGCCACACATGCGCAATGCGCTCTGGACGCCATGCATGCGCAGTGCGCTCTGGCCGCCACGCATGCGCAGTGCGCCTTGGCCCCCACGAATGCGCAGTGCGCTCTGGTCTCCACGCATGCGCAGTGCGCCTTGGACAACACGCATGCGCAGTGCGCTCTGGCGGCCATGCATGCGCAGTGCGCTCTGGCCGTCACGCATGCGCAGTGCGCTCTGGCCGCCAGGCATGCGCAGTGTGCTCTGGCCGCCACGCATGAGAAAGAACAACAACCCGGGTAATGGCAGTCCCCATATGAGGTGGCGCTCATCTATTGGCTCTCACCAATCACCGAATATGAGGTGGTGCTCATCTATTGGCTCCCGCCAATCACCCCATATAGGTCACAGTGTCATGGCCTCCACGCATGCGCAATGCGCTCTGGGTGCCACAATTCGCAATGCGCTTTGGCCACCACGCATGAGAAAGAACAACAACCCGGGTAATGGCAGTCCTTATATAGCCTGGTTGCCCCAGCCTCTGACGTGGTCTATTGGCTTTCGACAATCACCCCACATGAGGTCACGCTCATCTATTGGCTCCCGCCAATCACCCCATATGAGGTCACTCTGTCATGGCTACCAAGTATGCGCAATGCGCTCTGGCCTCCACACATGCGCAATGCCCTCTGGTCGCCACGCATGCGAAGTGTGCCTTGGCCGCCACGCATGCGATGTGCGCTCTGGCCGCCACGCATGCGCAGTGCGCGCTGGCCGCCAGGCATACGCAGTGCGCTCTGGCCGCCACGCATGCGCAAAGCGCTCTGGACCCCACGCATGCGCAGTGCGCTCTGGCCACGACGCATGCGCAGTGCGCTCTGGCCACCACGCATGCGCAATGAGCACTGGCCGCCACACATGCGCAATGCGCTCTGGCCGCCAGGTATACGCAGTGCGCTCTGGCCACCACGCAGGCGCAATGCGCTCTGGCCCCCACGCATGCGCAGTGCGCTCTGCCCGCCAAGCATGCGCAATGCGTTCTGGCCGCCACGCATGCGCAGTGCGCTCTGGCCGCCACGCATGCGCAATGTGCTCTGGGCGCCACGCATGCGCAGTGCGCTCTGGCCGCCACGCATTCGCAATGCGCTCTGGCCGCCACACATGCGCAATGCGCTCTGGCCGCCACGCATGAGAAAGAACAACAACCCGGGTAATGGCAGTCCTTATATAGCCTGGTTGCCCCGCCTCTGACGTGGTCTATTGCCTTTCGACAATCACCCCACATGAGGTCGCGCTCATCTATTGGCTCCCGCCAATCAACCCATATGAGGTCACTCTGTCATGGATACCAAGTATGCGCAATGCGCTCTGGACGCAACGCATGCGCAATGCGCTCTGGCCGCCACGCATGCGCAATGCACTCTTGCCACCAAGCATGCGCAATGCGCTCTGGCCGCCACGCATGCGCAGTGCGCTCTTGCCACCATGCATGCGCAGTGCGCTCTGGGCGCCACGCATGCGCAGTGCGCTCTGGCCGCCATGCATGCGCGATGCGCTCTGGCCCCGACGCATGCGCAGTGCACTCTGGCCGCCACGAATTTGCAGTGCTCTCTGGCCGCAACGCATGCGCAGTGCACTCTGGCAGCCACGCATGCGCAATGCGCTCTGGCCGCCACGAATGCGCAGTGTGCTCTGGCCGACACGCATGCGCAGTGCGCCTTGGCCGCCATACATGCGCAGTGCGCTCTGGCCGCCACGCATGCGCAGTGCGCTCTGGCCGCCACGCATGCGCAGTGCGCCTTGGCCGCCACGAATCTGATGTGCGCTCTTCCCACCACGCATGCGCAGTGCGCTCTGGTCGCCAGGCATGCGCAGTGCGCTCTGGCCGCCACGCATGCGCAATGCGCTCTGGCCCCCACGCATGCGTAGTGTTCTCTGTCCGCCACTCTTGACCAGTGCGCTCTGGCCGCCATTCATGCGCAGTGCGCTCTGGCCGCCACGCATGCGCAATGAGCTCTGGCCGCCACACATGCGCAATGCGCTCTGGCCGCCATGCATGCGCAATGCGCTCTGGCCGCCACGCATACGCAATGAGCTCTGGCCTCCACGCATGCGCAATGTGCTCTGGGCGCGACGCATGCGCAGTGCGCTCTGGCCGCCACGCATTCGCAATGCGCTCTGGCCGCGACTCATGCGCAATGCTCTCTGGCCACCACGCATGAGAAAGAACAACAACCCGGGTAATGGTAGTTCTTATATAGCCTGGTTGCCCCGCTTCTGACGTGCTCTATTGGCTCTCGCCAATCACCCCATATGAGGTGGCGCTCATCAATTGTCTCTCGCCAATCACCCCATATGAGTTCGCGCTCATCTATTGGCTCCCGCCAATCACCCCATATGAGGTCTCTCTATCATGGCCACCACGTATGGGCAATGCGCTCTGGCCGCAACGCATGCGCAATGCGCTCTGGCCGCCACGCATGTGCAGTGCGCTCTGGCCGCCACGCATGCCCAGTGCGCTCTGGCTGCCACGCATGCGCAGTGCGCTCTGGCTGCCACACATGCGCAATGCGCACTGGCAGCCACGCATGCGCAATGCGCTCTGGCCGCCCCGCATGAGAAAGAACAACAACCCGGGTAATGGCAGTCCCCATATGAGGTGGCGCTCATCTATTGGCTCTCGCCAATCACACCTTAGAGGTCGCGCTCATCTATTGGCTCCCGCCAATCACCCCATATGAGGTCTCTCTGTCATGGCCACCACGTATGCGCAATGCACACTTGCCGCCACGCATGCGCAATGCTCTCTGGCCGCCATGCATGCGCAATGCGCTCTGGCCGCAATGCATGAGAAAGAACAACAACCCGGGTAATGGCTGTCCTTATATAGCCTGGTTTCCCCGCCACTGACGTGGTCTATTGGCTCTCGCCAATCACCCAACATGTGGTCTCTCTGTCATGTCCACAACGTATGCGCAATGCGCTCTGGTCGCCACGCATGCGCAGTGCGCTCTGGCCGCCACGCATGCGCAGTGCACTCTGGCCTCCAAGCATGCGCAGTGCGCTCTGGTCGCCACGCATGAGCGGTGCGCTCTGGCCGCCACTCATGCGCAGTGCGCTCTGGCCGCCACGCATGCGCAGTGCGCTCTGGCCGCCACGCATGCGCTGTGCGCTCTGGCCGCCACGCATGCACAGTGCGCTCTGGCCACCACGCAAGCGCAGTCGCTCTGGCCGCCACGCATGCGCAGTGTGCTCTGGCCGCCATGCCTGTGCAGTGCGCTCTGGTGCCACTCATGCGCAGTGCTCTATTGCCGCAACGCATGCGCATTGCGCTCTGGCAGCCACGCATGCGCAATGCGCTCTGGCCGCCACTCAGGGGAAAGAACAACAACCCGAGTAATGGCAGTGCTTATATAGCCTGGTTGCCCCGCCTCTGACGTGGTCTATTGGCTCTCGCCAATCACCGCATATGAGGTCTCTCTGTCATGGCCACCACGTATGCGCATTGCGCTCCGGCCGTCAAGTATGCGCAATGCTTTCTGGCCGCCACGCATGCGCAGTGCGCTCTGGCCTCCAAGCATGCGCAGTGCGCTCTGGTCGCCACGCATGCGCTGTGCGCTCTGGGGCCACGCATGCGCAGTGCGCTCTGGCCGCCACGCATGCGCAGTGCGCTCTGGCCTCCAAGCATGCGCAGTGTGCTCTGCTCGCCACGCATGAGCAGTGCGTTCTGGCCGCCACTCATGCGCAGTGCGCTCTGGTCGCCACGCATGAGCAGTGCGCTCTGGCCGCCACGCATGCGCAATGCGCTCCGGCCCCAACGCATGCGCAGTGCGCTCTGGCCGCCACGCATGCGCAGTGCGCTCTGGCCGCCACGCATTCGCAGTGCGCTCTGGGCACCACGCATGCAAAGTGCGCTCTGGCCGCCTCGCATTCGCAGTGCGCTCTGGCCGCCACGCATGCGCAGTGCGCCTTGGCCAACACGCATGCGCAGTGCGCTCTGGCCGCCACGCATGCGCAGTGCGCCTTGGCTACCACGAATGCGCAGTGCGCTCTGGTCGCCACTCATGCGCAGTGCGCCTTGGCCACCACGCATGCGCACTGCGCCTTGGCCGCCACGAATGCGCAGTGCTCTCTGGCCACCACGCATGCGCAGTGCGCTCTGGCCGCCACGCATGCGCTGTCTGTTCTGGCCGACACGCATGCGCAGTGCGCTATGGTTGCCACGAATGCGCAGTGCGCTCTGGCCCCCACGCATGCGCAGTTCGCTCTGGCCGCCACGCATGCGCAGTGCGCCTTGGCCGCCACGAATGCGCAGTGCTCTCTGGCCGCCACGCATGCGCAGTGCGCTCTGGCCGCCACGCATGCGCAATGAGCTCTGGCCGCCACACATGCGCAATGTGCTCTGGCCGCCATGCATGCGCAGTGCGCTCTGGCTGCCACGCATGCGCAATGAGCTCTGGCCTCCACGCATGAGAAAGAACAACAACCCGGGTAATGGCAGTCCCCATATGAGGTGGCGCTCATCTATTGGCTCTCACCAATCACCCCACATGAGGTGGTGCTCATCTATTGGCTCCCGCCAATCACCCCATATAGATCACACTGTCATGGCCGCCACGCATGCGAAATGCGCTCTGGCCACCAGGCATGCGCAATGCGCTCTGGCCCCCACGCATGCGCATTGCGCTCTGGCCGCCACGAATGCGCAGTGCGCTCTGGCCCCCACGCATGCGCAATGCGCTCTGGCCGCCACGTATGCGCAGTGCGCTCTGGCCGCCACGCATGCGCAGTGCGCCTTGGCTGCCATGCATGCGCAGTGCGCTCTGGCCGCCACGCATGCGCAGTGCACCTTGGCCGCCACGAATGCGCAGTGCGCTCTGGTCGCCACGCATGCGCAGTGCGTCTTGACTGCCACGCATGCGATGTGCGCTCTGGCCGCCAGGTATGCGCAGTGAGCTCTGGCCGCCACGCATGATAAAGAACAACAACCCGGGTAATTGCAGTCCCCATATGAGATGGCGCTCATCTATTGGCTCTGACCAATCACCCCATATGTGGTGGTGATTGGTCACTCTGTCATGGCTACCAAGTATGCCCAATGCGCTCTGGCCGCCACGCATGCGCAATGCGCTCTGGCCGCCACGCATGCGCAATGCACTCTGGCAGCCACGCATGCACAATGCGCTCTGGCCGCCACGCATGCGCAGTGTGCTCTAGCCGACACGCATGCGCAGTGCGCCTTGGCCGCCATACATGCGCAGTGCGCTCTGGCCGCCACGCATGCGCAGTGCGCTCTCGCCGCCACGCATGCGCAGTGTGCCTTGGCCGCCACGAATCTGATGTGCGCTCTCCCCGCCACGAATGCGCAGTGCGCTCTGGCCGCCAGGCATGCGTAGTGCGCTCTGGCTGCCACGCATGCGCAATGCGCTCTGGCCCCCACGCATGCGTAGTGTGCTCTGGCCGACACTCTTGAGCAGTGCGCTCTGGCCGCCATTCATGCGCAGTGCGCTCTGGCCGCCACGCATGCGCAATGAGCTCTGGCCACAACACATGCGCAATGCTCTCTGGGCCATGCATGCGCAATGCGCTCTGGCCGCCACACATACGCAATGAGCTCTGGCCTCCACGCATGCGCAATGTGCTCTGGGCGCGACAAATGCGCAGTGCGCTCTGGCCGCCACGCATTCGCAATGCGCTCTGGCCGCCACTCATGCGCAATGCGCTCTGGCCACCACGCATGAGAAAGAACAACAACCCGGGTAATGGTAGTTCTTATATAGCCTGGTTGCCCCGCTTCTGACGTGCTCTATTGGCTCTCGCCAATCACCCCATATGAGGTGGCGCTCATCAATTGTCTCCCGCCAATCACCCCATATGAGGTCTCTCTATCATGGCCACCACGTATGGGAAATGCGCTCTGGCCGCCACGCATGCGCAATGCGCTCTGGCCGCCACGCATGCGCAGTGCTCTCTGGCCGCCACGCATGCGCAGTGTGCTCTGGCTGCCACGCATGCGCTGTGCGCTCCGGCCGCCACGCATTCGCAATGCGCTCTGGCCACCACGAATGCGCAATGCGCTCTGGCCGCCACGAATGCGCAGTGCGCTCTGGCCCCCACGAATGCGCAATGCGCTCTGGCCGCCACGAATGCGCAGTGCGCTTTGGCCGCCACGCATGCGCAGTGCGCCTTGGCTGCCATGCATGCGCAGTGCGCTCTGGCCGCCACGCATGCGCAGTGCACCTTGGCCGCAACGAATGCGCAGTGCGCTCTGGTCGCCACGCATGCGCAGTGCGCCTTGACTGCCACGCATGCGATGTGCGCTCTGGCCGCCAGGTATGCGCAGTGAGCTCTGGCCGCCACGCATGATAAAGAACAACAACCCGGGTAATGGCAGTCCCCATATGAGATGGCGCTCATCTATTGGCTCTGACCAATCACCCCATATGTGGTGGTGCTCATCTATTGGCTCCCGCCAATCACCCCATATAGGTCACTCTGTCATGGCCGCCACGCACGCGAAATGCGCTCTGGCCGCCACGCATGAGAAAGAACATCAACCCGGGTAATGGCAGTCCTTATATAGCCTGGTTGCCCCGCCTCTGACGTGGTCTATTGGCTTTCGACAATCACCCCACATGAGGTCGCGCTCATCTATTGGCTCCCGCCAATCACCCCATATGTGGTCACTCTGTCATGGCTACCAAGTATGCGCAATGCGCTCTGGCCCCCACGCATGCGCAATGCGCTCTGGCCGCCACGAATGCGCAGTGCGCTCTAGCCGCCACGATGCGCAGTGCGCTCTGGCCGCCAGGAATGAGCAGTGCGCTCTGGCCGACACGCATGCGCATTGCGCATTGGCCGCCATGCATGTGCAGTGCGCTCTGGCCGCCACGCATGCGCTGTGCGCCTTTGCCGCCATGAATGCGCTGTGCGCTCTGCTCACCACGCATGCGCAGTGCGCCCTGGTCGCCACGCATGCGCAGTGTGCCTTGGCCGCGACGCATGCGATGTGCGCTCTGGCCGCCACGCATGCGCAGTGCGCTCTGGCCGCCAGGCATGCGCAGTGCGCTCTGGCCGCCACGCATGCGCAATGCGCTCTGGCCCACACGCATGCGCAGTGTGCTCTGGCCGCCACTCATGCGCAGTGCGCTCTGGCCGCCACGCATGCGCAGTGCGATCTGGCCGCCACGCATGCGTACTGCGCTCTGGCCGCCACGCATGCGCTGTCTGCTCTGGCCGACACGCATGCGCAGTGCGCTCTGGCCCCCACGCATGAGAAAGAACAACAACCCGGGTTATGGCAGTCCTTATATAGCCTGGTTGCCCCGCCTCTGACGTGGTCTATTGGCTTTCGACAATCACCCCACATGAGGTAGCGCTCATATATTGGCTCCCGCCAATCAACCCATATGAGGTCACTCTGTCATGGCTACCAAGTATGCGCAATGCGCTCTGGCCACCACGCATGCGCAATGCGCTCTGGCCTCCACGCATGCGCAATGCACTCTGGCCGACATGAATGCGCAGTGCGCTCTTGCCCCCACGCATGAGAAGTGCGCCTTGGCCAACACGCATGCGCAGTGCGCTCTGGCCGACATGAATGCACAGTGCGCTCTGGCCCCCACGCATGCGCAGTGCGCTATGGCCCGATCGCATGAGCAATGCGCTCTGGCCGTCAGGCATGCGCAGTGCGCTCTGGCCGCCACGCATGCGCTGTCTGCTCTGGCCGCCACGCATGCGCAATGTGCTCTGACCGTCACGAATGCGCAGTGTGCTCTGGCCGACACGCATGCGCAGTGCGCCTTGGCCGCCATGCATGCGCAGTGCGCTCTGGCCGCCACGAATGCGCAGTGCACCTTCGCCGCCACGAATGCGCAGTGCGCTCTGGTCACCACGCATGCGCAGTGCGCCTTGGCCGCCACGCATGCGATGTGCGCTCTGGCTGCCACGCATGCACAGTGTGCTCTGGCCACCAGGCATGCGCAGTGCGCTCTGGCCGCCACGCATGCGCAATGCGCTCTGGCCGCCACTCATGCGCAATGCGATCTGGCCACCACGCATGAGAAAGGAAAAAAACCCGGGTAATGGTAGTTCTTATATAGCCTGGTTGCTCCGCTTTTGACGTGCTCTATTGGCTCTCGCCAATCACCCCATATGAGGTGGCGCTCATCAATTGGCTCTCGACAATCACCCCATATGAGGTCGCACTCAACTATTGGCTCCCGCCAATCACCCCATATGGGGTCTCTCTATCATGCCCACCACGTATGCGCAATGAGCTCTGGCCGCCACGCATGCGCAATGCGCTCTGGCCGACACGCATGCGCAGTGCTCTCTGGCCGCCACGCATGCGCAGTGCGCTCTGGCCGCCACGCATGCGCAGTGCGCTCTGGACGCCACGCATGTGCAATGAGCTCTGGACGCCACATATGCGCAATGAGCTCCGGCCTCTACGCATGGGCAATGTGCTCTGGACGCCACGCATGCGCAGTGCGCTCTGGCCGGCACGCATTCGCAATGCGCTGTGGCCGCCACACATGCGCAATTCGCTTGGCCACCACGCATGAGAAAGAACAACAACCCGGATAATGGTAGTTCTTATATAGAGTGGTTGCCCCGCTTCTGACGTGCTCTATTGGCTCTCGCCAATCACCCCATATGAGGTGGTGCTCATCAATTGGCTCTCGCCAATCACCCCATATGAGGTTGCAATCATCTATTGGCTCCCGCCAATCACCCCATATGAGGTGTCTCTATCATGGCCAGCACGTATGCGCAATGCGCTCTGGCTGCCACGCATGCGCTGCGCTCTGGCCGCCACGCATGCGCAGTGCGCTGAGGCCGCCACGCATGCGCAGTGCAGTCTGGCCCCCACGCATGCGCAGTGCGCTCTGGCCGCCACGCAAGCGCGGTGCGCTCTGGCCACCACGCAGGCGCAGTGCGCTCTGGCCGCCACGCATGCGCAGTGCGCTCTGGCCGCCACGCATGCGCAGTGCGCTCTGGCCGCCACGCATGCACTGTTCGCTCTGGCCGCCACGCATGCGCAGTGCGCTCTGGCCCGAAAGCATGAGCAATGCGCTCTGGCCGCCATGCGTGTGCAGTGCGCTCTGGCCGCCACGCATTCGCAGTGCACTCTGGTTGCCACGCATGCGCAGTGCGCCTTGGCCACCACGCATGAGCTGTGCGACCTTTGCTGCCACGAATGCGCAGTGCGCTCTGGCCGCCACGCAATCGCGGTGCGCTCTGGCCACCACGCAGGCGCAGTGCGCTCTGGCCGCCACTTATGCGCTGTGCGCTCTGGCCGCCACACATGCGCAGTGCGCTCTGGCCGCCACGCAAGCGCGGTGCGCTCTGGCCACCACGCAGGCGCAGTGCGCTCTGGCCGCCACTTATGCGCAGTACGCTCTGGCCGCCACGCATGCGCAGTGCGCTGTGGCCGCCACACATTCGCAGTGCGCTCTGGTCGCCACGCATGTGCAGTGCGCCTTTGCCAACACGCATGCGCAGTGCTCTCTGGCCGCCACGCATGCACAGTGCGCTCTGGCCGCCACGCATGCGCTGTCTGCTCTGGCCGACACGCATGCGCAGTGCGCTCTGGCCGCCAGGCATGTGCAGTGCGCTCTAGCTGCCACGCATGCGCAATGCGCTCTGGCCCCCACCCATGCGCAGTGCGCTCTGGACGCCACGAATGCGCAGTGCGCTCTGGCCGCCACGCATGCGCAGTGCGCTCTGGCCGCCACGCATGCTCAATGAGCTCTGGCCGCCACACATGCGCAATATGCTCTGGACGCCATGCATGCGCAGTGCGCTCTGGCCGCCACGCATGCGCAATGCGCTCTGGCCCCCACGCATGCGCAGTGCGCTCTGGCCGCCACGCATGCGCAGTGCGCTCTAGTCGCCACGCATGCGCAGTGCGCCTTGGCCAACACGCATGCGCAGTGCGCTCTGGCGGCCACGCATACGCAGTGCGCTCTGGCCGTCACGCATGCGCAGTGCGCTCTGGCCGACATGAATGCGCAGTGCGCTCTGGCCCCCACGCATGCGCAGTGCGCTCTGGCCGCCACGCATGCGAAGTGCGCTCTGGCCGGCACGCATGAGAAAGAACAACAACCCGGGTAATGGCAGTCCTTATATAGCCTGGTTGCCCCGCCTCTGACGTGGTCTATTTTCTTTCGACAATCACCGCACATGAGGTGGCGCTCATCTATTGGCTCTCGCCATTGACACCTATGAGGTCGTGCTCATCTATTGGCTCCCGCCAATCACCCCATATGAGGTCTCTCTATCATGGCCACCACGTATGCGCAATGCCCTCTGCCCGCCACGCAAGCGTGGTGCGCTCTGGCCACCACGCAGGCGCAATGCGCTCTGGCCGCCACTTATGCGCAGTGCGCTCTGGCTGCCACGCATGCGCAGTGCGCTCTGGCCGCCACGCATGCGCAGTGCGCTCTGGCTCGAACGCATGAGCAATGCGCTCTGGCCGCCATGCATGTGCAGTGCGCTCTGGCCGCCACTTATGCGCAGTGCGCCTTGGCCGCCACGAATGCGCAGTGCGCTCTGGTCGCCACGCATGCGCAGTGCGCCTTGGCCGCCACGCATGCGATGTGCGCTCTGGCCGCGACGCATGCGCAGTGCGCGCTGGCCGCCAGTCATGTGCAGTGCGCTATGGCCGCCACGCATGTGCAATGAGCTCTGGCCTCCATGCATGCGCATTGTGCTCTGGGCGCCACGCATGCGCAGTGCGCTCTGGCCGCCACGCATTCGCAATGCGCTCTGGCCGCCACACATGCGCAATGCGCTTGGCCACCACGCATGAGAAAGAACAACAACCCGGGTAATGGTAGTTCTTATATAGCGTGGTTGCACCGCTTCTGACGTGCTCTATTGGCTCTCGCCAATCACCCCATATGAGGTGGCGCTCATCAATTGGCTCTCGCCAATCACCCCATATGAGGTAGCACTCATCTATTGGCACCCGCCAATCACCCCATATGAGGTCTATCTATCATGGCCACCACGTATGCGCAATGCGCTCTGGCCGCCACGCATGCGCAATGCGCTCTGGCCCCCACGCATGCGCAGTGCTCTCTGGCCGCCACGCATGCGCAGTGCGCTCTGGCCGCCACGCATGCTCAATGAGCTCTGGCCGCCACACATGCGCAATGTGCTCTGGCCGCCATGCATGCGCAGTGTGCTCTGGCCGCCACGCATGCGCAATGAGCTCTGGCCTCCACGCATGCGCAATGTGCTCTGGGCGCCACGATGCACAGTGCGCTCTGGCCCCCACGCATGTGCAGTGCGCTCTGGCCGCCACGCATGCGCAGTGTGCCTTGGCCACCACGAATGCGCAGTGCGCTCTAGTCGCCACGCATGCGCAGTGCTCCTTGGCCAATACGCATGCGCAGTGCGCTCTGGCGGCCACGCCTGCGCAGTGCGCTCTTGCCGTCACGCATGCGCAGTGCGCTCTGGCCGACATGAATGCGCAGTGCGCTCTGGCCCCCACGCATGCGCAGTGCGCTCTGGCCGCCACGCATGAGAAAGAACAACCCGGGTAATGGCAGACCCCATATGAGGTGGCGCTCATCTATTGGCTCTCACCAATCACCCCATATGAGGTTGTGCTCATCTATTGGCTCCCGCCAATCACCCCATATAGGTCACTCTGTCATGGCCGCCACGCATGCGAAATGCGCTCTGGCCGCCACGCATGAGAAAGAACAACAACCCGGGTAATGGCAGTCCTTATATAGCCTGGTTGCCCCGCCTCTGACGTGGTCTATTTTCTTTCGACAATCACCGCACATGAGGTCGCGCTCATCTATTGGCTCCCGCCAATCGCCCCATATGAGGTCACTCTGTCATGGCTACCAAGTATGCGCAAAGTGCTCTGGCCGCCACGCATGCGCAGTGCGACTTGGCCGCCATGCATGCGCAGTGCGCACTGGCCGCCACGAATGCGCAGTGCACCTTCGCCGCCACGAATGCGCAGTGCGCTCTGGTCACCACGCATGCGCAGTGCGCCTTGGCCGCCACGCATGCGATGTGCGCTCTGGCTGCCACGCATGCACAGTGTGCTCTGGCCACCAGGCATGCGCAGTGCGCTCTGGCCGCCACGCATGCGCAATGCGCTCTGGCCCCCACTCATGCGCAGTGTGCTCTGGCCGCCACTCATGCGCAGTGCGCTCTGGCCGCCACGCATGCGCAGTGCGCTCTCGCCGCCACGGATGCGCAATGAGCTCTGGCCGCCACACATGCGCAATGCGCTCTGGCCGCCATGCATGCACATTGCGCTCTGGCCGCCATGCATACGCAATGAGCTCTGGCCTCCACGCATGCGCAATATGCTCTGGGCGCCACGCATGAGCAGTGCGCTCTGGCCGCCACGCATTCGCAATGCGCTCTGGCCGCCACTCATGCGCAATGCGATCTGGCCACCACGCATGAGAAAGGACAACAACCCGGGTAATGGTAGTTCTTATATAACCTGGTTGCCCCGCTTTTGACGTGCTCTATTGGCTCTCGCCAATCACCCCATATGAGGTGGCGCTCATCAATTGGCTCTCGACAATCACCCCATATGAGGTCGCACTCAACTCTTGGCTCCCGCCAATCACCCCATATGAGGTCTCTCTATCATGGCCACCACGTATGCGCAATGAGCTCTGGCCGCCACGCTTGTGCAATGCGCTCTGGCCGACACGCATGCGCAGTGCTCTCTGGCCGCCACGCATGCGCAGTGCGCTCTGGCCGCCACGCATGCGCAATGAGCTCTGGCCGCCACACATGCGCAATGTGCTCTGGCCGCCATGCATGCGCAGTGAGCTCCGGCCTCCACGCATGCGCAATGTGCTCTGGGCGCCACGCATGCGCAGTGCCCTCTGGCCGCCATGCATGCGCAGTGCGCTCTGGCCGCCACGCATGCGCTGTGCGCTCTGGCTGCCACTCATGCGCAATGCGCTCTGGCCCCCACGCATGAGAAAGAACAACAACCCGGGTAATGGTAGTTCTTATATAGCCTGGTTGCCCCGCTTTTGACGTGCTCTATTGGCTCTCGCCAATCACGGCATATGAGGTGGCGCTCATCAATTGGCTCCCGCCAATCAACCCATATGAGGTCTCTCTATCAAGGCCACCACGTATGCGCAATGGGCTCTGGCCGCCACGCATGCGCAATGCGC
This sequence comes from Sorex araneus, assembly GCF_027595985.1. NCBI lineage: Eukaryota > Metazoa > Chordata > Mammalia > Eulipotyphla > Soricidae > Sorex > Sorex araneus. Next base: position 73,920,874 of record NC_073305.1, on the reverse strand, counting down.
TCTGGCCGCCACGCATGTGCAGTGCTCTCTGGCCGCCACGCATGCGCAGTGCGCTCTGGCCGCCACGCATGCGCAGTGCGCTCTGGCCGCCACGCATGCGCAATGAGCTCTGGCCGCCACACATGCGCAATGTGCTCTGGCCGCCATGCATGCGCAGTGCGCTCTGGCCGCCACGCATGCGCAATGAGCTCCGGCCTCCACGCATGCGCAATGTGCTCTGGGCGCCACGCATTCGCTGTGCACTCTGGCCGGCACGCATTCGCAATGTGCTCTGGCCGCCACACATGCGCAATGCACTTGGCCACCACGCATGAGAAAGAACAACAACCCGGGTAATGGCAGTTCTTATATAGAGTGGTTGCCCCGCTTCTGACGTGCTCTATTGGCTCTCGCCAATCACCCCATATGAGGTGGTGCTCATCAATTGGCTCTCGCCAATCACCCCATATGAGGTCGCACTCATCTATTGGCTCCAGCCAATCACCCCATATGAGGTGTCTCTATCATGGCCACCATGTATGCGCAATGCGCTCTGGCCGCCACGCATGCGCAATGCGCTCTGGCCTCCACGCATGCGCAATGCACTCTGGCCGACATGAATGCGCAGTGCGCTCTGGCCCCCACGCATGAGAAGTGCGCCTTGGCCAACACGCATGCGCAGTGCGCTCTGGCCGACATGAATGCACAGTGCGCTCTGGCCCCCACGCATGCGCAGTGCGCTATGGCCCGATCGCATGAGCAATGCGCTCTGGCCGCCAGGCATGCGCAGTGCGCTCTGGCCGCCACGCATGCGCTGTCTGCTCTGGCCGCCACGCATGCGCAGTGCGCTCTGGCCGCCACGCATGCGCAGTGCGCTCTGGCCCCCACGCATGCGCAATGCGCTCTGGCCGCCACGCAAGCGCAGTGCGCCTTGGCCGCCACGAATGCGCAGTGCTCTCTGGTCGCCACACATGCGTAGTGCGCCTTGGCCAACACGCATGCGCAGTGCGCTCTGGCCGCCACGCATGCGCAGTGCACCTTGGCCGCCACGAATGCGCTGTCCCTCTGGTCGCCACGCATGCGCAGTGCTCCTTGGCGAACAAGCATGCGCAGTGCGCTCTGGCCGCCACGCATGCGCAGAGCGCTCTGGCCGCCACGCATGCGCAATGCGCTCTGGCCGCCACGCATGCGCAATGCGCTCTGGCCGGCATGCATGCGCAGTGCGCTCTGGCCGCCACGCATGCGCTGTGCGCTCTGGCCGCCACGCATGCGCAGTGGGCTCTGTCCGCCACGCACGCGCGGTGCGCTCTGGCCCCCACGCATGCGCAGTGCGCTCTGGCCGCCACGCATGCGCTGTGCGCTCTGGCCGCCACGCATGCACAAGGCGCTCTGTCCGCCACGCATGCGCGGTGCGATCTGGCCCCCACGCATGCGCAGTGCGCTCTGGCCGCCACACAAGCGCAGTGCACTCTGACTGCCACGCATGTGCAGTGCGCTCTGGCCGCCACGCATGCCCAGTGCGCTCTGGCTGGCACGCATGCGCAGTGCGCTCTGGCTGCCACACATGCGCAATGCGCACTGGCAGCCACGCATGCGCAAAGCGCTCTGGCCGCCCCGCATGAGAAAGAACAACAACCCAGGTAATGGCAGTCCCCATATGAGGTGGCGCTCATATATTGGCTCTCGCCAATCACACCTTAGATGTCGCGCTCATCTATTGGCTCCCGCCAATCACCCCATATGAGGTCTCTCTGTCATGGCTACCACGTATGCGCAATGCGCACTTGCCGCCACGCATGCGCAATGCTCTCTGGCCTCCATGCATGCGCAATGCGCTCTGGCCGCCATGCATGAGAAAGAACAACAACCCGGGTAATAGCTGTCCTTATATAGCCTGGTTTCCCCGCCTCTGACGTGGTCTATTGGCTCTCGCCAATCACCCAACATGTGGTCTCTCTGTCATGTCCACAACGTATGCGCAATGCGCTCTGGCCGTGAAGCATGGACAATGCGCTCTGGCCGCCACGCATGAGCAATGCTCTCTGGCCACCACGCATGCGCAGTGCGCTCTGGCCGCCATGCATGCGCAATGCGCTCTGGCCCCGACGCATGCGCAGTGCGCTCTGGCCATCACGCAAGCGCAGTCGCTCTGGCCGCCACGCATGCGCAGTGCGCTCTGGCCGCCATGCCTGCGCAGTGCGCTCTGGCCACCACGCATGCGCAGTGCTCTATTGCCGCAACGCATGCGCATTGCGCTCTGGCAGCCACGCATGCGCAATGCGCTCTGGCCGCCACTCATGAGAAAGAACAACAACCCGGGTAATGGCAGTGCTTATATAGCCTGGTTGCCCCGCCTCTGACGTGGTCTATTGGCTCTCGCCAATCACCGCATATGAGGTCTCTCTGTCATGGCCACCACGTATGCGCAATGCGCTCTGGCCGCCAAGTATGCGCAATGCTTTCTGGCCGCCACGCATGCGCAGTGCGCTCTGGCCTCCAATCATGCGCAGTGCGCTCTGGTCGCCACGCATGCGCCATGCGCTCTGGGGCCACGCATGCGCAGTGCGCTCTGGCCGCCACGCATGTGCATTGCGCTCTGGCCTCCAAGCATGCGCAGTGCGCTCTGGTCGCCACGCATGAGCAGTGCGCTCTGGCCGCCACGCATGCAAAGTGCGCTCTGGCCGCCTCTCATTCGCAGTGCGCTGTGGGCGCCACGCATGCGCCGTGCGCTCTGGCCGCCTCGCATTCGCAGTGCGCTCTGGCCGCCACGCATGCGCAGTGCGCTCTGGCCGCCACGCATGAGAAAGAACAACAACCCGGGTAATGGCAGTCCTTATATAGCCTGGTTACCCCGCCTCTGACGTGGTCTATAGCTCTCGCCATCACCCCACATGAGGTCGCGCTCATCTATTGGCTCCCGCCAATCAGCCCATATGAGGTCACTCTGTCATGGCTACCAAGTATGCGCAATGCGCTGTGGTCGCCACGCATGCGCAATGCGCTCTGGCCTCCACGCATGCGCAATGCACTCTGGCCGACATGAATGCACAGTGTGCTCTGGTCGCCACGCATGAGCAGTGCGCTTGGCCAACACGCATGCGCAGTGCGCTCTGGCCGCCACGCATGCGCAGTGCGCCTTGGCCGCCACGAATGCGCAGTCGCTCTGGTCGCCACGCATGCGCGGTGCGCCTTGGCCAACACGCATGCTCAGTGCGCTCTGGCCGCCACGCATGCGCAGTGCGCCTTGGCCAACACGCATGCGCAGTGCGCTCTGCCCGCCACGCATGCGCAGTGCGCCTTGGCCACAACGAATGCGCAGTGCGCTCTGGTCGCCACGCATGCGCAGTGCGCCTTGGCCAACACGCATGCGCAGTGCGCTCTGGCGGCCACGCATGCGCAATGCGCTCTGGCCTCCACGCATGCGCAGTGCGTTCTGGCCGCCACGCATGCGCAGTGCGCTCTGGCCGCCACGCATGCGCAGTGCGCCTTGGCCGCCATGAATGCGCAGTGCGCTCTGGCCTCCACGCATGCGCAGTGCGCCTTGGCCGCCACGCATGCGCAGTGCGCTCTGGCCGCCACGCATGCGCAGTGCGCCTTGGCCGCCATGAATGCGCAGTGCGCTCTGGTCGCCACGCATGCGCAGTGCGCTCTGGCCCCCACTTATGCGCAGTGCGCTCTGGCCGCCACGCATGCGCAGTGCGCCTTGGCCGCCATGAATGCGCAGTGCGCTCTGGTCGCCACGCATGCGCAGTGCGCCTTGGCCAACACGCATGCGCAGTGCGCTCTGGTGGACACGCATGTGCAGTGCGCCTTGGCCGCCATGAATGCGCAGTGCGCTCTGGTCGCCACGCATGCGCAGTGCGCCTTGGCCAACACGCATGCGCAGTGCGCTCTGGCGGCCACGCATGCGCAATGCGCTCTGGCCTCCACGCATGCGCAGTGCGTTCTGGCCGCCACGCATGCGCAGTGCGCTCTGGCCGCCACGCATGCGCACTGTGCTCTGGCCGCCAGCATGCGCAATGAGCTCTGGCTGCCACGCATGCGCAATGCGCTCTGGCCCCCACGCATGCGCAGTGCGCTCTGGCCGCCACGCATGCGCAGTGCGCCTTGGCCGCCATGAATGCGCAGTGCGCTCTGGTCGCCACGCATGCGCAGTGCGCCTTGGCCAACACGCATGCGCAGTGCGCTCTGGTGGACACGCATGTGCAGTGCGCCTTGGCCGCCATGAATGCGCAGTGCGCTCTGGTCGCCACGCATGCGCAGTGCGCCTTGGCCAACACGCATGCGCAGTGCGCTCTGGCGGCCACGCATGCGCAATGCGCTCTGGCCTCCATGCATGCGCAGTGCGTTCTGGCCGCCACGCATGCGCAGTGCGCTCTGGCCGCCACGCATGCGCAGTGCGCCTTGGCCGCCATGAATGCGCAGTGCGCTCTGGCCTCCACGCATGCGCAGTGCGCCTTGGCCGCCACGCATGCGCAGTGCGCTCTGGCCGCCACGCATGCGCAGTGCGCCTTGGCCGCCATGAATGCGCAGTGCGCTCTGGTCGCCACGCATGCGCAGTGCGCTCTGGCCCCCACTTATGCGCAGTGCGCTCTGGCCGCCACGCATGCGCAGTGCGCCTTGGCCGCCATGAATGCGCAGTGCGCTCTGGTCGCCACGCATGCGCAGTGCGCCTTGGCCAACACGCATGCGCAGTGCGCTCTGGCGGCCACGCATGCGCAATGCGCTCTGGCCTCCACGCATGCGCAGTGCGTTCTGGCCGCCACGCATGCGCAGTGCGCTCTGGCCGCCACGCATGCGCACTGTGCTCTGGCCGCCAGCATGCGCAATGAGCTCTGGCTCCCACGCATGCGCAATGCGCTCTGGCCCCCACGCATGCGCAGTGCGCTCTGGCCGCCACGCATGCGCAGTGCGCCTTGGCCGCCATGAATGCGCAGTGCGCTCTGGTCGCCACGCATGCGCAGTGCGCCTTGGCCAACACGCATGCGCAGTGCGCTCTGGCCGCTAGGCATGCGCAGTGCGCTCTGGCCGCCATGCATGAGAAAGAACAACAACCCGGGTAATGGCAGTCCCCATATGAGGTGGCGCTAATCTATTGGCTCTCAGCATGCACCCCATATGAGGTGGTGCTCATCTATTGGCTCCCGCCAATCACCCCATATAGGTCACTCTGTCATGGCCGGCACGCATGCGAAACGCGCTCTGGCCGCCACGCATCAGAAAGAACAACAACCCGGGTAATGACAGTCCTTATATAGCCTGGTTGCCCCGCCTCTAACGTGGTCTATTGGCTTTCGACAATCACCCCACATGAGGTCGCGCTCATCTATTGGCTCCTGCCAATCACCCCATATGAGGTCACTGTGTCATGGCTACCAAGTATGCGCAATGCGCTCTGGCCGCCACGCATGCGCAATGCGCTCAGGCCCCCACGCATGCGCAATGCGAATTGGCCGCCACGAATGCGCCGTGCGCTCTGGGCGCCACGCATGCGCAGTGCGCCTTGGCCGCCACGAATGCGCAGTGCGCTCTGGTCGCCACGCATATGCAATGCGCCTTGGCCAAAACGCATGCGCAGTGCTCTCTGGCCGCCATGCATGCGTAGTGCGCTCTGGCCGCCACGTATGCGCTGTCTGCTCTGGCTGACACGCATGCGCAGTGCGCTCTGGCCGCCACAAATGCGCAGTGCACCTTGGCCGACACGCATGCGCAGTGCGCTCTGGCCCCCAAGCATGAGAAAGAACAACAACCCGGGTAATGGCAGTCCTTATATAGCCTGGTTGCCCCGCCTCTGACGTGGTCTATTGGCTTTCGACAATCACCCCACATGAGGTAGCGCTCATCTATTGGCTCCCGCCAATCGCCCCATATGAGGTCACTCTGTCATGGCTACCAAGTATGCGCAAAGTGCTCTGGCCGCCACGCATGCGCAGTGCGCCTTGGCCGCCATGCATGTGCAGTGCGCTCTGGCCGCCACGAATGCGCAGTGCGCTCTGGCTGCCACGCATGCACAGTGTGCTCTGGACACCAGGCATGCGCAGTGCGCTCTGGCCGCCACGCATGCGCAATGCGCTCTGGCCCCCACGCATGCGCATTGTGCTCTTGCCGCCACTCATGCGCAGTGCGATCTGGCCGCCACGCATGCGCAGTGCGCTCTCGCCGCCACGCATGCGCAATGCGCTCTGAAATCCACGCATGAGAAAGAACAACAACCCGGGTAATGGTAGTTCTTATATAGCCTGGTTGCCCCGCCTCTGACGTGCTCTATTGGCTCTCGCCAATCACCCCATATGAGGTGGCGCTCATCAATTACCTCTCGCCAATCACCCCATAGGAGGTCGCGCTCATCTATTGGCTCCCGCCAATCACCCCATATGAGGTCTCTCTGTCATGGCCACCACATATGCGCAATGCGTTCTGGCCGCCACGCATGAGCAATGTTTTCTGGCCGCCACGCATGCGCAGTGCTCTCTGGCCGCCACGCATGCGCAGTGCGCTCTGGCCGCCACGCATGCGCTGTGCGCTCTCGCCACCACGCATGCGCAGTGCGCTCTGGCCGCCACGCATGCGCAGTGCGCTCTGGCCCCCACGCATGCGCAGTGCGCTCTGGCCGCCACGCAAGCGCAGTGCGCTCTGGCCGCCACGGATGCACAGTGCGCTCTGGCAGCCACGCATGCGCAATGCGCTCTGGCAGCCAGCATGCCCAATGTGCTCTGGCCGCCACGCATGAGAAAGAACAACAACCCGGGTAATGGCAGTCCTTATATAGCCTGGTTGCCCCGCCTCTGACGTGGTCTATTGGCTCTGCAAATCACCCCATATGATGTCTCTCTGTGAGCTCTCGCCGCCACGCCTGCGCAGTGCGCTCTGGACGCCACGCATGCGCAGTGCGCTCTGGCCGCCACGCATGCGCAGTGCGCTCTGGCCGCCATGCATGCGCAGTGCGCACTGTCCGCCACGCATGCGCAATGCGCTCTGACCCCCACGCATGCGCAATGCGCTCTGGCCGCCATGCATGCGCAGTGCACTCTGGCCGCCGCGCATGCGCAATGCGACTGGCCTCCACGCATGCGCAATTCGCTCTGGCTGCTACAATTCGCAATGTACTCTGGCCGCCACGCATGAGAAAGAACAACAACCCGTGTAATGGCAGTCTTTATATAGCCTGGTTGCCCCGCATCTGACGTGGTCTATACCTCTCGCCAATCACCCCACATGAGGTCGCGCTCATCTATTGGCTCCCGCCAATCACCCCATATGAGGTCACTCTGTCATGGCCACCACGTATGCGCAATGCGCTCTGGCCGCCACGAATGCGCAGTTCGCTCTGGCGGCCACGCATGCGCAGTGCGCTCTGGCCGTCACGCATGCGCAGTGCACTCTGGCGGCCACGCATGCGCAGTGCGCTCTGGCCGTCACGCATGCGCAGTGCGCTCTGGCTGACATGAATGCGCAGTGCGCGCTGGCCCCCACGCATGCGTGGTGCGCTCTGGCCGCCACGCATGCGCAGTGCGCGCTGGCCCCCACGCATGCGTGGTGCGCTCTGGCCGCCACGCATGCGCAGTACGCTCTGGCCACCACGCATGCGCAGTGCGCTCTGGCCGCCACGCATGCGCAGTGCGCCTTGGCTGCCACGAATGCGCAGTCGCTCTGGTCGCCACGCATGCGCTGTGCGCCTTGGCCAACACGCATGCGCAGTGCGCTCTGGCCGCCACGCATGTGCAATGCGCCTTCGCCAACACGCATGCGCAGTGCGCCTTGGCCGCCACGAATGCGCAGTGCGCTCTGGTCGCCACGCATGCGCAGTGCGCCTTGGCAAACACGCATGCGCAGTGCTCTCTGGCCGCCACGCATGCGCAGTGCGCTCTGGCCGTCACGCATGCGCAGTGCGCTCTTGCCGACATGAATGCGCAGTGCGCTCTGGTCGCCACGCATGCGCAGTGCGCCTTGGCAAACACGCATGCGCAGTGCTCTCTGGCCGCCACGCATGCGCAGTGCGCTCTGGCGGCCACGCATGAGCAGTGCGCTCTGGCCGTCACGCATGCGCAGTGCGCTCTGGCCGACATGAATGCGCAGTGCGCTCTGGCGGCCACGCATGCGCAGTGCGCTCTGGCAACCACGCATGCGCAGTGCGCTCTGGTTGCCACGCAAGCGCAGTGCGCCTTGGCCGCCACGAATGCGCAGTGCGCTCTGGTCGCCACGCATGCGCAGTGCGCCTTGGCCAACACGCATGCGCAGTGCGCTCTGGCCGACACACATGCGAAGTGCGACTTGGCTGCCACGAATGCGCAGTCGCTCTGGTAGCCACGAATGCGCTGTGCGCCTTGGCCTACACGCATGCGCAGTGCGCTCTGGCCGCCACGCATGCGCAGTGCGCCTAAGCCAACACGCATGCACAGTGCGCTCTGGTCGCCACGCATGCGCAGTGCGCCTTGGCCAACACGCACGAGCAGTGCGCTCTGGTCGCCACGCATGCGCAGTGCGCCTTGGCCACTACGCATGCGCAGTGCACCTTGGCCGCCACGAATGCGCAGTGCGCTCTGGTCGCCACGCATGCGCAGTGCGCCTTAGCCAACACGCATGCGCAGTGCGCTCTGGCCGCCACGCATGCGCAGTGCGCTCTGGCGGCCACGCATGAGCAGTGCGCTCTGGCCGTCACGCATGCGCAGTGCGCTCTGGCCGACATGAATGCGCAGTGCGCTCTGGCCCCCACGCATGCGCAGTGCGCTCTGGCAACCACGCATGCGCAGTGCGCTGTGGTTGCCACGCAAGCGCAGTGCGCCTTGGCCGCCACGATTGCGCAGTGCGCTCTGGTCGCCACGCATGCGCAGTGCGCCTTGGCTAACACGCATGCGCAGTGCGCACTGGCCGACACACATGCAAAGTGCGCCTTGGCTGCCACGAATGCGCAGTCGCTCTGGTCGCCACGCATGCGCTGTGTGCCTTGGCCTACACGCATGCGCAGTGCGCTCTGGCCGCCACGCATGCGCAGTGCGCCTAGGCCAACACGCATGCGCAGTGCGCTCTGGTCGCCACGCATACGCAGTGCGCCTTGGCCAACACGCACGCGCAGTGTGCTCTGGTCGCCACGAATGCGCAGTGCGCCTTGGCCACTACGCATGCGCAGTGCGCCTTGGCCGCCACGAATGCGCAGTGCGCTCTGGTCGCCACGCATGCGCAGTGCGCCTTAGCCAACACGCATGCGCAGTGCGCTCTGGCCGCCACGCATGCGCAGTGCGCCTTGGCTGCCACGAATGCGCAGTCGCTCTGGTCGCCACGCATGCGCTGTGCGCCTTGGCCAACACGCATGCGCAGTGCGCTCTGGCTGCCACGCATGTGCAATGCGCCTTGGCCAACACGCATGCGCAGTGCGCCTTGGCCGCCACGAATGCGCAGTGCGCTCTGGTCGCCACGCATGCGCAATGCGCCTTGGCAAACACGCATGCGCAGTGCTCTCTGCCCGCCACGCATGCACAGTGCGCTCTGGGCGCCACGCATGCGCTGTCTGCTCTGGCTGACACGCATGCGCCGTGTGCTCTGGCCGCCACGCATGCGCAGTGCGCTCTGGCCGTCACGAATGCGCAGTGCGCTCTGGTCGCCACACATGCGCAGTGCGCCTTGGCCAACACGCATGCGCAGTGCGCTCTGGCGGCCACGAATGAGCAGTGCGCTCTGGCCGTCACGCATGCGCAGTGCGCTCTGGCGGACATGAATGCGCAGTGCGCTCTGGCCCCCACGCATGCGCAGTGCGCTCTGGCCGCTAGGCATGCGCAGTGCACTCTGGCCGCCACGCATGAGAAAGAACAACAACCCGGGTAATGGCAGTCCTTATATAGCCTGGTTGCCCCGCCTCTGACGTGGTCTATTGGCTTTCGACAATCACCCCACATGAGGTCGCGCTCATCTATTGGCTCCCGCCAATCACCCCATATGAGGTCACTCTGTCATGGCTACCAAGTATGCGCAATGCGCTCTGGCCGCCACGCATGCGCAATGCGCTCTGGCCGCCACGCATGCACAATGCACTCTGGCCGCCATGCATGCGCAATGCTCCATGGCCCCCACGCATGCGCAATGCGCTCTGGCAGCCACGAATGCTCAGTGCGCTCTGGCCGCCACGCATGCGCAGTGCGCCTTGGCCGCCATGCATGCGCAGTGCGCTCTGGCCGCCACGCATGCGCAGTGCGCATTGGCCGCCACGCATGCGATGTGCGCTCTGGCAGCCACGCATGCGCAGTACGCTCCGGCCGCCAGGCATGCGCAGTGCGCTCTGGCCGCCACGCATGCGAAATGCGCTCTGGCCGCCACGCATGTGTAGTGCGCTCTGGCCGCCACGCATGCGCAGTGCGCTCTGGCTGCCACGTATGCGCAGTGCGCTCTGGCCGCCACGCATTCGCAATGAGCTCTGGCCGCCACACATGCGCAATGCGCTCTGGCAGCCATGCATGCGCAGTGCGCTCTGGCCCCCACGCATGCGCAATGAGCTCTGGCCTCCACGCATGCGCAATGTGCTCTGGAAAACACGCATGCGCAGTGCGCTCTGGCCGCCATGCTTTTGCAATGCGCTCTGGCCGCCACACATGCGCAATGCGCTCTGGCCACCATGCATGAGAAAGAACAACAACCCGGGTAATGGTAGTTCTTATATAGCCTGGTTGCCCCGCTTCTGACGTGCTCTATTGGCTCTCACCAATCACCCCATATGAGGTCGCGCTCATCAATTGGCTCCCGCCAATCACCCCATATGAGATCTCTCTATCATGGCCACCACGTATGCACAGTGCGCTCTGGCCACCACGCATGCGCAGTGCGCTCTGGCTGCCACGCATGCGCAGTGCGCTCTGGCCGCCAGGCATGCGCAGTGCGCTCTGGCCCCTCACGCATGCGCAGTGCGCTCTGGCCGCCACGCAAGCGCAGTGCGCCTTGACCGCCACGAATGCGCAGTGCGCTCTGGTCGCCACGCATGCGCAGTGCTCCTTGGCCAACACGCATGCGCAGTTTGCTCTGGCTGCCACGCATGCGCAGTGCGCCTTGGCCGCCACGAATGCGCAGTCGCTCTGGTCGCCACGCATGCGCAGTGCGCCTTGGCCAACACGCATGCGCAGTGCGCTTTGGCCGCCACGAATGCGCAGTGCGCTCTGGTCGCCACGCATGCGCAGTGCGCCTTGGCCAACACGCATGCGCAGTGCGCTCTGGCCGCCACGCATGCGCTGTCTGCTCTGGCTGACACGCATGCGCAGTGCGCTCTGGCCGCCACGCATGCGCAATGCGCTCTGGCCGCCACGCATGCGCAGTGCGCTCTGGCCGCCACGCATGCGCAGTGCGCTCTGTCCGCCACGCATGCGCAATGAGCTCTGGCCCCTACACATGCGCAGTGCGCTCTGGCCGCCACGCATGCACAGTGCGTTCTGGCCCCCACGCATGCGCAGTGCGCTCTGGCCGCCACGCATCCGCTGTCTGCTCTGGCTGACACGCATGCGCAGTGCGCTCTGGCCGCCACCATGCGCAATGTGCTCTGGCCCCCATGCATGCGCAGTGCGCTCTGGCCGCCACGCATGCGCAGTGCGCTCTGGCCGCCACGCATGCGCAGTGCGCTCTGTCCGCCACGCATGCGCAATGAGCTCTGGCCCCCACACATGCGCAGTGCGCTCTGGCCGCCATGCATGCGCAATGCGCTCTGGCCGCCACGCATGCGCAATGCGCTCTGGCCACCACGCATGAGAAAGAACAACAACCCGGGTAATGGCAGTTCTTATATAGCCTGGTTGCCCCGCCTCTGACGTGGTCTATTGGCTCTCGCCAATCACCCCATATGAGGTGGCGGTCATCTATTGGCTCCCGCCAATCACCCCATATGAGGTCTCTCTGTCATGGCCACCACATATGCGCAATGCGCTCTTGCCGCCACGCATGCGCAATGCGCTCTGGCCGCCACGCATGCGCAATGCGCTCTGGCCGCCACGCATGAGAAAGAACAACAACCCGGGTAATGGCAGTCCTTATATAGCCTGGTTGCCCCGCCTCTGACGTGGTCTATTGGCTCTCGCCAATCACCCCATATGATGTCTCTCTGTCATGGCCACCACGTATACGCAATGCGCTCTGTCCGCCAAGCATGCGCAATGCGCTCTGGCCGCCACACATGAGCAATGCGCTCTGGCCGCCACGCATGCGCAGTGCGCTCCCGGGCCACGCATGCGCAGTGCGCTCTGGCCGCCACGATTCGCAGTGCGCTCTGGCCGCCACGCAAGCGCAGTCCGCTCGGGCGCCACGTAGGGCAGTGCGCTCTGGCCGCCACGCATGCGCAGTGCGTTCTGGCCGCCACGCATGCGCAGTGCGCCTTGGCCGCCACTCATGCGCAGTGCGCTCTGGCGGCCACGCATGCGCAGTGCGTTCTGGCCGCCACGCATTCGCAGTGCGCTCTGGCCGCCACGCATGCGCAATGCGCTCTGGCCCCCACGCATGCGAAATGCGCTCTGGCCACCACGCATGAGAAAGAACAACAACCCGGGTAATGGCAGTTCTTATATAGCTTGGTTGCCCCGCCTCTGACGTGCTCTATTGGCTCTCGCCAATCACTCCATATGAGGTGGCGCTCATCAATTGGCTCTCGCCAATCACCCCATATGAGGTCGCGCTCATCTATTGGCTCCCGCCAATCACCCCATATGAGGTCTCTCTGTCATGGCCACAACATATGCGCAATGCGTTCTGGCCGCCACGCATGAGCAATGTTCTCTGGCCGCCACGCATGCGCAGTGCTCTCTGGCCGCCACGCATGCGCAGTGCGCTCTGGCCGCCACGCATGCGCTGTGCGCTCTGGCCGCCACGCATGCGCAGTGCGCTCTGGCCGCCACGCATGCACAATGCGCTCTGGCCCCCACGCATGCGCAGTGCGCTCTGGCCGCCACGCAAGCGCAGTGCGCTCTGGCCGCCACGCATGCACAGTGCGCTCTGGCAGCCACGCATGCGCAATGCGCTCTGGCCGCCACGCATGAGAAAGAACAACAACCCGGGTAATGGCAGTCCTTATATAGCCTGGTTGCCCCGCCTCTGACGTGGTCTATTGGCTCTGCAAATCACCCCATATGATGTCTCTCTGTGAGCTCTCGTCGCCACGCCTGGGCAGTGCGCTCTGGACGCTACGCATGCACAGTGCGCTCTGGCCGCCACGCATGCGCAGTGCGCTCTGGCCGTCAGGCATGCGCAGTCCCCTCTGGCGGCCAGGCATGCGCAGTGCGCTCTGGCCGTCACGCATGCGCAGTGCGCTCTGGCCGACATGAATGCGCAGTGCGCGCTGGCCCCCACGCATGGGCAGTGCGCTCTGGCCGCCACGCATGAGAAAGAACAACAACCCGGGTAATGGCAGTCCTCATACGAGGTGGCGCTCATCTATTGGCTCTCAACAATCACCCCATATGAGGTGGTGCTCATCTATTGGCTCCCGCAAATCACCCCATATTAGGTCTCTCTGTCATGGGCAACACGTATGCGCAATGCGCTCTGGCCGCCACGCATGCGCAGTGCGCTCTGGCCACCACGCATGCGCAGTGCGCTCTGGCCGACACGCATGCGCAGTTCGCTCTGGGCGCCACACATGCGCAGTGCGCTCTGGCCGCCACGCATGCGCAGTGCGCTCTGGCCCCCACGCATGCGCAATGCACTCTTGCCGACATGAATGCGCAGTGCACTCTGGCCCCCACGCATGCGCAGTGCGCGTTGGCCAACACGCATGCGCAGTGCGCTCTGGCGGCCACGCATGCGCAGTGCTCTCTGGCCGCCACGCATGCGCAGTGCCCCTTGGCCGCCACGAATGCGCTGTCTGCTCTGGCCGACACGCCTGCGCAGTGCGCTCTGGCCGCCACGCATGCGCAGTGCGCTCTGGCAACCACGCATGCGCAGTGCGCTCTGGTTGCCACGCAAGCGCAGTGCGCCTTGGCCGCCATGAATGCGCAGTGCGCTCTGGTCGCCACGCATGCGCAGTGCGCCTTGGCCAACACGCATGCGCAGTGCGCTCTGGCCGCCACGCATGCGAAGTGCGCCTTGGCTGCCACGAATGCGCAGTCGCTCTGGTCGCCACGCATGCGCTGTGCGCCTTGGCCTACACGCATGCGCAGTGCGCTCTGGCCGCCACGCATGCGCAGTGCGCCTAGGCCAACACGCATGCGCAGTGCGCTCTGGTCGCCACGCATGCGCAGTGCGCCTTGGCCAACACGCACGCGCAGTGCGCTCTGGTCGCCACGCATGCGCAGTGCGCCTTGGCCACTACGCATGCGCAGTGCGCCTTGGCCGCCACGAATGCGCAGTGCTCTCTGGTCGCCACGCATGCGCAGTGCGCCTTAGCCAACACGCACGCTCAGTGCGCTCTGGCCGCCACGCAAGCGAAGTGCGCCTTGGCTGCCATGAATGCGCAGTCGCTCTGGTCGCCACGCATGCGCTGTGCGCCTTGGCCAACACGCATGCGCAGTGTGCTCTGGCCGCCACGCATGTGCAATGCGCCTTGGCCAACATGCATGCGCAGTGCGCCTTGGCCGCCACGAATGCGCAGTGCGCTCTGGTCGCCACGCATGCGCAGTGCGCCTTGGCCAACACGCATGCGCAGTGCGCTCTGGTCGCCACGCATGCGCAGTGCGCCTTGGCTGCCACGAATGCGCAGTCGCTCTGGTCGCCACGCATGCGCAGTGCGCCTTGACCGCCACGAATGCGCAGTGCGCTCTGGCCGCCACGCATGCGCTGTCTGCTCTGGCTGACACGCATGCGCAGTGCGCTCTGGCCGCCACGCATGCGCAGTGCGCTCTGGCCCCTACGCATGCGCAGTGCGCTCTGGCCGCCATGCAAGCGCAGTGCACCTTGACCGCCACGAATGCGCAGTGCGCTCTGGCCGCAACGCATGCGCAGTGCGCTCTGGCCACCACGCATGCGCAGTGCGCTCTGGCCGACACGCATGCGCAGTTCGCTCTGGGCGCCACACATGCGCAGTGCGCTCTGGCCGCCACGCACGCAGTGCGCTCTGGCCCCCACGCATGCGCAATGCACTCTGGCCGACATGAATGCGCAGTGCACTCTGGCCCACACGCATGTGCAGTGCGCCTTGGCCAACACGCATGCGCAGTGCGCTCTGGCGGCCACGCATGCGCAGTGCTATCTGGCCGCCACGCATGCGCAGTGCGCTCTGGCCGCCACGAATGCGCTGTCTGCTCTGGCCGACACGCCTGCGCAGTGCGCTCTGGCCGCCACGCATGCGCAGTGTGCTCTGGCCGCCACACGTGCGCAGTGCGTTCTGGCCGCCACACATGCGCAGTGCGCTCTAGCCGACATAATTGCGCAGTGCGCTCTGGCCCACACGCATTTGCAGTGCGCTCTGGCCGCCACGCATGAGCTGTGCACTCAGGCCGCCACGCATGCTCAGTGCGCTCTGGCCGCCACGAATGCGCAATGCTCTCTGGCCCCCACACATGCGCAGTGCGCTCTGGCCGCCAAGCATCCGCTGTGCGCTCTGGCCGCCATGCATGCGCATTGCGCTCTGGCCGTCACGCATGCGCAATGCGCTCTGGGTGCCACGCATGCGCAGTGCGCTCTGGCCGCCACACATTCGCAATGCGCTCTGGCCGACACGCATGCGCGATGCGCTCTGGCCACGACGCATGAGAAAGAAGAACAACCCGAGTAATGGCAGTTCTTATATAGCCTGGTTGCCCCGCCTCTGACGTGGTCTATTGGCTCTCGCCAATCACCCCATATGTGGTGGCGCTCATCTATTGACTCTCGCCAATCACACCTATGACGTCGCGCTCATCTATTGGCTCCCGCCAAGCACCCCATATGAGGTCTCTCTGTCATGGCCACCACGTATGCGCAATGCGATCTGGCCGCCACGCATGCGCAATGCGCTCTGGCCGCCACGCATGAGAAAGAACAAGAACCCGGGTAATGGCAGTCCTTATATAGCCTTGTTGCCCCGCCTCTGACGTGGTCTATTGGCTCTCGCCAATCACCCCATATGAGGTCGCGCTCATCTATTGGCTCCCGCCAATCACCCCATATGAGGTCTCTCTGTCATGGCCACCACGTATGCCCAATGCGCTCTTGCCGCCACGCATGCGCAATGCGCTCTGGCCGCCACGCATGCGCAATGCGCTCTGGCCGCCACGCATGAGAAAGAACAACAACCCGGGTAATGGCAGTCCTTATATAGCCTGGTTGCCCCGCCTCTGACGTGGTCTATTGGCTCTCGCCAATCACCCCATATGATGTCTCTCTGTCATGGCCACCACGTATACGCAATGCGCTCTGTCCGCCAAGCATGCGCAATGCGCTCTGGCCGCCACACATGAGCAATGCGCTCTGGCACCCACGCATGCGCAGTGCGCTCTCGGGCCACGCATGCGCAGTGCGCTCTGGCCGCCACGATTCGCAGTGCGCTCTGGCCGCCACGCAAGCGCAGTCCGCTCTGGGCGCCACGTAGGGCAGTGCGCTCTGGCCGCCACGCATGCGCAGTGCGTTCTGGCCGCCACGCATGCGCAGTGCGCCTTGGCCGCCACTCATGCGCAGTGCGCTCTGGCGGCCACGCATGCGCAGTGCGTTCTGGCCATAACGCATTCGCAGTGCGCTCTGGCCGCCACGCATGCGCAATGCGCTCTGGCCCCCACGCATGCGAAATGCGCTCTGGCCACCACGCATGACAAAGAACAACAACCCGGGTAATGGCAGTTGTTATATAGCCTGGTTGCCCCGCCTCTGACGTGCTCTATTGGCTCTCGCCAATCACTCCATATGAGGTGGCGCTCATCAATTGGCTCTCGCCAATCACCCCATATGAGGTCGCACACATCTTTTGGCTCCCGCCAATCACCCCATATGAGGTCTCTCTGTCATGGCCACCACATATGCGCAATGCGTTCTGGCCGCCACGCATGAGCAATGTTCTCTGGCCGCCACGCATGCGCGGTGCTCTCTGGCCGCCACGCATGCGCAGTGCGCTCTGGCCGCCACGCATGCGCTGTGCGCTCTGGCCGCCACGCATGCGCTGTGCGCTCTGGCCGCCACGCATGCGCAGTGCGCTCTGGCCGCCACGCATGCGCAATGCGCTCTGGCCCCCACGCATGCGCAGTGCGCTCTGGCCGCCACGCAATCGCAGTGCGCTCTGGCCGCCACGCAAGCGCAGTTTGCTCTGGCAGCCACGCATGCACAGTGCGCTCTGGCAGCCACGCATGCGCAATGCGCTCTGGCAGCCAGCATGCCCAATGCGCTCTGGCCGCCACGCATGAGAAAGAACAACAACCCGGGTAATGGCAGTCCTTATATAGCCTGGTTGCCCCGCCTCTGACGTGGTCTATTGGCTCTGCAAATCACCCCATATGATGTCTCTCTGTGAGCTCTCGCCGCCACGCCTGCGCAGTGCGCTCTGGACGCCACGCATGCGCAGTGCGCTCTGGCCGCCACGCATGCGCAGTGCGCTCTGGCCGTCAGGCATGCGCAGTGCACTCTGGCGGCCACGCATGCGCAGTGCGCTCTGGCCGTCACGCATGCGCAGTGCGCTCTGGCCGACATGAATGCGCAGTGCGCGCTGGCCCCCACGCATGCGCATTGCGCTCTGGCCGCCACGCATGAGAAAGAACAACAACCCGGGTAATGGCAGTCCTCATACGAGGTGGCGCTCATCTATTGGCTCTCACCAATCACCCCATATGAGGTGGTGATAATCTATTGGCTCCCGCCAATCACCCCATATGAGGTCTGTCTGTCATGGCCAACAAGTATGCGCAATGCGCTTTGGCCGCCACGCATGCGCAGTGCGCTCTGGTCGCCACGCATGCGCAGTGCGCCTTGGCCACTACGAATGCGCAGTGCGCCTTGGGCGCCACGAATGCGCAATGCGCTCTGGCCGCCACGTATGCGCAATGCGCTCTGGCCACCACGCATGCGCAATGCACTCTGGCCGCCACGCATGCGCAATGCGCTCTGGCCACCACGCATGCGCAATGGCTCTGGCTGCCACGCATGCGCAGTGCGCTCTGGCCGCCACACATACGCAGTGCGCCTTGGCCACCACGCATGCGCAATGCGCTCTGGCCCCCACGCATGCGCAATGCGCTCTGGCCGCCACGCATTCGCAATGTGCTCTTTCGCCACGCATGCGCAGTGCGCCTTGGCCGCCATGCATGCGCAGTGCGCTCTGGCCCCCACGCATGCGCAGTGCGCATTGGCCGCCACGAATGCGCAGTGCGCTCTGGTAGCCACGCATGCGCAGTGCGCCTTGGCCGCCACGCATGCGATGTGCGCTCAGGAAGCCACGCATGCGCAGTGCGCTCTGGCCGCCAGGCATGCGCAGTGCGCTCTGGCCGCCACGCATGCGAAATGCGCTCTGGCCCCCACGCATGTGTAGTGCGCTCAGGCCGCCACGCATGCGCAGTGCGCTCTGGCCGCCACGCATGCGCAGTGCGCTCTGGCCGCCATGCTTTCGCAATGCGCTCTGGCCGCCACACATGCGCAATGCGCTCTGGCCACCACGCATGAGAAAGAACAACAACCCGTGTAATGGTAGTTCTTATATAGCCTGGTTGCCCCGCTTCTGATGTGCTCTATTGGCTCTCGCCAATCACCCCATATGAGGTCGCGCTCATCAATTGGCTCCCGCCAATCACCCCATATGAGGTCTCTCTATCATGGCCACCACGTATGCGCAGTGCGCTCTGGCCGCTACGCATGCGCAGTGCGCTCTGGCCGCCACGCATGCGCAATGCGCTCTGGCAGCCACGCATGCGCAATGCGCTCTGGCCGCCACGCATGCGCAATGCACACTGGCCGCCACGCATGAGAAAGAACAACAACTCGGGTAATGGCAGTCCTTATATAGCCTGGTTGCCCCGCCTCTGACGTGGTCTATTGGCTCTCGCCAATCACCCCATATGAGGTGGCGCTCATCTATTGGCTCTCGCCAATGACACCTATGAGGTCGTGCTCATCTATTGGCTCCCGCCAATCACCCCATATGTGGTCTCTCTGTCATGGCCACCACGTATGCGCAATGCGCACTGGCCGCCACGCATGCGCAATGCGCTCTGGCCGCCACGCATGAGAAAGAACAACCCGGGTAATGGCAGTCCTTATATAGCCTGGTTCCCCCGCCTCTGACGTGGTCTATTGGCTCTCGCCAATCACCCCATATGAGGTCTCTCTTTCCTGTCCACCACGTATGCGCAATGCGCTCTGGCCGAGAAGCATGCGCAATGCGCTCTGGCCGCCACGCATGCGCAATGCGTTCTGGCCGCCACGCATAAGCAATGGGCTCTGGCTGCCACGCATGCGCAGTGCGCTCTGGCCGCCACAAATGCGCAGTGCGCTCTGACCGCCACGCATGCGCAGTGCGCTCTGGGAGCCACGCATGCGCAGTGCGCTCTGGCCGCCACGCATGCGAAATGCGCTCTGGCCGCCACACATGAGAAAGAACAACAACCCGGGTAATGGCAGTACTTATATAGCCTGGTTGCCCCGCCTCTGACGTGGTCTATAGCTCTCGCCAATCACCCCACATGAGGTCGCGCTCATCGATTGCCTCCCGCCAATCACCCCATATGAGGTCACTCTGTCATGGCTACCAAGTATGCGCAATGCGCTGTGGCCGCCACGCATGCGCAATGCGCTCTGGCCTCCAGGCATGCGCAATGCACTCTGGCCTACATGAATGCGCAGAGCGCTCTTGCCCCCACGCATGAGCAGTGCGCCTTGGCCGACACGCATGCGCAGTGCGCTCTGGCGGCCACGCATGCGCAGTGCGCTCTGGCCGTCACGCAAGCGCAGTGTGCTCTGGCCGCCACGCATGCGCAGTGCGCTCTGGCCGCCACGCATGCGCAGTGCGCTCTGGCCCCCACGCATGCGCAGTGCGCTCTGGCCGCCAACCAAGCGCAGTGCGCCTTGGTCCACACGCATGCGCAGTGCGCTCTGGCGGCCACGCATGCGCAGTGCGCTCTGGCCGTCACGCATGCGCAGTGCGTTCTGGCCGACATGAATGCGCAGTTCGCCTTGGCCAACACGCATGCGCAGTGCGCTCTGGCCGTCACGCACGTGCAGTGCGCTGTGGCCGCCATGCATGCGCAGTGCGTTCTGGCCGACATGAATGCGCAGTGCGCCTTGGCCAACACGCATGCGCAGTGCGCTCTGGCCGTCACGCACGTGCAGTGCGCTGTGGCCGCCACGCATGCGCAGTGCGCTTTGGCCGCAACGAATGCGCAGTGCGCTCTGGTCGCCACGCATGCGCAGTGCACCTTGGCCAACACGCATGCGCAGTGCGCTCTGGCCGCCATGCATGCGCAGTCGCCATGGCCGCCACGAATGCTCAGTCGCTCTGGTCGCCACGCATGCGCAGTGCGCCTAGGCCAACAAGCATGTGCAGTACGCTCTGGTCGCCACACATGCGCAGTGCGCTCTGGCCGCCACGCATGCGCAGTGCGCCTTGGCCAACACGCATGCGCAGTACGCTCTGGTCGACACGCATGCGCAGTGCGCCTTGGCCAACACGCATGCGCAGTGCGCTCTGGCGGCCACGCATGCGCAGTGCGCTCTGGCCGACATGAATGCGCAGTGCGCCTTGGCCAACACACATGCGCAGTGCGCTCTGGCCGTCATGCATGCGCAGTGCGCTGTGGCCGCCATGCATGCGCAGTGCGCTCTGACCGCCACGACTGCGCAGTGCGCTCTGGCCGCCACGCATGCGCAGTGCTCTCTGGCCGCCACGCATGCGCTGTCTGCTCAGGCCGACACGCAAGCGCAGTGCGCTCTGGCTGCCACGAATGCGCAGTGCGCTCTGGCCCCCACGCATGCGCAGTGCGCTCTGGCCGCCACGCAAGCGCAGTGCGCCTTGGTCAACACGCATGCGCAGTGCGCTCTGGCGGCCACGCATGCGCAGTGCGCTCTGGCCGTCACGCATGCGCAGTGCGCTCTGGCCGACATGAATGCGCAGTTCGCCTTGGCCAACACGCATGCGCAGTGCGCTCTGGCAGTCACGCATGTGCAGTGCGCTGTGGCCGCCATGCATGCGCAGTGCGTTCTGGCCCCCACGCATGCGCAGTGCGCTCTGGCCGCCACGCAAGCGCGGTGCGCTCTGGCCACCACGCATGCGCAGTGCGCTCTGGCCGCCACGCATGCGCAGTGCGCTCTGGCCCCCACGCATGCGCAGTGCGCTCTGGCCGCCACGCATGCGCAGTGTGCTTTGGCCGCAACGAATGCGCAGTGCGCTCTGGTCGCCACGCATGCGCAGTGCACCTTGGCCAACACGCATGCGCAGTGCGCTCTGGCCGCCATGCATGCGCAGTCGCCATGGCCGCCACGAATGCCCAGTCGCTCTGGTCGCCACGCATGCGCAGTGGGCCTTGGCCAACACGCATGCGCAGTACGCTCTGGTCGCCACGCATGCGCAGTGCGCTCTGGCCGCCACGCATGCGCAGTGTGCTCTGGCTTCCACGCATGCATAATGAGCTCTGGCCGCCACACATACGCAATGTGCTCTGGCCGCCATGCATGCGCAGTGCGCTCTGGCCGCCACGCATGCGCAATGGGACTGGCCTCCACGCATGCGCAATTCGCTCTGGCTGCCACAATTCGCAATGTGCTCTGGCCGCCACGCATGAGAAAGTACAACAACCCGGGTAATGGCAGTCCTTATATAGCCTGGTTGCCCCGCCTCTGACGTGATCTATTGGCTCTCGCCAATCACCCCATATGAGGTGGCGCTCATCTATTGGCTCTCACCAATCACCCCATATGAGGTGGTGCTCATCTATTGGCTCCCGCCAATCACCCCATATGAGGTCACTCTGTCATGACCGCCACGCATGCGCAATGCGCTCTGGCCGCCACGCATGCGAAATGCGCTCTGGCCGCCACGCATAAGAACAATAACCCGGGTAATGGCAGTCCTTATATAGCCTGGTTGCCACGCCTCTGACATGGTCTATAGCTCTCGCCAATCACCCCACATGAGGTCGCGCTCATTTATTGGCTCCCGCCAATCACCCCATATAGGTCACTCTGTCATGGCTACCAAGTATGCGCAATGCACTCTGGCCGACATGAATGCGCAGTGCGCTCTGGCCCCCACGCATGCGCAGTGCGCCTTGGCCAACACGCATGCGCAGTGCGCTCTGGCGGCCTTGCATGCGCATTGCGCTCTGGCCGTCACGCATGTGCAGTGCGCTCTGGCCGACATGAATGCGCAGTGCGCTCTGGCCCCCACGCATGCGCAGTGCGCTCTGACCCGAACGCATGTGCAATGCACTCTGGCCGCCATGCATGCGCAGTGCACTCTGGACGCCACGCATGCGCAGTGCGCTCTGGCCACCATGTATGCGCAATGCGCACTGGCCACCACGCATGCGCAATGCGCTCTGGCCGCCACGCATGAGAAAGAACAACAACCCGGGTAATGGCAGTCCTTATATAGCCTGGTTGCCCCGCCTCTGACGTGGTCTATTGGCTTTCGACAATCACCCCACATGAGGTCGCGCTCATCTATTGGCTCCCGCCAATCACCCCATATGAAGTCACTCTGTCATGGCTGCCAAGTATGCGCAAGGCGCTCTGGCCGCCACGCATGCGCAATGCGCTCTGGCCCCCACGAATGCGCAATGCGCTCTGGCCGCCACGCATGCGCAGTGCGCTCTGGCCGCCACACATGCGCAGTGCGCCTTGGCCGCCACGCATGCGCAATGCGCTCTGGCCGCCACGCATGCGCATAGCGCTCTGGCCGCCACGCATGCGCAATGCGCTCTGGCCGCCACGCATGCGCAATGCGCTCTGGCCGCCACGCATGCGCAGTGCGCCTTGGCCGCCATGCATGCGCAGTGCGCTCTGGCCGCCACGCATGAGCAGTGCGCCTTGGCCGCCACGAATGCGCAGTGCGCTCTGCTCTGCACGCATCCGCAGTGCGCCTTGGCCGCCACGCATGCGATGTGCACTCTGGCAGCCACGCATGCGCAGTGCGCTCTGGCCGCAAGGCATGCGCAGTGCGCTCTGGCCGCCACGCATGCGAAATGCGCTCTGGCCCCCACGCATGTGCAGTGAGCTCTGTCCGCCACGCATGCGCAGTGCGCTCTGGCCGCCACACATGCGCAATGCGCTCTGGCAGCCATGAATGCGCATTGCGCTCTGGCCCCCATGCATGCGCAATGAGCTCTGGCCTCCACGCATGCGCAATGTGCTCTGGGCACCACGCATGCGCAGTACGCTCTGGCCGCCATGCTTTCGCAATGCGCTCTGGCCGCCACACATGCGCAATGCGCTCTGGCCACCACGCATGAGAAAGAACAACAACCCGGGTAATGGTAGTTCTTATATAGCCTGGTTGCCCCGCTTCGGACGTGCTCTATTGGCTCTCGCCAATCACCCCATATGAGGTGGCGCTCATCAATTGGCTCTCGCCAATCACCCCATATGAGGTCGCGCTCATCTATTGGCTCCCGCCAATCACCCCATATGAGGTCTCTCTATCATGGCCACCACGTATGCGCAGTGCGCTCTGGCCGCTACGCATGCGCAGTGCGCTCTGGCCGCCACGCATGCGCAATGCGCTCTGGCAGCCACGCATGCGCAATGCGCTCTGGCCGCCACGCATGCGCAATGCACACTGGCCGCCACGCATGAGAAAGAACAACAACCCGGGTAATGGCAATCCTTATATAGCCTGGTTGCCCCGCCTCTGACGTGGTCTATTGGCTCTCACCAGTCACCCCATATGAGGTGGCGCTAATCTATTGGCTCTCGCCAATGACACCTATGAGGTCGTGCTCATCTATTGGCTCCCGCCAATCACCCCATATGTGGTCTCTCTGTCATGGCCACCAGGTATGCGCAATGCGCACTGGCCGCCACGCATGCGCAATGCGCTCTGGCCGCCACGCATGAGAAAGAACAACAACCCGGGTAATGGCAGTCCTTATATAGCCTGGTTGCCCCGCCTCTGACGTGGTCTATTGGCTCTCGCCAATCACCCCATATGAGGTCTCTCTGTCATGTCCACCACGTATGCGCAATGCGCTCTGACCGCGAAGCATGCGCAATGCGCTCTGGCCGCTACGCATGCGCAATGCGCTCTGGTCGCCACGCATGCGCAATGCGCTCTGGCCGCCACGCATGCGCAGTGCGCTCTGGCCGCCACGCATGCGCAGTGCGCTCTGGCCGCGACGCCTTCGCAGTGCGCTCTGGCAGCCACGCATGCGCAGTGTGCTCTGGCCGCCACACATGCGCAGTGCGCTCTGCCCGCCACGCATGCGCAGTGCGTTCTGGTCGCCACGCATGCGCAGTGCGCTCTGGCCGCCACACATGCACAATGCGCACTGGCCACCACGCATGCGCAATGCGCTCTGGCCGCCACACATGCGCAGTGCGCTCTGCCCGCAACGCATGCGCAGTGCGTTCTGGCCGCCACGCATGCGCAGTGCGCTCTGGCCGCCACACATGCGCAATGCGCTCTGGCCGCCACGCATGAGAAAGAACAACAACCCGGGTAATGGCAATCCTTATATAGCCTGGTTGCCCCGCCTCTGACGTGTTCTATTGGCTCTCGCCAATCACCCCATATGAGGTGGCGCTCATCGATTGGCTCTCGCCAATCACCCCATATGAGATCGCGCTCATCTATTGGCTCCAGCCAATCACCCCATATGAGGTCACTCTCTCATGGCCGCCACGCATGTGCAATGCGCTCTGGTCCACCACGCATGCGCAATGCGCTCTGGCCGCCACGCATGTGCAGTGCGCACTGGCCGCCACGCATGTGCAATGCGCTCTGGCCGCCACGCATGCGCAGTGCGCTCTGGCCGCCACGCATGCGCAGTGCGCTCTCGCCTCCACGCATGCGCAGTGCGCTCTGGCCGCCACGCATGTGCAATGCGCTCTGGCCTCCACGCATGCGCAATGCGCTCTGTCCGCCACGCATGAGAAAGAACAAGAAACCGGGTAATGGCAGTCCTTATACAGCCTGGTTGGCCCGCCTCTGACGTGTTCTATTGGCTCTCGCCAATCACCCCATATGAGGTGGCGCTCATCAATTGGCTATCGCCAATCACCCCATATGAGGTCGCGCTCATCTATTCGCTCTCGCCATTCACCCCGTATGAGGTCGCGCTCATATATTGGCTCCCGCCAATCACCCCATATGAGGTCACTCTGTCATGGCCGCCACGCATGTGCAATGCGCTCTGGTCCACCACGCATGCGCAATGCGCTCTGGCCGCCACGCATGTGCAGTGCGCACTGGCCGCCACGCATGTGCAATGCGCTCTGGCCGCAACGCATGCGCAGTGCGCTCTGGCCGCCACGCATGCGCAGTGCGCTCTCGCCTCCACGCATGCGCAGTGCGCTTTGGCCGCCATGCATGCGCAATGCGCTCTGTCCGCCACGCATGAGAAAGAACAAGAAACCGGGTAATGGCAGTCCTTATATAGCCTGGTTGGCCCGCCTCTGACGTGTTCTATTGGCTCTCGCCAATCACCCCATATGAGGTGGCGCTCATCAATTGGCTCTCGCCAATCACCCCATATGAGGTCGCGCTCATCTATTCGCTCTCGCCATTCACCCCGTATGAGGTCGCGCTCATATATTGGCTCCCGCCAATCACCCCATATGAGGTCACTCTGTCATGGCCACCACGATGCGCAATGCGCTCTGGCCGCCATGCATGCGCAAGGCACTCTGGCCGCCATGCATGCGCAAGGCACTCTGGTCCACCACGCATGCGCAATGCGCTCTGGCCACCACGCATGCGCAATGCGCTCTGGCCGCCACGCATGCGCCGTGCGCTCTGGCCGCCATGCATGCGCAGTGCGCTCTGGCCGAAACGCATGCGTAATGCGCTCTGTCCGAAACGTATGCGCAATGCGCTCTGGTCCACCACGCATGCGCAGTGCGCTCTGGCTGCCACAATGCGCAGTGCTCTCTGGCCGCCACGCATTCTCAGTGCGCACTTGCCGCCACGCATGCGCAATGCGCTCTGGCCGCCACGCATGCACAATGCGCTCTGGCCGCCACGCATGCGCAGTGCGCTCTGGCCGCCACGTATGCGCAATGCGCTCTGGCCGCCACGCATGCGCAGTGCGCTCTGGCCGCCACGCATGCGCAGTGCGCTCTGGCCGTGAAGCATGCGCATTGCGCTCTGGCCGCCAAGCATGCGCAATGCGCTCTGGCTGCCACGCATGCGCGTTGCGCTCTGGCCCCCACGCATGCGCAGTGCGATCTGGCCGCCCCGCATGCGAAATGCGCTCTGGCCGCCACGCATGAGAAAGAACAACAACCCAGGTAATGGCAGTCCATTTATAGCCTGGTTGCCCCGCCTCTGACGTGGTCTATTGGCTGTCGCCAATCACCACATATGAGGTGGCGCTCATCTATTGGCTCTCGCCAATCACCCCATATGAGGTGACGCTCATCTGTTGGCTCCCGCCAATCACCCCATATGAGGTCACTCTGTCATGGGTGCCACGCATGCGCAATGAGCTCTGGCCACCATGCATGCGCAATGCGCTCTGGCCGCCACGCATGAGAAAGAACAACAACCCGGGTAATGGCAGTCCTTATATAGCCTGGTTGCCCCGCCTCTGACGTGGTCTATTGGCTCTCGCCAATCACCCCATATGAGGTGGCGCTCATCTATTGGCTCTCGCCAATCACCTGGTATGAGGTGACGCTCATCTGCTGGCTCCCGCCAATCACCCCATATGAGGTCACTATGTCATAGCTGCCACGCATGCGCAATGCGCTCTGGCCGGCACGCATGCGCAGTGCGCTCTGGCCGCCACGCATGCGCAGTGCGCTCTGGCCGCCACGCATGCGCCATGCGCTCTGGCCGCGACGCATGCGCAGTGCGCTCTGGCCGCCACGCATGCGCAGTGCGCTCTGGCCGCCACGCATGTGCAGTGCACCCTGGCCGCCAGGCATGCGCAATGCGCTTTGAACGCCACCATGCGCAATGCGCTCTGGCCGCCACGCATGCGCAGTGCGCTCTGGCCGCCACGCGTGCGCTATGCGCGCTGGCCGCCACGCATGCGCAATTCGCTCTGGCCACCACGCATGAGAAAGAACAACAACCCGGGTAATGGCAGTCCTTATATAGCCTTGTTGCCCCGCCTCTGACGTGGTCTATTGGCTTTCGCCAATCACCCCATATGAGGTGACGCTCATCTATTGGCTCCCGCCAATCACCCCATATGAGCTCACTCTCTCATGGCCGCCACACATGCGCAATGCGCTCTGGCCGCCACGCATGCGCAATGCGCTCTGGCCGCCACGCATGCGCAGTGCGCTCTGGCCACCACGCATGCGCAATGCGCTCTCGCCGCCACGCCTGCGCAATGCGCTCTGGCCGCCACGCATGCGCAATGCGCTCTGGCCGCCACGCATGAGAAAGAACAACAACCCGGGTAATGGCAGTCCTTATATAGCCTGGTTGCCCCGCCTCTGACGTGTTCTATTGGCTCTCGCCAATCACCCCATATGAGATCGCGCTCATCTATTGGCTCCCGCCAATCACCCCATATGAGGTCACTCTCTCAAGGCCGCCACGCATGTGCAATGCGCTCTGGTCCACCACGCATGCGCAATTCGCTCTGGCCGCCACGCATGCGCAATGCACTCTGGCCGCCACACCAGCGCAGTGCGCTCTGGCCGCCACGCATGCGCAGGGCGCTCTGGCTGCCACGCATGCGCAGTGCGCTCTGGCCGCCACGCATGTGTAGTGCGCACTGGCCACCACACATGCGCAATGCGCTCTGGCCGCCACGTATGCGCAGTGCGCTCTGGCCGCCACGCATGCGCAGTGCGCTCTGGCAGCCACGCATGCGCAGTGTGCTCTGGCCACCACGCATGCGCAGTGCGCTCTGGCCTGTACGCATGCGCAATGCGCTCTTGCCGCCACGCATGTGCAACGCGCTCTGGCCGCCACGGATGCGCAATGCGCTCTGGCCGCCACGCATGCGCAATGCGCTCTGGCCGCCACGCATCAGAAAGAACAACAACCCAGGTAATGGCAGTCCTTATATAGCCTGGTTGCCCCGCCTCTGACGTGGTCTATTGGCTCTCGCCAATCACCCCATATGAGGTGGCGCTCATCTATTGGCTCTCGCCAATCACCCCATATGAGGTCACTCTGTCATGGCCGCCACGCATGCGCAATACGCTCTGGCCGCCACGCATGCGCAATGCGCTCTGGCCGCCACGCATGCGCAGTGTGCTCTGGCCGCCACGCATGCGCTGTGTGCTCTGGCCGCCACGCATGCGCAATGCGCTCTGGCCGAAACGCATGCGCAATGCGCTCTGGTCCACCACGCATGCGCAGAGCGCTCTGGCCGCCAGAATGCGCAGTGTGCTCAGGCCGCCACCCATGCGCAGTGCGCACTGGCCGCCACGCATGCGAAATGCGGTGTGGCCGCCACGCATGCGCAATGCGCTCTGGCCGCCACGCATGCGCGGTGCGCTCTGTCCCCCACGCATGCGCAGTGCGCTCTGGCCGCCCCGCATGCGCAGTGCGCTCTGGCCGCCACTTATGCGCAATGTGCTCTGGCCGACATGCATGAGAAAGAACAACAACCCGGGTAATGGCAGTCCTTATATAGCCTTGTTGCCCCGCCTCTGACGTGTTCTATTGGCTCTCGCCAATCACCCCATATGAGGTGGCGCTCATCCATTGGCTCTCGCCAATCACCCCATATGAGGTCGTGCTCATCTATTGGCTCTCGCCAATCACCCCGTATGAGGTCGCGCTCATCTATTGGCTCCCGCCAATCACCCCATATGAGGTCACTCTGTCATGGCCGCCACGCTTGCGCAATGCGCTCTGGCGCCACGAATGCGCAATGCGCTCTGGCCGACACGCATGCGCAGTGCGCTCTAGCCGCCACACCGGCGCAGTGCGCTCTGGCCGCCACGCATACGCAGTGCGCTCTGGCCGCCACGCATGCGCAATGCGCTCTGGCCACCACGCTTGCGCAGTGTGCTCTGGCCACCACGCATGCGCAGTGCGCTCTGGCCTCTACGCATGCGCAATGCGCTCTTGCCACCACGCATGCGCAATGTGCTCTGGCCGCCACGGATGCGCAATGCGCTCTGGACGCCACGCATGCGCAGTGCGCCATGGCCGCCACGCAAGCGCAATGCGCTCTGGCCGCCACGCATGCGCAATGCGCTCTGGCCGCCACGCATGAGAAAGAACAACAACCCGGGTAATGGCAGTCATTATATAGCCTGGTTGCCCCGCCTCTGACGTGGTCTATTGGCTCTCGCCAATCATCCATATGAGATGGCGCTCATCTATTGGCTCTCGCCAATCACCCCATATGAGGTCACTCTGTCATGGCCGCCACGCATGCGCAATGCGCTATCGTCCGCCACGCATGCGCAATGCTCTCTGGCCGCCACGCATGCGCAATGCGCTCTGACCGCCACGCCTGCGCAGTGCGCTCTGGCCACCACGCATGCGCAGTTCGCTCTGGCCGCCACGCATGCGCAGTGCACCCTGGCCGCCAGGCATGCGCAATGCGCTCTGAACGCCACCATGCGCAATGCGCTCTGGCCGCCACGCATGAGAAAGAACAACAACCCGGGTAATGGCAGTCCTTATATAGCCTTGTTGCCCCGCCTCTGACGTGGTCTATTGGCTTTCGCCAATCACCCCATATGAGGTGACGCTCATCTATTGGCTCCCGCCAATCACCCCATATGAGCTCACTCTCTCATGGCCGCCACGCATGCGCAATGCGTTCTGGCCGCCACGAATGCGCAATGCGCTCTGGCCGCCAGGCATGCGCAGTGCGCTCTGGCCGCCACGAATGCGCAATGCGCTCTCGCCGCCACGCCTGCGCAATGCGCTCTGGCCGCCACGCATGCGCAATGCGCTCTGGCCGCCACGCATGAGAAAGAACAACAACCCGGGTAATGGCAGTCCTTATATAGCCTGGTTGCCCCGCCTCTGACGTGTTCTATTGGCTCTCGCCAATCACCCCATATGAGGTGGCGCTCATCGATTGGCTCTCGCCAATCACCCCATATGAGATCGCGCTCATCTATTGGCTCCCGCCAATCACCCCATATGAGGTCACTCTCTCAAGTCCGCCACGCATGTGCAATGCGCTCTGGTCCACCACGCATGCGCAATTCGCTCTGGCCGCCACGCATGCGCAATGCACTCTGGCCGCCACACCAGCGCAGTGCGCTCTGGCCGCCACGCATGCGCAGGGCGCTCTGGCTGCCACGCATGCGCAGTGCGCTCTGGCCGCCACGCATGTGTAGTGCGCACTGGCCGCCACACATGCGCAATGCGCTCTGGCCGCCACGTATGCGCAGTGCGCTCTGGCCGCCACGCATGCGCAATGCGCTCTGGCCGCCACGTATGCGCAGTGCGCTCTAGCCGGCACACCGGCGCAGTGCGCTCTGGCCGCCACGCATGCGCAGTGCGCTCTGGCCGCCACGCATGCGCGGTGCGCTCTGGCCGCCACGCATGCGCAGTGTGCTCTGGCCACCACGCATGCGCAGTGCGCTCTGGCCTGTACGCATGCGCAATGCGCTCTTGCCGCCACGCATGTGCAACGCGCTCTGGCCGCCACGGATGCGCAATGCGCTCTGGCCGCCACGCATGCGCAGTGCGCTCTGGCCGCCACGCATGTGCAACGCGCTCTGGCCGCCACGGATGCGCAATGCGCTCTGGCCGCCACGCATGCGCAGTGCTCTCTGGCCGCCACGCATGCGCAGTGTGCTCTGGCCACCACGCATGCGCAGTGCGCTCTGGCCTGTACGCATGCGCAATGCGCTCTTGCCGCCACGCATGTGCAACGCGCTCTGGCCGCCACGGATGCGCAATGCGCTCTGGCCGCCACGCATGCGAAGTGCGCCCTGGCCGCCACGCAAGCGCAATGCGCTCTGGCCGCCACGCATGAGAAAGAACAACAACCCAGGTAATGGCAGTCCTTATATAGCCTGGTTGCCCCACCTCTGACGTGGTCTATTGGCTCTCGCCAATCACCCCATATGAGGTGGCGCTCATCTATTGGCTCTCGCCAATCACCCCATATGAGGTCACTCTGTCATGGTCGCCACGCATGCGCAATACGCTCTGGCCGCCACGCATGCGCAATGCGCTCTGGCCGCCACGAATGCGCAGTGTGCTCTGGCCGCCACGCATGCGCTGTGTGCTCTGGCCGCCACGCATGCGCAATGCGCTCTGGCCGAAACGCATGCGCAATGCACTCTGGTCCACCACGCATGCGCAGAGCGCTCTGGCCGCCAGAATGCGCAGTGTGCTCAGGCCGACACGCATGCGCAGTGCGCACTTGCCGCCACGCATGCGCAATGCGGTGTGGCCGCCATGCATGCGCAATGCGCTCTGGCCGCCACGCATGCGCGGTGCGCTCTGTCCCCCACGCATGCGCAGTGCGCTCTGGCCGCCCCGCATGCGCAGTGAGCTCTGGCCGCCATGTATGAGAAAGAACAACAACCCGGGTAATGCCAGTCCTTATATAGCCTTGTTGCCCCGCCTCTTACGTGTTCTATTGGCTCTCACCAATCACCCCATATGAGGTCGCGCTCATCTATTGGCTCTCGCCATTCACCCCGTATGAGGTCGCGCTCATCTATTGGCTCCCGCCAATCACCCCATATGAGATCACTCTGTCATGGCCACCACGCATGCGCAATGCGCTCTGGCCGCCATGCATGCGCAAGGCGCTCTGGTCCACCACGCATGCGCAATGCGCTTTGGCCGCCACACATGCGCCGTTCGCTCTGGCCGCCACGCATGCACAGTGCGCTCCGGCCGTCACGCATGCGCATTGCGCTCTGGCCGCCAAGCATGCGCAATGCGCTCTGGCCGCCACGCATGCGCAGTGTGCTCTGGCCACCACCCATGCGCAGTGCGCTCTGGCCTCTACGCATGCGCAATGCGCTCTTGCCGCCACGCATGCGCAATGCGCTCTGGCCGCCACTCATGAGAAAGAACAACAACCCGGGTAATGGCAGTCCTTATATAGCCTGGTTTCCCTGCCTCTGACGTGGTCTATTGGCTCTCGCCAATCACCCCATATGAGGTGGCGCTCATATATTGGCTCTCACCAATCACCCCATATGAGGTCGCGCTCATCTATTGGCTCTCGCCATTCACCTCGGATGAGGTCGCGCTCATCTATTGGCTCCCGCAAATCACCCCATATGAGGTCACTCTGTCATGGCCACCACGCATTCGCAATGCGCTCTGGCCGCCACGAATGCGCAGTGCGCTCTGGCCGCCACAATGCGCAGTGCGCTCTGGCTGCAATGCATGCGCAATGCGCTCTCGCTGCCACACCGGCGCAGTGCGCTCCTGCCGCCACGCATGCACTGTGCGCTCAGGCCGCCACCATGCGCATTGATCTCTGGCCACCACGCATGCGCAATGCGCTCTGGCCGCCATTCATGCGCAGTGCGCTCTGGCCGCTACGCATGCGCAATGCGCTCTGGCCGCCACTCATGAGAAAGAACAACAACCCGGGTAATGGCAGTCCTTATATAGCCTGGTTGCCCTGCCTCTGACGTGGTCTATTGGCTCTCGCCAATCACCCCATATGAGGTGGCGCTCATCTATTGGCTCTCGCCAATCACCCCATATGAGGTAACTCTGTCATGGCCGCCACGCATGCGCAATGCGCTCTGGCCGCCACTCATGAGAAAGAACAACAACCCGGGTAATGGCAGTCCTTATATAGCCTGGTTTCCCCGCCTCTGACGTGGTCTATTGGCTCTCGCCAATCACCCCATATGAGGTGGCGCTCATATATTGGCTCTCACCAATCACCCCATATGAGGTCGCGCTCATCTATTGGCTCTCGCCATTCACCTCGGATGAGGTCGCGCTCATCTATTGGCTCCCGCAAATCACCCCATATGAGGTCACTCTGTCATGGCCACCACGCATTCGCAATGCGCTCTGGCCGCCACGAATGCGCAGTGCGCTCTGGCCGCCACAATGCGCAGTGCGCTCTGGCCGCCATGCATGCGCAATGCGCTCTCGCTGCCACACCGGCGCAGTGCGCTCCTGCCGCCACGCATGCACTGTGCGCTCAGGCCGCCACCATGCGCATTGAGCTCTGGCCACCACGCATGCGCAATGCGCTCTGGCCGCCATTCATGCGCAGTGCGCTCTGGCCGCTACGCATGCGCAATGCGCTCTGGCCGCCACTCATGAGAAAGAACAACAACCCGGATAATGGCAGTCCTTATATAGCCTGGTTGCCCTGCCTCTGACGTGGTCTATTGGCTCTCGCCAATCACCCCATATGAGGTGGCGCTCATCTATTGGCTCTCGCCAATCACCCCATATGAGGTAACTCTGTCATGGCCGCCACGCATGCGCAATGCGCTATGGCTGCCACGCATGCGCAATGCGCTCTGGCCGCCACTCATGAGAAAGAACAACAACCCGGGTAATGGCAGTCCTTATATAGCCTGGTTGCCCCGCCTCTGACGTGGTCTATTGGCTCTCGCCAATCACCCTATTTGAGGTGGCGCTCATCTTTTGGCTCTCGCCAATCACCCCATATGAGATCGCGCTCATCTATTGGCTCCCGCCAATCACTCCATATGAGGTCACTCTGTCATGGCCGCCACGCATGCGCAATGCGCTCTGGCCGCCACGCATGCGCAATGCGCTCTGGCCGCCACGCATGCGCGGTGCGCTCTGGCCCCCACGCATGCGCAGTGCGCTCTGGCCGCCACGCATGCGCAGTGCGCTCTGGCCGCCACGCATGCGCAATGCGCCATGGCCGCCATGCATGAGAAAGAACAACAACCCGGGTAATGGCAGTCCTTATATAGCCTTGTAGCCCCCCCTCTGACGTGTTCTATTGGCTCTCGCCAATCACCCCATATGAGGTGGCGCTCATCTATTGGCTCTTGCCAATCACCCCATATGAGGTCGTGCTCATCTATTGGCTCTCGCGAATCACCCCGTATGAGGTCGCGCTCATCTATTGGCTACCGCCAATCACCCCATATGTGGTCACTCTCTCATGGCCGCCACGCATGTTCAATGCGCTCTGGTCCACCACGCATGCGCAGTGCGCTCTGGCCGCCACGCATGCGCAGTGCGCTCTGGCCGCCATGCATGCGCAGTGTGCTCTGGCCGCCACGCATGCGCAGTGCGCTCTGGCCGCCACGATTGCGCAATGCATTCTCGCCGCCACACATGCGCAATGCGCTCTGGCCGCCACGCATGAAAAAGAACAACAACCCGGGTAATGGCAGTCCTTATATAGACTGGTTGCCCCGCCTCTGACGTGTTGTATTGGCTCTCGCCAATCACCCCATATGAGGTGGCGCTCATCGATTGGCTCTCGCCAATCACCCCATATGAGGTTGCGCTCATCTATTGGCTTCCGCCAAACACCCCATATGAGGTCACTCTGTCATGGCCACCACACATGCGCAATGCGCTCTGGCCGCCACGCATGCGCAGTGCGCTCTGGCCGCCACGCATACGCAATGCGTTCTCACCGCCACACATGCGCAATGCGCTCTGGCCGCCACGCATGAGAAAGAATAACAACCCGGGTAATGGCAGTCCTTATATGGACTGGTTACCCCGCCTCTGACGTGTTGTATTGGTGTATAAAAATAAAAAGAAAAGACGCGGGCGAGGAAAGGGAAGCCTCACCGCACCGAGCCAGGCACAGGGCCTAGGGCAGCAGCTGTCTCTCCCGCCACCCGAGTTCGGTAGCCTCCGGCAGCTTCCCCCACCCCGGGGAGGTTGATGGCGAAGATGTGGCAGGCGAAGGAAGGAACGGAGCCAAGATGGTTGGTCTCACTTGCAGTTTATTCCAATCTTCCCTCTAAACACTCTCCTCTGGAACTCTCCCCCTGCCCCCTCATCCAGCTACCTTAAATCTCCCCCTCCCCCAGCAGCCTGGGGCTTATCTAAAGGTGTGGTTACAATCCATAGGGAGTATAGTTCTATCTCTTAGGGGAATGCCTTCACTAGGACAGAATCTCTCTTTCAGCAGGAAGACCCACCCAAGGGCAGAGTCCCATGAATGTGTTTCTCTTCTCCTCAGCCAGCAAACATATAAGAATTCATAATATTAATCATTTTGTATGGACACAATAAGAGATGCATTAAAGCTTGTAGAATTGCTCTCCTGGGGCCATCTCAATCTCAGACTACAGTGCTCAGGCCAGATCAGTCTTTCCCATCCCTGGCAGGGTCCCAGTCTCATAATTACTATTGGATCATGACAGCATTTGTCTATGATCAAGCTCTTAACTTATAGTTAAGAATTAGGCACTTTGGCCAGGCCCATCTCGATGCCAGGGTAGCACATAACTCACCGCTTGCCCTGGATCCTTCCCGTCCCACGTCGGGGACCCTACTTTGGGGTGCTAGGAACTGAGGGCAACTGAGGCTTAAGTGGAGAAAGCAGATGCCCAGAAGGGAATATTGAGGCCAATTAAGTCTTAAGTTATAAGAACATAATATTGTCTTCTTGTGTCTATACAAAAAAGACATAGCTTTAAAGTAAATTATTCAAAAGGCATAAAGAGGAGAGAAAGGCAATGTTATAATATTCAGTGTCCTAGGAAGTTCTGACCTTACCAATTAACAGAGTTTGATTAAGGGAAGAGCAGATAAACTGGTAGAATTGGTTACAGATAAACAAAAGAAATGGGAGTGACTCGGGAGCACTTTGATGGGTGTGACTGATAAACCTAAGCTCCTAGTGGCAAGGGGGAAAGGACAAACCAATGATATCCAACATCTCCCCCTTTTCTGTTTACAAAATTACAAAAATTTGAAATAGAATGAGGAACAATTCCAAACACAATACAGTCTTATAAATTGTAGTAAAATTTCAGTCCGACCCTTGGCCAGAGCAGTGCTTGTAGTAGTAAAGCGTCCAATTGTCCTGCACTGTCCAAGGGTGAGGCAAATCACCAATGATAGTTAGTCCCATTCTGAAGAAATGAAGTGTCTGGATCAAAATTGAAGAGTTGTTTCTGCAGCAGCAGCAGTAGTGGTCACAGCAATGAGTCCTAGAGGAGCAGCTATAGGAGTCTGATGAATCTCATGAAGTACTGGATCAGGCAGGGAGCACTGGAACAGGAGCATCACAACTTCTGTCAGGAGTCCTTCAGCAGAGGGATGCAGCCATTCTCTGGTCAGGTTCACTGGCAGTCATATCTGTGCAACCTAGCTTGTGTTTGGAAAAAACACTTTTTTAAAGTTATCAGAGGCTTCGACCATTGGGGTTTGGTACGTCTCCATGCCTAGGGATAGAGAAAGAGACAGGGGGAACTCCGACAGGAACAGTTATCCTAGAAAAAAATTAAAAGGTTTTCCTATTAAAAGTCATTCCTTCCTCCTTCAGAAACTGAGGCACCTGTGAATTCCAAGGAGAGGGTAAAAGTAAGGAATTGTTAATCCAAAATATGGGGTCCTGGCATTTTCCATTCTACAACCTGTAAAAGAAGGATACAAGGAATGCTCTTAATGTGGCCTTGTGATATGATAGAGGAGCTAGAGGCCTTTGCTGCAGGCCCTCTGATGCAAGCTCCTCCTCTGGTTTCCTTGTGGCTGCCAGCTGAAATCAGTTTGGCGGTGGCTTGTAGCTGGAATTTGGAGGGTTGTAAAACTGCAGAGTTCTGAAAATTAAAGCAGGCAGATGAATTCGGCTCCTGATGGAATGCAGAACGGGACCCAAAGTTTCTTGGTGGGGTTGTCTGTTGAAAAAAAAAAACATAGCCTTTTCCTCGAGTGAGGAGTCTCCCTGCTATCCAATTTGTCAATTTTATTCCACATAGGAGAATTAGTAGTTTCCTGAGTCTGTGCATTTTCCTGAAAATGCCTTTCAGCTGCTGTATATTGCTCTCTTTGAGGTAAATTAAAAAAAAATTAAAGATAACAATGACAAGGACAAGGAGTCAAACCAGGCATACCTCCTTTTTTTTTTTAAACTGTGCTCAAGTCATAGATCCAGTCAGACCAGAATGAGATCAGATAAGAGTAATAAAGGAAAAGGAAAAAAAATTCAGAGCACCTTTGTAAAACAGCTTGTAGCTGCTGAAGCAATTTTTGAACTATAGTGTTTGATGCATTTAGAGACATAGTCATAATACCAGGGAAGAAACCAACAGCATAAACTGAGTTTGAGATGATATTAGCCAGCCCTGGCACATGGGCAATGAAAAAACCAATGTGGCAAGTTACAGCCTTCATTGGAAGCTCTTTTCTGGTATCCAAAATAACCTGCTTCATAACCATGCACACACACAAGCAGAAGTATCCTAGTGACAATGCCTTCTGTCCCTCACCAGACTCAGCATCTGTAGTGGCTGAGTGGGTGAGCACCCAGGAATGAGGCATCTCTGTGCCTCCTGGGTCAATAAGCAATTGCCGAGTGGGAGAATAACCACGTACCCACTGGCCCTGAAGCCGTTTTCCTAGAGGTAGCATCTCATGAACTAGAAGTAGAAGTTCACTTCCCCAAAAATAAAACTGTACCAGCCTGAATTTTTGAATAATCTTCTTTGGAAATAGCATATCACCACAGGTTCTGATAAAAAACTTGAGATTCAGTTGTCCAGACTGAGTTCCTGACTGATGGTCTTTGGAATTAAGACTAGAAACTAGACAAGGCTTTCTCCACCTCTGACCTGACTGAGGCCTCTCAGGGTAGCTGAGCCCTTTTATACAAAGTTCTGCTTGGTTTGCCAGCGCAAATTCACCAATAGACACAACTCTTTGATTCCAAATTTCCTTACTTTTATCCTGGCTCAAAACCTGATGCCCATTAGGTACAGAACTCAGCTCCGCATATCCCATACGCGGGATAGCTTCCTGTTCCCTGAACTCAGCCGCTTGTTGCTGAGATTCTAGATGCACTCCATGAGTGGAGTCAGAGATTGGCGACGCCTTTACCTTCACTGTCAGGAAATCCTCCAGACAACCATGAAAACCTGATGTGCTGCTTGCAAGGTTCACTTGAGCAAGCTCCCTTTCTACCTGGGGGCTCAAATCTTGTCCCTTTACACCAGAATTTAATATGTCGGGACTCTGAGTGGGGCAAATGGTAACTGTATCAGGACAGGGAATATCCAACACATTGCTCCCTGCCGTGGCTGGTTGCAGTGAATCTATTGACTGGAGCTCTGAAGCTCCACACTGGGGAGAAGGGCTGCAGCTGGGAATGTCCCCTGGTTTTGCGGGGCCTGGGGCTGGCCCCACTGCAGGTTTCCCGAATTGGGGTCAGCAGCCACACCAAGATTGGAGGGACAATCTCTGGCCCAATGGTTTCCCTTACGGCATCGTGGACAAGGTCCAGGTGGTGCTCTCACAGTGGCACGGTTTGGAGGTGCCCTGCAGTCCTTACGGAAGTGGCCTGATCTCCCACAATTAAAACATTTGCCCTTATCTTGCCTCTGTATGGCATAGGCCTCAACAGCGTTAATGCGCGCTTGATGTTTGATAGAACCAACATTCCTACATGCCTTCCAGTATCCCATAATATCCTCCTTCTCCTTAATGGGGAGCAAAATGGCCTGGCAATCCTCATTAGCATTTTCAAAAGCCAATTGTTTGGACAAAAGCTCCTGAGTTTCCTTACCCTTCACCTGCTTTTCTATGGCTTCCATCAGTCTCCCTATGAAGTCTGCATAAGGTTCTGAGACTCCCTGAATAATCTTTGTATAGCTTCCCTTGAATTCAGCATCTGCATCAATCCTCTCCCAGGCCCACAAGACAACATCACGGACGTGAGAAAACACAGCACGAGGCAAGGTGACCTGCTTTTTAGGGTCGTGCCATTTCCCTTCGCCTATTAACATCTCATAAGTCAATTTAATCCCTGAAAATTTTCGTCCAGCGTGGCCTAGGCTCTGTAGTTTCGCCTTGGCCTCATCACTGAACCACATCCTCCACTGCATATACTGAGAAGGGCTTAAGCACGTCTTAGCAACCACGTGAAAATCTTGAGGTACCCAATGATCCTTTTTGCTCCAGCCTGTAAGATACTCCTTACAGTACGGAGATGTAGGTCCGTACAAGGCACAGGCCTTTTTAAAATTACTGAGTGAGTCCATTCCTAACCCTTCATAAGATGGAGGCTGATTTTCCTCTAGCTGGATGGGAAAAAAGAGATGGAGCTCATGGGGTCTGGGTGGAATTGACCATTTACGGTCGAGAGGTCTCAGCTGTAAGCTTCTGTCGGGAGCGTGTCCCAAGCGACCTGGAGGCCGCTTGGTTGAACGGCGGCGGCTCCTGTGAGAAGCCTCCTCTACCAAGCCGCTCTCAGACTCAGAATCTGAGGAAGTGGTAGCTGGCTCATCATACCCATCACTTTCCTCTGATTCACTAGAAGTGGAGTCATACAAGGGAGGTGGTGGTCTCTCTGGTCTAACGTCAGTAGAGAACGTTAATTCATCAGTGGCAGAGTGATTTTTGCTCTGAGAACGTGTCTGCACTGGAAACGCCTTGAGATGCTTTCGGGGTTTGGGTACGGGAGCAGCCACGCATTGAGCAGCAGGCTTCTTTCTAGGCTTGGGTATGGGAGGAGCTGAGGGTAAGGCTCTCTCCGTAGTAGAAACTTTCTTTACTTCATCCTCAAATTTAAAATCCTCTCTGTTTAACTCCTGAGGAAAGCCTCCCATAGCATATCTAACTTCCTCCTCCTCGGAGGTATCTTCCAAAGCTTTGAGAATGGAATTAATGATTTCCCAAGTTACCCAGAATTGTTTGGGGATTTTAGCCCCTCCTTTAAATTCCTTAAAGACATTATCCTTAATTTTTTCCCAAACCTTAGGCTCTAAAGTACCCTTATCTGAAAACCAGGGATGAAACTTATAGACAATTTTTAGGCAGGACCGGAGTTGGTCCCGAGAAACACGATGCCCAGTTCTCTTTGCAAAATGCTTAATTAATTCAATAAAAAACTTGCCACGTTCAGTTTGGCGCGAAAAATTTTGAGCGGACTTCTCGCGGCACTGTTTTTGTCCCATCTTACTGGGGCAGTAAGTCTAGTATTTTAATTCACTGCATCACAAAATTCTGTTCTCCCACCAAACTTTTCTAGAGTGGAATTCTACCGAACGCTATTCTTACCTTTAGTTGCACAGCGGTTGGAGATTCGGGCACGCACAGGGACGCCAGTTGTATAAAAATAAAAAGAAAAGACGCGGGCGAGGAAAGGGAAGCCTCACCGCACCGAGCCAGGCACAGGGCCTAGGGCAGCAGCTGTCTCTCCCGCCACCCGAGTTCGGTAGCCTCCGGCAGCTTCCCCCACCCCGGGGAGGTTGATGGCGAAGATGTGGCAGGCGAAGGAAGGAACGGAGCCAAGATGGTTGGTCTCACTTGCAGTTTATTCCAATCTTCCCTCTAAACACTCTCCTCTGGAACTCTCCCCCTGCCTCCTCATCCAGCTACCTTAAATCTCCCCCTCCCCCAGCAGCCTGGGGCTTATCTAAAGGTGTGGTTACAATCCATAGGGAGTATAGTTCTATCTCTTAGGGGAATGCCTTCACTAGGACAGAATCTCTCTTTCAGCAGGAAGACCCACCCAAGGGCAGAGTCCCATGAATGTGTTTCTCTTCTCCTCAGCCAGCAAACATATAAGAATTCATAATATTAATCATTTTGTATGGACACAATAAGAGATGCATTAAAGCTTGTAGAATTGCTCTCCTGGGGCCATCTCAATCTCAGACTACAGTGCTCAGGCCAGATCAGTCTTTCCCATCCCTGGCAGGGTCCCAGTCTCATAATTACTATTGGATCATGACAGCATTTGTCTATGATCAAGCTCTTAACTTATAGTTAAGAATTAGGCACTTTGGCCAGGCCCATCTCGATGCCAGGGTAGCACATAACTCACCGCTTGCCCTGGATCCTTCCCGTCCCACGTCGGGGACCCTACTTTGGGGTGCTAGGAACTGAGGGCAACTGAGGCTTAAGTGGAGAAAGCAGATGCCCAGAAGGGAATATTGAGGCCAATTAAGTCTTAAGTTATAAGAACATAATATTGTCTTCTTGTGTCTATACAAAAAAGACATAGCTTTAAAGTAAATTATTCAAAAGGCATAAAGAGGAGAGAAAGGCAATGTTATAATATTCAGTGTCCTAGGAAGTTCTGACCTTACCAATTAACAGAGTTTGATTAAGGGAAGAGCAGATAAACTGGTAGAATTGGTTACAGATAAACAAAAGAAATGGGAGTGACTCGGGAGCACTTTGATGGGTGTGACTGATAAACCTAAGCTCCTAGTGGCAAGGGGGAAAGGACAAACCAATGATATCCAACATATTGGCTCTCGCCAATCACCCCATATTAGGTGGCGCTCATCGATTGGCTCTCGCCAATCACCCCATATGAGATCGCGCTCATCTATTGGCTCCCGCCAATCACCCCATATGAGGTCACTCTCTCATGGCCGCCACGCATGTGCAATGCGCTCTGGTCCACCACGCATGCGCAATTCGCTCTGGCCGCCACGCATGCGCAATGCACTCTGGCCGCCACACCAGCGCAGTGCGCTCTGGCCGCCACGCATGCGCAGTGCGCTCTGGCCGCCACGCATGCGCAGTGCGCTCTGGCCGCCACGCATGTGCAGTGCGTACTGGCCGCCACGCATGTGCAATGCGCTCTGTCCGCCACGCATGCGCAGTGCGCTCTGGCCGACACGCATGCGCAGTGCGCTCTGGCCGTCACGCATGCGCAGTGCGCTCTGGCCGTCACGCATGCGCAGTGCGCTCTGGCCGTCACGCATGCGCAGTGCGCTCTGGCCGCCACGCATGTGCAGTGCGCTCTGGCTGCCACGTATGCGCAATGCGCTCTGGCCGCCACGCATGCGCCGTGCGCTCTGGCCGCCACGCATGCGCAGTGCGCTCTGGCCGTCACGCATGCGCATTGAGCTAAGGCCGCCAAGCATGCGCAATGCGCTCTGGCCGCCACGCATGCGCGTTGCGCTCTGGCCCCCACGCATGCGCAGTGCGATCTGGCCGCCCCGAATGCGCAGTGCGCTCTGGCGGCCATGAATGCGCAATGCGCTCTGGCCGACATGCATGAGAAAGAACAACAACCCGGGTAATGGCAGTCCTTATATAGCCTTGTTGCCCCGCCTCTGACGTGGTCTATTGGCTCTCGCCAATCACCCCATATGAGGTGGCGCTCATCTATTCCTCTCGCCAATCACCCCATATGAGGTGAAGCTCATCTATTGGCTCCCGCCAATCACCCCATATGAGGTCACTCTGTCATGGCCGCCACGCTTGCGCAATGCGCTCTGGCGCCACAAATGCGCAATGCGCTCTGGCCGCCACGCATGCGCAGTGCGCTCTAGCCGCCACACCGGCGCAGTGCGCTCTGGCCGCCACGCATGCGCAGTGCGCTCTGGCCGCCACGAATGCGCAATGCGCTCTGGCCGCCACGCATGCGCAGTGTGCTCTGGCCACCACGCATGCGCAGTGCGCTCTGGCCTCTACGCATGCGCAATGCGCTCTTGCCGCCACGCATGCGCAATGCGCTCTGGCCGCCACGGATGCGCAATGCGCTCTGGACACCACGCATGCGCAGTGCGCCCTGGCCGCCACGCAAGCGCAATGCGCTCTGGCAGCCACGCATGCGCAATGCGCTCTGGCCGCCACGCATGAGAAAGAACAACAACCCGGGTAATGGCAGTCCTTATATAGCCTGGTTGCCCCGCCTCTGACGTGGTCTATTGGCTCTCGCCAATCACCCCATATGAGATGGCGCTCATCTATTGGCTCTCACCAATCACCCCATATGAGGTCACTCTGTCATGGCCGCCAGGCATGCGCAATGCGCTATGGTCCGCCACGCATGCGCAATGCTCTCTGGCCGCAACGCATGCGCAGTGCGCTCTGGCCGCCACGAATGCGCAGTGCGCTCTGGCCGCAACGCATGCGCGGTGCGCTCTGGCCCGCACGCATGCGCCGTGCGCTCTGGACGCCACGAATGCGCAGTGCGCTCTG
The DNA here is from genome assembly GCF_027595985.1 of Sorex araneus. Lineage (NCBI taxonomy): Eukaryota > Metazoa > Chordata > Mammalia > Eulipotyphla > Soricidae > Sorex > Sorex araneus. The sequence goes on along the minus strand of NC_073305.1, from coordinate 73,877,910 downwards.
GCCCCCACGCATGCGCAATGCACTCTGGCCGCCATGTATGAGAAAGAACAACAACCCGGGTAATGGCAGTCCTTATATAGCCTTGTTGCCCCGCCTCTGACGTGTTATATTGGCTCTCACCAATCACCCCATATGAGGTCGCGCTCATCTATTAGCTCTCGCCATTCACCCCGTATGAGGTCGCGCTCATCTATTGGCTCCCGCCAATCACCCCATATGAGATCACTCTGTCATGGCCACCACGCATGCGCAATGCGCTCTGGCCGCCATGTATGCGCAAGGCGCTCTGGTCCACCACGCATGCGCAATGCGCTCTGGCCACCACGCATGCGCAATGCGCTTTGGCCGCCACGTATGCGCCGTGCGCTCTGGCCGCCCCGCATGCGCTGTGCGCTCTGTAAGACATGCATGAGAAAGAACAACAACCCGGGTAATGGCAGTCCTTATATAGCCTTGTTGCCCCGCCTCTGACGTGTTCTATTGGCTCTCGCCAATCACCCCATATGAGGTGGCGCTCATCTATTGGCTCTCGCCAATCACCCCATATGTGGTCACTCTCTCATGGCCGCCACTCATGTGCAATGCGCTCTGGTCCACCACGCATGCGCAATGCGCTCTGGCCGCCACACATGCGCAATGCGCTCTGGCCGCCACACCGGCGCAGTCCGCTCTGGCCACCACGCATGCGCAGTGCGCTCTGGCCGCCACGCATGCGCAGTGCGCTCTGGCCGCCACGCATGCACAATGCGCTCTGGCCGCCACCATGCGCATTGAGCTCTTGCCGCCACGCATGCGCAATGCGCTCTGGCTGCCACGCATGCGCAGTGCGCTCTGGCCGCCACGCATTGGCAGTGCGCTCTGGCCGCCCCGCATGCGCAATGCGCTCTGGCCGCCACGCATGAGAAAGAAAAACAACCCGGGTAATGGCAGTCCTTATATAGGCTGGTTGCCCCGCCTCTGACGTGGTCTATTTGCTCTCGCCAATCACCCCATATGAGGTGGCGCTTCCCTATTGGCTCTCGCCAATCACCCCATATGAGGTGACGCTCATCTATTGGCTCCCGCCAATCACCCCATATGAGGTCACTCTGTCATGTCCGCCACGCTTGCGCAATGCGCTCTGGCCGCCACGCATGCGCAGTGCGCTCTAGCCGCCACACCGGCGCAGTGCGCTCTGGCCGCCACGCATGCGCAGTGCGCTCTGGCCGCCACGCATGCGCAGTGCGCTCTGGCCGCCACGTATGCGCAGTGTGCTCTGGCCACCACGCATGCGCAGTGCGCTCTGGCCTCTACGCATGCACTATGCGCTCTTGCCGCCACGCATGCGCAATGCGCTCTGGCCACCACGGATGCGCAATGCGTTCTGGCCGCCACGCATGCGCAGTGCGCCCTGTCCGCCACGCAAGCGCAATGCGCTCTGGCCGCCACGCATGCGCAATGCGCTCTGGCCGCCACGCATGAGAAAGAACAATAACCCGGGTAATCGCAGTCCTTATATAGCCTGGTTGCCCCGCCAATGACGTGGTCTATTGGCTCTCGCCAATCACCCCATATGAGGTGGCGCTCATCTATTGGCTCTCGCCAATCACCCCATATGAGGTCACTCTGTCATGGCCGCCACGCATGCGCAATGCGCTATGGCAGCCACACCGGCGCAGTGCGCACTGGCCGCCACGCATGCGCACTGCGCTCTGGCCGCCACGCATGCGCAATGCGCTCTGGCCGCCACTCATGAGAAAGAACAACAACCCGGGTAATGGCAGTCCTTGTATAGCCTGGTTGCCCCGCCTCTGACGTGGTCTATTGGCTCTCGCCAATCACCATATATGAGGTGGCGCTCATCTACTGACTCTCGCCATTCACCCCGTATGAGGTCGTGCTCATCTATTGGCTCCCGCCAATCACCCCATATGAGATCACTCTGTCATGGCCACCACGCATGCGCAATGCGCTATGGTCCGCCACGCCTGCGCAGTGCGCTCTGGCCGCCACGAATGCGCAGTGCACTCTGACCGCCACGCATGCGCGGTGCGCTCTGGCCCCCACGCATGCGCAGTGTGCTCTGGATGCCACGCATGCGCAGTGCGCTCTGGCCCCCACGTATGCGCAATGCGCTCTGGCCGCCACGCATGAGAAAGAACAACAACCCGGGTAATGGCAGTCCTTATATAGCCTTGTTGCCCCGCCTCTGACGTGTTCTATTGGCTCTCACCAATCACCCCATATGAGGTGGTGCTCATCTATTGGCTCTCGCCAATCACCCCATATGAGGTCGCGCTCATCTATTGGCTCTCGCCATTCACCCCGTAAGAGGTCGAGCTCATCTATTGGCTCCCGCCAATCACCCCATATGAGGTCACTCTGTCATGGCCACCACGCATGCGCAATGCGCTCTGGCCGCCATGTATGCGCAATGCGCTCTGGCCGCCACGCATGCGCAGTGCGCTCTGGCCGCCACGCATGCAAAATGCGCTCTTGCCGCCACGCATGCGCAGTGCGCTCTGGCCGCCACGAATGCGCAATGCGCTCTGGCCGCCACGCATGCGCAGTGTGCTCTGGCAGCCACGCATGCGCAGTGCGCTCTGGCCTCTACGCATGCGCAATGCGCTCTTGCCGCCACGCATGCGCAATGCGCTCTGGCCGCCACGGATGCGCAATGCGCTCTGGACGCCACGCATGCGCAGTGCGCCCTGGCCGCCACGCAAGCGCAATGCGCTCTGGCCGCCACGCATGCGCAATGCGCTCTGGCCGCCACGCATGAGAAAGAACAACAACCCGGGTAATGGCAGTCCTTATATAGCCTGGTTGCCCCGCCTCTGACGTGGTCTATTGGCTCTCGCCAATCACCCCATATGAGATGGCGCTCATCTATTGGCTCTCACCAATCACCCCATATGAGGTCACTCTGTCATGGCCGCCAGGCATGCGCAATGCGCTATGGTCCGCCACGCATGCGCAATGCTCTCTGGCCGCAACGCATGCGCAGTGCGCTCTGGCCGCCACGAATGCGCAGTGCGCTCTGGCCGCAACGCATGCGCGGTGCGCTCTGGCCCGCACGCATGCGCCGTGCGCTCTGGGCGCCACGAATGCGCAGTGCGCTCTGGCCCCCACGCATGCGCAATGCACTCTGGCCGCCATGTATGAGAAAGAACAACAACCCGGGTAATGGCAGTCCTTATATAGCCTTGTTGCACCGCCTCTGACGTGTTATATTGGCTCTCACCAATCACCCCATATGAGGTCGCGCTCATCTATTAGCTCTCGCCATTCACCCCGTATGAGGTCGCGCTCATCTATTGGCTCCCGCCAATCACCCCATATGAGATCACTCTGTCATGGCCACCACGCATGCGCAATGCGCTCTGGCCGCCATGTATGCGCAAGGCGCTCTGGTCCACCACGCATGCGCAATGCGCTCTGGCCACCACGCATGCGCAATGCGCTTTGGCCGCCACTCATGAGAAAGAACAACAACCCGGGTAATGGCAGTCCTTGTATAGCCTGGTTGCCCCGCCTCTGACGTGGTCTATTGGCTCTCGCCAATCACCATATATGAGGTGGCGCTCATCTACTGACTCTCGCCATTCACCCCGTATGAGGTCGTGCTCATCTATTGGCTCCCGCCAATCACCCCATATGAGATCACTCTGTCATGGCCACCACGCATGCGCAATGCGCTATGGTCCGCCACGCCTGCGCAGTGCGCTCTGGCCGCCACGAATGCGCAGTGCACTCTGACTGCCACGCATGCGCGGTGCGCTCTGGCCCCCACGCATGCGCAGTGTGCTCTGGATGCCACGCATGCGCAGTGCGCTCTGGCCCCCACGTATGCGCAATGCGCTCTGGCCGCCACGCATGAGAAAGAACAACAACCCGGGTAATGGCAGTCCTTATATAGCCTTGTTGCCCCGCCTCTGACGTGTTCTATTGGCTCTCACCAATCACCCCATATGAGGTGGTGCTCATCTATTGGCTCTCGCCAATCACCCCATATGAGGTCGCGCTCATCTATTGGCTCTCGCCATTCACCCCGTAAGAGGTCGAGCTCATCTATTGGCTCCCGCCAATCACCCCATATGAGGTCACTCTGTCATGGCCACCACGCATGCGCAATGCGCTCTGGCCGCCATGTATGCGCAATGCGCTCTGGCCGCCACGCATGCGCAGTGCGCTCTGGCCGCCACGCATGCACAATGCGCTCTGGCCGTCACGCATGCGCAGTGCGCTCTGGCCGCCAAGCATGCGCAATGCGCTCTGGCCGCCACGCATGCGCGTTGCGCTCTGGCCCCCACGCATGTGCAGTGCGCTCTGGCCGCCCCGCATGCGCAGTGCGCTCTGGCCGCCACGCATGCGCAATGCGCTCTGGCCGACATGCATGAGAAAGAAGAACAACCCGGGTAATGGCAGTCCTTATATAGTCTTGTTGCCCCGCCTCTGACGTGTTGAATTGGCTCTCGCCAATCACCCCATATGAGGTGGTGCTCATCTATTGGCTCTCGCCAATCACCCCATATGAGGTCGCGCTCATCTATTGGCTCTCGCCATTCACCCCGTATGAGGTCGCGCTCATCTATTGGCTCCCCCCAATCACCCCATATGAGGTCACTCTATCATGGCCACCACGCATGCGCAAGGCGCTCTGTTCCACCACGCATGCGAAATGCGCTCTGGCCACCACGCATGCGCAATGCGCTCTGGCCGCCACGCATGCGCAATGCGCTCTGGCCGCCACGCATGCGCAGTGTGCTCTGGCCGCCACGCATGCGCAATGCGCTCTGGCCGAAACGCATGCGCAATGCGCTCTGGTCCACCACGCATGCGCAGTGCGCTCTGGCCGCCACAATGCGCAGTGCGCTCTGGCCGCCACGCATGCGCAGTGCCCACTGGCCGCCACGAATGCGCAATGCACTCTGGCCGCCACGCATGCGCAATGTGCTCTGGCCGCCAAGCATGCGCAGTGCGCTCTGGCCGCCACGTATGCGCAATGCGCTCTGGCCGACACGCATGCGCAATGCGCTCTGGCCGCCACGCATGCGCAGTGCGCTCTGGCCAACACGCATGAGAAAGAACAACAACCCGGGTAATGGCAGTCCTTATATAGCCTGGTTGCCCCGCCTCTGACTGGTTCTATTGGCTCTCGCCAATCACCCCATATGAGGTGGCGCTCATCGATTGGCTCTCGCCAATCACCCCATATGAGGTGGCGCTCATCTATTGGCTCCCGCCAATCACCCCATATGAGGTCACTCTCTCATGGCCGCCACGCATGTGCAATGCGCTCTGGTCCACCACGCATGCGCAATGCGCTCTGGCCGCCACGCATGCGCAATGCGCTCTTGCCGCCACACCGGCGCATTGCGCTCTGGCTGCCACGCATGCGCAGTGCGCTCTGGCCGCCACACATGCGCAGTGCGTTCTGGCCGCCACGCATGCGCAATGCGCTCTGGCCGCCACGCATGCGCAGTGCGCTCTGGCCGCCACGCATGCGAAATGCGCTCCGGCCACCACTCATGCGAAATGCGCTTTGGCCGCCACGCATTAGAAAGAACAACAACCCGGGTAATGGTAGTCCTTATATAGCCTGGTTGCCCCGCCTTTGACGTGGTCTATTGGCTGTCGCCAATCACCCCATATGAGGTGGCGCTCATCTATTGGCTCTCGCCAATCACCCGATATGAGGTGACGCTCATCTGCTGGCTCCCGCCAATCACCACATATGAGGTCACTCTGTCATGGCCGCCACGAATGCGCAATGCGCACTGGCCACCACGCATGCGCAATGCGCTTTGGCCGCCACGCATGAGAAAGAACAACAACCAGGGTAATGGCAGTCCTTATATAGCCTGTTTGCCCCGCCTCTGACGCGGTCTATTGGCTCTCGCCAATCACCCCATATGAGGTGACGCTCATCTATTGGCTCCCGCCAATCACCCCATATGAGGTCACTCTGTCATGGCCGCCACGCTTGCGCAATGCGCTCTGGCAGCCACGAATGCGCAATTCGCTCTGGCCGCCACGCATGGGCAGTGCGCTCTAGACGCCACACCGGCGCAGTGCGCTCTGGCCCCCACGCATGCGCAGTGCGCTCTGGCCGCCACGCATGCGCAGTGCGCTATGGCCGCCACACCGGCTCAGTGCGCTCTGGCCGCCACGCATGCGCAATGCGCTCTGGCCGCCACGCATGCGCAATGCGCTCTGGCCGCCACTCATGAGAAAGAACAACAACCCGGGTAATGACAGTCCTTATATAGCCTGGTTGCCCCGCCTCTGACGTAGTCTATTGGCTCCTGCCAATCAACCTATATGAGGTGGCGCTCATCTATTGGCTCTGGCCAATCACCCTATTTGAGATCGCGCTCATCTATTGGCTCCCGCCAATCACCCCATATGAGATCACACTGTCATGGCCGCAACACATGCGCAATGCGCTATGGTCCGCCACGCATGCGCAATGCTCTCTGGCCGCCACGCATGCGCAATGCGCTCTGACCGCCACGCCTGCTCAGTGCGCTCTGGCCGCCACGAATGCGCGGTGCGCTCTGGCCGCCACGCATGCGCGGTGCGCTCTGGCCCCCACGCATGCGCAGTGCGCTCTGGACGCCACGCATGCGCAGTGCGCTCTGGCCGCCACGCATGCGCAATGCGCTCTGGCCGCCACGCATGAGAAAGAACAACAACCCGGGTAATGGCAGTCCTTATATATCCTGGTTGCCCCGCCTCTGACATGTTCTATTGGCTCTCGCCAATCACCCCATATGAGGTGGCGCTCATCAATTGGCTCTCGCCAATCACCCATATGAGGTCGCGCTCATCTATTGGCTCTCGCCATTCACCCTGTATGAGGTCGCGCTCATATATTGGCTCCCGCCAATCACCCCATACGAGGTCACTCTGTCATGGCCACCACGCATGCGCAATGCGCTCAGGCCGCCATGCATGCGCAAGGCACTCTGGTCCACCACGCATGCGCAAAGAGCTCTGGCCACCACGCATGCGCAATGAGCTCTGGCCCCCATGCATGCGCCGTGCGCTCTGGCCGCCACGCATGCGCAGTGCGCTCTGGCCGCCACGCATGCGCAGTGCGCTCTGGCCGCCACGCATGCGCAGTGCGCTCTGGCTGCCAAATGCGCAGTGCACTCTGGCCGCCACGCATGCTCAGTGCGCACTTGCCGCCACGCCTGCGCAATCCGCTCTGGCCGCCACGCATGCGCAATGCGCTCTGGCCGCCACGCATGCGCAGTGCGCTCTAGCCGCCACACCGGCGCACTGCGCTCTGGCCTCTGCTCATGCGCAGTACGCTCTGGCCCCCACGCATGCGCCGTCCGCTCTGGACGCCACGCATGCGCAGTGCGCTCTGGCCCCCACGCATGCGCCGTCCGCTCTGGACGCCACGCATGCGCAGTGCGCTCTGGCCCCCACGCATGCGCAATGCGCTCTGGCCGCCATGCATGAGAAAGAACAACAACCCGGGTAATGGCAGTCCTTATATAGCCTTGTTGCCCGCCTCTGACGTGTTCTATTGGCTCTCACCAATCACCCCATATGAGGTGGCGCTCATCTATTGGCTCTCGCCAATCACTCCATATGAAGTCGCGCTCATTTATTGGCTCTCGCCATTCACCCCGTATGAGGTCGCGCTCATCTATTGGCTCCCGCCAATCACCCCATATGAGGTCACTCTGTCATGGCCACCATGCATGCGCAAAGAGCTCTGGCCGCCATGCATGCGCAAGGCGCTCTGGTCCACCACCCATGCGCAATGCGCTCTGACCACCACACATGCGCAATGCGCTCTGGCCGCTACGCATGCGCCGTGCGCTCTGGCCGCCACGCATGCACAGTGCGCTCTGGCTGAAACGCATGCGCAATGCGCTCTGGCCGAAATGCATGCGCAATGCGCTCTGGTCCACCACGCATGCGCAGTGCGCTCTGGCTGCCACAATGCGCAGTGCGCTCTGGCCGCCACGTATGCGCAGTGCGCACTGGCCGACACGCATGCGCAATGCGCTCCGGCCGCCACGCATGCACAATGCGCTCTGGCCGCCACGCATGCGCAGTGCGCTCTGGCTGCCACGTATGCGCAATGCGCTCTGGCCGCCACGCATGCGCAGTGCGCTCTGGCCGCCACGCATGCGCAGTGCGCTCTGGCGGTCACGCATGCGCATTGCGCTCTGGCCGCCAAGCATGCGCAATGCGCTCTGGCCGCCACGCATGCGCGTTGCGCTCTGGCCCCCACGCATGCGCAGTGCGATCTGGCCGCCACGAATGCGCAGTGCGCTCTGGCGGCCATGCATGCGCAATGCGCTCTGGCCGACATGCATGAGAAAGAACAACAACCCCGGTAATGGCAGTCCTTATATAGCCTTGTTGCCCCGCCTCTGACGTGTTCTATTGGCTCTCGCCAATCACCCCATATGAGGTGGTGCTCATCTATTGGCTCTCGCCAATCACCCCATATGAAGTCGCGCTCATCTATTGGTTCTCGCCATTCACCCCGTATGAGGTTGCGCTCATCTATTGCCTCCCGCCAATCACCCCATATGAGGTCACTCTATCATGGCCACCACGCATGCGCAATGCGCTCTGGCCGCCATGCATGCGCAAGGCGCTCTGGTCCACCAGGGTTGCGCAATGCGCTCTGGCCACCATGCATGCGCAATACGCTCTGGCCACCACGCATGCGCAATGCGCTCTGGCAGCCACGCATGCGCAGTGTGCTCTGGCCGCCACGCATGCGCTGTGTGCTCTGGCCGCCACGCATGCGCAATGCGCTCTGGCCGAAACGTATGCGCAATGCGCTCTGGTCCACCACGCATGCGCAGTGCGCTCTGGCCGCCAGAATGCGCAGTGCGCTCAGGCCGCCACGCATGATCAGTGTGCACTGGCCGCCACGCATGCGCAATGCGGTCTGGCCGCCACGCATGCGCAATGCGCTCTGGCCGCCACGCATGCGCAATGCGCTCTGGCCGCCACGCATGCGCGGTGCGCTCAGGCCCCCACGCATGCGCAGTTCGCTCTGGCCGCCCCGCATGCGCAGTGCGCTCTGGCCGCCACGCATGCGCAATGCGCTCTGGCCGACATGCATGAGAAAGAACAACAACCCGGGTAATGGCAGTCCTTATATAGCCTTGTTGCCCCGCCTCTGACGTGTTCTATTGGCTCTCGCCAATCACCCCATATGAGGTGGCGCTCATCTATTGGCTCTCGCCAAACACCCCATATGAGGTCGTGCTCATCTATTGGCTCTCGCCAATCACCCCGTATGAGGTCGCGCTCATCTATTGGCTCCCGCCAATCACCCCATATGAGGTCACTTTCTCATGGCCACAACGCATGTGCAATGCGCTCTGGCCGCCACGCATGCGCAATGCGCTCTGGCCGCCACGCATGAGAAAGAACAACAACCCGGGTAATGGCAGTCCTTATATAGCCTGGTTGCCCCGCCTCTGACGTGTTCTATTGGCTCTCGCCAATCACCCCATATGAGGTGGCGCTCATCTATTCCTCTCGCCAATCACCCCATATGAGGTGACGCTCATCTATTGGCTCCCGCCAATCACCCCATATGAGGTCACTCTGTCATGGCCGCCACGCTTGCGCAATGCGCTCTGTTGCCACGAATGCGCAATGCGCTCTGGCCGCCACGCATGCGCAGTGCGCGCTAGCCGCCACACCGGCGCAGTGCGCTCTGGCCGCCACGCATGTGCAGTGCGCTCTGGCCGCCACGCATGCGCAATGCGCTCTTGCCGCCACGCATGCGCAATGCGCTCTGACCGCCACGGATGTGCAATGCGCTCTGGACGCCACGCAAGCGCAATGCGCTCTGGCCGCCTCGCATGCGCAATGCGCTCTGGCCGCCACGCATGAGAAAGAACAACGACCCGGTTAATGGCAGTCCTTATATAGCCTGGTTGCCCCGCCTCTGACGTGGTCTATTGGCTCTCGCCAATCAACCCATATGAGATGGCGCTCATCTATTGGCTCTCGCCAATCACCCCATATGAGTTCACTCTGTCATGGCCGCCACGCATGCGCAATGCGCTATGGTCCGCCACGCATGCGCTATGCTCTTGGCCGCAACGCATGCGCAATGCGCTCTGACCGCCACGCCTGCGCAGTGCGCTCTGGCCGCCACGAATTCGCAGTGCGCTCTGGCCGCCACGCATGCGCGGTGCGCTCTGGCCCGCACGCATGCGCCGTGCGCTCTGGACGCCACGCATGCGCAGTGCGCTCTGGTCCCCACGCATGCGCAATGCACTCTGGCCGCCATGTATGAGAAAGAACAACAACCCGGGTAATGGCAGTCCTTATATAGCCTTGTTGCCCCGCCTCTGACGTGTTCTATTGGCTCTCACCAATCACCCCATATGAGGTCGTGCTCATCTATGGCTCTCGCCATTCACCCCGTATGAGGTCGCGCTCATCTATTGGCTCCCGCCAATCACCCCATATGAGATCACTCTGTCATGGCCACCACGCCTGCGCAATGCGCGCTGGCCGCCATGCATGTGCAAGGTGCTCTGGTCGCCACGCATGCGCAGTGCGCTCTGGCCGCCACGCATGCGCAATGCGCTCTGGCCGCCACGCATGCGCAGTGCGCTCTGGCCGGCACGCATGCGCAGTGCGCTCTGGCTGCCACGCATGCGCAGTGCGCTCTGGCCGCCACGCATGTGCAGTGCGTTCTGGCCGCCACGCATGCGCAGTGCGCTCTGGCCGCCACGCATGCGCAATGCGCACTGGCCACCACGCATGCGCAATGCGCTTTGGCCGCCACGCATGAGAAAGAACAACAACCAGGGTAATGGCAGTCCTTATATAGCCTGTTTGCCCCGCCTCTGACGCGGTCTATTGGCTCTCGCCAATCACCCCATATGAGGTGACGCTCATCTATTGGCTCCCGCCAATCACCCCATATGAGGTCACTCTGTCATGGCCGCCACGCTTGCGCAATGCGCTCTGGCAGCCACGAATGCGTAATTCGCTCTGGCCGCCACGCATGGGCAGTGCGCTCTAGCCGCCACACCGGCGCAGTGCGCTCTGGCCCCCACGCATGCGCAGTGCGCTCTGGCCGCCACGCATGCGCAGTGCGCTCTGGCCGCCACGCATGCGCAATGCGCTCTGGCCGGCACGCATGAGAAAGAACAACAACCCGGGTAATGGCAGTCCTTATATAGCCTGGTTGCCCCGCCTCTGACGTGGTCTATTGGCTCTCGCCAATCACCCCATATGAGGTGGCGCTCATCTATTGGCTCTCGCCAATCACTCCATATGAGGTCACTCTGTCATGGCCGCCACGCATGCGCAATGCGCTATGGCCGCCACACCGGCTCAGTGCGCTCTGGCCGCCACGCATGCGCAATGCGCTCTGGCCGCCACGCATGCGCAATGCGCTCTGGCCGCCACTCATGAGAAAGAACAACAACCCGGGTAATGACAGTCCTTATATAGCCTGGTTGCCCCGCCTCTGACGTGGTCTATTGGCTCCTGCCAATCACCCTATATGAGGTGGCGCTCATCTATTGGCTCTCGCCAATCACCCCATTTGAGATCGCGCTCATCTATTGGCTCCCGCCAATCACCCCATATGAGATCACTCTGTCATGGCCGCAACACATGCGCAATGCGCTATGGTCCGCCACGCATGCGCAATGCTCTCTGGCCGCCACGCATGCGCAATGCGCTCTGACCGCCACGCCTGCTCAGTGCGCTCTGCCGCCACGAATGCGCGGTGCGCTCTGGCCGCCACGCATGCGCGGTGCGCTCTAGCCCCCACGCATGCGCAGTGCGCTCTGTATGCCACGCATGCGCAGTGCGCTCTGGCCGCCACGCATGCGCAATGCGCTCTGGCCGCCACGCATGAGAAAGAACAACAACCCGGGTAATGGCAGTCCTTATATAGCCTGGTTGGCCCGCCTCTGACATGTTCTATTGGCTCTCGCCAATCACCCCATATGAGGTGGCGCTCATCAATTGGCTCTCGCCAATCACCCATATGAGGTCGCGCTCATCTATTGGCTCTCGCCATTTACCCCGTATGAGGTCGCGCTCATATATTGGCTCCCGCCAATCACCCCATACGAGGTCACTCTGTCATGGCCACCACGCATGCGCAATGCGCTCTGGCCGCCATGCATGTGCAAGGCACTCTGGTCCACCACGCATGCGCAATGCGCTCTGGCCACCACGCATGCGCAATGAGCTCTGGCCCCCACGCATGCGCCGTGCGCTCTGGTCGCCACGCATGCGCAGTGCGCTCTGGCCGCCACGCATGCGCAGTGCGCTTGGGCCGCCACGCATGCGCAGTGCGCTCTGGCTGCCAAATGCGCAGTGCGCTCTGGCCGCCACGCATGCTCAGTGCGCACTTGCCGCCACGCCTGCGCAATCCGCTCTGGCCGCCACGCATGCGCAATGCGCTCTGGCCGCCACGCATGCGCAGTGCGCTCTGGCCGACACGCATGCGCAATGCGCTCTGGCCGCCACGCATGCGCTTTGTGCTCTGGCCCCCACGCATGCGCAGTGCGCTCTGGCCGCCCCGCATGCGCTGTGCGCTCTGGCCGCCACGCATTCGCAATGCGCTCTGTCCGACATGCATGAGAAAGAACAGCAACCCGGGTAATGGCAGTCCTTATATAGCCTTGTTGCCCGCCTCTGACGTGTTCTATTGGCTATCACCAATCACCCCATATGAGGTGGCGCTCATCTATTGGCTCTCGCCAATCACTCCATATGAAGTCGCGCTCATTTATTGGCTCTCGCCATTCACCCCGTATGAGGTCGCGCTCATCTATTGGCTCCCGCCAATCACCCCATATGAGGTCACTCTGTCATGGCCACCATGCATGCGCAAAGAGCTCTGGCCGCCACGCATGCGCAATGCGCTCTGGCCGCCACGGATGTGCAATGCGCTCTGGACACCACGCAAGCGCAATGCGCTCTGGCCGCCTCGCATGCGCAATGCGCTCTGGCCGCCACGCATGAGAAAGAACAACGACCCGGTTAATGGCAGTCCTTATATAGCCTGGTTGCCCCGCCTCTGACGTGGTCTATTGGCTCTCGCCAATCAACCCATATGAGATGGCGCTCATCTATTGGCTCTCGCCAATCACCCCATATGAGTTCACTCTGTCATGGCCGCCACGCATGCGCAATGCGCTATGGTCCGCCACGCATGCGCTATGCTCTTGGCCGCAACGCATGCGCAATGCGCTCTGACCGCCACGCCTGCGCAGTGCGCTCTGGCCGCCACGAATTCGCAGTGCGCTCTGGCCGCCACGCATGCGCGGTGCGCTCTGGCCCGCACGCATGCGCCGTGCGCTCTGGACGCCACGCATGCGCAGTGCGCTCTGGTCCCCACGCATGCGCAATGCACTCTGGCCGCCATGTATGAGAAAGAACAACAACCCGGGTAATGGCAGTCCTTATATAGCCTTGTTGCCCCGCCTCTGACGTGTTCTATTGGCTCTCACCAATCACCCCATATGAGGTCGTGGTCATCTATGGCTCTCGCCATTCACCCCGTATGAGGTCGCGCTCATCTATTGGCTCCCGCCAATCACCCCATATGAGATCACTCTGTCATGGCCACCACGCCTGCGCAATGCGCTCTGGCCGCCATGCATGCGCAAGGCGCTCTGGTCCACCACGCATGCGCAATGCGCTCTGGCCACCACGCATGCTCAATGCGCTTTGGCCGCCACGCATGCGCCGTGCGCTCTGGCCGCCACGCATGCGCAGTGAGCTCTGGCCGTCACGCATGCGCATTGCGCTCTGGCCGCCAAGCATGCGCAATGCGCTCTGGCCGCCACGCATGCGCTTTGTGCTCTGGCCCCCACGCATGCGCAGTGCGCTCTGGCCGCCCCGCATGCGCTGTGCGCTCTGGCCGCCACGCATTCGCAATGCGCTCTGTCCGACATGCATGAGAAAGAACAGCAACCCGGGTAATGGCAGTCCTTATATAGCCTTGTTGCCCCGCCTCTGACGTGTTCTATTTTCTCTCGCCAATCACCCCATATGAGGTGGCACTCATCTATTGGCTCTCGCCAATCACCCCATATGAGGTCACTCTCTCATGGCCGCCACCCATGTGCAATGCGCTCTGGTCCACCACGCATGCGCAATGCGCTCTGGCCGCCACACATGCGCAATGCGCTCTGGCCGCCACACCGGCGCAGTGCGCTCTGGCCACCACGCATGCGCAGTGCGCTCTGGCCGCCACGCATGCGCAGTGCGCTCTGGCCGCCACGCTTGCACAATGGGCTCTGGCCGCCACCATGCGCTTTGAGCTCTTGCCGCCACGCATGCGCATTGCGCTCTGCCTGCCACGCATGCGTTGTGTGCTCTGGCCGCCACGCATTGGCAGTCCGCTCTGGCCGACCCGCATGCGCAATGCGCTCTGGCCGCCACGCATGAGAAAGAACAACAACCCGGGTAATGGCAGTCCTTATATAGCCTGGTTGCCCCGCCTCTGACGTGGTCTATTGGCTCTCGCCAATCACCCCATATGAGGTGGCGCTTCTCTATTGGCTCTCGCCAATCACCCCATATGAGGTGACGCTCATCTATTGGCTCCCGACAATAACCCCATATGAGGTCACTCTGTCATGGCCGCCACGCTTGCGCAATGCGATCTGGCAGCCACGAATGCGCAATGCGCTCTGGCCGCCACGCATGGGCAGTGCGCTCTAGCCGCCACACCGGCGCAGTGCGCTCTGGCCGCCACGCATGCGCAGTGCGCTCTGGCCGCCACGCATGCGCAGTGCGCTCTGGCCGCCACGCATGCGCAGTGTGCTCTGGCCGCCACGCATGCGCAGTGTGCTCTGGCCTCTACGCATGCGCAATGCGCTCTTGCCCCCACGCATGCGCAATGCGCTCTGGCCACCACGGATGCGCAATGCGCTCTGGCCGCCACACATGCGCAGTGCGCCCTGGCCGCCACGCAAGCGCAATGCGCTCTGGCCGCCACGCATGCGCAATGCGCTCTGGCCGCCACGCATGAGAAAGAACAATAACCCGGGTAATGGCAGTCCTTATATAGCCTGGTTGCCCCGCCTCTGACGTGGTCTATTGGCTCTCGCCAATCACCCCATATGAGGTGGCGCTCATCTATTGGCTCTCGCCAATCACCCCATATGAGGTCACTCTTTCATGGCCGCCACGCATGCGCAATGCGCTATGGCAGCCACACCGGCGCAGTGCGCTCTGGCCGCCACGCATGCGCAATGCGCTCTGGCCGCCACGCATGCGCAATGCGCTCTGGCCGCCACTCATGAGAAAGAACAACAACCCGGGTAATGGCAGTCCTTATATAGCCTGGTTGCCCCGCCTCTGACGTGGTCTATTGGCTCTCGCCAATCACCCTATATGAGGTGGCGCTCATCTATTGACTCTCGCCATTCACCCCGTATGAGGTCGTGCTCATCTATTGGCTCCCGCCAATCACCCCATATGAGATCACTCTGTCATGGCCACCACGCATGCGCAATGCGCTATGGTCCGCCACGCCTGCGCAGTGCGCTCTGGCTGCCACGAATGCGCAGTGCGCTCTGACCGCCACGCATGAGCGGTGCACTCTGGCCCCCACGCATGCGCAGTGTGCTCTGGACGCCACGCATGCGCAGAGCGCTCTGGCCCCCCGCATGCGCAATGCGCTCTGGCCGCCACGCATGAGAAAGAATAACAACCCGGGTAATGGCAGTCCTTATATAGCCTTGTTGCCCGCCTCTGACGTGTTCTATTGGCTCTCACCAATCACCCCATATGAGGTGGTGCTCATCTATTGGCTCTCGCCAATCACCCCATATGAGGTCGCGCTCATCTATTGGCTCTCGCCATTCACCCCGTAAGAGGTCGAGCTCATCTATTGGCTCCCGCCAATCACCCCATATGAGGTCACTCTGTCATGGCCACCACGCATGCGCAATGCGCTCTGGCCGCCATGCATGCGCAAGGCGCTCTGGTCCACCACGCATGCACAGTGCGCTCTGGATTGCCATGCATGCGCAATGCGCTCTGGCCGCCACACCGGCGCAGTGCACTCCTGCCGCCACGCATGCACTGTGCGCTCTGTCCGCCACCATGCACATTGAGCTCTGGCCACCACGCATGCGCAATGCGCTCTGGCCGCCATACATGCGCAGTGCGCTCTGGCCGCCACGCATGCGCAATGCGCTCTGGCCGCCACGAATGTGCAATGCGCTCTGGTCCACCACGCATGCGAAATGCGCTCTGGCCGCCACACATGCGCAATGCGCTCTGGCCGCCACGCATGCGCAATGCGCTCTCGTCAACAACGCATGCGCAGTGCGCTCTGACCGCCACGCATGCGCAGTGCGCTCTGGCCGCCACGCATGCGCAGTGCGCTGTGGCCACCACGCAAGCGCAGTGCGCTGTGGCCGCCACGCATGCGCAGTGCGCTCTGGCCGCCACGCATGCGCAGTGCGCTCTGGCCGCCACGCATGCGCAGTGCGCTCTGGCCGCCACGCATGAGAAAGAACAACAACCCGGGTAATGGCAGTCTTTATATAGCCTGGTTGCCCCGCCTCTGACGAGGTCTATTGGCTCTCGCCAATCACCCCATATGAGGTGGCGCTCATCTATTGGCTCTCGCCAATCACCCCATATGAGGTCGTGCTCATCTATTGGCTCTCGCCAATCACCGCGTATGAGGTCGCGCTCATCTATTGGCTCCCGCCAATCACCCCATATGAGGTCACTCTCTCATGGCCGCCACGCTTGTGCAATGCGCTCTGGTCCACCACGCATACGCAATGCGCTCTGGCCGCCACGCCTGCGCAATGCGCTCTGGCAGCCACACCGGCGCAGTGCGCTCTGGCCGCCACGCATGCGCTGTGCGCTCTGGCCGCCACCATGCGCATTGAGCTCTGGCCACCACGCATGCGCAATGCGCTCTGGACGCCACGCATGCGCAGTGCGCTCTGGCCGCCACGCATGCGCAATGCGCTCTGGCCACCACGCATGTGCAGTGCGCTCTGGCTGCCACGCATGCGCGGTGCGCTCTAGCCGCCACGCATGCGCAATGCGCTCTGGCCGCCACGCATGCGCGGTGCGCTCTGGCCCTCACGCATGAGCAGTGCGCTCTGGCCGCCACGATTGCGCAATGCGCTCTCGCCGCCACACATGCGCAATGCGCTCTGGCCGCCACGCATCAGAAAGAACAACAACCCGGGTAATGGCAGTCCTTATATAACCTGGTTGCCCCGCCTCTGACGTGGTCTATTGGCTGTCGCCAATCACCCCATATGAGGTGGTGCTCATCTATTGGCTCTCGCCAATCACCCCATATGAGGTGACGCTCATCTGTTGGCTCTCGCCAATCACCCCATATGAGGTCGTGCTCATCTATTGGCTCTCGCCAATCACCCCGTATGAGGTCGCGCTCATCTATTGGCTCCCGCCAATCACCCCATATGAGGTCACTCTCTCATGGCCGCCACGAATGTGCAATGCGCTCTGGTCCACCATGCATGCGCAGTGCGCTCTGGCCGCCACGCATGCGCAGTGTGCTCCGGCCACCACGCATGCACAATGCGCTCTAGCCGCCACGCATGCGCGGTGCGCTCTGGCCCCCTCGCATGCGCAGTGCGCTCTGTCCGCCACGCATACACGGTGCGCTCTGGCCGCCACGCATGCGAAATGCGCTCTGGCCGCCATGCATGAGAAAGAACAACAACCCGGGTAATGGCAGTCCTTATATAGCCTTGTTGCCCCGCCTCTGACGTGTTCTATTGGCTCTCGCCAATCACCCCATATGAGGTGGCGATCATCTATTGGCTCTCGCCAATCACCCCATATGAGGTCGCGCTCATCTATTGGCTCTCGCCAGTCACCCCGTATGAGGTCGCGCTCATCTATTTGCTCCCGCCAATCACCCTATATGAGGTGACTCTCTCATGGCCGCCACGCATGTGCAATGCGCTCTGTTCCACCACGCATGCGCAATGCGCTCTGGCCTCCACGCATGCACAATGCTCTCTGGCCGCCATTCCGGCGCAGTGCGCTCTGGCCGCCACGCATGCGCAGTGCGCTCTGGCCGCCACGCATGCGCAATGCGCTCTGGCCGCCATGCATGCGCAGTGTGCTCTGGCCGCCACACCGGCGCATTGCGCTCTGGCCGCCACGCATTCGCAGTGCGCTCTGGCCACCACGCATGCGCAATGCGCTCTGGCCGCCACGCATGCGCATTGCGCTCTGGCCGCCACGCATGCGCAGTACGCTCTGCCGCCATGCATGCGCAGTGCGCTGTGGCCGCCACTCATGCGCAATGAGCTCTGGCCGCCAGGCATGCGCAGTGCGCTCTGGCCGCCACGATTGCGCAATGCGCTCTCGCCGCCACACATGCGCAATGCGCTCTGGCCGCCACGCATGAGAAAGTACAACCCGGGTAATTGCAGTCCTTATATAGACTGGTTGCCCCGCCTCTGACGTGTTCTATTGGCTCTCGCCAATCACCCCATATGAGGTGGCGCTCATCGATTGGCTCTCGCCAATCACCCCATATGAGGTCGCGCTCATCTATTGGCTCCCGCCAAACACCCCATATGAGGTCACTCTGTCATGGCCACCACACATGCGCAATGCGCTCTGACCGCCACGCATGCGCAATGCGCTCTGGTCCACCACGCATGCGCAATGCGCTCTGGCCGCCACACCGGCGCAGTGCACTGTGGCCGCCACGCATGCGCAGTGCGCTCTGGCCGCCACGCATGCGCAATGCGCTCTGGCCGACACGCATGCGCAATGCTCTCTGGCCGCCACGCATGCGCAGTGTGCTCTGGCCGCCACACCGGCGCATTGCGCTCTGGCCGCCACGCATTCGCAGTGCGCTCTGGCCGCCACGCATGCGCAATGCGCTCTGGCCGCCACACCGGCGCAGTGCGCTGTGGCCGCCACACATGCGCAATGCGCTCTGCCCGCCACGCATGCGCAGTGCGCTCTGGCCGCCACGCATGCGCAGTGTGCTGTGGCCGCCACGCATGCGCAGTGCGCTGTGGCCGCCACGCATGCGCAGTGCGCTCTGGCCGCCACGCATGCGCAGTGCGCTCTGGCCGCCACGCATGAGAAAGAACAACAACCCGGGTAATGGCAGTCTTTATATAGCCTGGTTGCCCCGCCTCTGACGTGGTCTATTGGCTCTCCCCAATCACCCCATATGAGGTGGCGCTCATCTATTGGCTCTCGCCAATCACCCCATATGAGGTCGCGCTCATCTATTGGCTCCCGCCAATCACCCATATCAGGTCACTCTCTCATGGCCGCCACGCATGTGCAATGCGCTCTGGTCCACCACGCATGCGCAATGCGCTCTGGCCGCCACGCCTACGCAATGCGCTCTGGCCGCCACACTGGCGCAGTGCGCTCTGGCCGCCACGCATGCGCTGTGCGCTCTGGCCGCCACCATGCGCATTGAGCTCTGGCCACCACACATGCGCAATGCGCTCTGGCCGCCACGCATGCGCAGTGCGCTCTGGCCGCCACGCATGCGCAATGCGCTCTGGCCACCACGCATGCGCAGTGCGCTCTGGCTGCCACGCATGCGCGGTGCGCTCTGGCCGCCACGCATGCACAATGCGCTCTGGCCGCCACGCATGCGCGGTGCGCTCTGGCCCCCACGCATGAGCAGTGCGCTCTGACCGCCACGATTGCGCAATGCACTCTCGCCCCCACACATGCGCAATGCGCTCTGGCCACCACGCATCAGAAAGAACAACAACCCGGGTAATGGCAGTCTTTATATAGCCTGGTTGCCCCGCCTCTGACGTGGTCTATTGGCTGTCGCCAATCTCCCCATATCAGGTGGTGCTCATCTATTGGCTCTCGCCAATCACCCCATATGAGGTGACGCTCATCTGTTGGCTCCCGCCAATCACCCCATATGAGGTCGTGCTCATCTATTGGCTCTCGCCAATCACCCCGTATGAGGTCGCGCTCATCTATTGGCTCCCGCCAATCACCCCATATGAGGTCACTCTCTCATGGCCACCACGAATGTGCAATGCGCTCTGGTCCACCATGCATGCGCAGTGCGTTCTGGCCGCCACGCATGCGCAGTGTGCTCCGGCCACCACGCATGCACAATGCGCTCTGGCCGCCACGCATGCGCAGTGCGCTCTGGCCGCCACGCATGCGCAATGCGCTCTGGCCACCACGCATGCGCAGTGCGCTCTGGCTGCCACGCATGCGCGGTGCGCTCTGGCCGCCACGCATGCACAATGCGCTCTGGCCGCCACGCATGCGCGGTGCGCTCTGGCCCCCACGCATGAGCAGTGCGCTCTGGCCGCCACGATTGCGCAATGCGCTCTCGCCCCCACACATGCGCAATGCGCTCTGGCCGCCACGCATCAGAAAGAACAACAACCCGGGTAATGGCAGTCTTTATATAGCCTGGTTGCCCCACCTCTGACGTGGTCTATTGGCTGTCGCCAATCACCCCATATCAGGTGGTGCTCATCTATTGGCTCTCGCCAATCACCCCATATGAGGTGACGCTCATCTGTTGGCTCCCGCCAATCACCCCATATGAGGTCGTGCTCATCTATTGGCTCTCGCCAATCACCCCGTATGAGGTCGCGCTCATCTATTGGCTCCCGCCAATCACCCCATATGAGGTCACTCTCTCATGGCCGCCACGAATGTGCAATGCGCTCTGGTCCACCATGCATGCGCAGTGCGTTCTGGCCGCCACGCATGCGCAGTGTGCTCCGGCCACCACGCATGCACAATGCGCTCTGGCCGCCACGCATGCGCAGTGCGCTCTGGTAGCCACGCATGCGCAGTGCGCTCTGGCCGCCACGCATGCGCAGTGCGTCTGGCCGCCACGCATGCGCAGTGCGCTCTGGCCGCCACGCATGAGAAAGAACAACAACCCGGGTAATGGCAGTCCTTATATAGCCTGATTGCCCCGCCTCTGACGTGGTCTATTGGCTCTCGCCAATCACCCCATATGAGGTGGCGCTCATCTATTGGCTCTCGCCAATCATCCCATATGAGGTGACGCTCATCTACTGGCTCCTGCCAATCACCCCATATGAGGTCACTCTGTCATTGCCGCCACGCATGAGCAATGCGCTCTGGCCGCCACGCATGCGCAATGTGCTCTGGTCCACCACGCATGCGCAGTGCGCTCTGGCCGCCACGCATGTGCAGTGCGCTCTGGCAGACAGGCATGCGCAGTGCGCTCTAGGCGCCACACCGGCGCAGTGCGCTCTGGCCGCCACGCATGCGCAGTGCGCTCTGGCCGCCACGCATGCGCAGTGCGCTTTGGCCGCCACGCATGAGAAAGAACAACAACCCGGGTAATGGCAGTCCTTATATAGCCTGGTTGCCCCGCCTCTGACGTGGTCTATTGGCTCTCGCCAATCACCCCATATGAGGTGACGCTCATCTATTGGCTCCCGCCAATCACCCCATAAGAGGTCACTCTCTCATGGCCGCCACGCATGCGCAATGCTCTTTGACCGACACGAATGCGCAATGTGCTCTCGCCGCCACGCATGCGCAATGCGCTCTGGCCGCCACGCATGAGAAAGAACAACAACCCGGGTAATGGCAGTCCTTATATAGCCTGGTTGCCCCGCCTCTGACGTGGTCTATTGGCTCTCGCCAATCACCCCATATGAGGTGGCGCTCATCGATTGGCTCTCGCCAATCACCCCATATGAGATCGCGCTCATCTATTGGCTCCCGCCAATCACCCCGTATGAGGTCACTCTCTCATGGCCGCCACGCATGTGCAATGCGCTCTGGTCCACCACGCATGCGCAATGCGCTCTGGCCGCCACGCATGTGCAATGCACTGTGGCCGCCACACCAGCGCAGTGCGCTCTGGCCGCCACGCATGCGCAGTGCGCTCTGGCCGACACGCATGCGCAGTGCGCTCTGGCCGCCACGCACGTGCAGTGCGCACTGGCCGCCACGCATGTGCAATGCGCTCTGGCCACCACTCATGCGCAGTGCGCTCTGGCCGCCACGCATGCGCAGTGCGCTCTCGCCTCCACGCATGCGCAGTGCGCTCTGGCCGCCACGCATGAGAAAGAACAACAACCCGGGTAATGGCAGTCCTTATATATCCTGGTTGCCCCGCCTCTGACGTGGTCTATTGGCTGTCGCCAATCACCCCATATCAGGTGGTGCTCATCTATTGGCTCTCGCCAATCACCCCATATGAGGTGACGCTCATCTGTTGGCTCCCGCCAATCACCCCATATGAGGTCGTGCTCATCTATTGGCTCTCGCCAATAACCCCGTATGAGGTCGCGCTCATCTATTGGCTCCCGCCAATCACCCCATATGAGGTCACTCTCTCATGGCCGCCACGAATGTGCAATGCGCTCTGGTCCACCATGCATGCGCAGTGCGTTCTGGCCGCCACGCATGCGCAGTGTGCTCCGGCCACCACGCATGCACAATGCGCTCTGGCCGCCACGCATGCGCAGTGCGCTCTGGTAGCCACGCATGCGCAGTGCGCTCTGGCCGCCACGCATGCGCAGTGCGCTCTGGCCGCCACGCATGCGCAGTGCGTCTGGCTGCCACGCATGCGCAGTGCGCTCTGGCCGCCACGCATGAGAAAGAACAACAACCCGGGTAATGGCAGTCCTTATATAGCCTGATTGCCCCGCCTCTGACGTGGTCTATTGGCTCTCGCCAATCACCCCATATGAGGTGGCGCTCATCTATTGGCTCTCGCCAATCATCCCATATGAGGTGACGCTCATCTACTGGCTCCTGCCAATCACCCCATATGAGGTCACTCTGTCATTGCCGCCACGCATGAGCAATGCGCTCTGGCCGCCACGCATGCGCAATGTGCTCTGGTCCACCACGCATGCGCAGTGCGCTCTGGCCGCCACGCATGTGCAGTGCGCTCTGGCAGACAGGCATGCGCAGTGCGCTCTAGGCGCCACACCGGCGCAGTGCGCTCTGGCCGCCACGCATGCGCAGTGCGCTCTGGCCGCCACGCATGCGCAGTGCGCTTTGACCGACACGAATGCGCAATGCGCTCTGGCCGCCACGCATGCGCAGTGCGCTCTGGCCGCCACGCATGCGCAATGTGCTCTCGCCGCCACGCATGCGCAATGCGCTCTGGCCGCCACGCATGAGAAAGAACAACAACCCGGGTAATGGCAGTCCTTATATAGCCTGGTTGCCCCGCCTCTGACGTGGTCTATTGGCTCTCGCCAATCACCCCATATGAGGTGGCGCTCATCGATTGGCTCTCGCCAATCACCCCATATGAGATCGCGCTCATTTATTGGCTCCCGCCAATCACCCCATATGAGGTCACTCTCTCATGGCCGCCACGCATGTGCAATGCGCTCTGGTCCACCACGCATGCGCAATGCGCTCTGGCCGCCACGCATGTGCAATGCACTGTGGCCGCCACACCAGCGCAGTGCGCTCTGGCCGCCACGCATGCGCAGTGCGCTCTGGCCGACACGCATGCGCAGTGTGCTCTGGCCGCCACGCACGTGCAGTGCGCACTGGCCGCCACGCATGTGCAATGCGCTCTGGCCACCACTCATGCGCAGTGCGCTCTGGCCGCCACGCATGCGCAGTGCGCTCTCGCCTCCACGATTGCGCAGTGCGCTCTGGCCGCCACGCATGCGCAATGCGCTCTGGTCGCCACGCATGAGAAAGAACAACAACCCGGGTAATGGCAGTCCTTATATAGCCTGGTTGCCCCGCCTCTGACGTGGTCTATTGGCTCTCGCCAATCACCCCATATGAGGTGGCGCTCATCTATTGGCTCTCGCCAATCACCCCATATGAGGTGACGCTCATTTATTGGCTCCCGCCAATCACCCCATATGAGGTCACTCTGTCATGGCCGCCACTCTTGCGCAATGCGCTCTGGCAGCCACGATTGCGCAATGCGCTCTGGCCGCCACGCATGCGCCGTGCGCTCTGGCCGCCACGCATGCGCAGTGCGCTCTGGCCGCCACGCATGCGCAGTGCGCTCTGGCCGCCACGCATGCGCAGTGTGCTCTGGCCACCACGCATGCGCAGTGCGCTCTGGCCTCTACGCATGCGCAATGCGCTCTTGCCGCCACGCATGCGCAATGCGCTCTGGCCGCCAAGGATGCGCAATGCGCTCTGGCCGCCACACATGCGCAGTGCGCCCTGACCGCCACGCAAGCGCAATGCGCTCTGGCCGCCACGCATGCGCAATGCGCTCTGGCCGCCACGCATGAGAAAGAACAACAACCCGGGTAATGGCAGTCCTTATATAGCCTGCTACCGAGCTCGGGTGGCGGGAGAGACAGCTGCTGCCCTAGGCCCTGTGCCTGGCTCGGTGCGGTGAGGCGTCCCTTCCCTCGCCCACGCCATTTCTTTTTATTTTTACACACTTGGCATCAGGACAGCCTGCGCCTGGAGACCATTATTACCATTAGTATTATGACCATAAGCTATTTGATCATTTCCTTCTCGTTAGAAATGCAGGCTGTTTCTGATTCATCTTTAAATACTTCTGGAAGAATTTTTTTTTTTGCACACTAGGCTTTTCTTGCATTTAAGAGCGTTTCTTTAGGAGACGGCATCTCTCAATGAGGAACATGCATGTTCTATAATCAGGCCTGTTTTGCTAAATACTGACAGGGCTGGTGACTTGAAGTGGCGACAGGGCCCTAGGGGACCTCTCCAGGGACAACAGCTTGGTGGTCTCTGTCTCGGCTTTGAGATGGCGCCTGGGTGGCCCAGCACCCATAAAACACGACTTCCGGTACATATGCTTGTGTTCTTTCTTTTAAGTTTTATAGAATTATGGTGTTTGGGCCACACCCAGTAGTGCTCAGAGTTTACTCCTGGCTCTGTGCTCAGGGGTCACTTCTGGCAGGGCTCTGGGTCATATGGGGTGCAGGATGGTACCTGTGTTGGCTGAGTACTGCCCACTGCACTGTCACCTTTCTCTTCCTTCCTTCCTTCCTTCCTTCCTTCCTTCCTTCCTTCCTTCCTTCCTTCCTTCCTTCCTTCCTTCCTTCCTTCCTTCCTTCCCCTTTCTTCGCTTTCTTCCTTTCTTCCTTTTTCTTTCTTTCTTCCTCTCCCTCCTCCCCTCCCAGTTAAGAACCCCTTGTCCCCTCCACTGCTTGCAGGGGTTCTGAGGCCCCCCACATACTAGTGTCTTCTGTAGCCTTCCTGCCTTTCTTCCTTGAACCTATAAATAGTTATCATTTCCTCCCGTCTCCAGAGAACCTGCTCCCACCCTCACCACCTGGCCTGTCCCCCACCTTGCCCTGCCCCAGAAGGCCCACCTAGAAGCTTCTAGGCAAACGTGTAAAAAGCCTTCCAGATGCTGCCTAAATGTGCCTCCTTGGGGGTGCATCCCCCAGCCCCGAGCTGCTGGGGGCTGCATTTTCCTCTCTATAAACTCCAGTACCTGGAGTACTATTGGGGGCCCAATCAACAGGGGAGCCGGGAGACCCCCCATGTGGGCACAGGGAGCATTCGGCTTCCCACCCACTGAGGGCAGGCGTCCGTTTCCTGCTAGAACACGACGGTGTTGTCTTTGCTGGAGACGCATGTCTGTGTGCTGGGGTCACTCAGAGAGTCCACATACCTCTGCTCCTGAGTCCCCCTTCTCCCCGGGCTCTCCTTTCTCTCCCTGTGGGCACAAAACACCAGGGGTGGGTGCCCGCACTCAGGCCTGGGCACGTCTCCTCACTTCCGTGGCCAGGCTGGCCTCAGTCACCCAGAAATGTGTAGAGGCTGTTGCGGTCAGCGCAGAGGACAGAGCACCAAGGCTCCAGGTCTGGGGTTCCGGCACACAGGGCAGCTCCTGTGTGTGGAGCTGGCAGCACGGTCCTCTGTCCCCCAGGGACCCCATAACCAACATCCTGTGTCAGACAGGATGGACTCTGACACTCATGATTACGGGATAACTTGTATGACAGGATGGCAGCAGATTGATCAGCAGCATGTTGACATTATGTTTAAAATATATCACATGGGGCTGCAGGGACAATACAGCAGGTAGGGTGCTACACCCGGGTTCAACCCCTACCACCCCATATGGTCCCCGAGTACTGCCAGGAGTGATTCCTGAGTGCAGAGCCAGGAAGCCAGGAGTAACCCATGAGCATTGCTGGGTGTGACCCCCAAACAAACAAACTCCCAAACAAAAATATATTACACACAGACATACTTACAGAATACTCAGAAATATGCACACACACACACACACATGCACACACTTGCCCCATACATACATACATACATACACACACATACATACAGACATGCACATATATACACACCCATGGGGATAGACACACACCTCCACTCATACACAGACATACAATATACACACCCAAAGGCACATGCACACTCACACACATGTATACATGTGCACAGACTCAGACCCAGAGACACACTGGCATACACAAACACAACGTTGTCACCCTCATCTGCAGACACACGAACACACACTCATAGACACAGTCACACACGTACACAGGCACAAAGCGACACACGTGGCCACATTCCCACCCAGACACACAGGCACACACACAGCCGGTTGTGCTGGCCTGTGTGGACACTCCCTCTGGCCCTGGCCTGGAAGGACAGGCAGGCTGCTGGCCAGGGTCAGTCATCTGGGGCTGTCGGGAGATGGGGCGGCCTCTCACACATGCAGGGGGGTAGCCCGTGTGGGAAGCGAGAGGGTCATGCTGCTCTCGGAGCTGAGGCTTCCCCAGTGCTCGGAACAGTACAGCCCATGATGCTGATCGCTCTGGCAGAGCCCCGGGTCGGGGGATGGCTGAAACCCCAGCCCCCAGCACCTGTGGGGGAATGCGTGAGGAGCAGAGGTGGCTCCGCTGAGGGGCCAGCACAGCTGGGCACTGGCAGGAGCTGCCCGGCCGTGCAGGGGGCGCTGAGGGGGCACCCTGGGTAGCCCAGAGTTGCAGAGGCAGTGTTGGTCAGCGGTGTGAGGCGTGCCCACCTGCCCAGTGCCCGTCGGGGCGGCAGCCATCCAGGGACCCCCAGGTCTGTGTCGGGCCCTGGTGCTCGTTGGAGCTGCAGCCCTGGTTGACACTCAGACGCCCGCGCCCTGGGCAGGTCTGGGGGTCCCCCGCCCCTGGGCTGGGCTGAGCACAGCCCTCGCTCGGCCTTACCATGAATCCCGGCAGCCCGATGGGGCCGGGCAGCCCTGTGGCCCCTGGTCTGCCTGGGCTGCCTGGTTCTCCTTTCTCCCCAGTTGGGCCATCCAGACCCTGCGGTGGGCAAAGGTCTCAGTGAGCAGGTGTGCGATTCACGGGGGCGTGTGCGGGGCCCGGTGGCATGGCTGGAGGGGACCCCTTGCATACCCGGGAGCCCCGAGGCAGGGGCAGTGGGTGTCCAGCAGGACTTGGTGAAGGCTTTGTTCTGTGCATGCATTGAAGACCCCCCCGCTCCCCCCACCCCGCCCCCAGCAGCCCAGCGAGGAATCCTGGAAGCCGGGCTTGTGCCATCTCAGAGATGGGCCTGGGCACCCTCCGAGATGGCAGAAAAGGCCCAAGAGCTCCTGAGGGCTGCCTGTGGGGGGCCCTGGGGAAGCCCCCACCCAGCCCCCGGCCCTGGCTGTCCCCCCCAGCACTGTGCTCAGGCAGCTTGCTGCCGTGGGGGCCCCTGCGACACTCACCGGAGAGCCCGCCTGGCCCGGCTCCCCCTTGGCCCCCTTCTCTCCTGGGCTCCCCGTCTCTCCGCCTTCTCCCTTGGTGCCTGCAGGCCCGGCCTTTCCCGGGGGGCCTTGGGGACCGGGCGGGCCCATGTCTCCGGGTTTGCCTCGAGGCCCCTTTGGAAAGCAACAACACTCGTTGGAAACGCTGATGGAGAGAGGTGAGAGAGACAGAGGGACAGACAGTGACAGAGGGACGGACAGAGACACAGAGACACAGAGAGATAGACAAAGATAAAGATAGACAGATGGACAAGAGAGACAGAGGTAGACAGAGAGAGAGGAAGAGAGAGAGATGGGGGGGAGAGAACACTGAAAGGAGGAGCACAGAGACCTGCTCTCGGGGTCGGCTGGACCAGGTGGATACGCGGGTCTCCGGCCACCATGAGGGCCATCAGCACCCTCTGGGCAGCAGGGTGGCACCCCCTTCCCTGGCCCTCCCTGCAGAGCTCACAGCAGAGCCGGGTGCTCTGCTGCCCTCCCTGGGCAGGGGCCCTCGATGCTTTGGCAAGTGTCCATCTGTCCTTACCTTTTCCCCGTCATGGCCTGGAGGCCCCGGCAGCCCGATCTCCCCCTGTGGTGGAGCAACACAGGTCACACTTGGGTCACGGGACACGCATGTCCCCTCAGTGCTCATGTCTCAGCACGCACCCAGCAGCAGCTGCACCTTGTCCCAATGGCAGGGGCCAGTGCTCGGGGCCAGACAGCCTGGCCACGGGTGGTGTGGGTGCCACAATCCTTGTTTGCACCACAGTGTCCACGGCCCCTTCGAGCTCGGCCCTCCCTCCTTGGGCTCCCCCAAACCTGCCCTCCAGGCCCCCTTCATCCTCACAGCTCAGGAGGGTGAGGAAGGAGAGAAGTCTGTCCTCAGAAGGCAAAATGATGCAAGTGCGGACAACAGAAAGAGAGTGGGTGTGTTGTCTGGACAGACTGTGTGTATGTGTGTGTGAGAGAGAGGAGAGAGAGAGAGAGAGAGAGAGAGAAGGTGTGCAAGTATGTGAGTGTTCGAGTGTGTTTGTCTGAATGTGAGTGTATAGTGTGTGAGTGAGAATGTGTGATTGTGTGGTTGTGTGTGGACTGTCAGTGTGTGGGGCAGGGTGTATGTTTGTGAGCATGTGGGTGAGTCTATGTAAGCATGTGTGGGAGGATGTGTGTAAGCGTGTGTGAATGTATGTGGGTGTGTGTGAGGGTGTCAGTGTGAGTATGTGTGAGAGGGTGTGAATGTGTGTTAGTGAGGATGTGAGTATATGTGAGAGGGTTGTGTGAGTGTGTGAAAGGGTGTGTGAGTGTATGTGTTTGTATGTATGTGTGAGAGGGTATGTATGAGAGAAGGTATCTATGAGGGAATGTGTGAGGGTGTGTGTGAGGTGTGAGGGTATGTGTGAGGGTGTATGTGTGTGAGAGGGTATGTGTGAGTGTGGTGTGTGTGTGTGTGTGTGTGAGAGGGTATGTGTGAGGGTGTGTGTGAGTGTGGTGTGTGTGTGTGAGAGAGTGTGTGTGAGGGCAGGTGTGAGGGTGTGTATGTGTGAGAGAGAGAGAGAGAGAGAGAGGGTGTGAGTGTATGTGTGTGTGTGAGTTGTGAGGGTGTGTGGAGACAAGCGTTACCTTTTGGCCTGGGGTCCCTGGAGCACCAGGTGGGCCGATTTGCCCGGGAAGACCAGGTGGGCCCTAGAAAAACAGAAATGGAAGTGGAGGCGCGGTCTGGTGAGGAGGGGCCCGGGCGCATCTGAGGCTGCTCCTGGGAGCTGCCTCTGGCGTCTCCCGCTGGGCAAACACTGCAGAGGCAGCGCCAGGAGCTGCAGAAGCGAGCAGAGATGCCCCAGTGAGTCTGGGTTAGAGGGGGCAGGCGGGGGGTGCTAGACCCCTGGCTGTGCTGCTATGCCAACGTTTCTGACGTGGGGGGCTCATTGCCCTCTGGGGCCCACAGGATATATTCCCAGGGGCCACAGGTGAGAAGTGCATACGTGGGGGGCCACAGCACAAGATCAGGGGGGCAGCCGATAGGAGGGGGTCACAGGAAGGAAATAGGTGGGGCCAGGCGAGATAAAGGGCCCTGGCCCCCAGGGGCTCCAGGAAGACACAGTCATTGGAAGGGCCCCAGGAAGCAGCCTGCAGGGGCCGCAGTGGGCAGCTCCTGGGAGGAGCCAGGAGGAGGTGATGAGTGCAGGGAGAGGCAGGCAGGAGCTCAGCGGGAGACCCCAACACCCTCTGCCCCTGTTCCCCCCCTCCCCCCAGGCCTCTGCCGCCCCCAGCCGGGGAGGCTCACCATCAGGGCCAGCGTGCGGATCTCCTGGAAATGAACAGCACAGGGTCAGTCAGAGGGGGCAGAGTGGGCACGCCAGCCGAGGGGCCTCCGTCCAGTCTTGGGGCACACAGACCCTCTCGGCAGGCTCAGTACGTCCCAGCCCCGCCCCACCCCACACCTGGCCCAGAGGTTTGCAGCCACATCTCACAAATGCTGCTCCGGGGTCTGTGCCCACCGGCCTCCCTGGCCCCCACACCTGCTGCTCCACTGAGGGAGGGGAGAGACCCCCTCATTCTTGTTTGCACACAGGGACCCTCCGTTTGGGAAATGGGAGGGGGGTCGGGGCCACACCTGGGGGTGTTCAGGGCTTACACCTGGCTCTGTGCTCAGGAGTCACTCCTGGCGGGGCTCAGGGACCCTACGGGTGCCGGGGATTTGCACCGGGGTCAGCCATGAGCAAGACAAGCGCCCTGCCCGCCGGCCGTTCTCTCTCCTGCTTCATGGCGGCCCGCCTTTGCTTTTTGCTCTTTCTCTGAGCTCTGGCATTTCCCAGACAAACACAATATAGCAAAATAGGAGCCCCCTCAAAAATCAACCCCCGGGACCACTGTTGGCCTCCGCCAGACCTTCTGCTCTGGAAACACAGGCACAAAGATTCCTTCGAAACCCAAAACTGAGAGGCCGCAAAGTGTGGTCACTCGACCTCATACCTCTTCATCCTCAGCAATGGAAAACAAATTATCTAATGCTTCCTTTTCAGCAGGTCTGACTTTAGGGGAGAGACTCTCCAAACAGTAATAGTGAGTTTTGTTGAAATATTGTATGCAATTAAAATGAAAGTAAAGTGAAATTTATTAGTTACACAGGCGGGGGGGCTTAGGGTGGAGGGGCTAGGGGCGTGGGGAGGTTAGGGGTGTGAGGGGGCAGGGTGGAGCTATACTGGGATTCTTGGTGGTGGAATATGAGCACTGGTGAAGGGATGGGTATTCGAGCATTGTATAACTGAGATTTAAACCTGAAAACTTTGTAACTTTCCACATGGTGACTCAATAAAAAATTTAAAAAAAAAAAAGATTCCTTCGAATGAGGGGTCTCGAGCCCCAGAGTCGCTCGGGGCTCTGGGGGACACCAGGCGATATCTGGGGACACGTTTAGGTGGCTCTAAGGAGGGGTGGACACGGCTGGTCTTTGGGGCTAATGAGTCAGGCCCGCCCTCCGGACACCTGCCCCCAACAACGTCCTCACAATGGCCGGAAGACCACCAGGTCCGAATGGGAACCGTGCAGGATGAGGGACCCCTGCGAAGGTCGTCCAGCTCCTGGGTGCCCTCCTGGGCAGGAGACCTGGCCAGCTTGGCTGAGAGATGGAGCCGGTGCACCCTGGGGTGCTGATCCCTCCCGCGCACCTGGAGCGCCTCGCTGATGTTGCCGTTGTAGCCCACCATCTCGCCTTTGCCCGGTTCCCCCTTGGCGCCCTGCAAGACAGAGGAGGGGGCGGGCCCGGGTCAGCGGGTGGCCCCAGCACAGGTGCAGGGGACAGAGTGGCAGGGGTAGAAACGTGCCAGCCTGTCCCGGGGTCCAGAACCCCCCGAGCAGACCCCGCATGGGCAGCTGGACCTCGGTGGGTGGACCAGCCCCCGGATTCTGCGATCCTGTGATCCTGGCCTGGTCGCAGCCTTCCCCTGGCCCCTCCCAGGCCCGGCCACGCCCCTGTGACTCCAGGGAGGCCCCTCCTGTGCAGTGCCGCTGGGTGGGACGCCACGTACCGGGGGGCCAGCGGGTCCCTGCACTCCAGCTGCTCCGGGATCCCCCTGTGGACGGAACACGGGGGTAAGGAAGGGACAAGGGGACAGGTCACTCAGGTGGCCCTGTATTTGCAGCCGGACAGGCGGCCCGGGCACTCTGCTCCCTCCCTGGGCGGGCACAGACGCCAGGGGTCACTCATCCCTCACCCTGCATGAACCATCTCCCTTTCCAGAACCTTCCGTCCCTTCCCTGTGGGGCTCTGTGGCCCCTCTGTCCCCTCCACCCTGGACAGTCCTCTGGGGCCATGGAGGGCCTGGCCGGCTCTCCTTTTTGAGGTCCCTCTGCTTATGAAAGGCCCCATCTGCGCGGGGCGGGGGGCAGTGCGGGGCACTAGCAGGGGTCAGGCACGTGGCGCCCCCCCCCCCGGCTCGGAGCTGGGGTGTCCGTCATGGAGACCCCGATAGCGGGGAGTTCCAGCCCCAGAGGGACACAGCCTTCCACCATTCCCCGCCGCCCCCCCCTCGCTCAGCATCGGAGAGGAGGGGAGGAGCCGGGCCCTGGTCTCTCCCCAGCCCACATCTCTACCCCTCAGCACGTCTGCTGTCTCCAGAAGGTTCTCTAAGGACGGCCCAGCGCCAACCCTGCACCCGACTCCTGTGGGGGCCTGGCTGAGGGGGGTCCGGTTCCAGGACACTGACACGGCCGTGCTCATGGCCGGGCCTCCGTACCTTGCTTCCTTGCTGTCCAGGGGCCCCGGCCTGGCCCTCAGCGCCAGCTTCTCCCTGGGGAAGGAGGGCAGGGCTGAGGCGTGGAGTGCGGCAGGTCAGGCCTCTTCCACTGCATGGGCTCCTCGCTCCCCCTCCCTTGGGCCCCGCCCAGGGCTCCCCCCATATCCCAACACCCTCCTCCTCCTGCTTCTGCCCCAGTCACTAGCACCTCCCGGCCCCCTCAGGACACCAGCCCAGGAGGGTCTCAGCCCCCCACAGAAGCACTGATCCCCGCAGAGATGCTGCCCCCAACAGAGATGCTGACCCCCACAGAAACGCTGACCCCCCCAGAGATGCTGCCCCCAGCGATTCTGACCCCCATAGAGATGTTGGCCCCCCAGAGACACTGACCCCCTCACAGAGACGCTGACCCCCCCCAGAGATGCCGACCCCTCACAGAGGTGCCGACCCCTCCTTAGAAGCCCAGCCCACACCTCCCAGGGCTGCTCAAATCCAGCGGCCCCTGCTCTGGGGGTCCCAGCCAGGTCTGCAGGCCCCTCAGTGCAGGGAAGTGGCGGGCGGTCCATTACAGGGGGGGCCCTGCTGCACCTGGCTGACTGCTCAGAGTCTGGGGCCGGGTGTGGGGGGGTCTCTCTGACTTGGTTATGTCACCGCCACTGGGATAGGGGCTACCTGGGGGCAGCCCCCCGGCCTGCTGACCCTCCTGAGCCAGCGCGGGCAGTAGCAGGGGTCTGGGACACAGAGGATGCACGTCGAGGTGCCGTTCCCCAGGAGAGACTCACCTTTGGCCCCGGGGGCCCCGGGAGTCCTGGGGGTCCGGGCTCCCCTCTGCCTCCTCCAATGGCGTTTCCTGCGTCGCCCTTCTCTCCCTGAGGGCGAGCGAGTGAGTGAGCGAGCGTCACCACCTCGGGTCCCCTGGCTGCCAACCCCAGGGCTCGGCAGTATCCCTGCACCCGACACCCTGGGGGGGCCAGTGAGGGCTGGTGGGCCCAGGGGCTCCTCAGGGTAGCCCGGAGCATGCTCAGTGATGCTCCGGGCTGCCCCCGCCCTCAGCGTGTGGGGAACCTCTGCACAGACCCTGACCGGAGACCAACTAAAACGGGGCGGAAGTGATAGTAAGTACAGCAGCGGGGGCATTTGCCTGACACACGACAGACCCGGGTTCGATCCCTGGCATCCCATATGCTCTCCCGAGCACTGCCGGAAGCAATCACTGAGCGCAGCTGGTTGTGGCCTCCAAACAAAATAAAGCGTAGCCACTTTCTGGCTACTCAGGCCCTCCCCTGTGGCCCCCATGATCTCCCCTCCCGGAGAATCTGGCTGTCTTCCAGTGCTGCTCCGTGCCCGGTCCGGAAGGGACGGGGTGGGCATGTGAGTGCAGTGGGCAGTGGGCATGGGCCCGCGGCCAGACTCACCTTCTGCCCCAGGAGTCCAAGGAGCCCTGGAGCGCCCGCAGCCCCCTTCTCGCCCTGCCGAGGAAACACACAGCACGGCGCTGGGATACCTCCGGAATGCTCTAGAAGGACCCAGAAGCCAGGCCTTCCTCTCCTTCCTCCCTGGCCCTCTGAGAGCAACCTCCAGGAGGCCTCTGCTTCCTGGGGCCACCCCTCGGTCCCTGCTCCTTCCCCAGACCCTTTCACACGGGTGACAAGGTGATGGCCTGTGTCACTGTCTCATGCCAAAGGCCAAGACTGTCCCTTCAGGGCTGTGCTGGGGCGTCCAGAGGGCCTTATCCAGGGAACCTCTGGGCCCTACTCTGCCCTTGCACTGCGGGTGGCCTGGAGGCCCTCCTAGCCACTTTCTCCCTAGGGAGAGAAAAGGCCCCAAACTTCTCAGAAAGGAGCACTGTAAGAAGCTCGCCTCCTTGTTTTCCCGGGGGCCGGAGTGATAGTCCAGCAGGGAGGGCGTTTGCCTTGCATTCAGCTGACCCGGGTTCGATCCCCGGCATCCCATAGGGTCCTCCAAACACTGCCAGGGGTAATTCCTGAGTGCAGAGTCAGGGGAGACCCTCGAGCATTGCCAGTGTGATTCAAAAAGAAAAACAAACAGAATCTCGTTTTCCCCAGAGCTGCCGCTGAAGGCCCTAACCCCCCCGGCCCTCCGAGTGTGGCTCCTCAGACAGAGCGGGCTGGGCTAGGAGGCGGCTGGTCAGCCTGGGCCCCTGACTCAGCAGGCCCCGTGTGCTTGTCTAAGGGGGAATCAGGACACGAACAAGTCGGGTGGGCAGAGCTGGGGCTGGGGCGCTGTGGACAGGGGCCCCGGGAAAGCCAGAGAGAGGCCGGCCCGGCTTCCCGCAGCCGGTCTCATCCGCCCACTGCCTGGCGGGAAGGCATGCCGGGGCCGGCCACCCAGTCTGCGCCCTCGGTCCGGGCAGCTGGGGCACACTTGGCGTCTCTCTGCCGTGCCTTCTTCCTCAACCCCAGCCACGGAGCCTTCTCGACGCGGGCCGGCATGCCCCCCCGCTAGACTAAGATGCTCCTTCACTGCACAGCTGGGTCCCATGGCTGACCCCCTTAAAGAAAAGCCAGGGAGCTCTGTGGTCGGGAGACGGCTTCTCCGGCCCCCGAAGGTCGGCACTGGCTCTCAGGGGTGGCAGCTGCTGCTCTGAATCTTGTATTTCCCAGATGTATCTGACCGAAGAAACATTTTTCTTTTTTAAAATTAGCAGGTTTTTGTTTTTGTTTTGTTTTGGGGTCACACCTGGCCATGCTCAGGGCTGACTCTTGTCTCTGCTCTCAGGAATTACTTCTGGCGGGGCTCGGGGGACCCTATTGGATGCCGGAGATCAAACTCGGGTCCAACATGTGAAAGGCAAGCGCTCTCCCCACTGTGCTATCTCTCCAGCCCCTGGAAAAGTTTTCAAGTCTCCCTCCCTCCCTCCCTCCCTCCCTCCCTCCCTCCCTCCCTCTTCCTCTCTGCCTCTCTCAGGGGCCACACCCAGCAGTACTCAGAGCTGTTCCGGTCCCAAGCTCAGGAGTAACCCTTGGCCCTGCTTGGGGCCGTACGTTTTGCTGGGCCTAGAGTGGGCGTGTCTGCACACAAAGCAAATGCCTTGACCCTTTTATTTACTTTTTTTTTCTTTTTGGGTCACACCTGGTGATGCACAGGGGTTACTCCTGACTCTGCACTCAGGAATTACTCCTGGTGGTGCTTGGGGGACCATATGAGATGCTGGGAATTGAACCCGGGTAGCTGCATGCAAGGCAAATGCCCTCCCCACTGTGCTATCCCTCCAGCTCCGTGCCTTGACCCTTGTACTATCTCTCCGGCCTAAGTTACATCTTTTTAATGTGGCGTTCAGGTGGGTCCCCCATGTTCAGGGGCCTGAGGGCCGCTTCCATGGATTTGGTCACCTGAGTTGATGATTCAACGCCAGGATGCAGAGGTACAAGGGCCCAAGCGGGCACAGGCATCTGTGCCTGGAGGTGCCCAGGGGCCCTGTGTGTGGCTGGAGGTAGAGCCAGGCTCGGCCCTGAGGAAGGCCTGTGTCCTGACCCGTGTACCGTGTCCCTGACCCTGTCAAGTTCCATCTGTTATCATCCCGGATCAGGGTCCTTCTACCCTCCGACACCAGCCTGGCATTCAAACACGCTGTCCGAGGGCAAGAGAGAGAGGACAGGGGTTAGGGACTCGCCTGGCACGCTGCTGACTCAGGTTCCATCCCTGGCACCCAGGTGGTCTTGCCAGAGTCAGCCTTGAGCACTGCCAGGTGTGTTCCCCCAACCAAAGCAGAAACCCACCAACCCCGCAATGGTGCAGTGTCCTAGACAGGCCCGTGACGTTGTCGCTGGGGTCCACACTGCTGTCCGTGGGGACTGGCCAGGTCAGGGGCAGAGGAAGGCAGCACCATCCTGGCCACAGACAGGCCTGAGCTCAGCTCAGGAAGGCCCCACTCCCGGGCTGGCCTCAGGGGGCCCAGAGCAAAGCCCCAGGAGTCCGGCCCGCCTCCAGCCCGCCCTGCTCCATGCAGCCCAGAACGTTCCCTGGGGTTCGGTACCTTGGCTCCTGGGGTCCCAGGCTCACCCTGAAGGGGGAGAAATAAAGGAAAATGGGTGAGAAAATGGGAGCACAAGGCAGGAGGAGCTTGAGCGGCTCCAGGGGCCACGGCTCCAGCTGGGCGCTGCCCACCTGCCTTCCCTGAGGAAGATCCCCCCAACTTCGGCAGAAGGGGCGGGAGGCCTGAGGGGGCGTTTGGCTGTACGCAGACGCCCAGACGCCCAGGCGTGGCACTCAGTACAGTGGCGGGCCTGTACTGTCCCCTCAGTACAGGGGAACCTGCTGGGGCCAGCCGAGAGGCGCCCGGGATGCAGGGGCTGATGGGCTCACTGCCCAGTGCTCCTCAGGCCACACCCCAGTGTAAGCCAGAGGGCCACGTGCCAGCGTCAGGGTGTTCAAAAGTGAGAGCCTCGTCCACTCCCAAGGAGCCTCGAAGCCCGAGCTGTCCAGCTTCCCTCTGCACCCCCAGCTCTCCACCCAGCCCCTCACAAGGCGCCACTGACCTTCATCCCGGCCACCGCGATTCCTGGCGCCCCCTGGAAGAGAGAAAAGTCAGGTGTGGGGAGGAGGGGGCGCCCCCACCCCCGCCCAAACAGCGCCCCGGGTGAGGAGCGGGATGGAGACCCAGTGGGAGGTATGCCTGCGTGGGCCTGGCACCCACCCGGAGGGGGCTGCCGAGCTCGGGGGGACGTCCTAAAAGGCCCCGGGAACACCACTGGGGTCTCCTGTGGGGCCCCCCAGCTCCTGGGGGCATGACAGGCACTGTGTCCGGGGAGCTGGGCAGGGGGGTAGTGGCGTCACTGGGGGAGGGGAGGAGGGCGGGTGAGGCTAGTGGGCTGGGACGGCCCCTCTCCAGCACCCCAGGTGTGCATGCAGGGCCCAGGGCTGGGAGAGCGCAGGGGCTGAGTGCAGTTTGCTCCTGAGCCCTCCCCGCACCTGCTCCCGGGCGGGCGAGCAGGCTGCTCACTCAGGAAACCCAGCGAGGGGCCCTGGTGGGCCTCGGGATGGCCTGACTGGGGCTGCTGAGGGCCTCGGGGTCTAGGGCAGCTGGGGGCAGGCAGGGAGGGGTGCCCCGGGGCGGTGGGCACTATGGAAGTACCTTGGCGCCGTGCTTGCCGGGCATCCCTGGCATGCCCCTTTCTCCCTGGGGGAAGAGACGAGAAGCAGCGTGAGGGGAGCTGGGGGCGCGGGGCTGGCCCTGTTTCCAGGCTAGAGCAGGCGGCCATCTTCTGGCCACTCCCGCCAACACCCTCTCTCGCCTCAGAGAGGGCTCCCTGGGAGCCCAGTCCCAGAGGGGGTCAGGGAGATGGGATGTGTGTGTGGGTCTTTAACTTTTTTTTCTTTTTGGGTCACACTCGGCGATGCACAGGGGTTACTCCTGGCTCTGCACTCAGGAATCACCTCTGGCGGTGCTCAGGGGACCCTATGGGATGCTGGGAATCGAACCCGGGTCGGCCGCGTGTAAGGCAAATGCCCTAACTGCTGTGCTATCACTCCAGCCCCGGGGTCTTTAACTTTAACACCAGGGGCATGGCAGGGCACTGACTGAGCGCGCAGGTCTGCACCATGGCCAGCAGAGGGCGCCACAGGACCTCCCTGACACCGGGCAACCTTGACAAGTGGTCTCACGCCATGAAGGGTCCCATCACTCTCTTCTCAGAGGCCCGGGTCCCCTGCTAATATGCCAAAGAGCACAGTCATGTTGACTCAGAAAGAGACACTTCCTGAGTTGGGGGGACAGGTGGGAGGTCAGCTCGGGCACCCTCTCCCCGCCCCCTGCCCCAGCCTCTCCGGAGGACGGCTGTTAGTCCACCCTCTTCCTCTCAGCCCCCTCCCGCGCCCCTGCCCTCCTCGGCCTGCCTCTATTTCTGGGGGCTGGGCTGAGAGTCAGGAAAGGCTGTGCGTGTGACCCCAGATAAGCCACATTCACTCGGGCAGGACCCTTGTCTGCAGAATGAGATTAGGCCGACACTTCCTACTCAGCCAGGCTCCCTGGCCCCCTCAACCCCCCACAGCCGCCTGTGCGTCCTCAGCAGGGACTGAGGGCCGGGGAGGGAGAGGGAGGGAGAGTTCCTTCAGGAGCCCCGGGCGTGCTCAGCCCTGTGGGTCTGGAGCCCATTCACAGGAATGCCCCCTGGACCGCTCTGAGGCACCGCCCTTCTTGCAGAGATGGAGACCATTGCCCCCTCCCTCCCGTGTGCCCAGGCTCCTGGCTCCTTGCACCCCCACCCGGGGGCAGCTAGCCTGCCTGCCTGACCACACACAGCCACACGCACTCATGCGCACACATATGTAGGCACATACACCACATGCACACATGGGCACACATACCCGTGCACAGACAGATGTACACACATGCATGCACACACTTGTAGGCACATACAACGCATGGACACACACACACCCATGCAATGCACACCATGCTCAGACATACGCACACACAGATGCAGACCCACACACGTAGGCCCAGACATAGCACACACATGAATGTCTGTGCACGCACATAACTGCTCCCTGCAGGCAGGCGGCAGGGTGTCCCAGTGACTTTTGTCCCCTAGGCTCACCCACTCTCATTCATCTTTCTTCAGGGTGCGTCCCAGCAGGCCGCCCCACCTGACCTCAGAACCCACCGATGGGTGCATCTGTCTGTAGCAAGCACCCTTCCTGGGCGGGGCGAGTGCAAGTAGGGGAGGGCACATGGGCGTGGGGACCCAGGCTGTGTGGAGGGGTGACTTGGGCTGCTAATGGACTTGCCACACTGCAGAGCTTCCGGGGAGCCTGTCTTTGTCACAGACCTTCCTTCCTATTTCCCTGCTACAGTGATTCTGCCAGGAAGAGAGAGAGCGATTCTGCCAGGAAGAGAGAGAGCGATTCTGCCAGGAAGAGAGAGAGCGATTCTGCCAGGAAGAAACTGATTCTACCAGGAAGTAGAGGGAGTGATTCTGCCAGAAAAAGAGAAAGTGATTCTGTTAGGAAAAGAGAAAATGATTCTCTTGGGAAAAGAGAGATTGATTCTGGTAGGAAAAGAGAAGATGATTTTGTCAGAAAGAGAGAAAGCGACTCTGTTTGGGGCGGGGGTGAGGCTCAGTGGCTGAGTACCCAGCATACATGTGTGAAGTCCTGGGTTCCAGCACCCCCGCCCTCTCTCCCATTGGGATGCTATTTAAGGTTTCTAGTGTGGCTGCATTTGGATCCACTCACCGGCTCTCGCTAACGCCACCCTCCTGTTTGTTCGTTCCTAGCCTCGGTCTCAGTTTATTCCTCTTTAGCCTATTTGCTTCCTCGGGACCCCCAGAAGCCCCCCTAGTGAGTGCTCAGCCTGTTTTGTCCTGCAGTGGGTAAGTGACCTGGAGCCGGAGTTGTGGACGCAGGGAAGCCAGTCTCTCCCTGTGGGAGACCATCTCTCAGCACCCCTGCTGGACAATGGCCCACAGGGGGACGGCCCCTCCCTGAGTCACGGGGAGCACAGGAGGGGGAGCGCGGCGGCCTGGAGCCCCGCACACCGGCCCGCTCTCCTGCAGGGCCCCGCAGCCCATCCCAGCATCAATAGGGTCTCTATTCTGCCCCCCACTTCCAGGTGGGGGATCCATCCGTCATGGCAGACAGGCGGGGCAGCGGGCCCTGCGGTCGGCCGGGGCCTCTTAATTTGGTGATTTATTGTTTGTTGAACCAGCGGGGCCGGCTCTTGGCTAGAAGCTGGCAGTCTGGGGGAGCCGGGGGGCTTCAAGGTCAGCTCCCAGCGAGGCAGGGTCAGGTCAGAGCAGCCGGGGGTAGATGAATGGGCTCGAGCAGGACAGGCTCTGGGGGGCGGGGGGTGGGGGGCAAGGCAGACACAGACCCTTTGTTCTCTGCAGGGGGGGAGGAAGCCTGGCTGAGCAGGGGGGAGGCTGGGGGGAGCAGGAGGCTCAGGCCCCGAGCCTAGACCGGGGCCCTTTTACAGGACCAGCTCTCCCCACAGGGTTCCCAGGGCTTCTTTCCGGGAAAAGGGTGGAAACGACAGCGCCTCCTGCAGCCCAACCGGGGCAGCTGTACCTGAGCCAGGGCCTTTGGGGTCCCGCGGCCCATGGGGCTAAGGCAAGCGACAGGCTCGACCTGGGAGAGGGGGACTCTGTAATGAGCTCCCAAAAGAAAAAGTCAGTGCTCATTCATCTTTGGCCTTTGGAGGGGAGAGGGAGAGAGAGGGGGGGGAGAGAGGGGGGGAGGGAGGGAGGGAGAGAGAGAGGGAGGGAGGGAGGAAGGGAAAGAGAGAGAGAGGGAAAGAGGGGGGGAAGAGAGAGAGCGTGGGCTGGGGCCAGAGTGTCCTCAGCGGCCCCGTGACACCTCAGATAGATCTGGGGGCCAAACGGTGTCTCAGCCCCCTCCACCTGCGTTGCATGACATGCTGTGGGTGTGCCGTGGGATTTCACAGCCTGGAGAGAAAGTGTCTAGGGTGGAGGGTTCCTGCTTCTCTGTCCTGTACGGAGAGTCCAGTGCTCGAGGGACCCTGAGGGCTGGGGGCACTAGGTGGGGGCATGGACTGCTGCAGGAAGTCCTGGGGAGAGCAGAGAAAGTGGCTCTCTGGAAGCCCTGTCCCCCTCTCCAATCTGGGGGAGAGTCCCCCAGGAGCCCAGGGGCCACAGAGGAAGCGCCCACTTCTCACCTTCAGGGACTCAGCTTCCCCCTTTCCTTCTCCTGGAAAGGAGGGGCAGGCCCAGCAGGATTCCTGGGGCTTGGCGGGGTTCCCCAGACTCCAGAAGCCAGATAGTTTTGAGCCAGGTTTGGGGGTTCAGATAGACCCAACTTCACTGCCTCCAGCCTATGATCCTTTGGGGATTCACCTTTGGGAGCCGTAGTTTGCCCATCTGTAAACTGGGGCTGAAGCCCAAACTCACCTCCCAGGGAGGTGCCGAGGCTCTGAGAAGCTGATGCAGGCAGTGCCTGAGATGGGGCCTGGCACGGACCACAACCGAATCCTGCCAGAGCCCCTTCTTGGCTTGGCATCACGTGGTCCTTTTGATTGTGGGACAGAGAAGGGGGACGCAGGGCGGGATGGGGGAGGGCCACAGCCCCGAAGCTTAACTTCCAGACTCCTATGGGAGTCAGCCGCAGCCCTGCGTGAGACAGACCAGCGCTGCCCAGCTCCCTGCGCCTCCTTCTACGCTCGCCCTGGCCAGTCCCCGGGGTCGGGGTGGGGGGGGGCAGCCCGGCCTCGCACCAGGAGGCAGATAGCGTCACGCCCCGGGTCTAATGGTGTCCACGTGGGCCTGCCACGGTTCGTGCAGAGTCTGGTGTCCCCGTGAGGGGCGGGGGCAGCGCGGGGCCTGCCGGCCGTGCCGGGCTTTGATCTCCGGGAGCTGGTGGGAAAGTGGCCCGCTGGCCCCAGAGGCGGCGCATGGAACTAATCACTAGCAAATTGCACTGGCCGAGAACAGGCTCTGCCGAGGTTCCCATCCACCCCCCGCCCCCCGTCCTGCGCGCGTGTCAAGTCACAAGTGACGCAGACACGAGGGTCTCTCTGTGGCCCTCACAGCCCCCCGTGACACTCCGGACACAGGGGCCAGCCCCGTGGCCCCTCTCTGCTCGTCCTGGCCCTGGCGCCTGCTCTCTCCTGAGCAGAGACCAATCGCCTTAATGTTGGTGTCCCGAGATGCCTCAGCCACAGCAGGCAGACAGAGGGAAGGGGAGGAGGGGGGGCTTGGGGAAGGAGCCAGAGGGGCAGGGCGTCAGCGACCCGGTGGCTCAGCAGGGCGTGAGACCCTCGGAGCAGACGTTTTGCACCACGGGAGAAGATAGGCTTCCGGGCTGAACTCGTGAGCTGGAGCTTCTAATGCCAGCGGCGATGGCGCACCTGCTGTGCAGCCTCAGACAGAACCTGTGCCTCTCTGGGCTTCTCATCTGACAGCAGGGATTTGGCCCCCAGCCCTGGCCCCTGGGAGCCAGGGACTGCGCGGAATGCAGCTAACCCGAGCTAGGAAGGATTGCCGTGTTTCAGAGGCCCCGAGGGGCGCAAAGCTCTGCGGGCACAGCAGTCCTGGGGGCTAAGCCGCCCACCGAGCCCAGGGGCGGGGCCTGGGGATGCGTGCAGTCCTCGAGGAGTGGTCCCGAGAGGCCTTTGCTGAGGGTTGCCCAGTGCACCCTCTGACCTCTGTGGACGGGCAGGGGGGTTGAGATGCTGGAGGCGGGTGGGGGCAGCACAGAGACCTCCCGTGGGCCCAGAACTCGAGAATAACAAGCTGGAGCCTGGAGGCAGAGGGAATCTTCCAGAAACCAGAGGGAGGCAGTGGGACAGGCCTCCAGATTCCACGAGGAGCAGGCCAGTTGTGAAGGGGAGCGGGGGTGGGAGCTGGCGGAGGAAGAAAGGGTGGGGGAGGGGGGCCGAGAAGGACCCAGCTAACTCCCCAGAGACCTGGAAGCCACCGCTCTGACCCGACCCGGAGGTGGACGAAGTCTGACGAGGGCAAAGACTCAAGATGCCCCCAAAGCGGCAGTTCCCCCGAGCTGGAAGGAATTTTTCTTTTTCTTTTGTCTTCTGGGTTTTTTCTTCTTTTTTTTGGGCCCACACCCAGCTGTGCTGAGGGCTGCCTCCTGGCTCTGCGCTCTGGCATCACTCCTGGCAGGGATCAGAGGCCATCTGGGGTGCTGGGGACGGACTCTGGGCTGGCTGTGTGCGAGGCAAGCATCCTACCCACTGAGCATGCGCCAAGCCCTGTGTTGCCTCATTCGCTGGGGAGAGGAGCAGCGTCCTGGGGGCTGGGAGTCGGACAGACACGAGCCAGAGGAAGCACAGTCTTGGCCGGCAGTAAGTGGTGGCCGCGACCGAGATGACTTGAACGGGGGCCAGAGAGATAGTACAATGTGCAGGGCACCTGCCTTGCATGCGGCTGGCCCAAGCTCGATTCCCAGCATCACATAGGGTTCCCTGAGCCCCGAGCACAGGAGTAAGCCCTGAGTGGTACAGGACTCGAACCCTTGGAACTAAAATAACTGGAATGTTATTACTGTTAAAGGTAACGCCCACCGCTGGGCCACTGGTCGGGTCATTCTCCTGAAATGCCTCTGACTGGCTGAAGGGCTGGGTGGGAGATCTCTGCCTCTCCCGGGAAGGCTCTGGGAATGACCCCCAGCATGAAGAAGACTGGGGGAGGCCTCAAAGGCTTTGCTAGTCTGAAAGGTGTGAGGGGCAGAAGTCGCAGGAGGGGCTGCTGAATGCTCCTCAAGGGGGCCCAGGGGACATGCCAAGTGACCTGGTTTTTTGTTTTGTTTTGTTTGGGGGCCACCCCTGACCATGCTCAGGGGCTACTCCTGGCTCTGCACTCAGGAGTCACTCTGGGCGGTGCTCAGAGGGCCAGAAGGGATGCAGGGAGATCAAGCCCAGGTTGGCCGTGTGCAAGGCAAGCGCCCTACCCTTTGCACTAGCGTTCCTGCCCCTGGCCTGTTTGGAAAGGCCACGGAGAGACCCCCAGCCCCCAGCCCACGTCAACCACCAGACATGAGGCAGCTTTTCCATCCCTCACCAAATGTGGCCGTAAGTGAGAGTGTGGGGGACCCACACCCCCAGCACCTCCAGGTGCCCCCCATGTAGTGGTCTGAAGCTGGGCATTTAGGATGTTCCTTTTCTTGCAGGAGGCAGGGCTAGGCCAACACACTGCCCAGGGCGCCCTCCCGTCTGCCTTCTCCCTGGACCCTCCAAACTGCCCCCTTGGGGCCCCCATGCAGTCAGCCCAGCGCTCACCCCCTCGACTCGCCCTCTAGGGGGACCCCGGCCTGCCTCCGCCAGACACTGACACCAGGTGGGCAGTGGACACCCTCCTGGGCCTGAGGCCCATCTGGACCCCGAGTTGCCCAGGCCACCGCCCACTTCGTGTGCCAACCGGGTGGAGACTCAAGCCTCTATTTTGGCAGCTTCACAAACACGCCACAGCGGCAGGCGGGGGCTGAGCATGTGGCAAGGTGGTGCACAGCCAAGGCCCGCCCGGCGTGCATGGGGTCACCCCTCGAGCCCCCAGGCTCCGCTTCTTACCTTCTGGCCGTGGTAGCCCTGGACTCCAGGGTCTCCCTGGGGGAACAGACAGAGACTGCTAAGGGCAGACCCAGTGCAGACCCCCTCAACCAGTGCTTGCCCCCAACCCCGGTCCCTGCCACCGTCACAGACTGTCCCACTCTCCAGCGAAGGGAGGACATGGCAGGAGCACGGGAGAATGTGCACCAAGGGTTTGGGTTCCACACACCACCCGCCGAGGGGCCCATGAGACCTTCTCCCTTGGGGACTCCCCACGCATGCAATGTTTCGGCAGGATTGGTGCCTTGCAGCATCTCGTGCCCA
Organism: Sorex araneus; assembly: GCF_027595985.1. NCBI lineage: Eukaryota > Metazoa > Chordata > Mammalia > Eulipotyphla > Soricidae > Sorex > Sorex araneus. The sequence goes on along the minus strand of NC_073305.1, from coordinate 73,833,230 downwards.
GAGCCTGGGCGGTGGGTAGGGGGTCCCCAGCCTCTGCAGGCGAGTCCCTTTGACCTGTCCATCCCATCTGGTTCCCCAGGGGCCAGGACCCCTCCCACTTCCAGCTCTCGTAGGGGGGAGGTGGTGGCAGGGGCCTGGCAGCCACCTTCCCTCCCCGACGAGCCCAGAACCAGACGGTTCTTAGGGAGCTCTGAACGTTTCTAAGAGGACAGAGCACTGGGAAGAGAGCCAGCAGGAAGCGTCTCACCGTCTGTCCTTTCTCAGTGAGTGGGGGGCAGCGTTCCCACACTCCCCGCCTCACCCAGAGGCACCCTCACCTTGGGTCCAGGAGGTCCAGGTAAGCCCTGTGGAAGTGAGAAGAAAGCGTGTGACCCGGGCTCCCAGGTGGGCGGCCGAGGTTGTCAGGTCCATGGTGGCGGCTGGCTGGCCCCGGGGGCCGTGAAGGAACTGTGTGTGCTGGAAAGAAGAGGCTCCTGGATTCCCACCCGGGTCTGAGGCCTGCTGAGGGCATGTGGGGACAGTCGGCCCTCTCCCTCCCTGCGGGCCTGTGGGCTCTGTGGGCACCCCTGTGCCTGCCCGCTGGAAAATAAGTAAGTGGTGGCATGTGGAAGGGACAGTGTGGCTTGGTGCACTGGGCCGCCACCACCTGCTAATTGGAGCTGTCCCTGCGGAAAGCCAGCCTTGCTCGGGGCCCGGGCGGCCGCAGCCGCTGTGGGGGCGGTGTGGGCGCCCTGGGCAGGGGGAGGAACCGCCCCAGCCGGGCTGGAGACAGGGCAAGGTTGGGGTCTGTTTCTGCTAAGCCCAGGCCTTCTGGTTGCTCCCTTTATACACAAGACCCCAGAGAAAGCCACCTGGCGGAGGTCGGCACTGTGAATCTCCAGCCCTGTTTTTGGGGGATCCTTCACCATTTGCTTTGGTTCAATTTCCCTCGCCCTCTTCCTTTTGGGGTTTCTATTTTGTCGTCTAGAAATCCCCGGGAGTCGAATGCCCCTGCCGGGGGTTAGGAGAAGTCACAGACACACACGTCTGGGGGTTTAGAGAAGCTGATGTGAGCCCTCTCGGCAAGGGAGGGGGTGCCCTGCTCCGGGGACCCTCCGTCAGCCAACACCGACGTCACAAACACGGCACCTCAGCCAGGGGCAGCCAAGGGCCCCAGGCAGGAAAGCCCGGTGATGTGAGTGGGTGCTGCTTCTCGGGGCCATGGGGGACGGACGGCCCTGGCCAGGTGACGGCCCTTCTGGGACTCTCGTTACCTATTGGAATGAGCCAGAAGCACAAGCATTTCTGCCCGAGCGACTACCTGTTGTCCAAGGGAGCTCATTCGCGTCCTTGGGAGTGGGTCCAGCAGCCAGGAATAGATGTCAGGGGAAGGCCTGCCTCAGCCATGGCCGGGCGTATGCAGAGGGGCGATCTAACAGGGATCTAATGTTCCCACAGCACCAGTGTGGGAACACGGCCACGTGCAGACCCGTCTAGGGAGGGAGACCGGCTGGAGAGGGGCTTTGTCGAGACGCTGAGCTACAGGCTCACACAGCGGCTAGGATGCTTCGGCCTCAGAAGGAAGGCTCTGGTTCATTTTTGGTGGTCGGTTGGTTGGTTGAATTTCTTTGTGGGTCACAGCCGGCAGTGCTCAGGGGCCAAGGCTGGCAGTGCTCTCTATGTGGTGCCCAGATTGGACACGGGATCGCAGCCATGGCCACATGCTAGGCAAGACCCTTGACTCTCAAGAAAGGGACAGTCTTTTTGTTTGTCTGGGGGCCACACTCGGCAGTGCTCAGGGCTTGCTCCTGGCTCTGAGCTCAGGGGTGCCTCCTGGTGGTGCTCGGGAGACCATAAGCTATGCAGTGCTAGGCTGGGCTGTAGCTGTGTGCAAGCCTTAGCCCCTGTCCCACCTCCCTGGACCCCCACACCTTCTTAAATGCTTTGTCCTTTTCTGCTGCCCCCTATGACTCCTGGCCTGGGTCGTAGCTCTGGGGGGGAGAGGCGTTTTCTCTGTGGAAGACCAGGAGCCTGCAAGAGACGCCCAGCCCTTTCCACACTCATTTGGGTACATTTTTGAGTCTTAGCCAGGGCTTGATACAAGGGACTTGGCGGCCGCTGGCCTCGCCCTGTCACCTGTGTGTGACAGGAGCCTGGGTCCCTCCCTGCAGTGTTTGGTTCCCACGGTCTGCAGGCTGCATCCCCCCCACCAATGTACCAGCACAGGCACTTTATTTCGGGGTGCCTTGCTATGTCTGCTGCCTTGCCCTCTGCTTCAGAACTGGCTGGCCCTAAGTCTGGTTTCCTCGCGCCCAGAGGGAAGGGCACAGCCTCCGAGGGAAGCAGGGGCTCTGCCCCCCGCCCAGCTGGGAGGGGCTGCCAGCAATGCGTTTTCCCCTGGACGGCGATCCTGAAGTTGGGGGTCCTGCCCGGGGGGATGTATTTGCAGAACCCGGAAGCAAGCGGTGAGCGTGAGGCCCCTCCTCACATCTAGGGCCAGGTGTTCTGCTGTCTGGCGGAAACTCGGGGGGTTCTCGAGGCTCGTGGGAGGATCCCGAGATAAGCGTGAAGAGAGGAAGGGTACTTACAGGCGGTCCCATGGGGCCGGGCAGTCCTGGAGGCCCCAGAAGGCCACTTGGTCCAGGGGGCCCCGGGGGGCCTGGGGGGCCTTGGATGCCTGTCTGGCCCTGTTCGCCCTGTGATCCGAGGAGACAAGTGTCAGGGAGTGCCCAGTGCACCGGGTGCCCGCCCCGCCCCCAGCCGTGCTCTGGTGGCAGGCGGTGCACGTGGCGAGGCTCCATGCAGGGTTGGTGGCGAGGCAGTGCCCCTGGGGCGAGGCAGAGGAGAGGGAGCTGAGCCCCACCGCCCGGCCCCAGGCCTGCTCCCTGCGCCCCCCGCTGCCTCCCCCTGCCCTCTCAGGCTCCAGGTGAAGCTCGAGCTGAGATCAGAGCCCACCCAGTTCTGCCGGGGCCCCTGGCGTGGGGCTGCGGGGTCCTGTGCAAACTGGGTGGAGGCTTCTGATGGGAAAACCCCAGTGACGCTCCCACCCGGCTCCTCGCTGCCCGGAGCCCCTGCTTCTGTGGGGGTCTGGCTCTGCCACCACCACAGAGCACAGGCCAGCCCAGAGGCCCCCGGCGCAGGTCTGGGCGCTCCAAGGGCTGTGTGCCCTGGCGGTGACCTCAGCCCTCCTCAGACAGCTCTGAGGGTACAGCCTGCGCCACCCGGGGCCCCTGACAGACAGAGGGCCCAGGAGGGAGGGACGGCCTAGAGGGCCATCGGGAGGAGGCGGGGCCTGTCCCATGGGGCTCTTCTGTGACCTTCTCCAGGGCCATCGCTCCTGAGGGGGCGCCTCAGACTGGGGTCACAGAGCACCTAGCCAGTGGGAGCTCCAGGCCGGTCTCCCCTCACAGTGCTCCAGGCTGGCCTCCCCTCACAGTGCTCCAGACTGGCCTCCCCTCACAGTGCTCTAGGCTGGCCCTCACCCCTCATGACCTCCTTCCTGAGAATGCTCCAGGCAGGCCTCCCCTCAGAGAGCTCCAAGCCGGCCTCCCCTCAGAGTGCTCTCTGACTCCCGTGCAGAAAGGGACTGGGTGGTCCCCTGACAACTGAGGGGCAGGTGTCAGGCGTGTCCAGCCCCAGGAGGCCCACTGGAGATTCTTGCAGTGCCTGCTGACGCCTTCTCCTCACAGGGGCCTCCATGGGGACAAAACCGGGGGCTTGGTCCTGTCCTGCTCTGAGAGGCAGCTGAGGGCTCAGAGGGCAGAGGCCAAGGACGTGGGAACGGGCCTCTAGTCCAGGAAAGAGGACTGAGGCTGACCAGTGGGGCTCCCTGCCCTGCCCCAGGAGGAGTGGGGGCGGGTGCCCAGCCGCCAAGTCAGGTTCAGACTCCATCCCGTTAGTTCCCATCCTGCCCCAGCCAGCACACGGAAACATCCCGGGAACACAAGGGCGGGGCTTGTAAAATCCATGTGGTGATTGACAGGGAGTGGCCGGGGGCCCTCCTGCGCTCGTGCTGGCTGAGCGGCTGGTCACTCTGTGAGGTGGCTGGGAAGGTGGCATTCCACGGGCAGGAGATGGCGTGGAGCTACATGAGATGGTCCAGAGAATCCGGAGCTCAGTGCCCGAAACCCAGAGAGGCCTGGACAAGGGCAAGCGAACGCAGTGCAGGCTGCCCCTTTTCATCTTACCTAATTTTTTTTTGGGGGGGGGAGTTGGGGTTTAAGCCACGCCTGATGGTGCTCAGGGATCACTCCTGGTGGCATCAGAGGGGCTATCTGTGGTGCTGGAATCAAACCCAAGTCAGACACGTGCAAGGCAAAAGCCCTACCCACTGTACTATCTCTCTGGCCTCCAATTCTGCCTTCTGCTGTTTTGGGACCGTTGGACATACAGTCAATTGTCCAAGCCTCCATTTAAAAATCCTGAAGGCAGAAGCCTTCCCAGCAGGGAGGTGACGTCACTTGCCTCAGGCCCCGGGCGGCTAGCGGGGAGCCCTGGCGCTCAGCAGCTGAACCAGCTGTGTGCCCTGAGCCGACCCACTCACCCAGCTTGGCCGCCTCAGCTGGGAAGTGAGGACTCACACGTCAGGCCTGTCTTGGCATATGCAGGGGCTGAAGGCGGGGGCGAGTGAGGGGGGGTCTTGCACCCAGGCGCCGTGCAGACCCTGCCACTGTGTGCTCCGTCTGCTTTTGTCTGAATTCACTGGACTGGAGTGGACTGGCAGTCTGGCTCCTTCCACAGCCCCCGCCGGCCTGGCAGGGCCCAGAGCCGTGCCGACCCCCTTGGCAGAACCCTGGGGGGGGGCCTGTGCAAGGGAGGGTGTCTACCTGGAAGGTGCGCCTCTTAATGACCGGGGGCGGAGCCAGGCGCACGGAGTTGAGGAGAGGCAGCAGCTGAGGAGGGAGATGGAGGTGGAAGGCCAAAGGGCAGAGGTCAAAGATCACAGGTGTGCAGCAGGATGCCGAAAGTCACCAGGAGGGCAGGTGGCCGAGAGAGAGGAAGGGCAGAGGAGAGGAGAGAAGAGAGAGATTAGCGAGCATGAGGAAGAGGAGGGTGGGGGGAGCTCTCGCTGCTGGGTGGAAGCGTGTCCCTGGGGAGGAGGACCGGACGCGGGGTGCTGGTCAGCAGCGTCCCCTTCACGGACCGAGTGTGATCCCCCCCCCCCCGCTGCCCAGGCCTTCCCCCACATGGCCCTAACGCTGCCCCACCAGCCACCCTTCCCTACCCCTACCCCCGTGGGTCGGAGCCTCAGGAGCGGCTAAATTGGTACTTGAGGCCGGCGGTGTGCAGCAACCCCTGGGTTCTCTTTTGGGGTTGGACGAGAAAGCCCATGTCAGCGAATCTGGGGAGGCCGGGCAGGGGCAGTGCCAAGCTGGGTGTGGTCGGTGTGGGCACCAGCTAAATGCTACCCAGGTCTCACCCTGGGGCCAGAGGGCCTGGAACGCAGACGGCGGGGGAAGATAGCCCAGCATGTGCAACCGCTTTTTCGGGGGGCCGTGGGGGGCGGGGCGTGGGGAAGGGAGCAATTTGCAATCTCCAAATTATCTAACATAATTTTCTTTTCTGGAAACTCCTGCTGTTCCCAGTCCTGCCGCCCACTGGGGCCGAGCTCCCCGTGGTGGCAGGAAGTGGCCCCGTGAAGATGATGTTGGCACCCGATCAACCTCCTGTTTCTGAAAGACACCCCCAAACCTGTGGAGTGTGTTCAGGCCCCAGGATGCTCTCGAAGGCCTGGGGTGGGGGCAGCCTGCGCTGCGCTTAGGGCAGGAGCTGGGCGGGCGGCAGCTGTGGGGGCAGGAGTGCGGCTCGGGCAGTGGGGGGCAGCTGTGTGCAGGCGGCCTCTGAGCAGAGCGCAGCCTTGGGGCCTCCCGGGACCCACAAACCTTCACGGTCACTATCTGGCTGGCCCGCAGAGCTGCTAGCGAGCCACTCCAGCTCGGGGGTTCCTGGTGCGGGGGGATGAAGGAGTTGTTAAAGATGGGGTGGGGGGCGGCGAGTGGTGAGGGGGCTGTGCTGGCTCCCCGAGTCCCGGGCTTCCTGGGGGGACGCTGCAGGCTGCAAAGACCAGCAGCTCGGGAACCCCCTGCCCGAAAGGGGCCCCCCATGAAGCCAGAGCCTGCACCAGATCCCATTGCTCCTCTCACCCCCGCCCCACAACTCATCAAATGTCTGCCCTCACCCACTGTGCTCCATCACACCTGTCCCCAAGGTGCTTCTAAAACCTTCTGTCCCCACCCTCTTCCTCTTCCTCTTCTTGTGCGGGGTGGGGGGGTGGGGGGGTGGGGGGGTGGGCGGGGATTAGTGAGCCTGCCTGCTCATCCCCTCCCCTCCCCCCCACATCCTCTCAGGCTGACACACTGCTGAAGTGTGTGCAGTTGTGTTGTCTTTGGTGCGGATGACATAACAATCCTGTGAGCCCATCTTTGCGAATAAACACAGCTGACCTTCTATTATTGTGTCAGGATCAGGCTGGCCGGAACTCCGGGGCCCCTGTGATCTCGGCGCACATGCCACTGGTGGCCGCCTCTGCTCGGGACACCACAGCCACCCGCTGCGTCCCTGTTCCAGGCCCAGCTCAGCTTCTCTGGGGTCCGGGAACTCAGGGTTCAGCATGGACAGGGCCCAAGTTCACTTCGGACCGGGGAAGGTGGGTTTTGGGGTCAGGCCTGGTAGTGCTCAGAGCTTCCTGCTGGCAGTGCTCAGGGCCCTTAAAGTGTCAGGGATCCGGCCTGGGTCGGCTGCATACACGGCAAGAGCCTCACTCCTGAATGATCTCTCAGGCCCTGTTTTGAGTTTCTGTTTTGCTTTGTTTGTTTTATTTTCTGTTTCTTTCTCGTGTGTGTGTGTGTGTGTGTGTGTGTGTGTGTGTGTGTCTGTGCTCAAGGATAACTCATGTTCAGGGGACCGTTAGGTGGTGCCCATGTGCACAGGAAGTGTTTCCCCACTCTGCGTCCCTTCAGCCTAGACCCCAACCTTCTGATTGGCCTGACCCGCAGTGAGGTCCTCCATGGGTGGACTCTGTCACCAGGTCACCTCAGCCTCAACCTGACCCCCAGGACGTCCACTGCCCAAAGTCCACTGAGTGGACGTGCTCCTGGGCACACTGAGGGTGATGGGGGTCGGCGCCTGGATGTCCTTCCTCCCGCCACTGGACCTGAGAGGCGTTCCCTGGCCACAGCCTCGGGCTCGCTCTGGGGGCAGCAGGGTCACTCCACCCTGCCTGGCCTGGAAGGGACCCTGGGCTGGTCTAAGGGGCTTCCGGGCACAGCTTCCTGGGCTCCGACCAAGGCACAGGGCGGAGCTGGGGCTGTGGGCGACCGTCCAGCCCGAGTTCCTCCCCCTGCCCCAGGCCTTTCCTCTGCTGAAAGAGGCTGGTGGACTCGATGCTTCAGTGCAGCCGGTCAGAGGGCCACATCCCCCCACCCTGGGCTGGGTCCCCGGGCCCATGAATAGCCCGAGGTTCCCCCCGATGTGGCTGGGTGGGTGGCCAGACACGCACACACAGTCCCCCACCCCTGCTGGGCGGGGTCAGGCCCCGGCTCTGCAAAGCTGCATGGCCTCACTGAAGGAGAAGGCCATGTGTGGCTGAGACTCAGGGCCACACGCCGCACAGAAGTTTCCAGGAACACGCTCTGGCTGGGCAGGCGTGGCAGCACAGCCACGTCAGGGCCCCCGCCTAGGCTCTGCTCACACCCTGGTGCCCTGGAAGGGACAGCTGGACTGCCCGATCACATACCAACCCACAACTAACCGCGGAGCAGAGGGGCTCTAGTCCTTGTCCTGAAGTCTGCATGTAGGGGCTGGGGTCCTGGAGGGGTGAGGCCGAGTTGGGGGCTGTGTGTGTGCGGGGAGCACTCAGGCTAGGGGGGTCACTTACCCGGTGCGGGTACTCTCCACACTGGCCCTGGGGATGGAGGGAGGGAGAGCAGATGGTTAGGCACTTGTGGGGGGCTGTCCCTAGGGGCCACTTCAGATGCGTAGATGAAACACACACACACACACTCACGCATACACACACATACACATGCACATACACATGCACACACAGAGACACACATATACACATAGACATGCACGCACACACACAGACACAGAAACACAGACATACAGGCACACACAGACACACATGCACACACAGACACATAGACACAGTGTGCACACATGCACGCACACACAAACACAGATACAGACACATACATGCACGCACACACAGACAAACACAGATACAGACACATACATGCACGCACACAGACAAACACACACACAGACACACACATGCACATGTACAGACAGACACATGTATACATGTAGGCGCGCACACAGACACACACATACATGCACACACAGAAACACACATGCACACAGACACACACAAGATACATGCACACACATAGACAAATAGATACATGCACACTCACACTCACGCACACACACACATACACTATTCACGCACATGCACACACACACACATACACACGCACACTGCTGGGCCTTTTGTGCACACTCTGAGGCCAGAACGAAATGCCTCTCTCCAGTCCCCCAGAGCCTCAGGCCCGTCATCCCTCCCCAGAGAATGACTGTTCATTCTCTGTTCACAGGCAGCTGGCGGGGAGCAGACAGCGAGGCGGAGGCCGGTGTCTCTGAGCCGAGGGCCCTGGATGGGTGGGTAAAGCAGGTGGCCGGGCTGGGGGGCAGGCCCACTGTCTCGAGACACACCAGTCCTAGGGGCTCAGGAGGGGATCAGGAAACAGGGAGGGAGCAGGGGGGAAGCCAAGGAGGCCGCTGGGCGCCCAGCCCCGAGACAGACCCCAGGGTGGCCCTGGGGGTGGGGCGCCCCCAGGGCTCTCCCGGCTGTTCCCTGACCATCAGGGTCCCCTCAGACTTACCTTTTCTCCTTTCTGTCCCTGAGGACCCTGAGGAGAAACGGGAGAGCCGTTAGAGAGCAAGTGACCTCAGGAGGTGCTGCCCGGGGCAGGCCCTATGGGGAGGGGCAGAGGAGGGCTGAGCAGCGAGCACCTGGGGGGACTTCTGGTGACCCTCCCACCTGCCCCTTGTCAGGGCCCCACCCTGCCCTGCCCCCGAAAGGTCACACCTGGGATCCTGACCAGGTGCCAGCCGTGGCCCAGTGGGCGGGGGCACTCCCAGGGGTGCAGAACAGGAGGAAGTACTGGGGGTGCACTCTGCTCCTGGGGGTCCTCACACCAGCTCTGCACGCAGCTCATCCGGAGGAGGGCAGAAGCTTCCAGAAGAGACTGTCTGTCCTGTCTCCTGCCCTCCGCAACCTCAGCCTGGAACCCCGTCCCAGAGCCTGCAGGACAGCTGAGGGGTCAGTGGACGGGGACCAGGCCACAGACTTGGGGGACTTTGGGGCGAGAAGCCAGCACTTGGCAGCCGACGCCATCCCGGAGCCCCCAGGAAGAATATCGGGTCTCAGGGCTCTTTCCTGCCTTGTCCTGTTCCCAGGCCCACCAAAGACGCCGGGTTCGAGGGGGACCTTTGTCCCCGGGGAACGGGCAGCACACAGCTGGCTGTCTGCAGAGCCAGAGCTGAAGAGATGCGAAGGACACCTCTCGGCTGGCTGGACTGGCGGGGGAGGGAGGGGCTCGGCCAGCTCGGGCCAGCTCGGGGCACTCCCAGGGGTGCTGAGCTTGCAGCCGCAGCCAGGGGGAGGATGCGAGCGTCAGCCTCACCTCCCGAAGGAGGTGACAGAGACAAGACCCCTCGGCTCAGGAGTGCTGGCCCAGCTGCTCTGACGGGCCCTGCCGGCTGCTTCCCCTCGGCCACACCCTGAGAATGGGGCCTCTGGGTGGCGGGGCTCCCGGAATGAACTAGAACCTCGGGCCAGGGGCCTTCCAGCCAGCAGCAGAGGCCTGGGACAGATTTGCGGCCTGCAGGCCTCAGGCTCTGGGTGGCTGGGGAGGGGTCTGTCTCGGCCCCCACGTGCCACCAGGACGAGCGTCCATTCCGGGAAGTCCTCTGGGTGTGTGTGGGTGCGGACAGTGGCTTTGGGACAGTAGATGTGCTCCTCACCACCCACTCAGCTCCCCCCCACCCCCCTTTCACGTGGCTGTCCAGGTGTTCAGAGCCAGGTACCATGGGACACAGTGTCCAGTGGAGGCCGGGCTGTGGGGAACAGAGGCCATGTGGGGGCATGTGGGAGATGGAGGGACGTGGGGGATGGAGGTCAGAGACCCCTGTTGTGGATCCATGAAATTCCAAGTTCCCCTGGAGTGGTTCAAGGTCCACCCAGGCAAGGTGGCGCTGGCCGTTACAGAGGCCGCTGTCCCGTTAAGAAGGTCAAGGCAGGTGTACTCTGGGTGCTGGATGCTAGCTACTATTCGGTGGGTTGGGGGACAGCCCTGTGAAGGAGTGGGGGGCAAGCTCAGTTGGGGGTCTCCTTCCTGGCACCAGGGCCCCTCACCCGCCCACACTTCCTTCCGGCTCTCGGGGTGACTGTGGGGTGCCGGGCCGAGGGAGGGGATACTTTTCTGACACCCAAGAGAGCAAGTGCCAGGGCTGACATCTGCTTCAGCTGCCCTCCTTCAGGGGGGCTCTGGCCCCCAGCTCCGGCTGAGCCCCCAGGAGGGGAGAGGGCCCCACCTTTGGAGCGGGCCTCAGACACAGGCAGGACGGAGAGCCGAGGGCTCTTGGACCCCACAGAGGCTGGGCCAGAGGGCCAGGACGCGCCCCTCCCAGAGTGGACGAGGACACAAGAATGGGGCAGTCTCAGGGCATGCCGCCCACTCCTAATACCAACCATCTGGCCGAGAACTGGCCGGCACATTGCCATGGGAGGAAGGGGGAGCCTGGGAGATGGGAGAGAGGGGGGAGGGGGGAGGGGGAGGAGGTAAGAGGCATTCAACAGCCTTTGCAGGAAAAGGAGAGGCCGGAGGAGGGATGGGGGCACCAGGTGCTTCACGGGGTGTGCCCGGGCCAGTGGGTGCTGCTCTGGCAGATCTCCTCATGGCCTGCTGCCAGCTTCATGTCCCCTGGGTGTGTGCTGAGGGCAAGGGGTCCCGGGCAGCACGCGAGGCTTTCTCTGCCTTCTGCTGGACCACTCTGTGCCTGCCCCGCCTCCCTGCGTGGGGGTGAGGACTGAGCTGGGTCGGCCGTGGGGGCAGCGCCCGCCCTCCCGGGGACAGGCGAGCCGGGTCTTACCATCTCTCCTTTGGGTCCGGAGTAACCCTGGAAAAAGGGGATGAACCAGGTCCACCTTTGGCCATCCCAATCCCACCCCCAGCCCGGCCACGTGTGGTCCCCACATCCCTGATGGCTTCACTGGCACATTTCTTTTTTTTTTGTGGGGGGGGGTCACACCCAGTAGTGCTCAGGACCCACTCCTGGCTCTGTGTTCAAGTCACCAGATGGGATCGAACCCGGGTTGGCCGTGTGCAAGGCAAACACCCTCCCCGCTGTGCTATGGCTCCAGCCTCTGCTTTTGCACATTTCTTCCCTCGCCGTCCAGTCCAATGGGGCCCTGAAAGCAGAAGGAGACGGATATCAGCCCTGGGCAGCCCCTGGCCCTGCCCAGGGGGTTACAACCCAATACGTGAGGGCTCAGGCCTGCTCGCCACTTACGGGCCATGTGACCCTGGGATAGGCCAGGCCTCAGTTTCCCCTCCTAACAGGGCATGAGAACAGCAGACCTTCCCCGGGTCCTGGTGAGGGAAGGAGGTGTTGCAGATGTGCAGGTGTCGGGCTCGAGGGAGACCCCCGTGGACAGCAGAGACTCAAGCCCGCTGTGGGTCCCCAGTGGGGAGGGGGTGGTGGGTTTCCAGGCCGCCAGGGGCTGCCCAGCATTGAGGGCTGCAGAAACAGGGGCAGATCCCTCCTCCCCTCCCCTCAGAGCCTCTCTTGGGGCAGGAGCCTCCTCATGCGTGACCTGACACCAAATGGAGGGGGCGGCCCACATCCCAGTGTCCTTCGGGGCCCCTGCCCTTCCCAGCTGGCCCTGATTGCTCTGCCGGGGGCCCTGTCCTCCCGAGTGCCCGGCTCTGCTCCTCAGCGGCTCTCCGGGCAAGGCTGCGGGAGCAGGTGCAGGGGCCGGCCAGGCTGGCTCCCCCCACTCACCGGGAATCCGGGGAAGCCTCGGGTGCCCGGCTGGCCCTGGAAAGACAGAGAGGCGAGGGTGACGAGGAGGAACAGGAGCAACCCCCGAGTCCCTGCCCGACTCCCCCGGGCCCAGAGAGGTGCCCCTCACTCAGCACCGTGAGCAGGCTGGGAGGGGAGAGAAGGGCATGGAATGTTCTAGGTCTCCAGGCACTGAGGGTGGGGCCGGGTGACAGCCAGCCAGTATCCCTGGGTCTTCTGGAATGCTCCCTCGGCCTCAGAAGCTCTACACCTGAGCTTACGTGTAAACAAGGGATGGGGCGTGTGGGGCGCGTGGAAGGTGGGGACCTCGGGGACAGCGGGGGCTCGGCCCTACCCCCCCTGTCCTCGCTAGCCACACAATCACAGCCCAGGGCCACTTATCTGGAGATGGTCTGGATGTCAGCGACTCGCGGGACTTTGACCTTCAGCAAGCATTTGCGGCCCACTTGGCTCACTTTCCCCTGCCCGGGCTAGCAGGCAGGACCCCGGCTGCCCCCCACCCCCCGGTCCTTGGGGGAGGCTCGGCAGTTCCCGCTGCTTCCCCTGATGAGTCAGGCCGTTGCACAGATGGATTTCCAGGTGGGAGACCTGGAGGAGGGTCACTGGCCACAGCTCTTGGTTTTGTGGTCATGTTTCATGACGAGAGACTCGGGGCCCCTCAGGGTTGTGCACCCAGGCGGGAAGGACTAAGAAACAGGATCGTCACCTCCTTCCCGCCAGCTGGGGTCTGTCCCTGTGGCCTGTGTCAAGGTCTACCAGAGCTATCGTGGCGGCTCCTTTGCTACCTCGATGTTTGGGTACCGTGGCTCACCCCTTCTCCTGGAGTCCCCAAGTTGGCACGTGCCTGGCAGAGTCACCGCCTTGACCGGGAGAGGTGCAGTCCCTCCCTGAGCTTCACTGGCTGAGACCACGTGACTCTATTCCCTGTGCCTCAGTTGATAGAATGGGGACACGAGGACCCCTGTAGGAGCCACAGAATCACAGGCAGGCCGTAAAGTCTCCTGAAACCTGCGGCTGTCCTTGGCCATGTGTGCTGGCTTGCGTTGAGCCCGGCACACGGAACAGAGCAGGGGAGCGTGTGACCCCACCCAGCTCAGGAGTGCTGGCTCGCCAAGCCCCGGCTGCTCTCAGAGCCAGATCCGAGCCAGAGGAACGTCTCTGCAGACATCAGCTGTGACCTGGCCACCTGGATGGAACATGTGGGTCCTCTCTGAAGCCTCGGGTGTGAGGCATGTGGGGGACACTCAGGCGAGCTGCTGGGAGAGCAGGCGGGCATACTGGAGGGGCAGGGACTCAGCTGGACTGAGCCGAAGGTTCAGGAGGGCCCGTGGCTGGCACCCGAATGCTCAGGAAGGAGGAGATGCCACAGAGATCAGAAGCGCCCCGGCCGTGCTCCTCTCGAGGGAGAGTTATGCTAAGAATAGGGCCAAGGAGAAAACCCGGAAACTGTGCAGGGTAACCCCTGAGACCTCTGAGTGTAAACTTTCAACTTGGGCCCGACACGAGAGGCCCGAGGGAAAGGTCAGCAGGACGGGGTTCCAAGGAACAGCTCCCAGCCCCATCCCAAGAATGTTTACATGGGAGGGATAATCACGGTTTGCTAATGACAGAGCCGACCCTGGTCAGGGGCACGCATCCCTGTGGCCAGAACCACATGCAGGGGCTAACCAAGGCTTTTTTGGGGATGTTGGGAAGAATGCTGTCATAGACCAAGTGGAAACTGGTACTTCACTTCCTGGAGAGGAGGGGCCGGGGTGGTCCTAGCCCACATCTGCAGGGCGAGATGCTGCGGTCGGACATCCCTTCCCGTGTTTACTGGCCTGTCTGATTTATTTGTGAATGGCCTGTTTGTATTCTTTACTGATCTCTTCCACTGGGCTGTTTGTCTTTTTCTGATTGATTTGAGCAAAGCGATTAGTCAAGCATAGGAACCCGTTGGGACTGCTCTGTGCTGCAAATGCGGCGTTTATCTTTGCTCTTGTTTACAGTACAGTTTCGGCCATATGGAAGCCTGACATGTATATCCACAGCTTATCAAGTTTTCCTTCTGGCTCTGGGTTTGGGGTCATGTTCCAAAGGGCCTTTTCTGAAGAATAATGCCTGCCATAGAGGGGGTGCGGTGGGGGTAGGGCAGAGGGAAACTGGGGACATTGGTGATGGGAAATGTGTGCGGGTGAAGGGATGGGTGTTGGAACATTGTATGACTGAAACCCAATCAAGAACAAATTTGTAACTTTATCTCACTGTGATTCACTGTCATAACTGTCATCACTGTCATCCTGTTGCTCATCAATTTGCTTCAGCTGGCACCAGTAACATCTCCATTGTGAGACTTGTTACTGCTTTTGGCATATCGAATACGCCATGGGTAGCTTGCCAGGCTCTTCCAGGCGGGCGGGATACTCTCGGTAGTTTGCCGGGCTCTCCAAGAGGGGCGGAGGAATCAAACCCGGGTCGGCTGCATGCAAAGCAAACGCCCTACCCACTGTGCTATCGCTCCAGCCCCTCACTGTGATTAAATTTAAAAATAAGTAATTTTAAAAAGCATACTCTATCAATAAAAAGTTTTAATAGTACTTACTATTCTATGTGAAGCACATTTTGGGCCTATAGGCCCTCATCTAAAATCTTTCAAAGAAAAAGGGCCTTCCTATTCTGAATTATAAAACATGCATGTATGCCTTTATTCTGGTTTATTTCAACTTCATGGTTTATATCAAAGTTTTACTTCATTGGAATGGAGCCTCATAGGTGCTAAACAAGTAGAGACTCACATATATTTTTTTAAATGTTTGATTTTGTTTTATCTTTTTTATTTTTTAAATGGCAGTAGTCCGAGTTTGATTTCCTGAATAATTTATTTTTCTCTTCCTATTGTGAAATAAAGCCTTTGTCACGGACCAAATTCCCAGATGTCAAGTTCCCCGGGTGCCTTCGCTTCATTTCTGGCCTCTCCATTTCTTCTCTAGCTGTTTTTCTTTTTTTTGTTTGTTTGCTTTTTGGGTCACACCCAGCGATGCACAGGGGTTACTCCTGGCTCATGCACTCAGGAATTACTCCTGGCAGTGCTCAGGGGACCATATGGGATGCTGGGAATCGAACCCGGGTCGGCCTCGTGCAAGGCAAACGCCCTACCCGCTGTGCTATCATCACTCCAGCTCCCCCCCCCCGCCCGCTTACTCTATTTTTTTTTAGAACTTCTCTGACTTCCATGCAAGCTCATTTTCCCCACAAATAAAATGGAACGTTATTTTGATGGACTCCAAGGCCAAAAATATAATCACTAGGATTAGACCATTTTATGTTTATAGGTTGATCAGGAGACAGTTCACTGACTGATAGTATACCTGGAAATCTGAGAACCAGGGAAATAAGCTTTACTGATGCCCTGAAATTACCTCCCTTGGTCCCGTGGCAAGGTGAAGAGAGTCCTGTGGCTCCTGGTTCTATCTGCTCCTGCCTCCCACCTGCCCCTGGTGTGGTGTAAAGCCACACATCCAGGCTGACGATTCTAGCTGGGAAGGTTGACCAATGTCCCCCTTCTCTCTGTCTGACCCTGGAGGTCCCCTCCAGATCTGCCCGGACCTAGCCTAGTCTTCTCCCCACTTCTGGTCAGTGCTGTCTTCCCCAGGGAGCTGCCTCTGGAAATGAACCTCTGTGGCTGGGGAAGGGGAGCGTGCAGCAGAGGGCATGGGCCTGGGCAACAGCCACCATTCTCTGTGGCTCCAACACTGCCACCAGGGCGGATGCCCAGATTTCCAACACAACGGCACCTGTTCCCGGCTGTCAGACACCTCCGTGGAGGCTCCAAACATTCTGAACATTCCACATTCAACGTGCCACACTTTCTACTGCCCGAACCTGCCACCCCACAGATATACATCCACTCAGCCCGCAGTCAGGAGTACTGCAATTCCTCTTTCTCTCTTCAGCACCACCCTTGACAGCTCCCCAATATCTCTCCAGGGCCAGAGAGATAGTGCAGCACCGAGGGCTCTCTTGCTTGGCACTTGGTCTACCTAGGTTTGATCCCTGGCACTCCATATGGTCCCCTGAGCACTTCTAGGAGTGATTCCTGTGTGCAGGGTTGGGAGAGAGCCTTGAGCATCATTGGGTCTGGCTCCAAAACCAAACAAAAGCCCATCATCTCACCCGTCTCGTCTACATGTAGCCAGGGCCAGAGTCTGTGCAGGGCCAGAGTCTGCCCTCCGGGAGCCCACGCATACTCCACACACACGCATGCACACACTTTCACGCACACCCCACACACATGCCACACACGCTCCTTGACACAACAGCAGCACTGGCTGCTCCTTCTGGCTTCCCGTGCCCCCGTGGCTGTGTTCCCCACACTCTCAGGAGGGAGGGCCGACTCACAACCTCCCGTCGTGGGCCTTTGTGCATAGACCTTCCTCACAGCTCACCGCCTCGCCCTCGCTTTCTTCCGGAAGGAACGGCCCATTTCTCCCACAGCATGGCCTGGGATCCTCCTTGTCGCCAGCTCGGGAGGGCTGGGCAGTAGCAGCCACATGAAGATTTCAAAGTCCTCACAGACGTGGAGACCCGACTCGGACCGCCTCCACGTGCAGGGGGTCTGGAGGGCCAGACAGCTCCTCCTGGCCCCTGCGGCAACTATGGAGGTGTTCAGGGAGTGGACACAGTCCCCTTGAGGTGGGGGACGCGCCTGAGGCCCTACTTGTGCCTGCCGAGCCAGCCTCTGCAGCCCCGGGCACCCCTGACTTAACCGGGCACAGCACTCTAGACTCCCCTCTGTAACGGGAGCCACCCTCTGGGTGGCTTCTCCTCTGCACAGACCCTTAGCCAGCTCCAGAGTGGGGGCAGGTGCGTCCTGAGAGTGGCATGGCGGGTTCTGCCAGTGGCATTTATTCTGGGATCTTCCTGGAAAGCTGCTTAACTCCTGGCCAACACTAGCCACCGAGAATTTGCCCGCGAGAGCCAAAGGCCCTATGTCCAGGGGCTCCGCGAGGAAAGCACAGTGGCCCCAGTCCTCTAGGTGGTGGGCACAGACACGGGCCCCGGCAGAGGACACTGGGCTTTGGGAAGCTCCCGGTGCCATAAACAGTCTCTGAGCACCCGCAGGGAAGACGGGCCTTTCCTTCGGGTGAACGGCCTTGGCAGGGTAGAGCTTAGCAGGGACGGAAGGAGAAGGCAGCAGGAACACTGGTTTTGTGATGACTGCCAGCCAAAGACTCCAGCCCTGTCTATGGGGTGACCACATGCCCAGTGTTCCTCTGCAAAACAGGCCGGTGGGTGGGTCAGAGAGAACAAGGCCCAAGTGGGCAAGGTGCCTGTCTCCTTGGTCTAGGCCATGACAGCTGCCCAGCCTGGGATGCCGCTAGTGCTCAGTGAGTCACCCCAGGCAGGAGGTGGGTCCTGGTTAGGTTTCTATGTGTCCAGCTGTGGGGCCATGCCACATTTAGGGGTACTGGCAGGCTTCTGCTGGCAATGTGTCCAGCAGGGGCCGAGCCCTGGGGTGCCCAACATGGCGAGAGCTGATGGTCAGAGATGGCGCCCAGGGCCGCCTGCATTGGGCATCACTCTCCCGTCCCACCTCCCAGTGGCACCCTGGGACTCTCTCCTTCCTCTGTGGCCTTGCGTGACACCCCTGGCCCCCTGCTAAACCTCACTTTTATCAAAAGCAAGTGACCTCGGGACACTGATGCCACGGTGCCCCCATCCAGCTCACAGGGGCGGTGGCCAGGGGCAAGGGGGTCAGCTATGGCAATGGGGTTAAGCCTGCATGAGCCGTCAAGCCACTGGCTCGCACTTTCTGGGTATCTGAACCGCCCAGAGGACCTTAGCCTCTGCCCAGCACAGCCGCCTGGGGTGCAAGCCTGGGGGCTGGCCTGGGTGACGTGCCAGGGTGGGGCCAGTAAGCCAGACTCAGGGCTACCGTGTCTATGCTGGGCCCAAACCCCATCTCAGATGCTAAGTGGGGCTCCGCCCGCACCACTGCTCCTCTGGCCCTTGGCTTCCCCTTCTCAGGGGGCCTGGGGTGCTCCCACTCGGTTTGCTAGGAGTGGCTGGTGCTGTGTCTGTGAGAAAAGCTGCCCGTCCACTCAGTCACTCACGTTGGGTCCCCTCCAGCTGTCCTGGCCAAAGAGAGGGTCTCTGTTTCCCAAACCCCTAGCCACGGGCCAGGCCCAGGGCATCCCCAAGATGGGGGCTGGGGGCTGCCGAGACCGGGAGGAGGTGCCAGGCCAGTGACTCTGGGTTCTGGGTACCTGCTCCCGGGGCTTCCCGAAACAAGACTCATTCCCAGGACAGCTGGAGCGCCCACCCCGCACCCCTGCACCCCCAGGAGGAGCCGGCTCCTTCCTCCGCGTGTAAACAGCGGGGCCGCCTCGCAGCTGCTGCTGTGTCAGGGCTGGCTCGGGGGGGGGGCCCGGAGAGGCTGTAATTTAGGGACATCTCGGCAGGCCACTTTCTGTAACATCAACAGAAGCCCGGCCCAGGGATCACATCACATGGTGGCGGCCGGCCCTCCCCGTCCCCCCTCCTCCCCACCCCCAGACCCTTTACATTAACTCACCACCTCCAAGAAGAGCAAAACCACTTACAGGGGGGCCGCGAGGGCCGATGATGGACATCCCGGCGTCGCCTGGGGCCCCCTGTGGGAGAGAGGGGTGCAGAGAAGGGGGGCAGGGCAGTAAGGAGAGGAGGAGTGGGGGAGGCGGTAGGTAGGGAAGTGGACCAGGGGGACGCGGGGAGGCCAGGGAAGGAGGAAGTGTTTGCAGGGGTGAGGAGGGGGCCCAGGAGAAGTGGCTGGGGAGAGGAGAGGAACTGTGCGGGGCGGGAAGGGAGAGGGCGGGGGGCCGAAGGAGGAGGGCACGGAACCCAGGGAGGGGGCAGGCGCATGGCAAGGGGACTGGGGGACACTCAGCTCAGCGGTGGCCTGCCCCCGTGGCCGCCCACCTGCTCCCACTCATCACGTCCATCCCAAAGCCCCCAAGGTTCGTTCGTCCCAGGACAGCCCTGTAGGTGGAGGCCGAGGGACACACCATGGTGCTAGCAGCCCATCCCGCACAGCGTCGGCCCGAGGGACCCTCTGTGCCCAGTCGTGGGGCCGGGAGGGACCCACAGCCTCCGGGGCGGGGGGTTCTGGGAGCAACAAGTGCAGGTGGAAGTGGAGCAGGAGCTAAATGCGCGTGTGCAGGGGGGGCAGGGCTGGGGTGACGGGAGGACAAATGGGCTGTGCTGAGAGTGGGTGAGACTATGGACTGTGCCCAGCCCGGGGAGTCAGGGTCCCCTCCCCCACCCCAGCGGGGGCGCCAGGGCAGCCCTCTGACCAAGGGTCCCAGGGCATGAAAATGTCCAGGACCCTGATTCTGCTGTGCCAGGCGCTGCCTGTGGTCCTCAGGGCACCCAGGGGCCAGGGCTGACTCACGGGCCTTTGCACATACTCTGTCACTTTCCCACAAGCTACTGGGTATGGGCTCCAGAGCACCCTGCAGGGAGAGGTGCTGTGCTTCCTCTCCTTCTCCCTCTCTCTCCCTCTCCCTCTCTCACTCCTTCTCTTTCCCCCCTCTCCCTCTTTCCCTCCTCTCCCTCTTTCCCTCCCTCTCTCTCCCTCCCCCTCCCAACAAGGCACCTGCCTCACAGGAACATGGGGAACATCCGAAAGAGCCTGGGGGTGCTTTCAGGGTCACCCGGCCCAAGCAGACCTGGACTCTGGTCTTCACACAGCTGTGGGGTCTTGGGCCTCAGCAGAGGGGCCTGGCCAGTCATTCGTTTGGGGGGGCCCCAGTCTGGAGTTGGGTCCACGAGGGCTTGTCTCTGCCTCTGCCTCTTTCTGCTGTGTGATTCTGGGTATGTGAATCTGCCTCTCTGTGCCTCAGTTTCCTTATAGGACAGGGAGCAGCCGGGCGTTCCTGGGCGGCCAGTGTCAGGCATGGGTCACGGGGAGAAAGGGGCAATGCTCTGGAGATGTGGAGTGACAAGCTGGGGGCAGCTGAGGTGACCGTGGGGCTACTCGTATTTCAGATCTGGGGGTCTCTGTGGGGTCCTCAGCGCAGGGCACATACGGGGGCCCTGAGCGGGCACAGGAGGCCTCCAGGCCTTGCTCACCCCCTCTGGAGAACCCAGAAGAACCCTGGAGAACCCAGAACCGACGTCCCAGCCCTGCGACCTGGGGCTCCGGCTTCCCAACAGGCTCCAGCCCTGCAGCCCTGAGGCAGCCCCAAGGGAGTCTGTCAGCCCGGAGCACCCGGGGTGGCAGGGATGACGCCAGCCAAGCAGCTCTGGGCTTCTGCCTCGTGCAGGGCGATGCCTTTGGGCAGGAACCAGGCCTGTGCAGCCCCGGCCAGAGACAGTTCCACTGGGACAGGGGAGCTGGGACGGCGGCCCAGGAGTCCTGAGACTCGTGTGGAAGCTGTTAGGAAACTGGGTCACAGGAGGCTGCTCGGGAGGCTGGGGGCAGTGCAGGCCGGGGGGGCCAGGAGAGTCCACTGGGAGCGGGGAGGCTGGGGCGGAGGGCAGGAGGACCCATGTGGACTTGTGGACTCACCTTCTCGCCTGGTTGGCCCTTTACTCCCTGGGGCGGCCACATGCAACGCGGGGTACGGGGAGCAGAGCGGGGAGAAAGAAAAGAGGATGAGAGAGGCACGCACACGGCATCTGGGCCCGGCACAAGGACCAACCACAGAGCTCCACCGTGAAACAGGAGACCAAACGAAGCACAGATGCCGACACAGGGTCCCACCCCGGCCGGCAGAGCCGCAGGCAGCTAAGGCCTCCCCCGCCAGCCCTGCAGGGCACTCTGGGGAGAGAAACGGGCCGGAGACACAGAGAACATGTGCGCACACGTGGGTGTGCATGCATGTGTTTGCACGTACATGTGTGTATGCGCGTGTGTGCGTGCATGTGTGTGTGTGCATGTGTCTTGTATCTACAAAGGCTAGAAAGAGAGCCTGTGAGAGAATAGGAGAGTGAGAGACAGAGAGGGACAGAGATCAAGAGAGTGAGAGAAGAGAGAAAGCAGGAGAGAACAAGGGAGAGACAGAGAGCAAGAGTGACAGGAAAAGAGTGAGAGAGACTGAGAGTGAGAGAGACAGAATGAGAGAGAGAGAAAGACAGAGTAAGAGATACAGAGATTGAGAGAGAAACACAGAGAGTGAGAGAAACAGTGAGAGAAACACAGAGAGAGAGAGAGAGAGAGAGAGAGAATGGCAGGCCTTCCCAGGTCTGGAAACCTGCTGAAGCCCTGGCCACAGGGCCTGTAGGTGAGTTGGGCCCATAGTTGGCTGGTCAGCTGGGCATCAGCTAAGGTCTTGGTGGGGACATGAGGGCCTGGGACCACAGGGCAGCACACAGGAGGACAGAGCATGGGGGTGAAAGGAAACTGGGGGTTCCCTCGGGTCCCGATGTCCACCGACACTAGTGGCTAGAGAGCCTTTCTCCACCTTGTCCAGAGACGGTGGCCACTGGGGACCACAGAAGGGCCCACCGGCCACCCCAGGCCTTCTCAGGTCAGGCCTCCCCCCAGGCCGCCAAATGGGCCCATTGTCACATTCTCAAGGGCACAGCAGTAGGAAAGGCCCAAAGCAGCTTGGGAATATTTTCCTGGAGGGAGAGGGGGCCCTGCCACGGCAGGCCAGAACCGGGCAGTGACAGAACCAGGGACAGAGCCCAGCAACGCCCCAGCCCCGGGCCAGCTGAGTGCCCAGACAGGCTGGCGGGACCCAGGGCAGCGGGGCAGTCAGGGATGGGCCAGGGTGGGTGGGAGCTCCCGTGTGGCAAGTGGGGAGAGGGTCTCCCGGCAAGGGGCTTGCTCGGGGCCCCTGGCCTCGGGTTCGGACCCACAGCTGCCGTGAGGAACTCAGAGCTCTGGGACAGGGGTCACTTTTCAACTCGGAAAGGTCCTGGCTTCTAGAACTTAGCCCTGCAGGCTGCATCCTCCTGAGAACAGGCCAAGGTCAGGGCCAAGAGCACAGGGCTGGGGTCTGGCTGCCGCCTGGGTTCAAGTCCTCGGCAGCCACTTCCTGCCAGGAAAGGACTTTGGGGTAGACCTAATACCTCAGTTTCCCCATGTGAAAAATAAGCGCGTGCTCTGCACCCGCCTCCTGCTGCTCTTAGGGTGACCCACAGGCCGAGCGGGTCAGACTCCTCCATGCCAGGCCCAGCGGGCAGCCACCCTGTCATGTGTTTGCTGAGACTCAGACACCTTTTGCTGCTCTCGGCAGCAGGCCAGCAAACTCACAAAAGAATGCCAGGGCCAGGGCAGAGCAATAATACAGCACACAGGGCGCTTGTTTGCCTTGTTCACGATGGACCGGGGTTCCACCCCTGAAGCCCCCCAACCACTGCCATGAGTGATCCCTGAGTAGAGAGCAAGGAGAAAGCCCTGAACATTGCCTGGTGTGCCACAAAACCCAAATTCATTAAAAAATCTGGGCTGCAGTGATAGGACCATGGGTAGAGCTCCGCCTTGCATGTGGCTGACCCAGGTTCAACCCCCTCAATATCCCATATAGTCCCCCGAGCACTGCCAGGAGTAAGCCCTGAGCATTGCTGGGTGTGGCCCCCAAACAAAGCCAAACAAGAATATCAGAGCAGGGGTAGGGCCAACACAGTTCAGAAACGGGGTTCGGGGTAGGGGGTGGGGGTTCTAAGCAAAGCACGTGGAGAAGCACAGGGGGAGGTTCATCGTCCCTGAGCCAGTGTGGCCACGACCACCTCAGGCCACTGGGAGGCCTGCACTGCCCTTCCTAGGCTGCTGAGACCATCGCCCGGAGGCTTCCAGGGAAAACTGGGGTGCAGGGAGCACCTCCTAGGCCGCACTTCTCACCTCTGGGGCATCTTTGCTTTTCTGCCAGAACCTGGCACGTTGGACCACTCACCTAGCCTGGAGGCTGGCTCTAGGGCAGGGGCCCCGAGGCAGTGCCTGTTCACTGAGACTGAGACTAGGCTGCAGTTTCGGGGGCAGGGACAGAGCGGTGGGAGTCCTCGCCCGGTCCAGGGGGGCTCCTACCTCTCTCCCCCTGGGATTGGCCCTTTGCCCCGTAAGCAGGTGGGAACACAGTGGTAGACGAGGTCTGAAATGTCCTTCCAAGCCTGGCTCTCTCTAGGGGGAAGGAGGGTCTGGGTGTCCCCTGCCATGGTGTGGAGGACAGGCCAGTGTGGGCAAGCAAGCGGTTAAGTGCCGAACAGCAGAGCATGCACGAACTCACCACACGTCCTGGCATCCCAATGGCACCTTTGTCACCCTGATGAAGGAGGCAGAAACAATTAGATTTAGTGGTTTGGGCCACGTGCAAAGACCCCAGGCACCCCTCCTCACCCCACATAGCAAAGAGGATGCCCAGGGGTTGTGTGGGCGAGCTTGCCCACAGCTTCAACCAGCCACCATCCCGCTCATTTCCTGCTCTGCCCTCCTGGCATAGGGGGGTGCCAGGGAAAGAACCCCCGAAGATGGGTCTGGTCCTCAGCTTGGACCTCAGTTTCCCTGTGCATTTCATCAAGGACCCCAGGCCCTTTCTTCCTTTCATTTTTGTGTCCACAAACATCCCAGCGCTGGCCTGGACACTCGCCTTCTGGGCCCAGAGCTGGGCTGAGTGGCACTGCCACAAGACCGGTGGGGGGATCACTGCTCCAGGGCTGATCCTGCCAGAGCGAGGGAGCTGTGCCCACACTTCCTAGACCCCTTCCGGGTCCCAGCTGAGGAAGCATCAGGGACAGTTCAGCCCTACAGTCCTTTCTCACGGCCACTCGGGGCACAGGAGGGACAAAGAACCAGGGGACGAAGCCCACCGATGTCGTGTTCGGGGGTACTGAGGGAACGGCTGGGCTTCGTGGCCAGGACTGACCTCTTCTTGCTCTGGAAATCTGCTTACTACGTTTTGTCCCTCCCCCTGGGTAGAAAAATCTTTTTTTGCAATCATGTGTGCGGACGTCATCAAGTCTCGGGTGGAGCCTGGGTTTCACTAAGAGCCTGGAAGGACAGACACTGAAGACGGCCAAACAATCAGAGGATTTGTGAGGGGCCGGGGAGAGATCTGGGGGCACGTGTCCCAAGGCTTCGGACGCTCCTGGGGCGATCCTGTGCGTGTTGACCCTGCTGAGGCAAGATGCCTCCAAGGACAATTAGCACCCCGAGATACAGGTAGACACATCAGAGCCAGCAGTGGGTTCTGAGATGCGGATCTGGTTAACTGGGTCTGGGTGACGGGATCAGACTTTCCCAAAGGGAGGCCGAAGGCAGCACTGACCAGTGTCTCCTGAGCTTCTGTGACCAACTGGGTCTTGCAGGGGCTGCTGGGATATCCCGTGGACGCTGTCGGCAAGCTAACCCCAGTGCCTGGCTCCTGCGCTACTGACCTTCATAGCAAGTCTGCTTGTGGCACTCCCTGGGCTGACAGGGGCCAGAACCAGTGACTCTTCTCTGGGTCCGTCCCCCCCATCCCTTCCTGTGGGGGAAGAGACCCCACCTCACTGCTGAGGCTGCCAGGCCCACGGGCCATTGACTGTGACATTCCATGGCCCACTCACTCTGGGGCTTGTGAACGCTATTTCAGAGTATGTGTTTTGGTATCTTTGAAATACTAATGTTCTTTGCAGTCGGGGGCTGTAAACCATGGGTGAGGGGCAGGCGTGGAAGGGCCGGCGGCTGGAAACTCTGCACACTCTCTGATCTGGGAATTGCCCCAAATGCTTTTTCAAGGTGGCTGTTGTCAGCAGCAGCCTGGTCTGGCCTGCCCACGTGCCCCCCAGTCACCTGGTTTCCCCTCCCTGGATTCTGAGACCAATTTCCCCATCCTCCTTTGCTCCGGGGCTCCTGCATCAGGGGAGATTTTTTCCTTGTCTGGCCAAACATCCTCCCACACGCATTTTATGGAGAAAGTCACTGCTGGGCATGCATTCTAGAAGCTGCTGGGCTACTCAAGAGGTGACTGTATGAATCGTGCCTAAAGGAGCGACGGGGCTGGAGGGGTGCTGAGGAGGGCCTGGGAGCTTTGGAAGGGGACTTAGGTGGAGGGAGGCAAAGACTGTTTTGCCTCACGCTCTCTGTGCCTCGCATCGGCCCTCTGACTGACCGTGGGATTTTACCCAAGTCGCCCCCCATGAACGGGCCCCTGGTACCCAGTACTAAGGCCCCTGCTCAGAGCCGCCGTCCAAGGGTCTCAGAAGATCTCCCCCAGGCTGGCTCTTGAGCACAGGAACTGGCCCTTTGGCCCGGGACCAGGCCCCAGCATCTTACAGCGGCCGCCTGGACAGTCAGACAAGGTATCTCTACCCGTGGGTCTTGTCCTCATCCATAAAGCGGGAAGAACAAAGCCCATTTCACTGAGTGCTCGGAGAGTCACACGAATGGGGACGGCAGAGGCCGGTGGGGCCGGGAGCCAGAGCCTCCCACTCAGCGTCTGCTTCTGAACCACAGTCTCTGATTTCCGACCAGCTTTCCCAGCTCCTTGGCAGAGCTCAGGGATGATGACGGGAGGGGCACCGAATTCTCGGGGTTCCTCTCACCGGGGAGGACAGGATGAGGGGCGGTGGGGGGCGGGTGCTTCGCAGGAGGCCCCTGGCTGCCCTTGTCTACCCATGCTAAGGTCGACAGTCCGCTAGGGGTGGCCCCGGAGGGGCTGAAGGAACTGAAGTGACCGGTGCAGACTCCTGGCTCAGAGGAGGCGGCACCCTCAGTCTCAGCAATTCCAGAGGATGGTCTCTCACCCAGGGACCCCTGCAGGCAGCAGCCCCCCAGCATGGCCACCCGCACAGGGGAAAGCCAAGTAAAAGGAAGGGAGAAATGAGAGGAGCTTACCGGGAGGCCGGGCTTCCCAGCTGGGCCCTGAAAGAAACGGGGAAGAAAGAGAAGCTGACAAAGGCCAGTGACTGGAATCTCAGGGGGTCTGCTCGAGGCCCCACGAGTCTCTGCGACTTAGGACCCGTGTGAAGAGAAGGTCTTGGACACTAAGCTTCCCTTCTGGCACTCACTGATTCACTCACTTGCTCATTCATTCATTCATTCATTCACTGACCCATTTAATCATTCACTTATTCATGCACTGACACAACCATTCATTTATTCACTCATTCATTCACTCACCTATTTAATCATTCACTCATTCATGCATTGACGCAATTGTTCACTTATTCACTCAACCATTCATTTATTCACTCACTCACCTCACTCATTCATTCATTCATTTCACTCAGTCACAAATTTATTTATTCACAAAATAAATAACATGGGGGATCCTCTCCAGGCCAGGCCCAGGGGAGGTACAGGGTACAGAGAGATGAGCATGCCCCCTCTCTGAGTTTTTCTGTCTCAGCACCTCTATTCTGGGCACCCCCATGCATGCCTGTGCTAGCCTGAGAGAGGGCCCAGAGGGAGAAGGGGGCAGGCGCCCTGCCCTGTCACCCAGGAGCCAGTTGTGGTAAAGCAGGTCTGTGAGGTGGCGGCCGTGGAACCTGCCACGTCAGAACTAATGACAGAGGAGCCAGGTCAGAGGGCAGGGGGCCCAGGGAGCCTCCCCACTTGGTGGGGACAGTGAGGGCAAGCCTCTACTCACTTTGGACGTCTCTCTGCAGGATGGGTCAGTGTTGGGTGGGAAGCTGGGCTGGCCCCAGCCTCTCTGGGGTCCCAGGAAACAGGGGGAGCCTGACCCCACCGACCACATGTTCATCCCAAATCCCTTCTGTGGGACCCCCATCCTCCTGCTTAGCACAATTCTGGGCACAGTCTAAAGACTCCACAGAATGATGTGACATCTCCCCCCATAGAAGAAAAGAGCAAAACCTATGCCTGAAGCCAATTCTTACTGGCATGCTAAGAGCCAAAGGACACAGCTTGGGACCCCGGAACACTGTGTGTTTGGACCAGAGAGTGGCTGAGAAGCTGCCCCTGGAGCTGTCTCAGCGGGGCACCAGGTCGCGCCTGGCACTGGCAGAGAGCCCCGGGAAGGGTTTCTGGCCGGAGCAGGGTTGGTTGGTAGAGGCGGGGGGGTCTGGCTCTGGGGCACAGCAGGGCTGACCCGCATCGGTTGCCCCTCTGCAAATTCTGGCTTTGCCGCTCAGTGACCTTTTGAGCAAGTTGCTTGGCCTTCCCGTGCCTCGGTTTCCTCATCTCATAAAAGGGAGAGCAATCACATCCACATGTGCTGCAAGGAGTGAAGAATGTGAGTGGCTGAGGAGAGGCCTGGAGGGCAGAAGGACCGACGGGGGCTGGCTGGGACATCTCCCCCTCCCACGCTCCAGCCCCACTTTGCCCACTGACAGCAGGGGACGGCTGGGGTGCTGGGGGCCTCGAGATCGGCCCCTCACAGCAGGCGAAGTGGGCTCAGACACACTCACTCTGGACCGAGAGCCAAGCTCAGGGGGCCCTGGGGGAGACTGGACAGCGCCCTCCTAGACACGACCCATTTCCATCCCCCTCCCTCTGCTGGATTTCACTGAAAATTCTGCTGGAAGATTCTGGTAGCTCCGATGCAGGGGATTGTGTCCCGTGCTTTGAGCTCAGTTCAGACTGGCAGGCGACAGGGCCCGAGGGCAGACACAGGAAGCACAGGGACCAGCCTCTTGCCGCCCCAGACCCCCACCAAGCCAGCCCGGCACCAGCATCCTCCTTAACCAGAGTCTGGGCACAGACCCAAGCCCGAGGCTGCCAGAGAAGAGGAGTGGCTGGGGCCTGGGATAGCCCCTCCTGCCTCCGTGTCCGGGGAAGGGCTCCGTCTTCCAGAGCAGGGCCGTGAGTGCCCTACCTTGTCCGGACAGGACCTTCCCCTCGGGACTGACCCAGATGGGGCCCGGGGTGCGACCCTAGAGGCCAGGCCGCTCTGAGCTCCCTGCAGCTCTGTGCCCGCACCTCTGCTTCCCCCTCCTCTGTCCCTCATGGGGCATGGGAGCCCCTGAGTCCCTCAGTGCAGCGTTTCCTGACTTCCACCCACCCCACCGACTCAATTTTCTGTTCGTGAACCACCCCAAAATGTTTCTTGATATAAAGTGGGCTAGAAACACATGAGGTACTTAGTACTAAAGACACTGGGAATAAAACAAAAAAAGCATGAAAGGACTGTTCAGGGACACCTAGGCAAGCCTCCATTCCTAGGAATAATTTGTTTTAAGTAGAAAAAAAAAACCCTATATATATATGGGAGCAGGTAGGGCACTTGCCTTGCATGCAACCAACCTGGATTCGATTCCCAGCACCCCTCAGAGGGGTGGTCCTCCGAGCACTGCCAGGAGTAATTCCTGAGTACCGAGCCAGGAGTAACCCCTGAGCATCACTGGGTGTGGTCCCCAAACAAAAACAAACCCCAAAAACCCTACATGCAAATAAATGTGTATACACACACACACAGGCACACAACTATATGCCTTGATTAGGCACATGAGATTGTTATCCCATTTCTCAGATGAGAAAAGTTAAGCACAGAGGCGGGTAAATAACTCAAGGTCACACAGCTAGAGACGGCAGAGCTCTAGTGCCCAGTGGCTACACCGCATCCTGGGACACTCAGGAGTGCCTGGCACAGCGAGAATCCCACTCAACCAAGTCTGACAGCTCCTGTTTCTCTCCGGAGAAAGAAATAGCTGATTCCTGGGCTCGAGCCCCGCCCTCCCCCCCCCCCCCCGGCCAGATCCCATCCCTAAGACATTCTCTGCAAATGTCAGCCTGAGTGCAGCTTTCCCATGGGGTGAAGAAGTACAGGGTAACATTAGCATGTCAGTGACCAGCTACATCTGCACTGCAGACACCTAAGCATACCCTCCTCGGGGCACTGGCCCCGATTTGGTTTCCACCTGGAATGCAGCAGCCCCTGTCAGGGCCCCTGAGAAGCCCTCAGAGGGGAGCAGCCAGCCACGGCCCCAGCGCTACCTTGCCAGGTTGTCCTGCCTCTGGCCTCAGACTGTCTTTGCCGCAAAGGGACAACAAAATGAGGGGGACCGTTTCTGCCTGGCCGGATGCCCCTGCCTCCTCGGCTAGAGTGGGTCAAGTCAGGAGTCCCGCGGACGCCAGGCTGAGTGTGGACATATGGGCATGGCCTTGCTGTGGACACTTCCCCCTATTTGCTCACCCTGGACAGGCAGCTTGGGACTTCTTTGAAGAGGCCACCTCAAGCTCTCAGAAGGACGGGCACTTGGCCCAGAGGTGTGGGGCAGCCCCAGCCACATGGGAGGTAAGGACTCATCCCCAAGAGAGGCGAGGGGTTAGCCCATGGGCAGAGAAGATTCTAGAAGGTGGATGGCGACTCTGGGGTGGACATGAGGCCCCACTTCCATTTGTCATTGCCTCCTTTCGGGCCCTGAGGTGGGGGCACTCCCTCCCTCAGCCTGGCTCTCAGGTGGCCGGGCTGGGCCGCCCGCGTGGGCTCCTTGGCAGATTTCTCAGGGCCCAGACAGGCATTCAACTCTGGGCTTATCTCAGGGAAATATGGAAATGGCTGCTTTCAGGCTCCTGAGATCTGATGCCGGGCTCCGCACTCTTGCTCCAACCGGCCTGCCCACAGCGGCCTCGAGGCCTTTTGTTGGAGTATCAAATGCTGTCCTCATGGAGACGCTCCCATTCTCGGCACAGCCATTCTCTGGCCTCTCTTCCCTAGCCTTTGAGGAAGCGGCTCCTTGGGCCTGTCTCAGGTTCTCTGGAAGGGGCCCCCATCACCCTGGGCTTTACTCTGCTCCATGCCACCTATAATTTCTGTGTTTCCCTCCCCACAGCCAGGCTACCGCCCTCTCACAGAAAAACCACCAGTTCCACCCACCCCTGCCAAGGCGCCTCAGCCAGGAGGCGCTGCCTGAGCCCCAAAGATGAGCTCTTTCTTCTTTGACTCCAGAGTGGGGGGATAGGGGAGCCCCAGGGGCTGTGCTCACAGGGAGTCCAGTCTGTCTGTCATACTGAAATTGGGGACCTGCTCTGCCTGCGGGGGAGGGGTTGGTAACAGAAAGGAGGCACCATCTGAGGGACCCTCTGAGTGGGGCAGAGGGGGTCAGGGTGCCTCTGGAGGACAGTGGGGGCCAGTATCGGTGTCCCCACCAGGGGCCCGGTTACCACAAGGTGGGGGATCTCCGCAGTGGCGCCCAGGTGCAACCGGTACTTACAGGCGGTCCTGAAAGAGAGAGAGAAGGGCAGTGAATTCTTCTGTTAGGAGTCAGGGACTGTCCAGTGAGCTCCTGTCAGGAGTGGGGGACTATCCAGTGAGTTCCTTTCTGTCAGGAGTGGGGGGCTGTTCAGTAAATTCCAATCAGGAGTGGGGTCTGTCCAGAGAGCTCCTGTCAGGAGTGTGGGGCTACCCAGTGAATTCCTTCCTGTCAGGAGAGGGGGGCTCTCCAGGGAGTTCCTGTCAGGAGTGGGGAGCTGTTTAGTGAGTCCTTTTGGTCAGGAAATGGGGGCTGTCCAGTGAGTTCCTATCAGATGTGCGGGGAAGGGTACTGTCCACTGATTCCCTATGCCAGGAGTTGGGGTCTGTCCAGTGAGTTCCTGTCAGGAGTGAGGAGCTATCCAGTGAGTTCCTTCCTATCAACAGTGGGGGCTATCCAGTGAGTTCCTATCAGGAGTGGGGGACTATCTAGTGAGTTCCTATCAGGACTCGGGCGGGGGTGAAGGTGCTACCCAGTGAATTCCTTCCTGTCAGGAGAGGGGAGCTCTCTAGGGAGTTCCTGTCAGGAGCGGGGGACTGTCCAGTGAGTCCTTTAGTTCAGGAAGTGTCCAGTGAGTTCCTGTCAGGACTGGGGAGGGGAGGTGCTATCCAGTGAGTTCCTTTCTGTCCGGAGTAGGGGACTGTCCAGTGAGTTCCTGAGAGGAACTGGGGGATATCCAGCGAGTTCTTCTATCAGGAGAGGGGGTCTATCCAATGAGTTGCTTCCTGTCAGAAGTAGTGGGCTGTCCAGTGAGTTCCTGTCAGGAGAAGGGACTATTTTCCAGGGGCTGCCAGGAAGGGGTTTCCCACTGCTCTAGGAAGTAAGTGTGTTGGCTTCCCTGACAGCCCCTTCTCCAACTCGGGCTTCAAAGGGCATTGCAGAGATGGGGGGCCCCCTCTGGGCTGCATGGGGCTCCTCATGCCCCAGGCTCTCAGCTCTTTTGCTGTCAGGCCTGGGGCTGTCCAGCTTCCTGAGGTAGTGAGTCAGCATTTCTGCCCTCCTGGGGCAGCTGCCTGACCCTGCGCTCCTCCCGCTGAGCTTCTTTCAGTGCAGCAGGGAGAGCGCACACGGAAATAACAGTATCTCTACGTCTGAAAAGATCTATTGTATTCATGAAATTTTCCTGTATAGACATGAGTAGGATACTTGCAATTAGGCTACCGTTTAGGAGAATGAGTTTCTGGCAGTGTTCTTTCTGGTGTTTCGGCGTACTTGTTCAATTGCGTGCATCGTTCCAGAACTAGTTTCAGGTGCGTTCCAATGGAGTGTAACCAATGTTTTCTGTGTCCCGTTTCATTGAGGACTCCACCTGAGAAGGTCTTTTAGTAGCACTTGGTGGATGTGAAGAGATGCCCCTATCTTTCTTTGGAACTGGCGTGTCACAGGAGCAGCGTTCATGTATCTTCCGTTCTCTGTATATTTGAAAGTTCTTTCATTGGTCCTGATCTGCCTGTTTGTGTAAGAGATCCTTGAAAGGAATGTAGCGATTCAAGAAATGTGTTTCTCTCATTGTCACAGTGGAGTTTCAGTTTCGCAAGACATTGCCAATTTCTCCAACTTTACAGCACGAGTATGATGTGTGTTCCATACTCGTCTGAACAGAGTTTCTTAAAGTGATCGTCTTGATGTGCTCTTTGAAGGGGGTTATAATGTACTTAGAGAGGGATGTCAGTTTCTTTGAGTGTCTTTCATTGGAACTAGTGTGTAGCCGTGAGAGGTAACATCTGTAACTAGGACTGTCTGTATATTTCTAGGGTCCTAGGTCCTTGGCGAATCTTCCAGTGTGTTTCATAAACCCTGAAAAGAGGCTAGTGTCTAGTTGAATGTCTTTCTGTCTCTAGACGTGCAGTGTTACAAGTGCATCAAGTGACTCTTCAATGTTAACCCACTGTTACAGCTCTGGTTTGAGGTGTGTTTCAATGTCGTCTGACACGGGTTTCCTGAAGGCCTTCGCATTGACGTGTACGGATAACAGCGTTTTTTAGAACTCGGAAGTCATTCCATGTGAGCTTCACTCATGGGAACGGGAGTGCAGCGGTTGAGAGTGCACACGGAACTAACCGATTCTCTATACTTGAAAAGATATATTGTCTTCGTGCCATCTTCCTGTGTATACAAGAGTTACTTTCAAATAGGCTACCATGTAGGAGAATGAGTTTCTGGCAATGTTCTTTTTGGAGATTCAGTGTTCTGCTGACTGTTCCATTTCATGCATCGTTCCAGCACTAGTTTCAGGTGCGTTCCAATTTAGTGTGACCCATGTTTCCTGAGTCCCGTTGGATTAGGGACTCCTCCAGAAAGGCCTTTAGTACCATTTCAGTGGATGTGAGGAGATGCCCCTTTCTTTCATTGCAGCTAGAGTGTCACAGGAGCAGCACTCATGTATCTTCCGTTCTCCCATACTTGAAAGTTTGTACATTGGTCCTAATCTGCCTCTTTGTGGATGAGATCCTTGAAAAGAATTTACCCATTCGGGGAATGTGTTTCTCTCATTGTCAGGGGAGTTTCAGTTTCGCTTTGAAAGTGCAATTTCTCGACATTTACTGCATGAGTTAGAAGTGTGTTCCATACTCATCTGAACAGGGTTTCTTTAGAGCGATCGTCTTGATGTGCTCTAGAGGGTTATGACCCACTTCTAAAAGAGATGTGAGTTTGTTTGAGTGTCTTTCATTGGAAATAGTGTGTAGGGAAACTAACTGACATTGATATCCGCTTTCTAGAAAACGCTGTTAACCATACACGTTGATGCTAAGGGCTTCAGGAAACCCGGGTCAGACGAAATGGGAACACACCTAAAACCAGACTGTAACAGTGGGTGAGCATTGAACCGTCACTAATGCTCTTGTAACACTGCACATCTAATGACAGAAGCACATTCACCTAGACAGTAGTCTCTTCAGTAATTATGAAACACACTGGAAGATTCACCATCAAACTAAGTCCCTTGAAATATATGGACACTGATACTTACAGACATGATCTCTCACTGCTACACACTAGTTCCAATGAAAGGCACTCAAACAAACTCACATCTCTTTTAGAAGTAGGTCATAACCCTCTAGAGCACATCAAGACGGTCGCTTTAAGAAACCCTGTTCAGACGAGTATGGAACACACTTCTAACTCATGCAGTAAATGTCGAGAAATTGCACTTTCAAAGCGAAACTGAAACTCCCCTGACATTGAGAGAAACAAATTCCCCGAATGGGTAAATTCTTTTCAAGGATCTCTTCCACAAAAAGGCAGATTAGGACCAATGTACAAACTTTCAAGTATGGGAGATCGGAAGATACATGAGTGCTGCTCCTGTGACACTGTAGTTGCAATGAAAGAAAGGGGCATCTCCTCACATCCACTGAAATGGTACTAAAAGCCTTTTTGGAGGAGTCCCTAATCCAACGGGACTCAGGAAACATGGGTCACACTAAATTGGAACGCACCTGAAACTAGTGCTGGAACAATGCATGAAATGGAACAGTCAGCAGAACACTGAATCTCCAAAAAGAACATTGCCAGAAACTCATTCTCCTAAATGGTAGCGTATTTTAAAGTAACTCTTGAATAAACAGGAAGATGGCACGAATACAATATATCTTTTCAAGTATAGAGAATCGGTTAGTTCCGTGTGCACTCTCAACCGCTGCATTCCCGTTCCCATGAGTGAAGCTCACATAGAATGACTTCCGCGTTCTAAAAAACGCTGTTATCCGTACACGTCAATGCTAAGGCCTTCAGGAAACCCGAGTCAGACGAAATTGAAACACACCTAAAACCAGAGCTGTAACAGTGGGTTAACATTGAAGTCACTTGATGCACTTGTAACACTGCACGTCTAGAGACAGAAAGACATTCAACTAGACACTAGCCTCTTTTCAGTGTTTACGAAACACACTGGAAGATTCACCAAGGACCTAGGACCCTTGAAACATACAGACAGTCATAGTTACAGATGTTATCTCTCACGGCTACACACTGGTTCCAATGAAAGACACTCAAACAAACTGACATCCTCTATAAGTACATTAATTATAACCCCCTTCAAAGAGCACAACAAGACGATCACTTTAAGAAACTCTGTTCAGACGAGTATGGAACACACATCATACTCGTGCTGGGAAGGTGGAGAAATTGGCAATTTCTTGCGAAACTGAAACTCCACTGGCATTGAGAGAAACAAATTTCTTGAATCAGTACATTCCTTTCAAGGATCTCTTACACATACAGGCAGATCAGGGTCGTGATTGGAGGTACCTGAGATTAGGCTTCCTTTTATGTCATAGTCTGTCATTGGACGTGGGTTTGCAGTGTATCTGTGTCCGTTGTAAAACAAGGAACCTCAGAGCTCTAGTGTCACAGGTGAGTTCCTATTTCGTCTTGACGCGGGTTTCCTCCAGTCCTTTGCAAATATGAGTACATTTAAAACGGACTTGAAATACCATTGTATCGACGATCATTTGTGTTAGTCTCTATCTTTGAAAGTAAAGTAACATTGAGAGCCCCATAGATTTGAAGGATTCCTTCTGCATGCTGAATCTGCCTGAAGGAGCACGAGATACTTTCAGGTTGGCTACATTTTGGTGAATTTGATTCAGGTTCAGAAAGCGGAGATACAGTGTGTCTGTGAAAGTTCAGTTTTCACGAGCTTTCCAGCTCTACTTTCCGGTGTGTTCCTATTCCGTCTGAGCACTGTTTCCTAGTCTCTTTGCGTGGATGAGCTTGGTTAAGAGGGCTTTGACGTACGATGGCAAAAGTAGACGTGAGTTGATGTGAGTTAGTTGAGTGGAACTCGAGTGTAGCAGTGAGAGCTTCTATTGAAGTGTCAGTATCTGTATGCTTGGAGACATCCGTTTTATTCGTGAATGTTCGCGTACGGTTAGGGGACACTTGAAATCAGGCTACAGTCAAGGTGAATGTTTCTGTCATTGGACTTGGAGTTTCACTGTAGTTCTGATGCTTGTGTTCTAGAAACGAATACAACTCTCGTTTCAGGTGAGTTCCTAGTTCATCTGCTCCGGGTGTCCTGAAGCATTGAGGAGTACTGTACAGAGGGCCTTGAACAGTCATCCGGTCAGTGATGTTACGTTGTGTCCCATTCCTTCATCGGCACTAGAGTGTGGCGATAACAGCACTCATTGAACTTCCTTTACCAGTATATTAGGAAGTTTTTTACTTTGGCGGGGAAGAGACACGGGAAATGGCTCTCCTACTGGAGGAATGTGTGTCTATGTTGGCAGTGGACTTTCAGTGTAGATGTGAATTTCCATTTAAAAAACCTCTCGGCTTCCGATGCAATGAGGAAGTGAAAACTGGCCTCGTGGTACCCCATATTTCATGTGAATTTATGTTGCAAGAATTGGAGATGGTCTGATGTGTGTTTCAATGTCTCTTTGCGTAGATGAGCTTGGTTAAGAGGGCCTAGAGGTACGATAGCAAAAGTAGACGCGAGCTGATGTGAGTTAGTTGAGGGGAACTCGAGTGCAGCAGTGAGAGCTCCGATTGAAGTGTCAGTATCTGTGTAGTCGGAGACATCCATTTTGTTCGTGTATGTTCGTGCATGGTTAGGGGACACTTGAAATGAGGCTGCTGCCTCCGTGAATGTGTTTCTGTCATTGGACTTGGAGTTTCACTGCATTTCTGACACTTGTGTTCTAGAAACGAATACAACTCTCGTTTCAGGTGAGTTCCTAGTTCGTCTGCTCCGGGTGTCCTGAAGCCCTTTGCATTGAGGAGCCCTTTGTTCAGAGGGCCTTGAACATTCATCCGGTCAATGGATGTTACTTTGTGTCACATTCCGTCATCGGCACTAGAGTGTGGCGGTAACAGCACTCATTGAACTTCCTTTACCAGTATATTAGAAAGTTTTATACTTTGGCGGGGAAGAGACAAAAGAATTCGCTCTACCATTGGGGAAATGTGTGTCTATCGTTTGCAGTGAACTTTCAGTGTAGATGTGAATATCCTTTTAAAAAACCTCTCGGCTTGTGATGCGATGAGGAAGTGAAAACTGGCCTCGTGGTACCCCATATTTCATGTGAATTTATGTTGCAAAAATTGGAGATCGTCTGATGTGTCTTTCCTAAGTCTCTTTGCGTGGATGAGCTTGGTTAAGTGGGCCTAGACGTACGATGGCAAAAG
The DNA here is from genome assembly GCF_027595985.1 of Sorex araneus. Lineage (NCBI taxonomy): Eukaryota > Metazoa > Chordata > Mammalia > Eulipotyphla > Soricidae > Sorex > Sorex araneus. The sequence goes on along the minus strand of NC_073305.1, from coordinate 73,796,930 downwards.
TAGACGTGAGTTGATTTGAGTTAGTTGAGGGGAACTCGAGTGTAGCACTAAGAGCTCCTATTGAAGTGTCAGTATCTGTATAGTTGGAGACATCCATTTTATTCGTGTATGTTCGTGCATGGTTAGGAGACACTTGAAATCAGGCTACTGTCCAGGTGAATGTGTTTCTGTCATTGGACTTGGAGTTTCACTGCATTTCTGACACTTGTGTTCTAGAAACCAATACAACTCTCGTTTCAGGTGAGTTCCTAGTTCGTCTGCTCCGGGTTTCCTGAAGCCCTTTGCATTGAGGCGTAGTGTTCAGAGGGCCTTTAACACTCATCCCTTCAGTGGATGTTAGTTTGTGTCCCATTCCTTCATCGGCACTAGACTGTCGCGGTAACAGCTCTCATTGAACTTCCTTTACCATTATATTTGAAACTTTGTATTTTGGTTGGGATCCACCTGTATGGGGATGTGATCGTGGAAAGGTGTTTCTGTCGTTGCAGTGGAGTGTCATTGGAGATGTCAGAGTTTCTTTTCAAAAAAAACCCCTCGTCTGTAGTTTCTGCTATAGTTCTATTTTGTCTGAGCCGGATTTCTTGATACCGTTGGGATGCGATGAGGAAGTGAAAGATGGCCTCGTGGTACCCCTATATTTCTTGTGAGTGTATGTTGGACGCATTGGAGCTCGAGTGTCGCAGTGACAGCTCACATTGAACATCATTTTCTCGGTGAAGTAGAAGGATTCCACCACGGTCGTGATTGGAGGTATGCCCGGGAGGTACCTGAGATTAGGCTTCCTTTTATGTCATAGAGTGTCTGTCATTGGACGTGGGTTTGCAGTGTAGCTGTGTCCGTTGTAAAACAAGGAACCTCACAGCTCTAGTGTCAGGTGAGTTCCTATTTCATCCTGACGCGGGTTTCCTCCACTCTTTTGCAAATATGAGTACACTTAAAACGGACTTGAAATACCTTTATATCGACGATCATTTGTGTTAGTCTCTATCTTTGAAAGTAAAGTAACATTGAGAGCCCCATAGATTTGATGGATTCCTTCTGCATGCTTAATCTGCCAGAATGAGAACGAGATAATTTCAGGTTGGCTACATTTTGGTGAATTTGATTCAGATTCAGAAAGCGGAGATACAGTGTGTCTGTGAAAGTTCAGTTTTCACGAGCTTTCCAGCTCTACTTTCCGGTGTGTTCCTATTCCGTCTGAGCACTGTATCCTAGTCTCTTTGCGTGGATGAGCTTGGTTAAGAGGGCTTTGACGTACGATGGCAAAAGTAGACGTGAGTTGATGTGAGTTAGTTGAGTGGAACTCGAGTGTAGCAGTGAGAGCTCCTATTGAAGTGTCAATATCTGTATACTTGGAGACATCCGTTTTATTCGTGAATGTTCGCCTATGGTTTGGGTGCACTTGAAATCAGGCTACAGTCTAGGTGAATTTTTCCGTCATTGGACTTGGAATTTCACTGTAGTTCTGATACTTGTGTTCTAGAAACCAATACAACTCTCGTTTCAGGTGAGTTCCTAGTTCATCTGCTCCGGGTGTCCAGAAGCATTGAGGAGTACTGTACAGAGTGCCTTGAACATTCATCCGGTCAGTGGATGTTACGTTGTGTCCCATTCTTTCATCGGCACTAGAGTGTGGTGGTAACAGCTCTCATTGAATTTCTTTACCAGTATATTAGAAAGTTTTTTACTTTGGCGGGGAAGAGACATGGGAAATGGCTCTACCATTGGGGGAATGTGTCTATCGTTCGCAGTGGACTTTCAGTGTAGATGAAAGTTTTTTCTATTTATAAAACCTCTAGGCTGTAGTATAAGCCATGTTTCTTTTTCGTCCGAAACGGATTACTTGATAGCCTTGTGATATGATGAGGAAGTGAGGACTTGGCATGGCCCCGTGGTACCCATATTTCATGTGAATTTATGTTAGTAGCATTGGAGCTCCTCTGAGGTATGGTTCCTGAGTCTCTTTGCATGGATGAGCTTGGTTAAGAGGGTCTTGACGTACGACGGCAAAAGTCGACATGAGTTGATGTGAGTTAGTTGAGGGGACTCGAGTGTATCAGTGAGAGCTCCTATTTAAGTGTCAGTTCTGTGTATTTGGAGACATCCATTTCATTCATGTATGTTCGTGCATGGTTTGGGACTCTTGAAATCAGGCTACTTTTTAGGTGAATGTGTTTCTGTCATTGGACTTGGAGTTTCACTGCAGTTCTGACTAGAAACCAATACAACTCTCGTGGTCCCCCTATATTTCCTGTGAGTTTATGTTGGAAGCATTGGAGCTTGAGTGTCACAGTGACAGCTCTCATTGAACTTCTTTTTTTCGGTGAACCGAAGGATTCCACTTTGGTCGTGCTTCGATGTATGCGCGGGAGGTACTTGAGGTTAGGCTTCCTTTTAGGTCAATGATTTTGTGTCATTGGACGTGGGTTTGCAGTTTTGATGTATTGGTTGTAAAACAAGGAACCTTACAGCTCTAGGGTTGGGGTTAGGATTAGGGTTAGGGTTAGATTTATGGTAGGGTCAGAGTCAGGGTCAGGGTAATGGTATTGGATCAAGGTCAGGGTCAGGGTCAAGGTCTGGGTCTGGGTTAGGGTTAGGGGTAGGCGTAGGGTTATTGTTAGGTTTAGGGTTAGGGTTAGCAAGCGTTAGGGTTAGGGTTAAGGTTAAGGTTAGGGTAGGGTTAGGGTTAGGGTTATGGTTAGGGTTTAGGGTTCGGGTAAGGTTAGGGTTAGGGTTAGGGTTAGCAAGCGTTAGGGCTAGGGTTAGGGTTAGGGTTAGTGTTAGGGATAGGGTTAGAGTTAGGGTTAGGGTTAGGATTTAGGGTTAGGGTTACGGTTAGTGTTATGGTTAGGGTTTAGGGTTAGGGTTAGGGTTTGTGTTAAGGTTAGGGTTAGGGTTTAGGATTAGGATTAGGGTTAGGGTTTTGGTTAAGATTAGGGTTAGGGTTAGGGTTAGCATGGGTTAGGGTTAGGGTTAGGGGTTAGGGGTTAGGTTTAGGGTTAGGGGTTCAGGTTCGGGTTTGGGGTTAGTGTTAAGGTTAGGGTTAGCAGTTAGGGTTAGTGGTTAGGTTAGGTTTAGGCTTAGGGGTAGGGTTCGGGTTATTGTTAGTTAGGGGTTAGGCTTAGGGTCAATGTCAGGGGCAGGGTCAGTGTTTAGGGTCAGGGTCAGGTTCAGGCTCAGGGGTAGGGGTAGTGGTAGGGTTAGAGTTAGGGTTTGGTGTAGCGTTAGGGGTAGGGGTAGGGTTAGGGTTACAGTTAGGGTTAGGGTTAGGGTTTGCATTAGGGTTGGGTTAGGGGTAGGGTTAGGGTTATGGTTAGGGTTAGGGGTAGGGTTACAATTAGGGGTAGGGGTAGGGGTATGGTTTGGGATTGGGTTAGGGGTAGGGGTATGGTAGGGGTAGGGTTAGGGTTAGGAATAGTGTTAGGGTTAGAGTTAGGGGAGTGTGAGGGGTAGGGCTAGGGGTAGGGTTAGGTTTAGGGGTAGGGGTAGGGGTAGTGGTAGGGTTATGGTTAGGTTTAGGGTTAGGGTCAGGATCAGGGTTTAGGGTTAGGGTCAGGGTCAGTGTCAGGTGTAGGTTTAGGTGTAGGGTTAGTGTTTGCGTTAGGGTTAAGGGTAGGTGTAGGTGTGTGGGTAGGGTTAGGGTTAGGGTAAGGGTTAGGGTTAGGGACTGTGTCAGGGTCAAGGTCAGGGTTTAGGGTCAGGGTCAGGGTCAGGTTCTGGGTCAGGGTTAGGGGTAGGGTTAGGTTTAGGTTTAGGTTTATTTGTAGGGTTAGGGGTAGGGGTAGGGGTAGGGTTACGGTTCGGGTTAGGGGTAGGGGTAAGGTTAGGGTTAAAGTTAGGGTTTAGGGTTAGGGTTAGGGTCACGGTCAGGGTCAGGTTCAGGATCATGGTTTAGGGTTAGGTTAGGGTCAGGGTCAGGGTCTGGGTCAGGGATAGGGTTAGGGTTAGGTTTAGGGGTAGGGTCAGGGGTAGCGGTAGGTTTAGGGGTAGGGGTAGGGGTAGGGTTACGGTTAGGGTTAGGTACTGAAAACGCCCTTAAACGAGCACATCAAGACGAGGGCTTTTGGAAACCGTGTATAGACGTTTATTGAACACACCTCAAACAAGTTCAGTAAAGGAAGAGAAAATGGAACCGTGAATGCTAAACTGAAACTGCACTGACAATGAGATAAATGCATTCCCATAAATGGTTAATTCCTTTCAAGGATCTCTTACACATAGAGGCAGATCCGGGTTAGGGTTAAGGATAGGGTTAAGGATAGGGTTAGGGTTAGGGTTAGGGTTAGGGATACCAAGCGTTAGGGTTAGGGATAGGGTTAGGGTTAGGTTTTGGGTTAGGGTTAGGGTTTAGGGCTATGGTTATGTTTAGGGTTTTGGTTAAGGTTAGGGTTAGGGTTATCAAGGATTAGGCTTAGGGTTAGGGTTAGGTGTTAGGGTTAGTGTTAGGGTTATGTTTAGGATTAGGGTTAGGGTTGGTTTTGGTTGGGTCAGGGTCTAGGTCAGGGTCAGGGTCAGTGTCAGGGTCCGGGTCTGGGTTAGGGTTTAGGGTTAGGGTTAGGGTTAGGGGTAGAAGTAGGGTTGGGTTAGGGTAGGGTTAGGGTTAGGATTTAGGGTTAGGGTTAGGGTCAGGGTCAGGGTCAGGGTTTAGGGTTAGGGTTTTGTTCAGGGTCAGGGTCAGGGATAGGGTTAGGGTTAGGGTTAGGGGTAAGCGGTAGGGTAAGGGTTAGGGTTAGGGTTAGTCTTAGGGTTAGGATTAGGTTTAGGATTAGGGTTAGGGTTAGGGTTAGGGTTAGGATTGGGTTGGGTCAGGGTCTGGGTCAGGGTCAGGGGTTGGGGTAAGGGTAGGCGTAGGGGTAGGGGTAGGGGTAGGGGTAGGGGTATGGATAGCCGTAGGGTTAGGGTTACGGTTAGGGTTAGGGTTAGTGTTAGGTTTGGGTTAGGGTTGGGTTATGTTAGGGTTAGGTGTAGGGGTAGGGTTAGGATTTGGGTTAGTGTTAGGTTTAGGGTTAAGGGTAGGGTAGGTGTAGGGTTTGGGATAGTGTTAGGTATAGGGTTAGGATTAGTGTTAGGGGTAGGGGTAGGGGTAGGGGCAGCAGTAGGGGTAGGGTTAGGGTTGGGTTAGGGGTAGGGTTAGGGTCAGGGTTTGGGTCAGGATCAGGGTTTAGGGTTAGGGTTAGCGTTAGAGTGTGTGTTATGGTTAGGGTTAGTGTTAGTGTTATCAATGGTTAGGGTTAGGGCTAGGATTAGGGTTAGGGTTAGTGTTAGGTTTAGGGTTGGTTTGGGTGAGGGTCTGGGTCAGGGTCAGGGTCAGGATTAGGGTCAGGGTTAGAGTTAAGGATTAGGGGTAGGGGTAGGGTTAGGGTTGGGTTAGGATTAGGGTTAGGCGTTAGGGTTCCCGTTAGGGTTGGGGTTAGTGTTAGGGATTAGGGTTAGGGTTGGGGATAGTGTTAGGGATTAGGGTTAGGGTTAGGGTTAGGGTCTGGGTCAGGGTCAGGTGTAGGGGTAGGGGTAGGGGTAGGGGTAGGGGTAGGGGTAGGGGTGGGTTAGGGGTAGGGATAGCCGTAGGGTTAGGGTTACGGTTAGGGTTAGTGTTAGCGTTAGGGTTGGGTTTCGGTTAGGGTTAGGGGTAGGGTTAGGGTTACGATTAGGGGTAGGGGTAGGCGTAGTGTTAGGGTTAGGGTTTTGGTTAGGCGTTGGGTTAGGGTTAAGGGTAGGGGTAGGGGTAGGGTTAGGTTTAAGGTTAGTGTTAGATTTAGGTTTAGGGGTAGGGTTAGGGTAAGGGTTTGGGTTAGGGTCAGGTTCATGATCTTTTAGAGCTGCTCCCTTGAGACACGTATGCTAAGAAAGGGCAATAATGATCTTCTTATAGAAACATTGGTTACTACGCTAAAGGGGAGGAATAGCCAAGCACGAGTCCTACATCTGAAGCTCAGCCCCTCTGACCTCATCTTCTGGTGCCCATCCACAGCTTCCAATGGAACCCAGTGACAGAAGAACACAGAGTCAGGTAAGGCACATTTCTGTTGCACACAAGGGTACCCGGCCCTGGGGAGGGAAACCAGACACTGATGGTGAAAAGCCTACACTGGGAGTAGGTGGGTGTGGGAACATTAGGACTTCATGACTGAAATCCAATTATTAACAACTTCTTAACGTGTATCTCACTGTGATTCCATTTAAAGAAATATTCGGAAAACAAAAATTAAAGCTTTCTTTAAAAAGACAAGAAAGTGGGGGACAGTTCCCCCAACTATGAGCACGGCTTGGCATCACCGGCCAGTGCTGAAACGGGAACAGATGTTGACAGAGAAATCTGTCTCCACCCCCTGAAGTGCCGCGCCCTACCCAGCAGTCAAACGGATGCAACCCCAGGACTCCAAGTTTCAGGGGACCTGAGCGCCATCAGGCTGCTGTCCCGAGCAGGCGCCACAGCGAGCACCGCCCCTTCCAGTCAGGTGCAGCGGCTCCGCGTCCCCAAAGGTCACTCAGAACAGTCCAACCAAAGGCCTGGAGCTCAGCAGCGAGTGTCAGACAATCTCCACACACACTGACCCGCCTGGGGTCGCACCCACACGCCGCACGGTGGCGCCTTCCCAGCGGGGCCTCACGGCAGGTGCCAAGGCGAGAGCACGGCAGGTGCCGAGGCGAATCCGCACACCTGCAGCTGTTTGCGGCCGCTCCCCAGGCACCCACTCCTCTCCCTCCCCTCCCCGCTCACCCCTCTCTGAACCTTCCTCAGGAAACACCGCATCACCCCAGCCAGGGGGACGGGCTCGGTCTCAGCGAGGAAAATGTCCTGTCTCAGGGAGGCAAATCTGAAGAAAAGAAAACCCGCTTGGCTCTGGCCAGAGGAACTCCGCTCTCTGGGCCCCGAAGGCCCGTGAGGGAAAAGCCCCACGCCCTCATGCGGCCTCACTCGGGAAAAGTCGGCAGCGAAGGGGCCGCTGAGGCGGGATGCGGAGAAAACGCCCCGCGCAGCCGCGCTGACCCGAGTCCGCGACCCTCCCAGAGGAACAGCAGGAGGCAGACGACGAGGATGGGTTTGGGCGCAGACAGAACCTCAGTCACAGCCCCTCCATCCATTCCTGCTGTATCGGTGAGACCTTACTCCTCCCACCCCTTGGCAGCAAACCTAGCAGTGGACTTTGATGGGGCAGCCCATGAGAAACCCTCTAAAAGCCAACTTGACCGCATAGGCTGCTCTGCTTATGTGGTGCCTGAGCATATGTGTCACCCACATCTCCCCTCTTGGGATGTGGGCTTTCATACTTTCATATGTAATGTGAATATGTGATTGCGGCCCCCTCTCTACTGTGGAGAAGCCTTAGTTACTGTGAGCAGGTTACTGCAGTGAGGCTGTGTAGGGAAGTGAGGCCAAACTCCCTGGCGGCCCTCCAACCTGGCCACACCTCCAGGAGAGAGTACAGTGGGGTTGCCTTTCACATGGCCAAGCCAGGTTCTATCCCGGGCACCCCACGGGGGTCCATGGGGTTCCTCCCTTGTGACATCATGTATTGGTGTGTAGGCACACAAGGTTCCCCACACTGCCAGGAGTGATTCCTGAGTGCAGAGCCAGGAGTAACCCTGGAGTGCTGCTGGGTGTGTCTTTCATGCTGAATTTGGTTCCCCAGGACTGATCTCCCTGCTTGAGGATTTGCGGCCGAAGCCTCTGATGAAGTTCCAGAGGTGGCACTGGCCTCTACAGGAAACACAGGAATTTAGGTGCCACTGAGGCCTCTGATGTTGATCAGCACTGTTTTCTAAGGTTTGTGCACCATTTTTTCTGCACTACTGGTTTTCTGGGTTTTTGGGAATGTCTTCTAGACTCTGGTTTGTGTGGGGAATGCCTGGGTGAGTGACTGATTTGGTCCCACAGCATCCACAGGATCTGAGTGGGCTCTAACATGCAGTTCTGTGGATGGCCATTTCAGCCTAATGGAGATGTCCGTCTCAGACGCTGGTCCTTCGAGGTTGATCCAAATGTGGGGCTCACACCAGCACTCTTAAGCTAAGATCCCGAGAGGGGTCTGGCCAGGCGAGCACCTGAGAGTCGCCTGTGACTTGTCCATGGGGTCCCCTCCCTTGTGACATCAGCCATTGGGGGTAGGCACATATAAAATTCTCAGTATCTCCCTTCCCATGGACCAAGAAAGTCTGCCAGAATGGAATGATCTGGTAAGAGAGATGAAGGACCTTAAGTCCAAAATTTGATGTTATTCCACAGCACCATAACACGGGCTGCTTGCAGGAGGGTTCCACTGAGTGAACAGAAGGAAGTAGCATCACTCCTGCTCCAGGAGCAAAATCTGGAGACAAAGGTTCTGAAAATAACGGAGATGCCCTTGTGCTTTTGCTACCCGTGCTGCCACTTCAGCAGCTGCAGTGCTGCCTCTCCCATCCCTCTGACTGGCTGCATCCGGGGCCCTGCAGCTGAAGACAGCCAGCAGTCGCCATCTCCGTCCCTGCATTTCCTTTGGTATGAATTTCTCCCTAGAATATTCTTTTTTTTTCTGTTTGGGTCACACCTGGCAATGCACAGGAGTGAGGAATTACCCCCAGTGGAGCTCAGGGGGCCATATGGGATGCTGGAAATCAAACCCGGGTCTGCCACGTGCAAGGCAAACACCCTACTCTCTGTGCTATTGCTCTAGCCCCCTAAAATATTCTTATTGATATCTATTAATTCCTCATTTTAAAAAGGAGCACATAACTGTACTTCTGGGTCACTGATAGATTAACATTTGACTCCAAATAGATCTGATAAAGTGCTCAGAATCCACTGTAATTTTTTACTTTAAAAAAAAAATTCATGCTCAGGGCTGGAGCAATAGCACAGTGAGTAGGGTGTTTGCCTTGCACGCAGCAGACCGGAGTTCGATTCCCAGCATCCCATATGGTCCCCTGAGCACTGCCAGGAGTAATTTCTGAGTGCATGACCCAGGAGTAACCCCTGTGCATCACCGAGTGTGACCCAAAAAGAAAAAAAAAATTCATGGCCCTATCCCCCCAAAAAGAGGGCCTTTTATGTAAACTCATAGTACAGGGTTTACATCTTGCCTCCCATTCAATGACTAGCACTACATAGGGTTCACAGAGCACCCACGGGTCTGGCACAAAAGCTACCCTTGAACAAAAGAAATCAGGGGGCTGGGAGATAGTAAAGCAGTTAAGGCAAAGACAGAGAATGGGCCCTGCCCTGATTCAGTTCAATCCCTGGCACTACAAGGCTGGGTGTGACCTGTAGGCAGGGCCTGGCCGGCAGGGCCAGGTTGGTTTGCGCAGGCAGGGCCAGTTTTGTTGGGCCAGCAGGGCAGGCAGGGCAGGTTGGATTGGGCCGGCAGTGCAGGCAGGGTCGGGGGGGTTGGGCCGGCAGGGCCAGGTCGGTTTGGGCAGGCAGAGCCAGGTTAGTTCGGGCAGGCAGGGCAGGCAGGGCCAGGTTGGATTGGGCCGGTACGGTAGGCAGGGCCAGGTTGGTTTTGGCAGGTAGAACCCGGTTGGTTTGGGCAGGCAGGGCCAGGTTGGCTTGGGCCGGCAGGGCCAGGTTGGTTTGGGCCAGCAGGGCAGGCAGGGCCAGGTTGGTTTGGGCAGGCAGGGCCAGGTTGGTTTGGGCCAGAAAGGCCAGGTTGGTTTGGGCTGGCAGGCCAGGTTGTTATGGGCCGTCAGGGCCAGGTTGGATTGGGCCGGCAGGACAGGGGGGCCAGGTTGGTTTGGGCTGGCAGGTCTAGGTTGGTTTGGGCCAGCAGGGCAGGCAAGACCAGGTCGGTATGGGCCGGCAGGGCCGGGTTGGTGTGGCCGGCAGGGCCACGTTGTTTGGGGCTGTCAGGGCCAGGTTGGTTTGGGCCAGCAAGGCCAGGTTTCTTTGGGCAGGCAGGCCAGGTTGTTTGGGGCTGTCAGGGCCAGGTTGCATTGGGCCGGCAGGGCAGGTAAGACAAGGTTGGTTTGGTCCGGCAGGGCCCGGTTGGTTTGGGGAGGAAGGGCCAGGTTGGTTTGGGCCGGCAGGGCAGGCAGGGCCAGGTTGGTTTGGGAAGGCAGAATCAGGGTGGTTTTGGCCGGCAGGCCCAGGTTGGTTTGGGCCGGCCGGGCCAGGTTGGTTTGCGCCGGCAGGGCCAGGTTGGTTTGAGCTGGCAGCGCAGGCAGGGCCACATTTGTTTGGGCAGGCAGGGCCAGGTTGGTTTGGGCCAGAAAGGCCAGGTTGGTTTGGTCCGGCAGGCCAGGTTATATGGGCCGTCAGGGCCAGGTTGGATTGGGCCAGCAGGACAGGCAGGGCCAGGTTGGTTTGGGCTGGCAAGTCCAGGTTGGTTTGGGCCGGCATAGCAGGCAAGACCAGGTTGGTTTGGGCCAGCAGGGCCGGGTTGGTTTGGGCCGGCAGGGCCGGGTTGCTTTGGGCCGGTAGGCCCAGGTTGGTTTGGGCCGGCACGGCAGGCAGTGTAAGGTTGGTTTGGGATGGCAGGACCAGGTTGCTTTGGGTCGGAAGGGCAGGCAGGGCCAGGTTGATTTGGGCTGGCAGGGCCGGGTTTGTATGGGCCGGCAGGTCCCGGTTGGTTTGGGCCGGCAGGGCCAGGTTAGTTTGGGCCGGCAGGGCCAGGTTGTTTTTTGCCGGCAGGGCCAGGTTTGTTTGGGCCGGCAGGGCAGGCAGGGCCCGGTTGGTTTGGGCAGGCAGGGCAGGTAGGGCCAGGTTGGTTTGGGTCGGCGGTCCAGGTTGGTTTGGCCTGGCAGGGCCGGCAGGGCCTGTTTGGTTTGGGCCGGCAGGGCCTGGTTGGTTTGGGACAGCAGGCCGAGGTTGGATTGGGCCGGCAGGCCAGGTTGGTTTTGGCTGGAAGGGCAGGCAAGTCCAGGTAGGTTTGGGCAGGAAGGGCCAGGTTGGTTTGGGCCAGCAAGGCCAGGTTGGTTTCGGCCGGCAGGCCAGGTTGTTTTGGACCGTCAAGGCCAGGTTGGATTGGGCCGGCAGGGCAGGCAGGCCCACGTTGGTTTGGGCCGGCAGGGCCAGGTTGGTTTGGGCCGGCAGGTCCAGGTTGGTTTGGGCTGGCAGTGCAGGCAAGACCAGGTTGGAAGTGGCCGGCAGGGCCAGGTTGGTTTGGGCAGGCAGGGCCAGCTTGGTATGGGCCGGCAGGGCCAGGTTGGTTTGCCCCGGCAGTGCAGGCAGGGCCAGGTTTATTTGGGCCGGCAGGGCCAGGTTGGTTTGGGCTGGCAGGGCCAGGTTAGTTTGCGCAGGCAGGGCAGGCAGGGCCAGGTTGGTTTGAGCAGGCTGAAGCAGGTTGGTTTGGGTCCAGCAGGGACAGGTTGTTTTGGGCCGGCAGGGCCAGGTTGGTTTGCGCTGGCAGTGCCAGGTTGGTTTGGGCCGGCAGGGCAGGCAGGGCCAGGTTGGTTTGGACAGGCAGGGCCAGATTGGTTTGGGCCAGAAAGACCAGGTTGGATTGGGGCGGCAGGCCAGGTTGTTATGGGCCGTCAGGGCCAGGTTGGATTGGGCCGTCAGGGCAGGCAAGATCAGGTTGGTTTAGGCCGGCACGGCTGGGTTGGTTGGGCCGGCAGGGCCAGGTTGGTTTGGGCCGGCAGGGTCAGGTTTGTTTGGGCCGGCAGGGCAGGCAGGGCCTGGTTGGTTTGGGCCGGCAGGGCCTGGTTGTTTAGGCCAGCAGACCCAGGATGGTTTGGGCCGGCAGGGCCAGTTGGTTTGGGACGGCAGGGCCAGGATGGTTTTGGCCGGCAGGGCCAGGTTGGTTTGGGCCGGCAGGGTCAGTTTGGTTTGGGCGGCAGGACTGGGTTGGTTTTTGCCGGCAGGGCCCTGTAGGTTTTGGCCGGCAGAGCAGGCAGGGCCTGGTTGATTTGGGCCTTCAGGTCAAGGTTGGTTTGGGCAGGCAGGGCAGGCAGGGCCAGGTTGTTTTGGATCTGCAGGGCCAGGTTGCTTTGGGCCAGCAGGGCCAGGTTGGTTTCGGCCGGCAGGGCCAGGTTGTTTTTTGCCGGCAGGGCCTGTTTGATTTGGGCCAGCAAGGCCGGCAGGGCAAGGTTGGTTTGGGCAGGCAGGGAAGGCAGGCCAGGTTTGTTTGGGCCATCAGGTTCAGGTTGGTTTGGCCCGGCAGGGCCGCAGGGCGAGGTTTTTTTGGGCCGGCAGGGCAGGCAAGACCAGGTTGGTTTTGGCCGGCAGGGCCAGGTAGTTTTGGGCCGACAGGCCAGGTAGGTTTGGGCTGGCAGTGCAGGCAGGGCCAGGTTGGTTTGGGCCGGCAGGGCCAGGTTGGTTTGGGCTGGCAGGGCCAGGTTAGTTTCGGCCGGAAGTGCCAGGATGGTTTTGGCCGGCAGGGCCAGGTTGGTTTGGGCCAGCACAGCCAGGTTGGTTTGGGCCGTCAGGGCAAGGTTGCATTGGGCCACTAGGGCTGGCAGGGCCAGGTTGTTTTGGGCCAGAAGGTCCAGGTTCGTCTGGACCTGCAGGGCAGGCATGACCAGTTTGGTTTGCGCCAGCAGGGCCGGGTTTGTTTGGGCTGGCAGGGCCAGGTTGCTTTGGGCCGGCAGGGCCAGGTTGCTTTGGGCCGGCAGGGCCAGGTTGGTTTGGGCCAGCAGGGCCAGGTGGGTTGGGCCGGCAGGGCAGGCAGGGCCAGGTCGGTTTGTTCCGGCAGGGCCAGGTTGGTTTGCGCCAGCAGGGCCAGGTTGATTAGGCCGGCAGGACCATTTTGGTTTGGCCCGGCAGGGCCAGGTTGGTTTGGGCCGGCAGGGAATGCAGGGCCAGGTTGGTTTGGGCCCACATGGCAGGCAGAGCAAGATTGGTTTGGCCGGCATGTCCAGGTTGGTTTGGCCCGGCAGGGTCGGCAGGGCCAGGTTGTTTTGGGCCGACAGGGCCAGGTTGGTTATGGCCGGCAGGGCCAGGTTGCTTTGGGCCGGCAGGGCCTGGTTGCTTTGGGCCGGCAGGACCAGGTTGGTTTGGACCGGCAGGGCCTGGTTGGTTTGGGCCGGCAGGGCCAGGTTGGTTTGGGCCAGCAGGGCCAGTTGGGTTGGGCTGGCAGTGCAGGCAGGGCCAGTTCGGTTTGGTCCAGCAGGGCCAGGTTGGTTTGGGCAGGCAGGACAGGCAGGGCCAGGTTGCTTTGGGCCGGCAGGACAGACAGGGCCTGGTTGTTTTGGGCAGGCAAGGCCAGGTTGGTTTGGGCCGGCAGGGCCAGGTTGGTTTGGACCGGCAGGGCCAGGTTGGTTTGGGCCGGCAGGGCCAGGTTGGTTTGGGTCGGCAGGGCCAGGATGGTTGGGGCCGGCAGGGCAGGCAGGGCAGGTAGGTACGGGCCGGCAGGGCCAGGTTGGTTTCGCCGGCAGGGCCAGGTTAGTTTGGGCCGGCAGGGCCAGGTTGGTTCTTGCAGGCAGGGCCAGGTTGGTTTGGGCCGGCAGGGCACGCAGGGCCTGGTTGGTTTGGGCCGGCAGGGCCCGCAGGGCCAGGTTGTTTTCGGCCGGCAGGGCACGCAGGGCCAGGTTGTTTTGGGCCGGCAGGGCACGCAGGGCCTGGTTGGTTTGGGCCGGCAGGGCCAGGTTAGTTTGGGCTGGTAGGGCTAAGTTGGTTGGGCCGGCGGGGTCAGGTTGGTTTGTGCCGACAGTGCCAGGTTGTTTTGGGTCGGCAGGGCCAGGTTGGATTGGGCCGACAAGTGCAGGTAAGTTTGGGCCGGCAGGGCAGGCAGGACCAGGTTGGTTTGGGCCGGCAGGGCCGGTTTGGTTTCGGCCGGCAGGGCCAGATTGTTTTGGGCCTGCAGGGCCAGTTTGGTTTGGGCTGGCAAGACCTGGTTGGTTTGGGCCGGCAGGGCAGCCAGGGCCAGGTGGTGTGTGCCGGCAGGGCCAGGTTAGTTTGGGCCGGCAGGGCCAGGTTGGTTCTTGCAGGCAGGGCCAGGTTGGTTTGGGCCGGCAGGGCAGGCAGGGCCAGGGTGGATTGGGCCGGAAGGGCTGGCAGGGCCAGGTTGGTTTGGGCCAGCAGGGCCAGGTTGGTTTGGGCCAGCAGCGCCAGGTTTGTTTTGGCCGGCAGGGCCAGGTTGGTTTGGGCCGGCAGGGCAGGCAGGGCCAGGTTGGTTTCGGCCGTCAGGGCCAGGTTGGTTTGGCAAAGCAGGCCCAAGTTGGTTTGGCCAGGCAGGGCCAGGTTGGTTTGGGCCTGCAGGGCCAGGTTGGTTTTGGCCGGCAGGGCCATGTTGGTTTGGGCCACTTGGCCAGGATGGCTTGGGCCGGCAGGGAAGGCAGGGCAAGGTTGCTTTGGGCCGGCAGGGCCAGGTTGGTTTGGGCCGGCAGAGCCAGATTGGTTTGGGCCACTTGGCCAGGATGGCTTGGGCCGGCAGGGAAGGCAGGGCAAGGTTGCTTTGGGCCAGCAGGGCAGGCCGGTCCAGGTAGGTTTGTGCCAGCAAGGGCAGTTTGGTTTGGGCCGGCAGGGCCAGGTTGTTTTGGGCCGGCAGGGCAGGCAGGGCCATGTATGTTTGGGCAGACAGAACCTGGTTGATTTGGGCCGGCAGGGCCAGGTTTTTGGGGGGCGGCAGGGCCAGGTTGGTTCGCACCAGCAGGGCCAGGTTGGTTTGGGCCGTCATCGCCAGGTTGGATTGGGCCAGCAGGGCAGGCAGGGCCAGGTTGGTTTGGGACGGCAGGGCCAGGTTGTTAAGCCAGCAGGGCCAGGTTGGTTTAGGGCAAAAGGGCCAGGTTGGTTTTTGCCGGCAGGGCCACGTTGATTTGGGCCAGGCAGGCAGGCAGGGCCAGGTTGGTTTTGGCCGACAGGGCCTGGTAAGTTTGGGCTAGCAGGGCAGGCAGGGCCAGGTTTGTTTGGGCTGGCAGGGCCAGGTTGGTTTGGGCCGGCAAGTTTAGGTAGTTTGGGGCCGGCAGGGCCAGCAGGGCCAGGTTGGTTTGGGCCGGCAGGTCAGGCAGAGTCAGTTTGGTTTGGGCGGGCAGGGCCAGATTGGTTTGGGCCGGCAGGGCCAGGTTGGTTTTGGCCGGCATGGCAGGCAGGTCCAGGTTTGTTTGGGCAGGCAGGGCAGGCAGGGCAGGCAGAGCCATGTTGGTTTGTGCAGGCAGGGCCAAGTTGGTTTGGGCCAACAGGACCGGGTTGGTTTTGGCTGGCATGGCAAGCAGGGCCAGGTTTGTTTGGGCAGGCAGGGCAGGCATGGCCAGGTTGGTTTGGGCCGGCAAGGCCAGGTTTTTTTGGGCCCGCAGGACCATGTTGGTTTGTGCAGGCAGGGCCAAGTTGGTTTGGGCCGGCATGGCCAGGTTGGTTTGGGCGGGCAGGGAAGGCAGGGCCAAGTTGGTTTGGGCCGGAAGGTCCAGGTTGGTTTGGGCCGGCACGGCCAGGTGTTTTGGGCCGGCAGGGCAGGCAGGGCAAGGTTGATTTGGGCCAGCTGGGCCAGGTTGGTTTGGGCCGGCAGGGCCAGGTTGGTTTGGGCCAACAGGGCAGACAGGGCTAGGTTGGTTTGGGCCGGCAGGGCCAGGTTGGTTTGGGCCGACAGGGCCAGTTAGTTTTGCGCCGGCAGGACCAGGTTGGTTTGGGCCGCAGGGCAGGCAGGGCCAGGTTGGTTTGGGCCGGAAGGTCCAGGTAGGTTTGGGCCGGCAGGGCAGGCAGGGTCAGGGTGGTTTGGGCCGGCAGGCCCGGGTTGGTTTGGGCGGGCTGGGCCAGGTTGGTTTGGGCGTGCAGGGCCAGGTTGGGTGGACGTGCAGGGCCAGGTTGGTTTGCGCCAGCAGGGCCAGGTTGGTTTGTCGAGGCAGGGCCAGATTGGTTTGGGCCGGTAGGGCCAGGATGGTTTGGGAGGACAGGGCCAGTTTGGTTTGGGCCTGCTGGGTAGGTAGGGCCACGTTGGTTTGGGCCGGCAGGGCCAGCAGGACCAGGTTAGTTTTGGCCGGCAGGGCCAGGTAGGTTTGCGCTGGCAGTGCCAGGTTGGTTTGGGCCGGCAGGGCAGGCATGACCAGGTTTGTTTTGGCCGTAGGGCCAGGTTTGTTTGGGCAGGCATAACCAGGTTGGTTTTTGCAGGCATGGCCAGGTTGGTTTGGGCCGCAGGGCAGGCAGGGCCAGGTTGGTTTTGTCCGGCAGGGCCAGGTTGCTTCGGGCGGCAGGGTCAGGATGGTTTGGGCCGGCACAGCCAGGTAGGTTTGGGCAGGCAGGGCCAGGTTGGTTTTGGCCGGCAGGGAAGGCATTGCCAGCTTGGTTTGGGCCGGCAGGGCCACGTTGGTTTGGGCCGGCAGGACCAGGTTAGTTTGCGCCGGCAGGGCCAGGTTAGTTTGGGCCGGCAGGGCCAGGTTGGTTTGGGCAGGCAGGGCCAGGTAGGTTTGTGACGGCAGGGCCTGGTTAGTTTGGGCCGGCAGGGTTGGGTTGGTTTGCGCCTGCAGGGCCAGGTTGGTTTGGGCAGGCAGGGCCAGGTTGGTTTGGGCCGGCAGGGCAGGCAGGGCCAGGTTGGTTTTGTCCGGCAGGGCCAGGTTGCTTCGGGCGGCAGGGTCAGGATGGTTTGGGCTGGCAGGGCCAGGTTGGTTTGGGCCGGCAGGGCCAGGTTGGTTTGGGCCGGCAGGGCCAGGTTGGTTTGGGCCGGCAGGGCAAGGTTGATTTTCACCTGCAGGGCCAGGTTGGTTTAGGCCGGCAGGGCCAGATAGATTTGGGCCCGCAGGACGAGGTTGGTTTGGGCCGGCAGGGCCGACAGGGCCAGGTTGGTTTGGGCCATCAGGACCAGGTTGGTTTGGGCCGGCAGGGCCGGCAAGGCCAGGTTGGTTTGGGCCGGGAGGACCAGGTTGGTTTGGGCCGGCAGGGCTGGCAGGGCCAGGTTGGTTTGGGCCGGTAGGGCAGGCAGGGCTAGGTAGGTTTGGGCTGGCAGGGCCAGTTTGGGTTTGGCCGGCAGGACCAGGTTGGTTTTGGCCGGCTAGGCCAGGTTGGTTTGGGCTGGCAGGGCCAGGTTGGTTTGGGCCGGCAGGCCAGCAGGGCCAAGTTGGTTTGGGCCGGCTGGGCCAGGTTGGTTCGCTCCGGCAGGGCCAGGTTGGTTTGGAGAGGCAGGGCCAGGTTGGTTTGGGCCGGAAAGGCCAGTTTGGTTTCGGCTGGCAGAACCAGGTTGGTTTGTGCAGGCAGGGCCAGGCTGGTTTGTAGAGGCAGGGCCGGGGTGGTTTGGCCCGGCAGTGTCAGGTTGGTTTGGGCTGGCAGGGCCAGGTTGGTTTGCTCGGCAGGGCTGGCAGAGCCAGGTTGGTTTGGGCCGGAAGGGCTGGCAGGTCCAGGTTGGTTTGGGCAGGCAGCACCAGGTTGGTTTGGGCCAGCAGGGCCTGCTTGCTTGGGGCCGGCAGTGCCAGGTTGTTTTGGTCCTGTTGAGCAGGTTGGTTTGGCCCGGCAGTGCCAGGTTGGTTTGGGCTGTCAGGGCCAGGTTGGTTTGGGCCGGCAAGGCCAGGTTGGTTTGGACCGGCAAGGCCAGCTTGGTTTGGGCCGGCAGGGCCAGGTTGGTTTGGGCTGGCAGGGCCAGGTTGGTTTGGGCTGGCAGTTTGTATGTTCTTGGATGTGAACATTCCAAATCTTTCAACTCTTAAGCTTGGAACTATAGATTCCCAAGCAGCGAGAAGGACAGAGACACTAACTTGATAGTGTGAAAGCAGTAGGGTTCTATTCCAGTATACTGGGGTCAACTATCTCACCCACAGAGTGGTTTCTTGACTGCTAACCCGAATTTAGGCAGCAAGCAGTTTAATAAGGGTTTGATTACATAAGCAGTACTTGTCTAATTGTTTCTGAAAAAATCTCAGCTAGCTATCACACAAAGGTGTTTTGGCAAATGTCTAGCATAACAGTGGTCAGGCAATAGTTAAACATAAGTTTCCATTAATAGTTCTGGTTACATATGCAACTCATTCTTTTAGGGTTCACAAAAGACAGTTCTGGGCCATTTTGACTAGGGGCATAATGAATGTTTGAGCCCACTTGCTGGCCTAGGAACTTTCCCAGGTGGGTTCCGGTTGGCTACTTTCATTGCTGAGAAACCGAGACTGGTTTTGCTGATTTCTGCAACATTAACAGGCGTCAGTATTGCCCTTCCACAAGAAAACACTGTTAGGCGGAAAAGAAAGAGTAGGAGGCTCTGGGAAAAATTACAGACTTGCACCGTTAAGATTTGTTTTGGGGTAAGTGTATTCTTTCTCCTTCATTTTTTACACAAAAATATTTATCAAAGGAGTAAACTCATAAAGTCTGTTAAAGCCTGTCCTGTAAGATCTGAGTCCTGTCAGATGTCGCCCCCAAATAAAGACAAAATAAAGAACTGAATCTTGAGAATATATGGCTGCATTTTAAAACTTTGCTGTTTGTAGACAACTTCCTCTTTGCTTTATTTATGTGTGTAGGGAGGGGAGGAGATTTGGTATTGCTGCCAGACCCAGCAGTGCTCTGGGATCACTCCTTGGGGATTCAGCGTATGAAGTTAAGGCTCCACATGCATGGCGAGATCCCTGCCCACTGGTTTTTCTTTCTGACACCTGCAAACCTTTGAAACTGCTTTGAAGCTGCAGTCTGTGCTTCATACTGGCATCATGCTGGGAGCCCCAGGCATCAGCAGCCCTGCCATGACCTCTAACAACTGGACCTCATCTCTTTGCACCACCAGCCCCATCGTGCCAGTCAGTGTTCCTCTCACAAGGCCGATCGTATTTATATAGAATTTGAATTCCTGGGGTCATTGATAGGCCAGGAGTGCAGTTCCTGGCCTTGCAAGCAGCCTGCCATGTGGCAATCTCTGGCACAATGTAGGGTCCCTCAAGCACTGTCATGAGTAATCTCAAAGTTCTGCCACTTGTGGCCCTAAAATTCAAAACTTTGTTCTATAAATCTGGCTGGTGGGTGTTGTTGACAAAATACCATTCTTTTTTCCCATTCTTTTTCTGTTTCATGCTTATGATACTCAGTGGGGTTCCGAGGACTAAACCCAGGCCAGCTGTATGCAAGGCCAACATCCTAGCAGACTGTAGCTCCAGCCCATAAATTTATTCATTTTTGATTGGAGGCTCTGCTAGGCATTGCTCAGAAATTACTCCTGACTCTGTGCTCATTGATCCCCTCATGCACGGCGTGGGAACTTCTGGGTGATTGGGAATGAATCTGGGTTGACTCCGTGCTAGCAAGCACCCTGTGCTCTGTGCTATCTCTGTGGCCGTCATAAAAATGATTTTACTATGGGTAAAGTTAAAAAAGTTGTGAAATTAGATCTTCTTTTTTCTCATTAGAACGCAACTTACTCTTTCAGTTGTGTGTTTTTATTTGGGGTCCAGTCAGCTGTGCTACGGGCTCACTCCTGAGTGTGAGCTCAGGAATCACTCCTGCTGGGCTTGGGTAGACCTTATGAGGTGAGACATGCGTATGAAAAATGCCCTCCTTGATATGTCGTCACTCTGCTCCCAGACCTAATTTTTATCTTTTGTACAAGATTTCTGTTTAGATATTATAGTATTTTCAGTTAGAGTGGACCAAAGGCACCTGAGGGATGGGCCTGCAGCTCAGCTGCTCCTGTCTTCACCATGGGTAGCCCAGATGCCAACCCACTTCTGCATCCCCTGGATACAAAGGAGCATCTGACAGTGTCTCCCCTGGGTGCATGTGCTGAAGGGTGTGGCCAGTCAGGACAGTTCTGGCACCAGGGCAGGGACTTCTGGTTAGGGCCCTGTGGTGGTTCCCTCTCTGATGCTCACAGCTCTGATTTATCGTCCAAGTTTTGGGCAGAGCTTCGTGCTGATCCTCAGGAATTAGACGTTGGAGAGAGTGTCACCCTGCTGACCATCCCCAGGTAGTTGGAGAATGACAAGATGACAGAGCGCAATGACAGGCTTCCAGGGCTGTCAAACTCTTGAGTTGATTCTGGAAGGAGCCCTGGGATGTGTCTCCTGGTCGGAGTGCCCCATGCTCTGGTGTTTGACATCTTTGTCCCTGTTTGTTTTGTTGAATTTGTATTTGGGGGCTGGAGCGATAGGGCAGCAGTTGGCGTTCACCATTCACGCGGCCGACACGAGTTCGATTCCTCCACCGCTCTCGGAGAGCCCGGCAAGCTACCGAGAGTATCGAGCCTGCGGCAGAGTCTGGCAAGCTACCCGTGTGTATTGGATATGCCAAAAACAGTAATGATAAGTCTCTCAATGAAAGATGTTACTGGTGCCCACTCGAACAAATCGATGATCAACGGGATGACAGTTACAGTGACAGTGTTTGGGGGCCATACCCAGGGATGTTCAAGGAGTACTTGCAGCTCAGTGCTCAAGCATCCCCCATGCCAGGTCTTGGGAATCTTTTGATGTACCAGAAAAATAGGCTGGTTTGTTCAGGTTTGTTTTCTGAGGTAAGATGAGGTGACTTGCGGGGAGTTGATGGGAGGGTCACACCCTATTGTGGAGAGCCTCCACAGGACCGAGTGCCTCGTAAACAACACCTGTTCTTGTTAATTTCACCGTGCTTTGAAAACAGGATGTCCTGTCACGCCCACAAGGTGTAACTAGCCTATCAGCTGCAGACACTTGGGCGTAAACAAGCAGCGAGAGGTATATAAGGAGGGAAGCTGCCTAGCTAGTGGGTTCCCCCCTGGTTCCTCTTCCTTCGTCCATCCATTGTTCGTCCTCTTTTCCGTTTGCATGAGAAGGTTTCTTAATAAATCGCTGCAAGAAGAATCTCCGGGTTGCGTTTTATGATTCTCAGGGGTCACTTCTGGCTTAATACTAAACATTGGACCAGCGTGCTTGGGGGACAAGATAGGAAAATGGGGATTGCCTGCTCTACACACTCTCCCTGAGCCTGCCCTCCTGTTTCTCCAGAGAGCCTGCTGCTCTGTTTCTTTTCTTATTATTTGTCCCACAGGGGAGGTGCTCACAAGTTCTTCATGGCTCTGTGCTACCAATTCTCCCTGACCAGTGGTAGGGGCTTCTAGATGTGCTGACTCCATATGCACCCTAGAAACTACAGTGACTCGGGTCCCAGTACCTGTGTTTCCCCTATTTTGTCCTTCCCACTCTGGAGAGCCTCTGCCTGCGCAGTCACACAGTCTCACGTTCCCTTGCTGCTGTGTGCGCAGTTCTGGGCATGTGCTGGTTCCAGGGAGCTGGAGGAAAGGGTCTCTCCAGCCTGCAGAGGGCTTCGGGACCAAGACGCTTCCCTGCTTTGAGAGGGATCGAGGGCGGTCCTGAACCCTTAGTTCAGAATCCTATGGCACACATGTCCTTGCACAGCTTTGAGTCACTCACTGGACATTGAGTGTCCTGTTCTCTCCCTAGTGATCAGGGGCTGTGGCATGCATGGTGTGTGTGCTTAGTGTTTTTGGTTTCAACCCAGCATCACATTTGGGGTCCTGCTTGGTCTGTGCTCAGATGTTCCTCTCTACAGTGCTCACTGGAACAGTGGTGCTGGGACTCAGCCTGGGGTTTTAATGTGCAACTCTCTCTTGAAACCTTCTAGTATAGCGCCCTCACATTTTACCCAATCCAGCTACCTTAGCGTGATCTCTGGGCCCATCCACCAGAGTTGCACATGTAATATCATTTCTCCTGAGACTGTTTGCCCTGAGTCCCTCTATGGCCCTGGGGGTCCCATTGTCACTATCTACAACCGGGTGGAACAGGCCCTTACTAATGCCCCCTTGCGTACCAGACACAGAATGTTCCTTGATGTGGCCGTAAGCTTCACCCCCAAAGAAGAACATGCCTGCACGCTGCCTTCAGAGGAAGCTCTATGGGGACTTGATGCTGTAGACCTGCCAGCACCTGCAGGCTGTCGCTGGGAGCCATGTGTGTCCGACTTTCCTGGAAGATCCACCGGGGCTCCTGTGAGTTCAGAAAGGACTGGGATTCTGATGGACAGGATGTTTGACAGCTGTACAGACCACTATTTCTTGTGGTCCTCTCTTTTCTTTCTGTTTTTCTTATTGGGCCAAACCTGTAGGTACTCAGGGGTTACTCCTGGCTCTGTACTCAGGAGTACACATATATAAAAAGCCTTATATATGTGAGAATTGTCTATCCTCAGCCTTACTGTGCATATGAAAACTGTGCATTTGGACCACAACATCCCATTTTGCTGGATGTTGTGGTCCAAATGGCATTCAGGTGGGGCTAGAGTGATAGCACAGTGGATAGGGCTTTTGCCTTGCATGCAGCCAACCAGGGTTTGATTCCCAGCGTCCTATATGGTCCCAGAAGCACCGCCAGGATTAATTCCTGGTTGTAGAGTCAGGAACAACCCCTGAGCATTGCTGAATGTGACCCAAAAAGCAAAAAAAACATAAATCAAATGGGATTTAGGAGATTGACTCAAGTTGGATACATGCAAGGCAAGCACCCTATGTCCCATACTGTCCCTCAAGTTCCTCTAAGTAACTCCCTCCTATTCCTGAATCAGTATAGTTCTTGTGCTACCCTTCACTTGAGTGTATTCATTTTAGTTTTTCCTTTTGGTTTTGGTTCAGCGCTCACATCCACATTTCTTCTAGCTCTGTGCTGAAGGATCACTTCTGGCAGTGCTCAGGCATCCATGGGGGTCCTGTGGATTAACCCAGTCTGCAGCTTACGAGGCTGGTGCATTACCCACTCTACTACTGCACCAGGCTTGCAACTTCATTTATTATTTTGTCATTTTATTTCTATTTGGTTTGGGGGCTACACCTGGAAATATGCAGATTACTCCTGAGTATATGTTGGGGAATTTCTCCCTGCAGTGCTCCAGAGCCATATGGATGCCAAGGATGAAATCCATGTTTGTATATCAAGTATGTGCCTGCCCCATTGTACTATCATTCCAGTGACATGTTCATTTTCTTTTCTATTTTTATTTTTTGGTATTTTGGGTCATACCTGGCTATGCTCAGTATTGTTCCTGGCTCTGTACTTAGGAATTACAGCTGGCGTTGATCAAGATACCATATGGAATACCTGGGTTTGAACCTGTGTCAGCTACATGCAAGGCAAACACCCTATCTGCTGTACTATTGCTCTGGATCCAAGAAGTTATTTGCTTTTGGTCTCACCCCATCAGATACCACGCTACTTCACTGCGCGGGTTCACTTCTAATGATTCTTGGGAGTCTTCAGCATGACTCAGTAGTTCTTTGAGTATTGTGTCTCTGATAGGCGCCAATCTGGGCATATAGAAAATGGAGATTTTTATATTCCCATCTTTTTTGGTTTTTTGGGTCACACCTGGCGATGCACATGGGTCACTCCTTGCTCTGAACTCAGGAATTACCAGTGGAGTTGCTCAGGGGTCCCTGTGCGATGCAGGTAATCGAACCTGGGTCAGCTGTGTGCAAGGCAAAAGCACTACCCACTGTACTATCACTCTAGCCCTGTTCATTCCTTTCCTGTATTTTCTAGGGTTTTATCATGGACACAAGGTGTTGACCTATAGCCTTTTCCTTGTAACTAAACTGAGCATTCATTTCTGTGGGGTCAGGGCATTCTGGGATGAAACCTTTTCCAGTTTCTCAGACCTTTTGAATCATAGGGAAATTTATCCTGTAAAAAACCTTATATATGTGAGAATTGTCTATCCTCAGCCTTACTGTGCATATGAAAACTCATTCTGGAGGGAAGCCTTATATATGTCAGGAGTGTGGGAAGGCCTTCATTCACACCTCCAGCCTTCGTCAGGATAGGACATTTCATACTGGAGTGAAACCTTTTGTATCTTAGGAATGTGGGAAGGTGTTTGGTCTTTCCTCAAGTCTTTCTAGTCATAGTAAAACACATACTGGAGAGAAACCTTATGTTTGTACACAATGTGGAAATGTCTTCTATCAATCTGGAGATCTTACTAAACAGTGGAGAGACACTTCATCAGTGTCTGCTATGTGGGAAGGCTTTCACTCTACCCTTAGGCCTTACTGTGCTTAAGAGGATTTGAACTGGAGAGAGCCCTTATCTATGTGAGGAGTGTGGGACAGCCTTCCTTTATTTTTAGCCTTCACCAGGCACAAAAAAATGCATACTGGAGGGAAACCTTTTGTTTTTAAGCAATGTCGGAAGGCCTTTTCTCAGTCTCTAAAGGTTGCTAAGCACTGGGAAATTCATTGTGGGGAGAATCCTCAGGCTGTCAGACAGGTGGGGATTTCATTGTGGGGAGAATCTGCAGGCTGTCAGACAGGTGGGAAAACCTTCAGTATGTCCTCATAATTTACTCGGCATATTCAGTGTGGATAGAAACCTCGTCAATGTCAATCATGTGGGAAGGTCTTCAGTCTTTACTCAGGCTTTACTCTGCCTCTGAGAACTTATAATGGAGAGAAGCTTTATATATGTAAGGAACTTGAAAAGGCAATTTGTCAGTCTTCATCCCTTACTAGACATGAAAATGCATACCAGGGGCCGGAGCGATAGCACAGCGGGTAGGGCGTTTGCCTTGCACGCGGCCGACCCGGGTTCGATCCCCGGCATCCCATATGGTCCCCCAAGCACCGCCAGGAGTAATTCCTCAGTGCAAAGCCAGGAGTAACTCCTGAGCATTGCTGGGTGTGACCCAAAAAGCAAAAAGAAAAAAAAAAAAAAGAAAATGCATACCAGTGTGAAATCTTACGAATGTTAAGAATGTGGGAAGGCCTTTGTGTTCCACTCAGGCCTTAGGAGACAATGTTAAATTCATACTGGATGACATGCCCTAACCCCAAGTAAGAACAGGCCCCTTCAGTAATACATGGTTTGTTTGTATAAGGAAGTGGGGTGACCCAATGTGGAGATATGGAGGAAATAATCCGAGTATTGTGGGACACACTTCCCATGACGTCAGCACATAAGGGAAAGGTACTTGCTTGTTATCACTCGGGTGCAGCGATGTCAGTGTCCCAGCATTTGGACTTGATGAGTCTGTTACCTTGTAATTAATGGGCCTTAGTGATTGAAGCCAGGAAAATGGTGATTAAATTAGAATTAAATAAACAGGTACTAAATCCTCCCCTCACTTCAGGCTGTCAAGGCTGACCTCTGTCTCATTCTTTGCCCAGACTCTGGCTTGGTTCACAGGCCCTGGTTTGGTTTGTGGGGATTAATGACAGAGATTAACCATGATGCAAACCCTTTGAAATTAGAAAAACGGCGAACCTCCATTCTTCAAGCCCTCTAGTAGTATGCTCTTGGGAGAGTCACTGAGCTGTGCTCAGGACATCATCCTGCCTCTGAGGTCAGCAATCCACGTTTGGGGTGGACTCAGGGAAACTTATGTGTCCCTGGGGTTGGTGTCACATCAGCTGCATGCAGGGAAGTACCTTACCTGCTGCAGCATCTCTGCACTGTCTATATTCAGGTTTCGTTAGATTTAGAAAACCATTAAGGAAAAAATTTCATAAAGTATTAAGTAAGCAGAATGGCCTTGACAAGTTTCTTTAATAGGGTGGATAGAGACACTTTACATGGACTTTACTGTGCATAGAAAGACATTTGCTGTTTTTTGAGATGATCCAGAGGCCCCTGAATCAGATGTTTTACAAATGGTGGGAACATGAGAGATTCACCAACATCCACCCCCATCTTAGTAGGAAAATCCACGTAACTGTGATTACTAGTAATAAAGGGTAAACCTGGGTTCCAGTGACCTCAATTCAGCAGTAGTGAGGGGAGAAAAAGAAAGGTCAGACTTTTGCTTGGAAGCAGTAAAGTTCCAGCAATCTAATACTCACCAGAATGGAAAACACCATTGTGATCTGTCAAAAAGGCCAAACAAGGACACAAAATTACAAGTATGGTTTACTGACTGTTAGCTTCATGTATGCGTCCATTCTGGGGTTGGTCTACGTGCCCCGTTTTATATGCTTACTTATATATTTTCGTTTGGTGGCACACCTGGTAATTCTTAAGGGTCACTCAAGGTGGTGCTCGGACCCTATTTGGGATACCAGGAATGGAATTCACGTCGACCAAGTTCACAGCAGGTGGCAGTGCACTGTACTCTCTCTCTGTGTTTATAATTTTGTTCTGGAACTGCCTCCTGGGTTTTCCTTACAGAAAAAAATCTACTACTTGTGTGTTATCAAGGGGTAGAATGTTGACTGGACAGTGCTCTCTGATGTCTTACCAGCCCTTGCTCCTGTTCCAGTGTCTCTCCAGGTCTCTGGGCTGCTGCGTGGCCAGTTCCTCTCTGCATCTTCAGGACTGACTTGGAGGTCACTGCTTTCACCCCACCTTGATTGATGACTTCCCCAGAAACTCATTGCCCCATGCCCCACATGCTTCCTATCTTCCTGTTTTCCTTTAAAGAGCCCCCTTTGCATTTCTCCTGATGGACTGTGTGAGAGCATTGGTTCATTGTTTGCCCAGCACAAGACCAGAGGATACTCCTTAATCCCCACTATCCCCCAATGTGTGACAGGACACTCCAGCAGCTCCCTCTCCACCCCTTTACGCAAGCCCACCCCTTCGAGCCACAGATTCAGCTGGGTGGGGATAATGGTTTTCTGCACATCTGAAGTCTGGACCTTTAAGGCTGCTTGCTGAAATGGAAGTGACATCACAGTGGGGCCTTCCTGGTGATTCTATTCCTGGAAATGGGTGAGAGTCATTGTTCACTTGGGTAAAGGACAAAGTGGGGCCCCTGCGAGCACGTGGGGATCTGAAGTCGATTTTGTGGCAGGACGGGAGCAGGCTCCCATGAGTGCTCGGTGCCTCCCCATCTCCATACTGAGCTGCGGGTCACCACCAGCTTGGGGGGCACTTTTGCACTTGTTTTTCACTTGTTCCCTGATATCCAGGTGGTTCCTGAGGTGCAACGGAGCTTTGGGGGGTGCAGGGGTCGAGGGTGTGAGTGTGTGATCTTGAGGGGCTCCTGCAGCCACAATCGCCTCCAGCTGTGAGATGGGGCAATGGCAGGTGGGTGCAGAGCTCAGAGCGGGGGCTGTGGGCCTGGGGCTTAGGGACCTGCCGTGGGCAGGAGCTTGGCCATCTGACCCCCCAGCTGACCGTGTTGGAGCCTTGGCCCCAGTCTCGCTGCTGTAGAATCTCCAGATTCACTTTGAGGGGTAGAGTCGAATCACACTCAATGGCAAGAGATCCTGTTCCGGTCCTACTTTTTATTGGCTGCCCTGGTGGGATGGGGCATCCCGAGCAGTGGATCTGTAGGTGACTGGGGTTTGCCAATGACAGTTTTCTTTCTGGGCCATTTTTGGTGTGGGCTATTTTTGGGTGGCTATTATGCCCTGGGATACCCCGAGGGCTTACTCTGGCCCCCGACTCAGATATTATTCCTGGAGTGTTCTGGGGGCTGTGGGGATGCAGAGGATTGTCTGGTGTCAGCAAGGAAAGTATCGTAACAGCTTTACTGTCTGTTCGAACAGGAATTTCTGCATTGTAACATCAAGTTGCAAGCTCTGCTGAGACCCCTGGCTATGAGGTGAGTACTGCAGGTAAAGGGTATGTGTGTATTTGTAGAAAGTATAGCACGTAAAGGGTGTGTGTGTGTGTGAGAGTGTGTGTGTGTGTGTGCGTGCGCTCGAGCATGCGTAGAAAGTTGTTTTTCAGAGGAGAGGGAGTGAGGGATTCCCCTCACCCCCTACCCTTATAGAGCCACATTTCAGGCTTTTTTTGCAGGGGGTACAGTCCTGATGTTGGTTGTCGCTGATGTGCAGGAGCTCCTGTCCTTGGAATCTGCCCCTGGCTGCGCCTTTGAGAAACTTTTGTGGGTCCCAGGGAGGAATTCTCAGGCCAAGGCAGGGATGAGTTTTCAGTCTTGTAGCCAAACCCAGAGCTTGTGTTGCGAAAGGCAGCACAGATGCCAACCCATTTTGCTTCCCCTGGGGAGACAGAAGCATCGGGCAGTGTCCCCCAGGCAGGTCTGTGAGCTGGTGCCTGAGGGTGTGGCTGGGTGATGACATGCCATCAGACACACCATCCCCAGGTAGGAGGAGAGTGACAGGATGAGGCGAGGCAGTGACAGGAGGCTTCCTGGGCTGAATGTCTCTAAGATGTTTCAGGAAGGACCCTGCCATATGACTCCTTGTCGGAGGGCCCAGCTCTTTTCTGTATGAACCCACATTTGAGTCAGTTGTATTTGGCTTTTGCACCACACCCAGTGTAAAGGGTACTCATACCTCAGTGCTTAAGGATCAGTTTTGACACGTCTCAGGGACCATAGAGGGTGCTGGGGGGTCAAAGGCTGGCTTCGGAGTGTTTTGTTTTCTTTGGAGGGCTACAACCAGTGACTCTGGGAATACTCTTGGCTCTGCACCCTGGCATTGCACCTGGCAGTGCTTGTGGAACCATGTGTGACGATTGGGTTCACCAGCCCGACCTGCTGTCCTGTTACTCTGTCCTGCTGCTATGTTTTCTTTTGTATTTATTTTTGTGCGACAGTGGAGGTGCTCAGGCCTTCTTGGCTCTGTGCTCTGGATTCTGACCTGATACTCATCACTGGTCCCCCGGATGTGCTGGCCTCATTTGCGCCCTGGTAGCTTGAGTGACTGAGGTCCCAGGTTAGGTGCGTCTTCCATTTTGTCCTTCCCCCTGTGGAGAGCCTCGCCTGCTCTCTCACACAGTCCCGCATTCACTTGCTGCTGTTTACAGTTCTGAGCAAGCCCCAGTTCCAGGGAGACGGAGCAAAGGATCTCGGGCTTTTGGGCTCAAGACACTTTTAACTGCTTTGAGAGGCATGTGCAGTGACCCTGAACTTTGCTCAGAGTCCTACAGGTCATATGTGCACACACAACTTTCAGTCGATGCTGGACATGGAGTGTCCCCTTCTCCCTAGAACATGGGCTGTTGGGTGCAGGGGGTGTATGTTTAGTGTTTTGGCCTAAAAGCAGGGTTACTCCTTTGGGTCCCACTGGTTCTGTGCTCAGTTGTTACTCCCCACAGTGCTCATAGGAGTAGTGACTGGGATGTCCTTGGGGTTACTGTGAGCAAGGCCGCCACCTTCAGTAACCTTCCAGTAGAGCATCCTCACATTTCAGCAGATGCATCTCTCTTAGAGCAATGTTGGGACCTGAAGTGAGTGGAGTCCTGTCAGCACACTGCGTCTCCCCATCCCTGCACTGTGAGCAGTGGGGCTGCGCCAGCTTGGGGGGGGTCCTTTAGGACTTGTTCTTCACCTGTTTCTGATAAGCAGGTTGTTCCTGAGGCGCGGCGGGGCTTTGAGGGACCCAGAGGCTTTGGGGCTGTCGTGGGGGCTGTGTCCGGATGCAGGGGTCTCGTACATGAGTGGGTGATTGTGGGGGTGTACCTTTGTCCACGATCGCCTCCAGCTCTATAAAGGTTCAGCAGCGTGTGGGTGCAGGGCTGAGATCGGTGGCTTCGGGCCTGAGGGCTTCAGGACCTGCAGAGGGCAGGGGTTGGCCATCCCTAACCTCCCAGCATGGGACTGAGCTGGCTCTGTCCCAGAGCTGTTGGTCCTGGTGCCACTAGTGTAGAACCTCCAGATTCACTTTGAAGGGCAGGGCCCCAGCTCCCCTGCAGCAGGAGGCCCAGTTGTCCTCTGTTCTATGACTGTCATGATGGGGCTGGGTTACTCAGTCATTGGGTCCCTGCTGGTGTTTGCAACTGACATGTTTTCAGTGTTGTTTAGGTTTGGCTTGTGTACCACATCCGGAGATACTCAGGGTTTACTCTCGGCTCTGCACTCGGGAATTCCTGCTGCCGTTGCTTTGCGGACCATATGGGATGCTGTTGATCAATCTGGTTTGGCTGTATGTGCATGTACGCAAGTTTCCTACCCACTTTATTCCAACTTTTGTGCGTTTTTTTCTAGGTCAAGAATTGCTGCTTCTTAAGGTCCAGTTGAATAATACCTCTCCTGACCAGATGACCCCTACCTGTTTGTTATGGTGAGTAGTGAGGTTAAAGTTTTGCATTTTTTTAAAAGAGAAATAGTTGTTTTCTGGGGTGGGTGGTGTTGTTTTGGAAGCTTTGCTCAGGGTCACTACTGATGTGGTGAAAATAATTTGATTATAAATTGCCAGAGCAATAGTAAAGCAAGTAGGGTGCTTTCCTTATAAGCAGCGAACTCAGCTTCGATCTACATCTGGCATTTTATATAGTCTCTGAGCCCCACTAGGATGCAGGGGTCGTTTGTGTGACTATGTGATCCTGGGGGGCCCCTTTCGCCACCATCGCCTCCAGCTCCGGGATCGGGCAGCAGCGGGTGGCTGTGGGGCTGAGCACTGGGCCTGCTGTGAGGGTGGGCGGGGATTGGCCTTCCTGACTCTGACAGCACAGGACTTTGCTGAACCCTGTCCAGAACCTTTTATTTTGTTGTGGGGACTTGTGTTGCTGTAGGTTTTCCTGGTGGTCCTCAGGCCTTCCTTTGGGCGGTCCTCAGGGAACAGCCCCTGTCACCCTACCTGCTGTTCTCTCTTTGACTTTCTAAGAGATTTCCTTCAGTGTTTGTGTTTAAAAGTGAAGGAGTGAGCCCATAACAAAGCTAGTTGGGTGGAGTGACAGTACTGCGGGGTGGGTGTTGGTCTTACCCATGACTGACTGGGGTTTGATCCCCAGTATCCTATATGCTCCCCCAAATGTCACCGGTTCTATGCAAATACATAAGCCTAAGAATTAGTTTGAGGATTGTCAGGCTCCTTACAGGGATCCTCCCGAAGGATCTTCCCTCTGCTGTTGGCCTGTTTGGACTGTGAGAACCACAGAGATGCCCTCCACCTGCCCGGCCTATCCACCCAGGGATTGTTCGACTAATTCTTACCTTGATTGCTGTGATTGATTTCAGAACTCAAACCACAGCATGAGGATTTGTTGTTGCTGAAATTTCACTTGAGAATGTTGTCACCAAATAGGAGTGAATGGCAAGATTCACACGTGGAATAGACATATTTCTATGCTGGCGGGATAGCTCAGTGGAGCGAGCATGTGACTTGAAAGGTGGGGTCCAGGCTCCATCCCTGCACCTCATCTGTGTTCCCGCAACAGCTCAAGAGGAAATCCAGAGTGTAATGCTGGGAGTGGAGGGCCTTAGTCTCACTGGGCACTGACATTAGTCAAATTAAAACCTAAATACATTGTATTATTCTTCATACTAATGGAATACTGTGTTTGCCTCTGTAGAATGTTCGTGCAAGTGTTAATGTTTCAAAGAAGTGGTTGGTGGGCCCTAGTGATAGCACAGTGGGGAGGATGCTTGGCTTTGTATGAAGTAGAAAGCTGGATCCATCCCCAACACCCAGAAGGTCCCCAGCACCCCACTAGGACCCATCCCTGAGCACTGCTTGATGTGCCCCCTCACAAAATTAATACATTGCTGGAGCGATAGCATAACAGGCAGTGCTTTAGCCTTGCACATAGCTGACCTGGGTTCGATTCCTCCATCCCACACGGCAGAGCCTGGCAAGCTACCCGTGGCGTATTCGATATACCCAAAACAGTAACAAGAAGTCTCACAATAGAGACGTTACTAGTGCCAACTCGAACAATTGGATGAACAATGTGATGGCAGTGCTACTATAAGAAACATAAAATTATAGCTGAACATTACATCAGCATATCTCAAAAAAAGAGACTTTCTCTGCACAACCAAGGTACAATTCTTGACTACTAGTACAAATTTTGAAGAATTTCATTTTTGTGTCATAATAGCACAGCAGTAGAGCGTTTGCCTTACATGCGGCCTTCCTGGGTTCGATTGCTCTGTCTTTCTCGGAGAGCCTGGTATGCTACCGAGAGTGTCCTGCCAGTACAGCAGAACCTGGCAAGCTCCACGTGGCATATTTGATATGCCAAAAACAGTAACAAGAAGTCTCACAATGGAGACATTACTGGTGCCCGCTCGAGCAAATTAATGAGCAACTGAATGACAGTGCTAGAGTGCAATTCATCCACTACCAAACTACTAAATGACTACTCATTACAGAGGAGAGAAGGGACCTTCTGTTCATGTGGCTGATCCATTTTAGATCCCAGTTAAATTCAGTACATAGTCAAACTTGAGCACTGTTTGAAGAGTTGCTGAGCACAGAGCTAAGAGCAGCTTGAGAACCCCAATGGCTATGAGCACACACAGATCCATATAAAGGAATATTGATTACACATGTAATACTTTTCCATTCACCAATTCCTAAGCCTGATTCTAGGTCACCCACAAAATTAGTTTAACAAATTCTGGGCATGTGATTCACTTAGTTTCTAGCCCACTCCTGTAACTGAATACATGAACAGTTGGAGCTACTCCAGCAATTGGAAGTTCAGTGCAATGTAAACAACAATCAGGACAGTTCAGTTGGGAGGTGCTGACCCAGGATCCATGGTTAGAACCCCAGAGGGTTCCCCGAGCCCAGTGTGGAGTGCAGTCAGGGAAAATGCTCGGCACTACAGAATGTGCACCCCCAAAACGGATAATGAACACAAAATATTATGATATCTGGATATTAACGCCCAGTGATTTCTGAGCATTGTTTTTTTGCGGTGTTGGTTGGGGGTCAGGTTTGGGGCTATTACTGGTGGGTATTTGCAAGGAAATCCTTGTGGATTTTATTCCCTTTGTGAAAATATAAACACTCTGGCTTCATCCTCTGACTGTCCGGTAGTTGGCGACCCCACAGATTTCCTGCTGACCTGATCCAAGTTCAGGAACGGGAAAAAAATCAACTTTCCTGACCAGAAAGTACCAGGTCAGGAATAGTTGGAGTCTGGCCCTTTAACACTCCAGCCGGAAGTGTGGGTGACGTCACCGAGTTCCTGTCTGAGGGTGGCAGCATTTCCATTCGGCCGCAGAGCTTGGGGACTGGGGCAGGAGGGGAAGGGGGATCCCGGGGCGGACAAGGGGGTCCTGGCTGGGTGGCTTTGTGCCGTGGCGGGGGCGGGGGGGAGAGGGGCGGCGGCCCCACCCGGGTGGCCCCCTCGCCCTGCCGAGGTTTGTCCAGTTCGTTCCTGCCCTTCAGGGAGACGAGGGGTTTCTGAGGGAACTTACCTCAGGGCTGCCGGCGGGCGCGAGTCCCGGGGAGGCCTGGCCGCGCCCGGTGGGGCTCGGGGCAACTCCGGGCTCTGCACTCGGGATCCTCCGGGGGTCGGGGGACCCCATGGGGTGTCGGTCAAGGCCCCGCCCTCCCCGCTGCCCTGTCGCTCAGGCCCGGCCACAAAGAGAGACAAGAGGGAGCCTCAGTTCCCCAGTTTCCCGCACGTCGGCGGGGCGTGCGCGGCCGCCTCCCCATTGGTTCCTGCGGGGACACTCGGAGCCCCCGGGGGTCTCGGGCTGGGGCGGGGGGTCACCCGGGAATGTTCCCGGGCCGGTCCTTGTCGGGCCACTTCTGTCATTGTGATTATGGAGTCGGGGCCGAAGGGTCGGTTTCCCTGGAAAGGGGGGAGTTAGTCTCTCTTTTAATTAAAAACAAAGTTTTGTTTCATAATACTTGACCGACATCCCGCCGCGCGCAGGGTCCCTCCTGGCTCTGCACCAGGGGACTCTCCTGGCGGGACTCAGGGTCCTGTGGAATGTCAGGCTCGGTCCTGTCAGCCCCGTGCACGGCAGATGCTCTCCCAGTGCACTGCCCTCTGCACTGGCCGGGGACTCAGGAGTGTGTGGCTGACCGTTTGATTTTCCCGGGTTCCTGCGACTGCGGTAGGTTTTTGGGATCCTGGGAGACGCGGAGCTGAAGAGACTCTGACAGAAGTGGGTCTAGCATCCGGGCTGTGTTGGAGCAGAGTGGTCCTTGCAACCAAATGTAGCAGGTGGTAGGCTGGTCACTTCCAGGATGTACCCCTAGATGTACCATAATGCAATCTAGGATTTCCATTGGTCACCACACCCTTATTTCTTTGTTTTACATAATTTTTAGATTTTTTTAGGGTGAGGGAACACATGGCAATGTTCAGGGGTTATTCCTATCTCTGCATTCAGGGATCACTCATGGTGGTGCTCAGAGAAACATGGAATGCCGGCAGTCAAACCTGGGTAGACACGTGCAAGACAAGAACCCCACCCACTATATTTCTGTTATTATCAATTGTAGTTTTTGGTCCACAGCTGGCAAGTGCTCAGGGCTCACTCTTGGATCTTAGCTCAGGCGTGGCTCCTGGCAGTGCTGGGGTGGGGAAATCTATGTGCTCTTGCATATTAACCCGGGCTCAGCTGCTTGAACAAAAAGCATCCTATCCATTTACTATCTCTGCTAACTCTGATTTTATTTTTCCCCAGAAAAATAATTTCTGCTTCCCCTGTTAGGTTTCAGAGCAATCCCTCATTGACGGAGGTATTTCTCCAGGACGAGAGGCTGCCCTTTCTGTTCTGGTGAGTACTTGCAGAAATGGGATTTTCAGGGACCTGTTGCACTAGGTTTTAGATGTATCACTCTAGGGGCGGGAGCCTTAGTACAGCCAGGACAGTGTTGGTCTTGCTCAGGACGGACCTGGGTTCAATCCTCCCATACCCCATAGGAGTGTCTGAGCATCAAGAGATCTGGCCCAAAATCCACAAAGAAAGAAAAGCTGAGGGGGCTGGAGCGAAAGCACAGCTGGCAGGGCATTTGCCTTGCACGCGGCCGAGCTGCACTCAATTCCCAGCATCCCATATGGTCCCCTGAGCACCGCCAGGAGCAATTCCTGAGTGAAGGGCCAGGAATATCCCCTGTGCATCGTCAGGTGTGACCCAAAAAGCAAAGCAAAGAAAGAAAAGCCGAACAGTAGGAGAGCAGACAGGGCACTTGCCTTTCATGCGGCTGAGGGGTTTGTTCTCCAGTACTGCATAGGGTTCCCTGAGCACTGCCTGGTGTCTCCCAAACCTCTTTTTGGCTGCTGTGGGCTTCTCTCCTACCTCATCTTTTTGTTTCCCCCTTTATGCTACAAACTTGGAGTTGATCAGGGACTCTTCCCCTCTGTCCATGTGTCTCTGGATGTAGGGGAGCCGTGCCGTGTCCCCCACCAGTAAAGGAGGTGCTCAGCCATTGAGCTACTCTCCCTGGTCTATCTCACTACTTGGAGAGCAGACGGGCTGGGATTTGAGGACATACCTGGCAGTGCTTGAGGGTTGTGCCCTGCTCTGTTCACATTAGCAGTGCCAGTGGGTACTGGTGAAGGTCCCCGAGGTTTCATATGACCAGCATGTGCTCCAGCCTGGGGTGCTCTCTCCTGCCCCTGTGTTCATACCTTCATTGGAAGTTCTTAGATGTGAACATGCTGGAAAACTTCCAACAAGATGCTGTCAGAGGAAACAAAGGGGTTGGAGTCTTTGAGAAAAATTATAGACTTTCATCATTTAGATTTCTTTTGGGGCCAGATGTATGTTCCACCTACTTTTCTTACACAGGATCACATAACTGAATGAGTAAAATGACATAATCTGTGAAAACTTGACCTGTAAGTTTTGAGCATCTCAGGGTGTGGCCCAACAATAAACCAAAGAATTGAGCCTTGAGATTTATTGCTGGATTTCACACATATCTGTTAGCAGACTACTTTTTCTGTGCCTTTGTCGGAGGGGAGGGGAGTGGCGATCTCAAATCCAGCAGTACTCAGGTATTCAGGGTGTAAAGTTGAGTCAGACAGATGCAATCCTTGGAAATCACAGCCTGTTTTCAGCTCAGGGTCACACCAGGCGCTGCCAGGTGTCCGCAGCCCTGCCATGAACTCTACCAGTTGGGCCATGTCCTAGCCTCCACCGGCATGCCAGTCTGTTCTTATCAGAAGGTTCACAGGATTTATGTAGAATTTGGATTCTGGTGTAAGAGATAGGCCAGGAGTGCAGGCCCTGGCCTTAGAAGCAGACTGCCACAGTATAATAGTTTCATTTCCAGTTGGTCATGCCTTCGATGCTAATGGGTCACTCCTGGCTCTGCTCATTGATAACCTCCTGCAAGACGTGGGAACCGTTTCCATCTGACGGAGATTGAAAGTTGATTGAAGTACATGCCAGGCAAGCACCCTATGCTCTGTGCTATCACTGAGGCCATCATAAAAAGGGTTTTACTCTGGTTAAATTCCAGGAAGTTGTGATAGTAAATGTACTTTTTCCTACTAAGTACACAACTCACTATTCTTGAGTGTGTGATTTTGCTTTGGGATTACATCCACCAGTAGTCTGGGCTTCCTTCTGAGTCTGCACTCAGGAATTATGCCTGGTGGGTTTGTGGACGGTATGGATGAGGGAGGTCAAACCCCGGTAGCTGTGTAGAAGGCCAGTGCCCACCTTTCCCTGTGTTTTATTAATCTGACTCTGGGATCTGATTTTTAACTATTCAGCTATATATCTTTTTTCAGAAATTATAGAATTTTCAATTAGGGTAGACCCAAGAGCCCTAAGAACAGGTCAGCAGGTCAGCTGCTTGCTTTACCTTCCATGAGAGCGAATGGCATCGTGGATTACAACGCACTTCTTTGTCACCTGGAGAGGAAGGAACATCCGGGGATGTCTTTCTGAGTGGGTCTGTGAGCTGGCCTGAGGGTGATGCTGGGCCATCATCATGAGGCCCATGAATTGTGCTCCATTCTGGAGCTCATAGGTCTGACTTCTCTTCCAGGTGATTCCACGGAGCCACCTGCTAATCCTTGGGAATTACAGAAGCTGCAGACAATGGTGACATGCCACTGACACACTGTTTCAGGTGGGAGGAGAACAATGTGGTGACATGATGCAGTAACAGGCACGTACCGGTTTCTAGTGTCTCTATCTCTTGAGTTTCAGGAAGGAGTTCTGGGATGTAATTCCTGGCCTGAGTGCTCCGACTCTTTGCTAGTTGAGGCTACTTTGTCCTTGTCTGTTGTTTTCCTTTTATTTGGATTTAGCCACAACAAGCAGTGCTCTCTGAGTACTTCTATTTCAGTGTTCAGTTATTCCTACCAGATCTCAGGGTCCCTATCAGGTGGCGTGGATTCAAGACTGTCTTCAGTTTCATTTGTTTTTTTTTTTCTTTTGAGCAACATTTAGTGATCATTATATTTTAGGACAGGAATGATTGTGTGCTTTATATCTGTTTCACTTATAGTAATTGTCTTTGCAAAGTGACTGTACTTTGATCTATGCAACATTTTCCTTTTTAAATTTTTTTAAAAATTTTTTTAATTAGTGAATCACCGTGAGGGTACAGTTCACGGATATACATATTTTCCTACTTGTATTTTAGTCATACAATGCTCGAGTACCCATCCATCCACCAGTACCCCTTCTCCACCACCGATGATCCCAATATCCCTCCCACCCCCTCATTCCATACCCCACCACCCGTCCCCGCCTCTGTGGCAGGGCACTCACTTTTGTTTTGTGAGGTGAGGGGAGGGTCACAACGAGTGATTCTCTTTGGTTACTTCTGGCTCTGCACTCAATGTTGCAGCTGGCAGTGCTTGCCGGACCAGATGGGACAGTGGGGATTGACAGTCCTGCCCACTGTCCCCAGACCCTCTGTAGTGTAACTCCATCTGCCGCTTTGTTTTCTATTGTATTTGTTGTTATCCCACAGTGGATGTGCTCAGGGCCACTGGAGACCTACCATCAGCTGCGGGCCTTCGGTGAGAGCAGCCTGGGAGCAGGGCTGCGCTTTGTGTTCCCCAGGGACAGTGGTTCTGATGGGCCAGGATTATTGACAGCAATGCTGATAACTTTCATATGTTCATTTCTCTTTGTTTGTTTTTGTTATTTGGCCACACTTGGCAATCGTCAGGCTTGCTTCTGGGATGCAGGGTGTCTACCCAGGCCAGTCAAGAGCATGGGAAAGCCCCCCACGTGATGTACTATCGATAAACTTCCTGTGAATATTTCCTTCCATTGCTAGATGAATCTACTTCTTGTACGACCACAGGGGCCCATGGGGGTGCTGTGGACTAAACCGGCTCAGCACCTATATGGCACGTATTCTATTGTACCTGACCTGCAACTTCATTTGTTATTTTTTTCAGTTTTGATTATTTTAGGGGACTATACCCAGCAGTGCTCAGGGATAACTCTGGCTGTATATTCAGGAATTTCTTGTGGCATTGCTCCTGGCCCTTATGGTTGCTAGGGATCAAACCTATCTCTGTGCGTCATCAGGTGCCTGCCCTGCTGGACTATCGCTCTGAGCATAAGTTCACTTTCTTTTTAGGGACTCATGCCATTAGTTTCTGTTGTATTTCAGTGCTTTGAGTCACTTCCTGTGCTTTTTGGGGTTCTTCAGCATAACAATTTCAGACTGAATTTAAAACTTGGGACTTCTGTGACTGATAACTACCAATTTGGGGATATCAGAGTTTCTGTTCAAGCTCTTTTAGGAATTAGCTTAATTTTGTTTGAGACATATGGTGTTGGCTTGTCACCAATATCATTTCTCTATTGGGACAGGGATTTCTGGGGTGAAGCCTGCGGTGATCTCCTGGCTTGAAGGAGGAGCCCTAAGGTGGGGTAGAAGAGGCATGTGTGCAGGTGAGTGTCTGAGGACCCTTTGTGGCTCGGGCCCTGCGAAGTGTGCGGATGCCTGAGTTCATGTGAGTCACGCTGCTGACCATGGAGGCCTCGGGCTCTTGGATACAGGTGTCTGTTCACGCTCACGATGCCCTTTATTTCACGAACTGCTTGTCATAGAATGATCCTGTGCTTTCCTTTCTTGGCTTTGTTGTCATTTTTCCTTATATGTCAGGTAATGTACAATATTCATGGGATTCACAGCCATTGGCCCCCTGTTTGTGCTTCAGTGGTTTCTTGTACAGCCTACACTGGTGGTATACCCTTTCAGGGGAATCTGTTTACCACTCTTCTCTCTGTGTCATGCTTATTTTTGCCCTCAGATCATTAGAATGTTTTGGCAGTATATTAAATTTATTTTTGGCTGTAGGGCTCAGAATTTTCAGTGTTTATTCCTGGCAGTTTTCAGAGGTTACTTTTGGTGTTATTCAGGGATCAAACCCTGTCAGCTTCATGTGATGGAAGTGCCTTCCCTGCTGTTCTATCTAATCCACTAAGACACAACTTTTGTGGGGCTGGAGCAATAATACAGCAGTTAGGGTGCTTGCCTTGCATGTGGCCAACCCGAGTCCAATTCCCAGCATCCCATATGATCCGCTGTGCACCGCCAGGAGCAGTTCCTAAGTGCAGAGCCTGGAGTAACCCCTGTGAATCGCCAGGTGTGACCCAAAAAGCAAAAAAATAAGAAGTAAAAAAGAAGTGTCTTTTGCTTTTCTGTTTACATAATGAATGTATGAGCCTACGATAAAATACTGATTTGAGATAGAGAGCTGATACCTCAGGAAGGGTAGTTGCATTGCACATGGCAGACACAGGTGAAAACTTGACATCTCATATGTTCCCAGGTATCACCAGGTCTGGATAAAAAGCAAAACTGAAAAGGCTCCTTTGTGGATTTGCAAGCTGCTCCTAGCATTCCCCACAATGGACGTCATTCAAATACTTTCCATTACTGATTCTTTTTTTTAATTTTTGTTGGATAACACCAAGCAATGCTCAGGGGTTACTCCTGGATCATTCACTCAGGAATTACCACTGGCAGTGCTCGGGGAACTATATGGGATTCTGAGAATCGAACCTGGGTTGGTCTTGTGCAAGGAAAATGCCCTATCCACAGTGCTATCACTCCAGTCCCAATATTACTAACCCTTCCATTGTGTTTTATGTTTGATTTCAGAAAGGAAATCACAGCTTCAGGGGATTTCACTGCAACAATTTGATTTGGGAATTGAGTCACCAAAAACGAGTGAGTCGGTATGATTTGCATATTGAATATAATATTATGTTGGCAGGATAGTTCCTTGGAAGAAGAATGTGACTTGAAAGTGGAGGTCTGGCCACGGCAGGGTGGAACTTTGTAGCCTAATGTTTGAGTAGAGGGTCCAGAGTCTTAGTGGATGCTAAAATCAGTCCTTTTAAAATCGAAGGATATAATTTTGGTTATTATTATTCATATTTCTTGCTTTTTCATTCTCTCACGGTGATGCTGACTAGTTACTTCAGGCTCAGCTCTCAGGAATATCTCTGGGAAGTGCTTAGAGCACCATCTGGGATGCCAGAATTCAAACTGGGTCCACCAAATGCAGTGGGAATGCCCTCCCCACTCTTCTAGCATTCATAACCTGTCCTAGCATTCTTAATGCTGTTCTAGCATTCTTAACCGAATTCCTACTAGTATTTAGAAGAAATACTGTGATTTTTCACTGGATTGAAAGTAGGCACAAGAGTTAATTGCTTAAAAGAATTGGTTTGTTGCCACGAGTGATAGAGTATTGGGGCAGACTTGCCTTCCACAGGCTGGAAACCTGGACTCTATTCCCAGCACTGTTCCGTGGGACTCACCGTCAGTGATCCTTGTCACTTCTTGGTGTGGTCATTCTCAAAATAAATACAAACTACAAACCAAAAAAGAATAAAAAACCTCGATCCTAGAGAGGATTTGTTTGTTGTGAAATGTTTTCAGTGGCCCCCATGGTCCATCTTGCTGTGTAGGATTGTAGCCATGCCTTAACACATGGATAGGGGCTCCACACTGTGCTACAAACAAACCCAGACTCGGGTGTATTTTATTTTGTTGGAAACTACTTCTTTGGCATTCTGCAGACAGTCCTATGTCCATTTTATGTATATGTTTATCGAGTTGAGAATATTTGAACAATTTAATGATTGTGCAGCCTTCATTATGTGGAAACATTGAGTCATCCCATAGAACATCCATCCACCTGTCATAAATTGCATTCCTAGTGGTGGAAATGTTGGCCGCAGTTTCTTTTCACAGAGACTATAAAGGAATGGAGCAGTAATTGGAATCCTCCTGTGCATTGTACAAGGAAGCAGCCAACCCCAGTGGAATGTCTCTGATCCTGCACTCTGTGACAATATCTCCAAGTCAGCAATCCCGCCCTCTGCTCCATGGGGATGTTGAGAAAGGCTAATGTCTTCTGAGGGATATCAGTGTGGAGAGAGCGACCTCACTGTGAAGAACCTCTCACCTGGGAAAAGTTCCTCACAGTCTGTTCTCCTCAGTTTCTGGACACAAACACCTCAAGGCAGCAGCCCCAGGAATGTGGGAGAGGAGCACTGTTTATAGTGAGTCCCACATTCCGACATTGGCATAAGGAAAGTCACCATGTACTGACCCTGTCCAAGAATAATGTTCCCTTAGAAACCTACAGTAGACAGAATCCCCAGGATCGTTACCAGGGAGAACAAACTTTGAGGCAGGTATCATCGCAGTGTGTCAGTGCAAAGATTCCAAACTGGAGAGAAACCGTTTATGTTTACAGACTGTGGGAATGCTTTCACTTCCCCCTCAAAACATATTATACATCAGAGAATTCACACTGCTGAGAAACCTCATGCATGTGAGCAATGTGGAGAGGCCTTTACCTTGTCCTCACAACTTGATGGCCTCAGGGAAATTCATACAGGAATGAAAACTTACTCATGGCAGGACTGTGGGAAGGCCTAAACTTGCTCCTCTGATCTCTTTCATCACAGAAAGAGTCATTCTGGAGAGAAACCTTATTCACGTCAGGACTGTGGAAAGGTCTTTGCTTATCACTGAAGCCATTCTGTGCACAAGGATAATCACACTGGAGAGAAACAGTGATTCTGTAAGACATATGGAAAGGCCTTCACTTGATGGGCAGCCCTTAAAGGGCACATGAATACTCATTCTGGAGAGAAGTCTTATATATGTCAGGAGTGGGGGAAGAACTTTAGCAGATCCTCAGTTCTTAGTATACATAGGAGAATTCATACTGGCAAGAAACTTCATAAACTTAAGGCATGTGGAAAGGCTTTCAGTGATTTATGAGCCCTTAATAGGCATATGAATACTCATACTGGAGAGAAGCCCTTTGTATGTCAGGAGTGTGGGAAGACCTTTAGCAGATCCACGTATCTTACTGTACATAGTAGAAATCCCAGCCTTATGTATGTCAGGAGTTTTGGAAGGCCTTCAGCATGTCCTCCTATCTTTCAGTACATAGGAGAATTCACACTGGAGAGAAGCCTCATAATTTTTAAGTTTGTGGAAGGGTCTTCAACTCAGCAGTCAATCTTTACTCAGCATATGAGAAGTCATACTGGAGAGATGCCTTAGTAGTGTCAGGAATGTGGGAAGGCCTTTAGCTCATGCTCAGTGCTCACTGTACATAGGAGAACTCATTTGGGAGAGAAGCCTTTTGTATGTCAGGAGTGTGGGTAGATCTTTCTCAGATACTCAGAGCTGACTAGACATAATAGAATGCACACTGTCGAGAAAACTTAGAAACGCAAGGCATATAGAAAGTCCTTCATTTGATCATCTTCCCTTATAACACATATGGGTACGTACAGTGCAGAGAAGTCTTATGTATGTCAGGAGTCTGGGAAGGCCTGACATTCATAAGGCATAATACAGTAGTAGGATAGCCTTAACACTTACGTGTACTCATAGGAGAATTCACACTTGAGAGAAACCATATTAATGTAAGGACTGTGAGACAGCCTTCATCAGCACCAGCGATTTCATACTAGAGAGAAATTGAATGTGAGAAATGTGGAAAGCGTATTATTTCTCATGCCTTTGTGTTGGGGCTGGACTGAGCTATCAGGGTGAGCCCATGTATACTGTACCGTACTACGGACAGGAACATAGGGACCCATGAAAATGGGCGAGACTTCTCGTGTGTCCTGACTGGTTTGGATGAAGCTGAACATTTTCCCCCTTCAAGCTGCCTTCAGAAAAATAATTTCAGAATACTGAAAAGAGCAGTTTTTCCTTCTCTCACAGAAGCCTGGCTGGTCTTTGACATGCAGATGGTGTTAGCCAGGCCTGACCTTTGATATTGTAAATTGTAGATTTCAGGTGCAGGCCCAGCTTTGTCTTTGGGATGCAGATTTCAGGTGCCTGCCCAGTTTGTATTTGAAGTGGCAAGCACAGCCTAGTCTTTGGGATGTAAATCCAGGTGCCTGAAGAAGGTTTCAGTTTCGGTTTTGTATCTTTCCCTTCTCAGTTATGTATTCTTTTCCCGAGGCTATAGGCCTACCCATACAAGGAAACAATATGTTCCATTGTCTCAATGTTCTCCCTGTAACATTTTTTGATGCCTTTGGTGACGTCACTATATTGCGCCCTTTAGAGGTACCATGATCAA
Organism: Sorex araneus; assembly: GCF_027595985.1. Classification (NCBI taxonomy): domain Eukaryota; kingdom Metazoa; phylum Chordata; class Mammalia; order Eulipotyphla; family Soricidae; genus Sorex; species Sorex araneus. The sequence goes on along the minus strand of NC_073305.1, from coordinate 73,754,039 downwards.
TAAAAGGAGGTCCACGAGGCCCTCTGCCTTTGCTAAGAGCCAGAGCGAGCCTTAGTCCTCCAATCAGTGAATATTTCTTCCGCGTTCCTATCTCAGCGCCTCCGATTGCAGAACGTTCACGCAACACCTTTGTAGTCATAGGAACAATACTGGAGAGAAGCTATATGTTTCCCTTTTTCCTCCATTTTTTAAATTTTAGTTCTGGGGTTCTGAGTTGTTTTGGGTGGTGTATGTTGTATAATCTGGAGAATGGGGATATCCCTCACAAATTATGCAAGGATGTGAATCGGATCAAGTAGAGTCATTGCTGTGAAATTATTTTGTAAGTTAACCTAATCAGAGAGAGAGAACGAAAGGGAATACCCTGCCATAGTGGCAGTGTGGGGTGGGGGGAGACGGGACTGGGGAGGGTGGGAGGGATGCTGGGTTTACTGGTGGTGGGGAATGGGCACTGGTGAAGGACTGTGAGAAGGGATGGGTTCTCGAACTTTGTATGGGGGAAACATGAGCACAAAAATGTATAAATCTGTAGCTGTACCCTCACGGTGATTCACTAATTAAAAATAAAAAATAATTAAAAAATAAAAAAAAATTATTTTGTAAGTTATAAAGTGAGAGCCTGGCAAGCTACCCGTGGCATACTTGATGTGCCAAAAATATTAACAATGACGGTCCTCATTCAGCTGACCCTGAGAGATCCCCCAATACGCCATCAGCCTACATTGGCATGTGCCAGGGACAAATGGAGACGTTACTGGCACCCACTCGAGCAAATTGATGAACAACAGGATGACAGTTCTACAGTGAAGTTATAAAGTGCCATTTGAACATTAGGCACATGGATGTGGCATATAAATATAAGTCGGTATTTCTGGCTTTAATCTTTATTTTAAAGTTGGCTTATTAGTATAAAGTAGCAGATTATGTTAAAGGAATTTGGGGGAGAAATGACGTATTAATAATGTTTTGGGGAAAGGGTTCTGATCACTGTTAGGTCATAGAAAACAATAAGACTTGCAGTTTATTTGGGTCATTTGTATTTGGGATAATTAAGTGGGTAATCCCCTCTGGTCACTTTGTCTTCTGACATCTTCTTTCTGTGTGCTGGCCTCCTCTTACCACTTAATCCGTCCTAACTTCTCCTCCAGGCAGTGACCTTTACAGTGCAGCTATATTTTCATTCATTATTAGTGGGCCTGTCATCAGATTGGACGGTGTGAAATCATCATTTTGGTTGGTTAAAAACAGTCAGTTCAGCTTGCTCAGACTAATACAATAGGTACTCAATAAAGTGTTGCTAATTCTCTCATTGGATCAATAAGCCAAGCAGGGTGTTTTGCTTTCTAGCTCCTTGGATCGTGGTTTTTTATGATTTTTTTATGCTTCTAATCCCTTATCAGAATAAGAATTTTTGGTGCTTAAAATGCATATCTACAAATAATGCCAGTTACATTGAAATACAGTTATGGAAATTAAAAGAATCCAAACTTGTCACATAGTAATGTGTGCTTTTAAAATTAATTCATTGAACAGCAAGATCATTGAATTAAAACTTGGGAATAGTTACTTGTTTTTTTAATGATAGCTGCTTGAAACTTTTTTGCACTGTGCACAGGAGATGATCATTATGGAATGGCCTCTGATGATCACTGAGAAATATGGAATGCTGAGAAAGAGCTGTCAGCACCTGAGAGCTGTCAGCTACCTTTGGTAGCTGAATGATCACTGGGGAGAGTTACCAGATTCTCATTTAGAATGGAAGGCTGTTAGCAGAGGTGATCTAAGTGGCAAGTTTAAGATACTTAAAACTTAAAAGCGGTGATAAATGTGACTGATGTCAGTAACATCACTGTCATACGAGTAAAAATATTGTGATATGATGTAAAGTCAAGGCAGAGATAGTGCTAATACTGTTGTTATGCTTTGTTGCCTATCTTCTTTTTTGGGCGTCACCTGGTGTTGCTCAGGAATTACTCCTGGCTTTACACTCAGAAATCACTCCTGGTGCTACTCAGGGGACCATATGGGATGCCAGAGATCAAACCCAGGTCATTTGCACGCAAGGCAAATGCCCTACCCGCTGTACTATTGGTGTGGCCCAAGGCAGTCTTGTTCATATCTAGGGCTGTAGTCTTACATTTCAAAGACTTTGGAAGTTAGAAGGCCATAAATCATCTTACAAGTGTTGCAAAGATGTCTACATTTGTGGACGTCTGCTAGGCTTGATCCAATGCTTTGGCAGTATTAAAGTATTAAGGCTTTATACTTCCAGACTTGAGGGCTAGAATCTGTCCAGACAGTCCTTGTTTGCCTACCAGTGTTCAAGAAATTTAATGGACTCTATTTATATTATTTTGCTTGTAGATTCCAAATATAAATTTACATATAGATGTGGAACCTTTTTGCTGTGTGTGTAGGGGTGCACAGCTGGAGATGCTCTGGAGTTACTCCTGGCTCTGCACTCTGGAACTACTTCTAGCAGTGAACCGGGGACCGTGTGAGATACTGGAGATCAAATCTTGGTTGGCTGTGTACAAGACAAGGTCCTACAAATTGTACTATCTCTTTAGCTCCAGACATGCAAACTTTTTAAAGAGAATTCCATTGAAATTTTCTATAGTTACTAAAATATAAAATTTAAAAAGGACTTTGTGAAAATGACTCACAAAAACTGTGTCTGTTAAAAAAGTGTGCTAGTGTTTACATGGGAAGATCATGTGCAAATGATACAGTGAGTACTCCAGTGGTTCAGAGAAAGAAGGCCGCCGTGTGGATGGGATGGCAGGGCGAGCTGGGCCTTGGAGAGGAGGAGTTCAGTGGATAGACACGAGTGCGGGAGAAGACATTTGCATCAGGGAGGAGGTGTAGGAACTTTGCTCCTGGGAGTATATGTTACTTCAGAGAATGCTGCTTGAGTTTGGAGATGTGGTACAGTGGGTAGCATTCTTGCCTTGCAAGGGGATGGCCTGAGTTCAATACCATGCACACATATGGTCCCTGGAGCACCACCAGGAGTGGTTCCTGAGCACCGACACAGGAGTATGCACAGAGTGCCCTTGACTATAGTCTAAAAACAAACTAACCAAAACAATAAAAAAAGAGATTGCTTCTTATTTTTGTTTGGCTTTTTAGGTCACACCCAGTGATTCTCAGCGGTCACTCATATCTCTGCACTCATGAATTACTACTGGCGGTACTTGGGGGAATACATGGGATGCAGGGATCAAACCTGGACTGGTCATGTGCAAGGCAAACACCTTACCCACTGTTCTTTCACTCTGACCAAAGAGATTGCTTCTTAAGCTCCCACACATGCATAGAGTTTCAATAAATAGAACCATAGAAATGGTCAACTTTGGTAACTAATCATCAGTGCAAATTCTTTGTTCTTTTATGTTTGTAAAATAATTATTTTCCTAATGTATACTGATTACTGGCTTCCTCCACCACTCTCAGAGAGCCCTGCAAGCTACGGAGCGTATCTCGCCCGAACGGCAGAGCCTGGCAAGGTACACGTGGCATATTCAATATGCCAAAAACAGTAACAATAAATCTCACAATGGAGATGTTATTGGTGCCTACTCGATCAAATCGATAAACAACAGGACGACAGTGCTACAGTGCTTTTTCTTTCTTGCACTTCGGTGATGCTCAGGGAACCATTCCGAATTCTGATGTGTGAACCCAGATTTCCCGCATGCAAGACAAGTGCCCAGCCCACTGTACTACCCCTCTTCCCCCATCCTCTGGATTTTAAATTGTGTTTCTGAAACTGCCTTCTGTGGTTTCCCTTGTAGGCAAGAGTCCAGTGGTTGCGCTTTTTCCAAAGACTCTGTTCTTCCAGCCTTTTTCCTTTGCAATGTCTGTCCAGGACTCTGGGCTGCTGCTAGGCCAGTTCCTCTCTGCATCTCCAGGGCTGGCTCTGGAGTCACTGCTCTCAGCCTATCTTGATAATTCGCCAGTATCAGGTGTCTTGAAACTACCTGCCTCTTTTACCTTCAGTCAGACCACCCGCGTTTTTCCTGAGGGACTGTGATAGCATTGATTGAATGTCTGACTGACCAGTACAGGATCAGGGGCCTTCTCCTTCCCCCGCAGCTCCCCACTCTGTGGCCCACCACCCCATCAGCTGCCTCTCCACTCCTTTATTTAGTCCGTTCCCCTTGCACCACCAGTTCACCTGGGTTCTGTAAATCTGGGCCATGGCCCTTAAAGGTCCCTGGCAGAAGAGGAAGTGCCGTCATAGAGGGCCCTTCAGGAATGCTTTCTATTCAAGCTGTGGTTGCCTGCCTCGGGCTGCCATTGGTCTCGTGGGTAGAGGAGGAATTGGTGCCCGGCGTGGCAAGGCGACTGTGAATACAGATTTTGTGGCAAGATCGGAGTGGCCATCGCGAGTGCCTGGCGCCTCCAGATCTCTGCACTGTGAGGGGCGGGGCCTGCCAGCTGGGTTTGCTGTTTCGCTTGTTTTTCACTGGTTCTGGATATCCAGGTGGTTTTTGAGGTGTGGCGAAGGCTTTCGGGGATCCAGAGGCTTTGGGCGTTGCAGTGGGGGTTGTGCCAGGGTGCAGGCGTCGCGGGTGTGAGCGAGTGATCTTGGGGGCTCCCCTTGGCCAGGATCGCCTCCAGCTGTGGAAGGGGTCCGAGGCGCGTGGGTGCGGATTTGCAGGGTCTGCAGAGGGCAAGGCTTAGCCCTCCTGAACCTGCCAGCACCGAACTGTGCTTGGCCCTGTCCAGAGCTCTTGGTCCTTGCATCACGAGTGTAGAACCTTCAGACTCATTTCCACAGGCAGGGCCATCTGCAGCAGGAGACCCAGTTGTCCTCTGTCCTTTGATTTACTGCCATGGTGGGGTGGGGCCACCCATGTCGTGCTCCCTGCGGTGGGTGGGATTTGCAAGTGAAACTTTTTGATTATTGTTTTGGTTGGACTTGTGTACCATATCAGGAGATGCTCTGGGTTTACATTCAGCTCTGGGGTCTGGAAATCTGCTGATAGTACTCGGGGTCTGCATGGGATGCTGGGGATTTATCTGGGTTGGCTGCATGCAAGGCAGATTCCCTACCCGCTTTACTGTCTCTTCTCCCAACTTTTGTGATTTTTTCCCCTAGGTCAAGAATTTCTAATTTCAAAGGTTTATTTGCAAAGCACCCCACACATGTAATCCCTCCCTGGCCAGACTACCTCCAGCTATTGTGATGAGTAATGGGGCTAAAGTTTTGGGGTTTCTTTAAAGAGAAATAATTGATTTCCAGGGTTGTTGGTAGTGTTGGGGAAGCTTTGCTCAGGGTCACTCCTGATGTGGTGGAAATAATTCACTTAGAAAGTTCCAGAACAAGTACAACAAGTAGGGTGCTTGCCTTGCATTCGGCCATCCCAGGTTCAATTTACGTGTGGTATTCCATATAGTCCTTTAGCATCACTAGGGCTGAGCCCTGATCCCAGAGCTGCAATAACCTCTGAGCACTGCCAGTTGCCGTCCAAAATCGAAACACATGCACACACACAGACATACAGAGAGGATGTGAGAGCAATGAAAGAGAATACTAGAATTCAAGAGAAAATATGAATTTCTGTAGTGTAGAAAAAAACAGAAAAGAGGGCTTAAGGACCCACTTTAAATGTGTCACTCTTGAATTTGTCTTTGCACATGAGTGTTGGATGTTAACCCTAAGCGCTTTAGGCTTGATCCATAAATTGCCAGTTTTCTTCCCCCATAGAAGGTTATAGTGCTCTCATGAGCTCTCCTAATCCTCCGATTTTATCTTTAACTCATAAAATCAAACCTACTGGTGATTCCAGACTTTGCATCTGTGGTCAATTATTTGTATTTCTCTTTCCGCTATAACTGATATTATCTATAATCTATTACTATAGAGCAATGTTCTTTGCTTCAAAAGAAAAAAGTTAATGCTAAGCACTTACTATTTGAGGGTTAATTGACTAGAATATATTTATTCCTGGGCATCCATCGTATTTACTTGACTCAGGCTTCAGTTGCCATAGTTTCTAACCCCAGAGAACTGGATCTCACCAAGAATCTCTGGATGGACCTGGGGCAAGCAGCAAAGCTATTTTGGCTTCAATACGGGACAGTCTAGAAATCATAAATCATGGTTTTGTTTCCATGCTGTCATGACTTAAAAGACCAGACCCTTTAGGGGAAGGGGAAGGTATACCAGCCTGAACACTCCATGTAAAATTTATGATAAAAGCACATCCAGCTTTTAACCTTAACTCCTGGATCCCAGAGAAGTAAGTTTTGGAATGTTTCTTACTGTGTGATTCAGATAAATACAAATATTAATAAGAAGTAAACTTAATTGTTAAATACGTACAAGTAGGTAAAGAGCAAAGCAACACAGATGCTTGTAGCCCCTGAGTGAATTTCTCAGTCTAGTCTCAGACAGAACGTTTTCTTGAGTTAATTCCTCCAAAAGAGTTGTCTCTGTTGAAATGCTTGACCTTTGTAAATGATAAAGCACAATACATGCAGGCCTGTCCCTCAACACCTCTCAGGTGTTCTATAAGTATGCTATTCGGCTCGGAATTAAAGGCTCACTATGCACTGCCCATTGGCCATCAGTTGTTGTCATCCCCATGTCTTTGTTTCTCTGGCGAGAGAGACCATCAAACATGTTGTACCATGGGACCTAACCTCCTCACTAATCTTCACATCTGGCGACCTGGGGAGGGCGCCTTAGAATTCACACTTGAGTATTTTTTGTTGTTGTTGTTGCTTTGTTTCATTAGAGTTACCTTTTGAATCACTTGGGGGCTTGTAAACTTGTGGGACCCTATGGGATTCGGGGAACAAACCAGAGTCAGGTGTATGCAAAGCAAGTGCCATATCTGATGTGCTTTCACTCAAGCCCCAGAACCTAATTTTTATCTGATCCACTAGATTTCTGTTTAGATGTTATAACATTTTCTGTTACAGTGGACCCAAGGGTTCTGAGAGACAACACCACAGGTCTGCTTTTGCCTTGCCTTCCCTGAGAGCAATGGGTAGCCCAGATTCTAATCCGCTTCTGCATCCCTTAAAGAGGAAGGAGCATCTGGTAGACTCTCCCTGGGTGTTTATGTGAGCTGCTGCCCAAGGGTGCACCCAGTCAGACCTTTACGAATCCAATGCACGACTTCCAGTCAGGGTCATACAGATTGTGCTCCTCTCTTGCTCACGGCTCTGACATTTCCAAGTCTCTGTCAAAGCCTCGGTGGGGTCCTCAAGAATAACAGTCTGGAGAAGATGGTGTCTGACACGCTGTCCCCAGGTAGGAGGAGAGTGACGCGAGGAAGCTCTACAGGGAAAGGAGTGCACAGGTCTCCAGTGTGGACTGTCTGGGAGTCACTTCAGGAAAGAGATGTGGGATGTGGCTCCGGTGGGAGTGCCTGATTCTGCTGTCTGAGGCCACTTTTGTCCACATTCTTTTTTATGTTTGGCTTTGGTGTGACACTCAGTGGCTCTCAAGGAGAGCTCACAGTTTAGTGATCAGTTGTCAATCACGACAGGTCTCCCGGGCCTTACAGACGACAGGCCAGGCTGACTTCTTGGGGGTTTTGCTCTTTTTGTTAGGGATGTGAGTGGTTAGGGGGCGGGATCACACCTTGTGACTCTTGGAGGGACCCACCCAGGGAATGCGCCTACAGTGCTTGGGGGACTATATGGGACAGGGTTATCGACAGACCTACCCGCTGTTCCTGTACCCACTGTACTGTTACTCCAGCCTTCTGCTTTGTTTCCTTTCATATCTCTTGTCTTCCCACAGTGGAGGTGCTCAGGGCTTCTAAGAGGAAGAGCTTAGGATTCCCACCTGACGGGCATCAGGGACCCTAGGGTGTGCTGGCCCCTCTAATGACTCAGACCCCACAACTTGCGATTCCCTATTTTATTCTTCCCACTCTGGAGAGTCTTAGCTACTTCGCCACAGTCTCGGGTTCAAAAGATGCTTATGTGTCTCTCTGAGCATGCGCTGTTCCCATGGATACCGGTCAGAAGATCTCTGGGGCCGCCTGAGTTATTGGGTGCCAAGAAACTTTTAATCTTAGAGAGATTTTGCCCAGTCTTGAACCGTGATTCCAGAGTCTCATTGGCACATATGTCCACCCACAGCTTTGAATTTCTGACTGGACATTGAGTATCCCTTCTCATCCCTAGAGCAGGAATGTGAGATGTATCATGTGGGAGGTCATGTCTACTGTTTTGGTCCACCCTAGTGTTGCTTCTGTTCGGTCCTCCTGGGGGCGTGCTCAGCTTTTACTCTCTGCAGCACTCACAGGACCAGTGGTGCTGGGCTTGGCCATGGGGTGTCATGGGGTGGCCATGGTGTAAGACCAGTGCCTCCAAGAACCTTCAAGTGCAGCACCTTGACATTGCTGCATACGTGGCTGTCTTATTGTGATTTCTTGTGCCAGTCAGCCAGGAAAGTGCATGGAGGCTGGTTCCTCTCAAGGGAACAGGGGAGATGTCCTGAGCCCATGTAGGGCCGTCCTCAGGCCCCAGAAAACAAGAGTGGGGACAGGCCCTGACTCCCCAACCCTGTGAGTGTCTGCTCAGGACACAGTGACCTTCTCCGATGTGTCTGTGAACTTCACTCCGGAAGAGTGGACATGTCTGGATGCCTCTCAGTGAAAGCTGTCTCCGTGATGCTGGAGACCTACCAGCACCTGCAAGCCGTCGGTAAGACCCGCATGGGGTGCACCCTGCGGCTTAGACCTCCTTGCACTCTTGGGGTGTAGCCAGGTCTGCGTCTTCAACAGGGTCTGTGATCTGAGTAGTTCTTTCCAGTGCTAAATCCATTTGCTTCTATTACAGACAACTTCAGTGTGTTTGGTTTGGTTTTGGTTTTAATTTCTGTCCAAGTACACATTCTACCTGGCTGTGTAAATGATCATCTCGGGCTGCTCAGAGACCTGGGAGCTGCTTATAATTTGTCCCGGTTGTCAGCTCCAATGGTCGGAGCATTACCTCCAGTACAATCTCACCATGCTGTTAAGTTCAAGAATTTTGTTTTGTTTTGATTTGGTTTGGGGGTTTCACTGAGAACACTGCGGGATTACTCCTGGCTATGCTCTGGGAGCTTGTGGGCTAAAGGGGATCAAACCGATATTTGTGCACAGCACAGGTGTCCTGCCCGCTGTACTATCTTCCCCAACAGAAGTTTATTTATTTCTTAGGAATTCAGCCATCAGGTCCTGATCTATTTTAGTGTTCAGGGTCACTTGCAGTATTTCTTGGGATAATGATACTTCAGCATGACTCAGGGTTTGCTCCTGGACTCTGCACTCAGCGATCACTACTGGCAGCCTCAGGTGTCCATATAAGATGTTGTTAATGATCCAACTGGGATTGACCTTGACTGTAAAAATCTAAGGCATGCCGAGGGGCTTGTGCATTCACGGGCTCTCTGGGCGGCTGTGTCTCACTGCCCGCGTTCAGTGCTCTGGAACCACTATGTATGGGCTGGATCGGGATGGCCTTTGGCCAAGGACAGTCGAAGGAAGAACGAGGACCAAGCTGGTTGCGGATTAGTTACTATTTATTCAACCTTCCATCTTTCTCATCTCCCACACTCCCAGCTCAGTCCTCTCTCTGGATCTACTGCAGCCCTCTGTGGATCCCTTGTCTCTCTTCTCCCTTTTTCCTCTTGCCCTTGCCCCCAGGTTACACACTGCCAGGTAGCAAAATCACGATAAGAAAGCCCTTCCTGAGGGCTGGCATTTCAAAGTCCTTCCTGACTCTTAAGCTATTTTTCTCCTTTCCTTAGTCCAGACACTCATTAACATCTTAATGCTAGTTATTTTTGTATGGACATTGCAAGAGATACATTGAGGCTTGTAAGGCAGCTCTCCTGGCAACATCTTGCCACAGACTGCCACATCTTACCACAGCACTCAGGCCAGATTAATCATTCCTCACCCTAGCAGGGTCTAAATCTAGTTATCACTGTTTGGATCATGACAACATTTGTCCATGATCAAGCTCCTAACTTATAGTTAAACATTAGGCACTTTGGCCAGGCCCATCTCGATGCCAGGGTAGCATACAACACACCGATTGCCTTGGGTTCTTCCCGTCCGTCGTCGGGACCCTGCTTTTGGGGGTGCTAGGAAGTAAGGGCAGCTGAGGCTTAGGTCAAGATAACAGATGCCCAGGAGGAAAATATCATGTAGAGTTAAATGATTCCCAGGTTACAAAAGCGTGGCATTAGCTAAGTCTTCCTGTGTCCATACAAAAAGGACATGGCTCTGAATAAACTATGCAAAGGACTCAAGGAGAAGAGAAAAACAATATTTACAAGTCAACAGAACACTAAGAAAGAAGTTACAAATAAACACAGAGGAATGGGAGCACTGTGACGGGAGTAACCTAATAAACCTAAACTACCTAAGGCTATGTATTCCTACACTTGACCAAAGCAAATGTCCACCTGCTGGGCTCTGTTAATATCTGTTGATTTTTAAAAGTTTTTAAAAAATGGGGGGTCCTGGGGCTGGAGTGATAGCACAGCGGGTAGGGCGTTTGCCTTGCACGCTGCTGACCCGGGTTCAAATCCCAGCATCCCATATGGTCCCCTGAGCACCGCCAGGGGTGATTCCTGAGTGCATGAGCCAGGAGTGACCCCTGTGCATTATTGCTGGGTGTGACCAAAAAAAAAAGCAAAAAAAAAAAAATGGGGGGTCCTGCCATCTCTGTCTATTTTGGGGTTTCTTTTGCACTTGGGTTGACTGCACTCAGTAACCACTTTTAGAGGGACTCAGGAAACTCAGTATGGTGCCAGGACAGAGAGATAACTACAAAGAGGAGGGCATCCCATATGGTCACCAAGCACTTGCTGGGTGATTACTGAGTATAGAGTCAGGAGTGACCCCTGACTCTATAACTCTCAAGTTACTCTGAAGTAACAAAAGCATAGCAGCAACTGTCTTCTTGTGTCCATACAAAAGGAACATAAAGGAGAGAGAAAATCAGTACTTCACTTACAAACACAAAATCCAGAGATCTCTGAAGACTCTGACTTTACAAGTCACAGGGTTTGATTAGAAGAAATGAGCAATTAACAGACAAGGGAAGCAGAGCATAAAGGAGAAGTTAGAGATGAATGGGAGCACTCACTTCAGGAGCTTTGTGATGGGTGTTACTCAGTAAACCTAAGCTCCTCATGGTGGAGGAGAAAGGACTGATCAATATTATCCAGCCAGTGATAAGAAATCTACACACACATTGCTAACCAGAGTGTCCCTATATATTTGTTTGTTTGTTTGTTTTTTGGTGTCCCTATATTTTATTTTTAGTACTTCGGCTCTCAGGGAGTTTAAAAGTCTGTTTCAAGAGGAAATGGAGCAGGTTAATTTTCACTAGAAAGATGCCCCTCACAGACAAGCACTGTGATTCCTTGAAAATCAAACACTACAGATCGACAGTAAGATCAGGTTGATTGGGGTCAACCTGAATTAAAAGAAAGCCTGAGGAATCCCAACCCAGCCACAATGGGAACTTAGATGGTGGAGTACTCGTGCAGAGCTGAGGCAGCTGTGGGCTGGGCAGTTAGCTCAAAGGGCTGCAGTATGTGCTTCACGTGTGGAAGCTCCCGGCTACTTACCCAGTACCTCACAGAGTAGATGTCTGCCGAGTATGAAGAGATCACGAGCCCTGTGCTGTTCCTTCCCATGGCTCCATTTCACAGAAGGAAAGTTGCTACCACACTAAGATAATCAAATATCTGCAATGTCAAATGGTTGAGGGACCCATAGCCCAAGAGAAACTCTGGGTGACCGAGTACCTGGAGGTCACGTCTCTGCACGCCCTGGGCTGACTCACCAAGCTCTCGGCCACTTGGACCCAATCCAGTAGCAATACCTCATTCCAAATTCCCCACAAAAAGAAATTCTTAAAAGTAAGTACTTTGTAGATGAGTATTTGAGTTTTTACAGGGGATAGGGTTGGCAATGCTCAGGTAACCATGCAACACTGCAGAACACATCAGATCACATCCAGTTTCCAGAATGCAAAGCATATATTATAGCCCACTGGGCTCTCCCCCAAGAAACCTAAATAATATTTTAAAGGAAATAATCAAAACTTTTTCTATAGCCAACTCAAGATAACTACACGTAGACCCAGAAGGCAAAGCAGACCCAGAAGGCAGAACCTCCTTCACTCTAGTCCCACCAGGACTTGGCCTTTGACTGCCACCAAGGTACATGAGGAAACCTGTATAAAAATAAAAAGAAAAGGCGCGGGCGAGGGAAGGGACGCCTCACAGCACCGAGCCAGGCACAGGGCCTAGGGCAGCAGCCGTCTCTCCCGCCACCCGAGTTCGGTAGCCTCCGGCCACTTCCCCCACCCCGGGGAGGTTGATGGCGAAGATGTGGCAGGCGAAGGAAGGAACGGAGCCATGATGGTTGGTCTCACTTGCAGTTTATTCCAATCTTCTCTCTATACACTCTCCCCGACCTATACACTTTCCCCCCTCACCTTCTCTCCAAATCCCTTTTATTGATCATGGCCCTTCCAAAGGGCGCAACACATTGACGTCACCAAAAGCACCAAAAGATCTTACAGGAAGAACATTGAGGCAACATAATTCTCTTGTATCTGCAGGCCGTTAATCTAGGCCCCGGAAAGAAGATACAAAACCAAAACCTTCTTTGGGCTGAATGCCTTCTTTGGGCTGAAAGCACTCGGATTTACATCCCAAAGACCAGGCTGGGCTGCAGCAAGAAATCTACATGTCAATTACAAACTAGACAGCACCTGAAATTTACATCCCAAAGACTAGGCTGGGCCAGGGCCTGGAATCTACAAAGTCAAATCATGCCTGACTAGCACCTTAGATCTGTAGGTCAAAGATCAGCTAGGTTTCTGTGACAAAAGGTTTCTGTGACAAAACTCCAGAAGGCAGCTGGAAAAGGGGAAATATTCCAAAATCTCCCCCCTTTTTGTTTAGAACAGATTTTAACCATAAAATAAAATGCTAGGCACAAAAAGTTCAATAACACTAGCAGAACACCTATTCTCTAGGACAGATACTCTTTCAGCAGGACCCATCCAAGGATGAAATCCCAATGGTTGTGTTTCTCCTCTCCTTGTCTGACAAATATATAAGCATTCACAATATTAATCATTTTGTATGGGCATAGCAAGAGATGCATTAAACTTTTAGAATTGCTCTCCGGGAGTCACCTCGATCTCAGACTGCAGCGCTCAGGCCAGATTAGTCTTTCCTAGCCCTAGCAGGGCCCTGTCTTGTCGTTGCTTTTGGATCATGACATGACACCCCATGCATGACCAAGCTCTTAACATATAGTTAAGCATTAGGCGCTTTGGCCAGGCCCATCTCGATGCCAGGGTAGCACACAACTTACCGCTTGCCCTGGGTCCTTCTTCGTCCCACGTTGGGACCCTGCCTTTTAGAGGGCTAGGAACTGAGGGCAACCAAGGCTACAGTCAAGAAAGCAGATGCCCGGGAATTAATAATATTCAAAGCCAATTAAATCCCAATTGCAAAGGCATAATATTAAATGTCTTCCTCTGTCCATACAAAAAGAAATGGCTATAAATATTCAAAAGACAGGAAGAGAGGAGAAAGACAATATCTCACTCATACATATAAAATCATAGATTTAACTCATCAAAAATACTTTGCCATATAACTGAAAACCCAATACCAGAAGGATAGTTATTACAGGTACTATGAATTTACAAATCCATTATTCTAACTGTTCATATATATATTATATGCTAACAAATGATTTTTAACATTATCCCATGAAAATTCAGTCATATTTTACAGCATAAGTGTTATACAAAATAAAGCATAATTCTAATCTACAGGAAATCAAAAGGGCACACAAGCTAAAACAAAGAGTTAAATTTCTGTTAAAATACATCAGGTTAAAAATCCAAATTAAAGTGATGTAGTAAGAAAAAAATCTATTGCATCCATACACTGATTATCTTTAAATTGCCATACCAGGCTTATTTCTACTCTTTTGTCTGTATGAACATAACTTTGATGGGTGTGACCGATATACCTAAGCTCCTAGTGGCAAGGGGAGAAAGGACAAACCAATGATATCCAACAGAAACCCACACTGGACCTTCTGCCACCCAAATCAACACATCCAAGACTGGCCGTAACACCACCAACCAAAAAAGAGTTGCTCTCAATGCTGACATAGGAATTGGTGAATCCTACGTAGTCTCGGCCCCGAGGGTCCCACATGCTGCTGCATGTGCAAAGCACAGAACGCCACCTGCTCGGGAGTCAGAGCCTGAAAACGAAAGAGAAAGCATAGTCACTGGGACCAGGGGCCACATTTCCACAAACCCTGAACTTGAGGAGCAAGAAGTTTCGAGAAGAAGCCAACCCTGTCCCTATAGCACTTTCTCATCACCTAAGTTTTAGCAAATCAGACTAAGGGACACACTCGCACTTCCTTGTGAGTCCTAAACACACAGGGTCAGAAATAGCCTTCAAGGGGGCTGGAGCAATAGCACAGCAGGTAGGGCATTTCCCTTGCACACAGCCAACCTGGGTTCGATTCCCAGCATCCCATATGGTCCCCTGGCACCACCAGGAGTGATTCCTGAGTGCAGAGTCAGGAGTAACCCCTGTGCATCACCAGGTGTGACCCAAAAAGAAAAAAAAAAAAAGAAATAGCCTTCAAGCTGAGTGCAAGTTTGGATTTGAATCCGGGACTTCAGGTCTGAGGAGCTGGAGTGATAACACAGCGGGAAAGGCACTAACCTGGCACGTGGCCAACCTGCCTTCAATCTCTGGCACCCACCTGGTCTCCCCTGTGCACTGCCAGGAGTAATTCCTGAATGCAGAGCCAGGAGTAATCCCTGAGCAAAACCAGGTGAGCACAAAAAGTTAAAAAAAAAAAAAAGCAAACATGTCTTCGGATTGTGCCTGCTCAGTCAAACCAGTGTTGAGCATAGCAAATAGGCCACCACACAAGCCTGTCTAATCTGAAAGCGGGACACAGTGGACAGCCCTGGGGTTAGGAGACCAGGGTGGGCAGCAGGGTACATGAGGAGGGAGAGGAGGCAGTCCTGGGGTGAGAAGACTGGGGTGAGCAGACAGAGGGTAGGTGTGGGGGGAGGGGGGCAGTCCTGGGGTGAGGAGACTGGGGTGAGCAGACAGAGGGTAGGTGTGGGGGAGGGGGGCAGTCCTGGGGTGAGGAGACTGGGGTGAGCAGACAGAGGGTAGGTGTGGGGGAGGGGGGCAGTCCTGGGGTGAGGAGACTGGGGTGGCGACTGGGTGAAGCACATCAGTGCGGGCACACAGACCCCCGCCTGTTCCATGTCTTCCTCAGTGATGTGGGCTTTGCCCTCTGCCCAGGCTTGGAACCTACTCTCGATCTCATCGCTGGACTTGATGTTTTCTGACTCCTTGTCGATCAGGGAGGAGGTGTAGTCCTCCAGCGAGACACAGCCCTTCTTGTGCACAGTGGGTCAGGCACCCTCAGCTCCCCAGACAGAGTCTCGGGCTGCTCCCATCCCCACCTCCTGCCCCAGACCTCAGCCCCACTCTCAGAGATTCCTGGCTCTGTGGTCTCTCTCTAGTGGTCCAGCCCACTCTGCCCATTCCTGCGTCCCCACTGCAGGGCAAGGCCCTCCTACTTTCCTGGGTCCACGGCGTCCAGGAACTTCTCAAACCTGGTCTCGGGCTCACCCTCCTCCACCATGGGCAGTAGCTGAGGCCTCTCAGGCAGGAGCGGAAATCCTTGTGAGTCAGACGCCCCGTCAGGTTGCCGTCAAAGTGTCTGAGGGAGAAGCACGGCCCTTAGGACTGATGCACATCTTCATCGGGATGGGGAGGAGTCACATGGGGAAGGGGAGAGCAGCCGCTTGTAGGGGAGCCCAGGGGCTACATGGCTCGGCAGAGCAGAGCTGCAGCTTCTCCGGAGTTGTGAATGCCGGGACCCAGGCCTCGAAAGCCAGAGCTGCAGCTCTTTCATGTCTTCACTTTCATGACCAAAAAGGAAGGCGCCAAGGGCTAGCCACAGAAGGCCCCGGCACAAGAAGCCCATTTGCTGCACCAGCTGCAGCCAGTGTGTGCCCAAGGATAGGGCTATTCGCTTTGCTGCAATTGTGAGGGACGTTTCTGAAGCAAGCATTTCTGAGGCTGGGATGTTTCCCAAACTGTATATGTGCAGTTACACTATGGTGTGTGCTGTGCCATTCACAGGAAGGCACTAAGGAGTCATTCTCAGGAAGCCCACAAGGACCAAATGCCCTCTTCCAGTTGAGATCCACAGATGCTCCCTCAAGACCTCCACCACAACACGTGGAAAGCATCTGAAGACTTAAGGGACTGAAGACAAACAAAATGGAAATTATGCCAAAGCAAGCCCCCCAAATCCATGATTGCAACCACCCTGTCCACACACTGGTTTAAGATCCCACTGAGCCACTGTGGGGGAACCCTGGGATTCAGAGATCTATGAGAAAGACCTAGAAAGGACAGAGCAGCCGTGGAAGCCATGCTCACTAGTAGGTTGCACTCAGAAGTTAGTCCTGGCGGTGCTCAGGGGACCATATGGGAGGCTGCAAATCAAACCCGGCTTGGCTGCATGCCAGGCAAACGCCCTACCCGCTGTGCTATCGCTCCAGCCCCTTCTTGAATTCCTTGTATAATCTCATCTCTAGAATACACACCATTCACCTCATTGGCTTCCAAGTGAGATTACAGAGTCCCTGTTTCTTTGGAAAGACCTAGTTAAGAAGAGAGAAAAACATGACTCTCGGAGGCCAGCGTTTTGGACAGAGATACAGGTACCCCGAGAGGAAACAGCTCCCAGTCCTCACAGACCCCTGCCCTGGCATAGCCCCACTTGCCAAGACTCCTCTGGAAGCCAGCCCAGCCTCTGCCCACACGCACTCCCAGAGACAGCTCAGCTCTGCGAAGGGGCCTCTGCTCTGCCTGGCAGGAAACAGCCACCAGCAGGCCCCCACCTGGCGGGGGGCAAGGTCTGGGCGAGAGCCTGGCTCATGGTCCCAGCCCAATTTTGCTCCTGAGCTGATCCAGTCTAGGTGGCCTCAGCATGAGGTTCCCGGATAAGACAGCACAGAGACACGAGAGCAGAATACTGACCGTCCAGGAAGTAGGCCCTGGGCATGGTGGTCCCAGCAGGAGTCCGAGGAGAGAAAAGAGAAATGTGAGTTAGCAAGGACGCACAACACTGCTTGTCCAGGTGTACGAGACACGTGGATGCTCTGTCAGTAAACACCTTGCTCTGCCCAGGGTCCCCCTGAGAAGCTCAGTGACCCTCAGCCCCTGCTCTGGGACAAATAAATCAGGGACGGGGCTTGGGGCACAGGCTGGACACAGGAATCTAGACTAGCAGTACCTCTAAGCTGTGCCCCCCTGGCCTCTGTCTCCCAGGATGGCATACCCTTGTCTGGGACAAGCCCACCGCTCCATCACAGATGGTCACACCCCAGATGAACTCTCAAAACTGCACTTCCGGCACCTACAGGACTACTGACCAGCTTAGACAGTTTCTTCTAACCCATGACACCGTCCACATTTCCAGGTCCCAAGACATCTGACATGTAGAATATTTTGCATTTAATTAAAGCAACAGCCACAGACTATCTCCTTGGTTCCCGTCAGTCCCAGTGACTGACACCTTCTTACTGGGTGTCCACACCAGGCTTGTCTCGTATTTGCAGGGAAACACATCTCCTGAGCCCGAGCATACTTGGTGACAGTCACAGGCAGTCAGAGCTGCTCTGGATGGAGAATCTTATACATGTATTTCTTTGGCTTTGCATGCAGTGCTTGAGGGCTACTCGCAGTTCCGCCTGACTGCAACGAGATGGTGCTGTTTCTCTAAGAAATTTCCCCCGTTGGGTGTGCTCCAGAAGTAGGTAAGGGGTACTTCAGGGTCTAGCATGCATCCTGGGGCGTGCAGCAGGAGCAGAGCCCCTAGGGGGCTTGCCTTGCGTTCTGCAGACTTGGGTACCTTCGCCGGTATCCCATACGGTCCCCCAATCATGCCAAGACTGATTCCTGAGTACAGAGCCAGTAGCCACCCCTGAGCATCGTCGATTGTGACCCCAAAACATAAAAAAAAAAAAATCAGAGCAGCCTCAATCCGATGGCAGCAAATTCTTTTGCACGCAACCTAAGTGGGGTGCCGAGACGAATCTTGCTTCCACACCCCTCATTCTCACAGATGGGAGAACACCCTCAGATATATGGGGTGTCAGGTTGTGGGATGCACAATACCAGAAAACTTTGATGAAGCAGTTCAGCCAGAGAATTAACAGAGCGGGTTTAGAACTTCCTTGCTGAGAGAGAGAACATAACTTTTTTATTTAAAATTTTTTAAAAATGAAAGCTTGCCTTCCTTGTAGTAGACGAGGTTCAATCCCAGGCATTTCTAATGGTCCCCAGAACCACGCGGGCCCACACCAAACCCCAAAAAAAATTCTCAGCGGAATGGGTGTATGTAGAATTTCCAGGGAAGGAGACTGGCTGCCGAGGCTCTTTATTACCATGTTGAAGTTCTTCTCAATCCACCCCAGTTCCCAGAGGAAGGGCAGGTACCTTCACCCAAAACTTCTGGAGACGTTGGGGTTGAATCTGGCCTCTTCCATCCTTCTCACGGAGAGCAGAGGACTTGGGACTTTCCCTTTGTGTGAGAACCCCGACGTTCTCCCAGGGAGGGAGGAAGATACACGGTCAGAAATGTGGGGTGCTGGGGGTGGGGTGACGGGCCGGTTTGAAGAGATCGCACTGCGGGGAGGCACAACCCTCTTCTGTGCTCCCCCTGGGTTCCAGCTCAGGCACCCTGGGGGTCACCTGGGCCGCCCTAAGAAGCGTTGCGGCCACCACAGCCCAAGCAGAGAAGCCAGAGCCACTCGCTCGGCCGGCCAGCGCCGTGGGCTGTGCAGCGGGTTGAGGATCCGGCTCCTCTGGACAGAAATTCTTCCCTTTTCCTGCAGAAATTCGGAGGGTCCCGGGAGCTGTGGTTCCCGAGAGGTCAGGACCCGGGTGGGCGTTTCTTAGAGGAGCGTCCCGGGACTGGGGGGAGCGCCCACAGCGCCCCCTCGCGGGCGTCGGCGGGAGAGCCGGGGCCGGCCTTCCCGCCCGAGAGTCCCGCCCTGGGGTTGTGCCGGGCTCGCCTGCGGGTCCCCAGGCTCTCGCGGGCCGCCGCGGGCCGTGCAGCGGGAGCCGCGCGGGGCGACCCGGGCGTCGGGGCTGACCCCGCAGCGCGGCCCGTGCTGGGCCCGCAGGAGCCTCTCCCCCTCCGAGCCCCGCTCGCCAGCGGCGCCTGTCCTGGCCGTCCCCGCACTCCGCGGTGTGACGAGCAGAAGGCGGGGGAGGCCCAGCGGCCCCAGCTGGGCGGGAGGAGCCTCCGGGAACGGCGCGTGTATGTGTTTCGGGGCCACCCCCGCCCCTGCACCCAGGACTCACTCCCGACCGTGCTCGGGGAACCCACGGTGCAGGGACAGACCCCGGGTCGTCCCGGACAAGGCCAGCGCCCTCCCGGCCCAGTGCTCGATCCACGCCTTAGGCCGCATGCTTGACCCTTCATGACCCCAGACCTAACACTGAGGCAAAGAGGCTGGAGATCTTGATCTTGGGGAAGTCGGGCCGCGGCAGTTCCTCCGAGTAGCCACTAGATGGCGCTGTGGGCCGTTTCCGTGCTCCCCCGCCTGGGCACTGGTACATTGGGGAGGGCGCTGGCCTTGCAGACGGCTGACCCGGGTTCGACTCCCAGCATCCCGTAGCGTTCCCCTGAGCACAGCCAGGAGTAATTCCAGAATGCAGAGAGAGAAGTCAGCCTTGAGCAACGCTGGGAGTAGCCCAAAAAGGCAAAGAAAAAAAAATGTTTCTACACATACCATTTTAAAAAAATCCAGCTGAGCCTCTTTCAACTCAACTTCTGCAGTCTGTTCCTGCCCTGGCACACTTGTCCCTGTTCTTCCCATCAGTGACCACAGTTACTGCTCAGGGCCTCAGTCAGGCTGCACATTGTCCCCGGGAGGCCCGTGGGTCCTTCCAGCACACACAGCCCCCAAACTCCCACCATGCCTGTGGGTCCTCTGCTCTCTCCCTCAACTCAACCTCTCTCCTCCCAGAATGCCTGCGTCCCAATGCCGTAACTGACCTTCTTCCCTCGCCGGAAGGAGCCCTACCAACTTCCTGGCTTCTCCCTCGACCATGAGGCCAGTTTCACTTGGGGTCAGTGGATCCCAGGCTCTAGGTGCCTCCCACAAGTGCCATTTGTCTTGGTAGGGGGATCAACTTACTAAGCAGGGTTCAGAGGTTGGGGGCCCCTCCTAGTGGAGTTGGTTGCTAGGGACTTGACCATAACTGTGTGTGGTGAACCTGTGGTGCCATGGATCAAAACTGGGTCTTTGAACATGCAAGACATGTCCCCTGCCTACTGAGCTACCTCCCAAGTCCCTGGCCTGGCCCTTGTGGCCTTGTCATCCCAGACTGAAAACTGGAGGTGTCTGGGTCTCCAAGAGTGATTGTGGGCTTCAGGAAAGATTCGATCCAGCACACACTCTTCAAGCAATGATGGACAGATGGAGTTGGTGGGCAAATGTCCCTGATGTCCCTGATTCTTGGCTCCCTCTCAGCCTGTGTGGGGCAATTCCCAAGTGCTACCTGCTTCACATTCTCCCAGATGTCCCCAGTGAAGCCGAGTACACCAAATGATGACAATGTAATGATGGCAGTCCGAGTTATGGGGCATTGCTAGGGCAAGAATGAAGTAGCTGTAAGCAAGAAAACCATGTACAAACATCACTGGATTCTTCTATAGCTCTGTTTTCACTTTGGGAGCAAAGTGACAAGTACACAAAGTGCCAAAGTGTTCCAGCCCTTCAACCACCCTAAATTGTTGGACTTTTGGTAACTCACTTGACTGTTGGTATTACAAGCTTCTCTATAGCTAAAACTTTAAGTGAATATTGTTTCTCTTAAATGTAGCAGGAGATTATCAATCTCACAGATTTTTTTTGTCACCCTCTTGTTCCTCACAGAAAATATTCCAAATGCATCAGTATTGAAAACTGCACATTCTTTGCAGCTTCCCCTTCCCGTGGTGAACAATGCAGCTTCCCTAACAGGAAGGGTCTGCAACTACTCCAGAGTATCTACTCCAGCTGATAGTTCTGCTTGGCGCCTGCCCTCAGCCTCTGGCACCACCTCTTTCCAACCAATGATGGGTAGTGCCTATCTTGACCAACGTTCTAGCAGAACAATGCTGTCTGGGGTGTCTGGCCAGAGCCAGATGTCCACTTCAGCTGCTTCCTACCCGAGTGTTTTGGAGTGGGATATTGCAGGAAGTGCTGAAAAAAAGTCTTCCATGGGAGACTTTACTGGGACTGTCACTGACCAAGACACTGCTGTCTCTTCTATGTCGATGGCAGCTCGTTATGAGATAACCTTAGATACCAGCATCATGGTGTCTCTGTACCCATCACTTTCTGCCAGCCATGTTGAGAGGACACCATCTCAGGTTCCAAATCAGAGTCACAGCCTGTCGCTTCCTGACCAGGAAGGGAGCCAGGTGTATTACTATCATCAGGGCACTCAGGGACTTCTCCTTTCTGGAGAACTAGAACCCTGCCTGCAATGCTATGGCTCCATGTCATACACACGAGGTAGGGGCTCTGCCCTCCAAAAGTACAGCAACACATCCCCAGAAATGGTTATGGTTCTAAAGGAGGTCCAGGCCCCAAGTAACCGACCACCAGCCTCCACCTCTGGAATCTACTACTCTGTGCTTGCTCAACCCATCACAGAATTTAGTTATCAAGGTGAGTAAAACAGGGAGAAGGGAAAGTCAGCATTCAAAACCTGGGGTCAAATATGCAAATGGGAAACTGTCCATAGACAGGTGACATGTAAGCTTAATAAACTCAGATTTTTAAATTTATGAGACCTGAATTTAAATAAACTCAGTTTAAGTTTAAACTCCCCTCACTCATTTTACAGCACTTATTTTCACTCCTAAGATACAGACTCCTAATGCAGTTTGGAAGGCATGATAGGATAATGGCCATGTAGGTTTCATAGAAGAGAACTTCAGAAGCATAACAAGGAATGCCACATTTTCATAGTTGATTAGTCCCCCAGCATTACCACAGTAACAATAAACTCCATTTCTTAAACTCTTGTTTTTGTGATTTCTGAAGACATTTTAGAACTCTCATTCTGATGGCACCACATTAACTTTCCCTTTAATGTATAAAAAGGTTCTGAATACACCTTGTACTGGGAGATCCTGTCCGAACTTATCAAACCTAGAATCTCTACTTGAGCACAGACTTCATGAGGAAGTGGTGATTTATTCCTTCTCCTATTCCATGATATGAACTATTCATTTTTTTTTGGTCAGGAAAGTGAAGAAATTGACTGTATTATGCAAAGCTCTGTATAGCATTTAATAGTTTACAAATATCTAGCTTGAAAAAATCTTTAGTTTGGGTTAGCAGAATGTGGGTCACAGTCCACAGTGCTCAGGCCTTAATCCTGGCTCTGTGCTCAGAGATCACTGCTGAAGGTGCTTAAGGTACTGAATGTGATCCTGAGGATCAAACTGAGGTCAGCTCTGCGCAGGGCAGGTGCCTTACAGACTGCTATCCCTCTGTCCCAAGTCTCTTATTTTCAAGTACAGTTTACACAGAAACTCTTTCAAATACAAAGAAAACCAAGACAACAGCACCACATGAACAACAGTAAGAACTAACCAGTTACCTCCAATCTTCTAGCACAGGGCCATGTCCATGATCCTTAGAGAGAGCCAGTACCAATGCTGGCAGGTGAACAATAGTAGCACCGCTAATTGTGTGGAGGGAGTATCTTGTTTACAGGGACCTGATTTCTTCTTTGGTTCTTTTGTAATGATGAATTCCCTGGGGATGGAGGCTTCCCTGGCATTGCAACCTTCAGGTCAGACATTTTGTCTGACACAAACTTCAGAATTGCCCAAGTCTTGCAGTAGCAGGAATCAAATACTTGAGAGGAACCCACCACCTGAGCTCGGGGATGTTCCCATAATAGCTCCAACCCAAAGGAGCCTGGCACTGCCTCCCGCAACAACTCAAGAACAAACAGATAAGACTTTAGATGAGATGAAAATTGGGCTTTCAAAGTCTGGATATCTTGCAGATCCCAATAGAAAAACAAGATCCTCCCCTGTGCCCTTTAGCAATCCCCGATATCCACCAGCTCCTGGCCTGCATTGACCCTCTCAGCCAGGAGCAACAGCCTGGCACTGAAACTACTGGTCAGGAAAAGAATGGTCTATGTTTTGAGGACCCAGGAACACTTGAAAGTGGGATTGAATCTGGCGGTAGTCGTGCAGACATCACTACACTGGTGGAAGATATACATCTTCCTCTGCTCTTTGATCTCTTAAAAGACCTAGATCAATGCAAAGATCTGCAGGTAATGAACACCACAGATACCATCACTCTGAATCAGGTGCAAGAAAATTCAAGTGGCACTAAGGGACCCTCCCATCCAACCCGGAAGAACAAAAATAAGACCTCTGAGCCTCTTGAGGGAGAACCCAGGGCCAAAATCCCACCAAAAGACCCAGAATGCTTGGCAGGGGGAGAAGTGATTGTTTATAATGCTGCAGTCAGTGACAGGTGTTCTGTGACCAGGGCCAAACAGAACAGCAAACCTCAGAAAGCTGCATCCAGCAGGATCAGCAAGACAAAGAGCCATGGGCAACAGAAGACAAAAAAGGCCAGAGAAAACTCTAAGACAGCTGAGGAGAGTAAGCAGTCAGGGAACAAGGTCCAGGCAGAAGAGAAACCCACCACTGCCATGATGAAACACAAGAAAATCGAACTTGACCTCTGCCAGGAGGCCTTTAACAAGCCCCGCAGCTGCCCAGGCATGCGCATGCTGGAGTCCGTGCAAGTGTTTCACGTACTTGGGAAGAAGAGTGATCAAAAGCCTGGATTCTCTTCCTCCCGGGTCCTGGGAAGCCCAAAGAAGCCCAAAGATTCCCAGACCTCCTCAGCTGTCAAACCCTGGCTAGGTGCTACAAAGGATGGAAAAGGTCTTGAGGAAACTCAGGTCAGAGCGCAGAAACCAAGCAGCAGTGCCGAAGAACGCTAGTCTCCATCCCAGTATGAGCTGCCACCTCCTGGGAAGGTCAAATTGGTACCTTTGCCTTTTCTAACCATGGAGAAGCCGCGAGCTCGACCTGTTCCTCGGAGACCACAGTCTCTGGCTTCACAACATCCAGCTGCAGCTCACCGTGCCAGGCCTGGATCTACCAACTCAGCTCAGCCAACTGCCTCCAATTCATCCCGGCCAACCACTGCCTCTTTGCCAGGTTTTGCCAAGCCAGCTCAGCCCATTTCGACCGACCCATCTCGACCAGGCTTGCTGAACCCTACTAGCCGGCCTATTCCTCAGCCTGCAACTTCTAGACCTGCTCCCTCCAGGACAACAGCTAGCACTTCTCTCCAGCGGGAGCCTCTTCCTGTCTCTGTGACCAAGCGCCATGCTCCACCCAAACGTCAGAGTCAGTTTCTACTCTAAGACTTCCATTTCCAACCAATTCCATGGAGAAAGCCCAATGTTCCAGAGCCAGTGATGTCAAAGCCCATCACAAAAGAGCAAAAACCAGGGCTTGAGGCTATGAAAAGGAAGGCTCAGCAGGAGCGTGAGAATGCTGCCAAATGCACCTCTTTGGGGAAAGTGCAGATTTTTAAGGAGAGAGAAAAAGAGATGGACCTCTCTCGATACTATGGCTACGTAATGTGAGTAGCTGGGATGGTCGGTGCCACTTTAGGCACCAGATGGTTGCCATAGACAAACACTTGAGATGCCATAACATTTCATTCATTCTGATTTTTAACAAGTTAAATAGATTCATTAAAGTTAATAGACTAGTAATAAAAGTTCTGAATTTTGAGATGCTGTCAACAGTGTTTGTTATTTGGAGGGGGTTAGAGTTGGAGGATGGCATGAGAAAAAAACGGGAAGTTAGTGAGAGAACAAAGGGGAAACAGACAAGACTGTATGAAAGAGAAAGAGACTTGGTCCGGGGTTTTAAAGCCCAAAAGAGTAGAAATTCCATGGGCCTGACGATGAGTAGGGGAGGTCAGAGGATTATTATAGCTGATTGGGCATTTGCCCTGCATGCAAGGCTGACCCAAATTCGATTCTTGCAATCCTATATGGTCCCCCGTGTCCCACCAGATGTGATCCTTGAGCACAGAGCCAGGAGTAACCCCTGAGCACAACCAAGTATGCCCCCATTCCCGGTCTCCTCCAAAAATGAATGGGAGAAATGGCATGGTGAGGGGGTTTGATTTAAATAATGAAATTGGAATAGACTGAAGAAGGCGGATGAGTCTAAAATGACCAGAAGAATAGTAAAAATTCTTTCATCAGGCTGTCTTTATGCCTCACGACCACCAGTGAAAAATAAAGAGATTTGAGACTCATCTCCAAAAGGTCTGGGTGATCTATCCATAAATGATCGTGGCTGGGGGAAGCGAAAAAATACACTCGGGAAGAAGCCTACCAGATAGAGGTCAACGGCCCTCAGAGTTATTCAGGGGTTGTTGGAATATAGCTCTAAATATGTTAGGCCTGACTTTGGTTCGTCCTTGCTCCCCTTGTCCAAGGAGCTTAGGTTTATCAGTCACACCCATCAAAGTGCTCCCGAGTCACTCCCATTCTTTTGTTTATCTGTAACCAATTCTACCAGTTTATCTGCTCTTCCCTTAATCAAACTCTGTTAATTGGTAAGGTCAGAACTTCCTAGGACACTGAATATTATAACATTGCCTTTCTCTCCTCTTTATGCCTTTTGAATAATTTACTTTAAAGCTATGTCTTTTTTGTATAGACACAAGAAGACAATATTATGTTCTTATAACTTAAGACTTAATTGGCCTCGATATTCCCTTCTGGGCATCTGCTTTCTCCACTTAAGCCTCAGTTGCCCTCAGTTCCTAGCACCCCAAAGTAGGGTCCCCGACGTGGGACGGGAAGGATCCAGGGCAAGCGGTGAGTTATGTGCTACCCTGGCATCGAGATGGGCCTGGCCAAAGTGCCTAATTCTTAACTATAAGTTAAGAGCTTGATCATAGACAAATGCTGTCATGATCCAATAGTAATTATGAGACTGGGACCCTGCCAGGGATAGGAAAGACTGATCTGGCCTGAGCACTGTAGTCTGAGATTGAGATGGCCCCAGGAGAGGAATTCTATAAGCTTTAATGCATCTCTTATTGTGTCCATACAAAATAATTAATATTATGAATTCTTATATGTTTGCTGGCTGAGGAGAAGAGAAACACATTCATGGGACTCTGCCCTTGGGTGGATCCTCCTGCTGAAAGAGAATTAAGTCCTAGGAGAAGCATCCCCTGAGGAAAAAGAACCTTAATCTATTGCTGACCACACCTACGTGTATGCCCCAACCCCCTGATGCTGTGGAGATTTAACTAGGTTGGAAGAGTGGGTTGGGGGCCAGATCCACAGCGCCAGATCCACCGGGGCCAGATCCATGGGAGCCAGATCCATGGGAGCCAGATCCACAGGGCCAGATCCACGGGGGCCAGATCCACAGATTGAGAGAGAGACCGAGAGCCGGGAGAGAGGCAGAGAGAGAGAGAGAGAATGAAGTAGGATGGGGGAGAAAGAAGCAGGAGGAGAATCAGAGGAGAATGGAGATGGACATGAAATAAACCGATCGAGCAACCAGTTTGGCCTTCTTCCTTCCTTCGCCTGCCTCGCCGCCTGCACGCCCCTTCTTTTTATTTTTGTGTTTTACACAAGGGGTGACCTTTAATAGTGACTAACCCAAGAGAACAGTTGTAGCAGGAAGCCCGAAGATCAGCTTCTGGGAGATGTGAAGATAAATCACCGTGTACTCAGGCCCGATGGTCAGCACCATAGATGCACCGTTTCGCTTCATCCTCCCAACAATACTCAGAGCCGGTATTATGCTGCCACCCTGCAAGCGAGATCCAACAGTGAGGTCCATATGTCTATGTAAGTTCTTTGTATTTGCAAACTCCCAAGGTGGCCAAGCCAGCTTTCAGGCCACAGCACCCTGACACTGCTGGAGGGAGAGCTCAAAATATACTAGCTTGACGGGCCGGCTAGGTGGTCTTCTCGGTTCCTGGTGCCTGCAGCCTGCTGTAAACATCGCTGTTTACTGAAGCTCACTCAAGAATCAATGCTCTAACTGGCGCTGAGAGTTGAGCCATGGGGAGGAACCGGACTGGGACATGCGCACTAGGTCGCCACTCCCCAAGCGGTTGGTGCCGGTTCCCCTTTCGGCTGGGAAGCTGTTGGTGGGAAGAGATGGTCCTAGGAGAGTTATGGGGTGACGGATGAAAGGAAAGGATTTGGGGAAATCTGGCACAGGGACAACAGGTTGTCATCATGGGAAAGTTGGTGGTTTACATGAAAATGTTTTTTAGTGAAAGACTGTATTCCATAAATGAGAGGAATAACAAAAACAAGTTAGAACAAATAAAATAGGTTTAAAATATCAGATCATATACAAGACCAGAGATAGCTCGAAGGGCCGGAATTCATTCTGGAGTTCCTTGCTGGATCTTGGGCAGGCAGCCTGGTTCCCACCACCACCAGCAGCACGTGATGTGACGCTAAAATAACCCCCGATTGTTATAGATGCAAGGACTAAAGAAACCCAAAGCAAGCTGCATAACATTGAGAGTGTTGGACTCCTTTTTCTTTTGGGGAGTGGTGGAAGGGGCTTTAAAGTGATGTGTTTTCAGCATTTCTTTAAAGAAATAGTAATAATACCTTGGGGGAAAATAGTAACAGCACCTCAGCCAGCACAAGGGATTATGGCCCAAAGGAGGACTGTCCTGACACCTTATACTGTTACAATGAAAAAGGTAAGGTGTACTATGTTTAGCTAATTTAGAGTTTGCAAAGAACAAAATTTGTTACAGCCCAACAGTTCCTATTTGCTTCTAGGGAATGAGTGAAGGAGAGAGAACTTGGACCCTTTTAAAATACACATCTGAAGGGGGCTGGAGGGATAGCACAGCGGGTAGGGCGTTTGCCTTGCACTCATCCGACCCGGGTTCGATTCCCAGCATCCCATATGGTCCTCTGAGAACCGCCAGGAGTTATTCCTGAGTGCATGAGCATCGCTGTGCATTGCTGGGTGTGACCCAAAAAAGCAAAAAAAAATACACATCTGCATAAAGATATTTTTTGTAGGGTCCATCATTTGAGACTAACTTCCATGGCATTTGGTGTACTTGCTAGCTTTGCAAGTATTACTATATTTTATCTATCCCATTTTCATCATTGCCAAAAATAGCCTCTTCACTATCCACTAACCTCTCTGTTGTCTCTCTCCTCTGATTTCTGGCAACACTCTCCTTTTGCCTTTATGAATTTGCATCCTCTGAGCACTTCATATACATGGATCCTAAGATATGTGCCATTGTGAGTGCCTCTGTCTAAACCTGGTGCTTTCAAATTTCATCTGTGCTACAGTGTGTCAGTACTTCATATGACTAATACTCTGTTGTATGAATCTACCATATTGGAGAGGTTTCCACACTTTATAAATGGACAGAGCCCTGGACGTCTCATACGCAGGCTAAGGGAAATATTGACAGTGAGAGGAAACATAGTACAGAGGGTAGGATGCTTGGCTTGCTTGCAGTAGGCCTGGATTGGCTCCCAGACTGTCCACATGTTCCGCTGAACCCTGTCAGGAGTGATCCCTGTGCAGAGCCAAGAGGAAGCTCTGAGCACCATCAGGTGTGGCTCAAACACAAAAAATAAAAGCATTCACACACATACAAAATACAGTCCCGTTCATGTAGCTTTAGATGGTAACAACCTCATGGTATAGATTGGATATTGGCCATTCAAAGCGATCTTCAACCCTGCAAATGTTCCTTTGTTTAGTAAAAACTTGATTGAATGGATGCTATGGCTGGCGATGGAGAGATCTGGTGCATTATCAGGTGAGTCAATGGCATGACATTTGTTCTGACAAAATGGAGGCAGAAGATGATGCAGAGAAGAGAAGGTCATGTGACCACGGAGGCCAAGACCTGAGTGTATTAGCCACCAGACAAGCTGCATGGCAGTTATCGGAAGTTAAAAGAAAACGCAGGCTAAAATCATTCTAGAGAAGGCATGCATCCTGGCTGACACCATTGTCCCAGTGATGTGTCTATTAAATTTCTGGCTTCCAGGAGTGTGGATTTTATTTTTCTTCTGATGTGCAATCTACCAGGTGATTAGTTAGAGCAGTCACAGAAAAAAAAACACAACACTTCAATAGCATAAGAGCTTGTAAAACAATACGGTGCTTCAACAACAAATATTTGAAACCAGTACATATAAAATTTTTAAATCTTTTCTATTTCATTTTTGTTTTTTGGTTTTTTCTTTTTGGGTCACACCCGGTGATGCACAGGGGTTATTCCTAACTCATGCTCTCAGGAATTACTCCTGGCAGTGCTCGGGGGACTATATGGGATGCTGGGAATAGAACGCCCTACCCGCTGTGCTATTTCTCCAGCCCCTCCTATTCCATTCTTAACTAAACACAGTACCGTTAATGGAACGTGTGTCGCTGTTCTGCAGGTAGCGACATCTAGAGCCTGGGACATAAATTAAACATGGCTAGCCTTGTTTCCTGCTCCACACTGATATTCAAACTATTCTGGCTCTTTTTTTATAATGACTCCCCAAAATGCAGCTTTACAATGATGGAGAGCACTGAAGGGAATGTAAGATGACTTTATGTTGAAACTGGAAATTGACTAGCTCATGCAGAATTGCTCATGCAGAATTGCTCATGCAGAATCTAAAAGATGTCAAGTGCTTGCCTTGGAAATGGTTGACCCAAGTTCAAACATTGGCATATCATATGGTCCCCTGAACCTGCCAAGAGAGATTCCTGTGCACAGGGAGTAAGCCCTGAGAACCACCAAGTGTGGGTCCCCCAAAAGTTTTGTGAATATCCTGCTAAATTATATCAGTTGTTTTTGTGGCCTTGTGATACCCCAGTATATCTTCTGACCTAATATTAAATTTTTTTGTGGCCCTAAAATTTGTCAAAGAGCAACCATAATGTTTCTTTCAAAACATGAGATGCTACCCCTTTTCCATTCAAACACTCCCATAGGTCCTAATTTTTTTAAGAGTTAAAGCCAACATTCTTTTTTTTTAATTTTTTAAATTTTATTGAATCACTATGAGATAGTTACAAGTTTTCATGTTTGGGTTACAATCTCACAATGATAAAACACCCATCCCTCCACCAGTGCACATTCCCCACCACCAATATCCCAGGTATACCACCCCTTTCCCACCCTTCCCCTGCATCTATGGCAGACAATATTCCCCATACTATGTCTCTAATTTGGGGCATTATAACCTGCAACACAGACACTGAGAGGTCCTCATGTTTGGTCCATTATCTACTTTCGGCATGCATCTCCCTTCCCAACTGGTTCTTCCAGCCATCATTTTCTTATTGATCCCTTCTCTATTCCATCTGCTGTCTTCCCTCTGCTCATAAAGCAGTCTTCCAGCTATGGGGAAATCCCCCTGGCCGTTGTATCTACTGTTCTTGGGAGTCAGCCTCATGTGATATTATTTTATACTCCACAAATGAGTGCAGTCCATGTATGTCTGTCCCTCTCTTTTAGACTCATTTCACTTAATATAATACTCTCCATGTTTATCCATTTATAAGCAAATTTCACGACTTCATCTCTCCTAAAAGCTGCATAGCATTTCATTGTGTAGATGTACCAAAGTTTCTTTAACCAGTAATCTGTTTTAGGGCACTCGGGTTGTTTCCATATTTTGAAAGCCAACATTCTCACAATGGCCTATAAGGCCCCTTTCTTCTACTTTACTTTTTATTTCTTTCTTTTCTTTTCCTCTTTTCCTTCCTTGCTTGCTTAAGTGTTTCCTTCCTTCCTTCCTTTTTTCCTTTTTTCCTTCCTTCCTTCCTTCCTTCCTTCCTTCCTTCCTTCCTTCCTTCCTTCCTTCCTTCCTTCCTTCCTTCCTTCTGTCTCTTTCTTTGTTTCTTCTTATTTTATTTTATTTTTTTGTTTTTGGGTCACACCCAGCGATGCCCAGGGGTTACTCCTGGCTCATGCACTCAGGAATTACTCCTGGCAGTGCTCAGGGGACCATATGGGATGCTGGGGTTCAAACCCGGGTCGGCCGCGTGCCCTACCCTCTGTGCTATTGCTCCAGCCCTCTTTATTTCCTCTTTCTTTCTTTCCTTCTTTCTTTCTATGTTTCTTTTGTTAATTAGGGATCAGCAAATATTTTCTATTTAAAAAATCACACACAGTAAATAGGTTAGTCTTTGAGGATCTGTCTCTGTCTCATCTCTGCAGTTTTACTATGAAATCAGCCCCTGGAGCCTTGGCTGATCCTTCACCAGAAAATTTCCTAATTGTGTCTTTGCACAAGCTCCTGCTGGGTCTTCTTTTCTTCACTTCTAAAAAATATTTCTACTCCAGGGATTGAACAATAATATAGTGTTAATATATTAATATTCCATGTGACTGACTCTGGTTCTAACTCCAGCACCACATGTGGTCCCTGAGCACCACGAGGAGTCAATCCTGAGCACATAGACAGGAGTACTTGAGTACCACTGGGGCTGGCCCAAAATCTCTCCCTACACACACACACACACACACACACACACACACACACACACACACACACAGAGTTCTAGGGCTGGATTGATAGAAAAATGAGTAGAGTGCTTTCCAGGTATGAAGACAATCCTCAAAGGTTCATGGGATGATATGGGATGGGATGCCAGGGGTTGAACCCAGGTCCACCATGTGCAAGGCAAATGCCTTATTCACTGGACTACCACTTTGATCCAGATATGACACTATGGGGCTGGAGCAATAGCACAGCGGGTAGGGCATTTGCCTTGCCCATGGCCGACCCGGGTTCGAACCCCAGTATCCCATATGGTCCCCTGAGCACTGCCAGGAGTAATTCCTGAGTGCATGAGCCAGGAGTAACCCCTGTGCATGGCCGGGTGTGACCTAAAAACAAAAAGCAAAAAAAAAAAAAAATAGGTATGACACTATTTTAAATTACAACTGCCTTCAAGGACTACTTTTATAATTCTGATTCCCTTTATAAATCCCCAATTATCCAATATTACTTGGGATTTTCTCATAGATTGTGTAATTTCTTTATCACAATAATTGGCTATAACCTGTCTAAATTGTTTCTAATCTGCCTGCTGTGCTAAGGTTTGGTTAGGTGGTCTAAGACATTGACATATGCACGTGAAAGAAATAATTTATGGAGAATAACAAGCTATCTCTGGTATTGTGACCCAGAGCAGCCTGTTCAGCCCCTTTTATTAACTAGTTTATCATCCTAACCAATAATATTCAGCCACATCGGCAGAATATAAATTAACTTAGTCAACAGAAACAGAATCAAAGTCAGTTACATAAACAGAAAAACATAGTCAGTTACAGTAACAGAAAAGCAATTTTTACATCCAAGCCTAGCAGGGCTGAGATTGTGAGATGTTGTACACCAACATTGCCAAATCCAATTGTCACTTTCAACCTCCATCCAGCAGACGCCAGTCACAGAGAATGAGACAAAAACATATGTAGACAAACACGTGGATTGTCCAAGATTTAGGGTCACCTGGGCAGCCATCAGTGGTCTCACAGGCAGGTCAATACAATAGAATATTGCTCCCCCAACCCCACCGGATCCAAATAGGTCAGCCACCAGATCTTCAACAGGTGTTGAAGTTGACAGAGACATCAAGGACAGTAAGTACATCAACATGCCATAGGTATAAGGAGAGCAGAGGCTGGGGTAGTTCACACGGCAAATCAGTAGGCATCCGTAAAATATAAAGTGTTGGGGCAGGAGAGATAGTTCAGTGGGCAGGGCACCTGTCTTGCACCCAGTCTACTGAGCTCCTCCTGAATCCAGAGCCAGGAGTAAGTCCTGAGCATGGCCAGGTGTGGCCTCCAAACCAAAATAAATAAATAAGTTTGTGGCAATTTCCTGTTCTCTTTTGGCCATATTGTTCCCAAATCTAAAAGATCCTAAACAGTATTAGTCTGTTTGCCTGGCACCAAGTTTGCAGCTGGAAGATATTTTTTCATCGGTTCTATGCTCGTCAACTGTTCTTTCCTGGGTGTGTGTTTGCCTAGGGAATATCCAAACCTTGGGGTTTTCTGTTAGGGGATGATTTCTCATAATAATCTGTAACATCCTCACCCTAGAAGCTCCTTGTTAAATCATAGATCTTTGAAAACATGGATTTTTTCTGTCTACTTGCTCAAATGTGTATACCTACCCCTTTATTAAAGTGTTTGATACTGTTAATTGAGGTTTATTGAGTTGTCTAATCAATAAATATCACTTGAATGCCTGTATAAATGTTTCTAAGGAGCATATAATAGTAGCATTCTTGTATCTATATTAGAAAAAGGCTTTTATGTTGAGGAGGGTTAGTGACTAATGGGGTAAAAACTGCTCTGCAATGTATCTTCACACTAACAAAAGAACATTTTAGGTAGTGGAATAAGCCATGCAAAGATTACTCTTCCTAAAAGCCATGTGTTTTTCATTTCTTGGTAGAACAGTGCAGTTCCTGTTACCCTCAACTAAATTGCCCTTGTTGTTTGTCAGATTACCGGTACAGCCATCTCTGACCATTTAGCGTCCACCAGTGGTGTCTCTATTACACTCAGCCCTGAGATTTTAGCAGCCTCTCCTTACTCATATTTCCCAATGATTGGAGGCTCTTTTAGGGTCAGGGGAATGAGACCTATCGTTACTGTTTTTGGCATATCAAATACGCCATGGGTAGCTTGCCAGGCTCTGCCTCTATGTATGTATAATACATGTATGTATATATGTATAATAATTATTATTATTATATTATTACTATGGCAGAGCCTGGCAAGCTCCCCGTGGCGTATTTGATATGCCAAAGACAGTAACAATAACAGGTCTCATTCCCCTGACCCTGAAAGAAGCCTCCAATCGTTGGGAAAGATGAGTAAGGAGAGAATGCTAAAATCTCAGGACTGGGACAAATGGAGACATTACTGGCACCTGTTCGAGTAAATCGATGAATAATGGGATGACGACAGTGATACAGTGATATTATAGTAGCATGCAATTCTTTTTATCTCATTCCATATTATAATACTCAGTCACAACTCCCAATTGTAGCACTGTAGCACTGTCGTCCCATTGTTTACCGATTTGCTCGAGTAGGCACCAGTAACATCTCTGTTGTGAGACTTGTTACTGTTTTTGGTATATCGAATAATGCACGGGTAGCTTGCCAGGCTGTGCCATGCGTGCGGGATACTCTCAGTAGTTTGCCGGGCTCTCTGAGAGGGATGGAGGAATCGAACCTGGGCCAGCCGCAAGCAAGGCAAATGCCCTACCTGCTGTGCTATTGCTCTAGCCAACTGCCAATTACTTATTTAAAAATGACTTTTTAAACCCCAAATAAGATAAATAATAAAATCCATAACTCAAAATTTGTAAGTAAAATGATTCTAAGGGCTGGAGTGATAGGACTACAGTAGGTAGGGCATCTGCCTTACATGCTGCTGAACTGGGTTCGATCTCTGGCACCCCACAGAGTCCCCAGGACTGCCAGGAGTGAACTCTGAGTGCAGAGTCAGGAGTCAGCCCTGACCTTGCTGGGTGTGGCCCCAAAGCAAAACAAAAAATGTCTTATTTCATTTTATTCTTGTTGGAAATCACAACTTTGAGAATAGAACACTAATCTAAAACAAAGCCATTGAATTATGAGGATGCAAGAAACTGGAGGTAACAAAAGGAAATTCATTTGAAATAAAACTGACCACTTATTTACTATGAATATTAATTATAGCAAAACACATAGACACATAGATAATTAAGACTTTTCGAAGGACAAAAATTCACTTTCCCAAGAAATAATTTTGAGGGACTGTAGGTACCAGTCTTCAAACTATAGGTGGAGCCCTTACCTCTGATACATCTTCATATCACTGGTATTACTAAATTCTAGGAATAACTTCATTAGGATTCCAATTGAAAAGAAACATAATTTGTATGCATCCATGATACCTTCCCACTTATGTGAAGTGGGGAGGAGAAAGAGGTAGCCTAGAGAAGAAAATTCGCCACTTTCTCTCTATTCACCTCTGCCGGGTGAATGGCTGGAGAAATCTAGGAATGAGTCGGCAGTGAGCCCTCTTTGCAGGAAAGGAAAGTTAGTCATTACCCAGACCTTATCCAGAATGTTCAGGTCCATCATCTTTGCCTCTTAGAAAAGAGTTCTAGGAGGAGAGGAGCAGTGAATTAAAACCGAATTTATTTGGAAGTTTGGGTTGGTGGAGAGTGGAGTGAGAGAGGAAGAGAGTAAATACACACTCAAGAGAGAATCTGGTATTCTCCAGAGTGGAGAGAGAGCCCCAGTACACATCCCAGCACTAAAGTATAAAGGTATGAAAGTATACATCTCAAGAGGGGAGATGTGGGCAGCACATGTGATCGGGCACCACATCCATGTGCTTCCTTTGCTCAAGTTGACTTTTATATGGTTTCTCTCAGCCTGCCCCAAATGGGGCTGTCTACCTAAGTAAGAGTCTGTTGCTAAGGGTGGTTGCCAAGGGGCAGTCCTTTCCTGGCATTTGTTCCTGCTCTAGCTGCGCATTGGAGACATCCAGCCTTCTCTGGTACTGTTGCTGGCATCTGGTGAGGTCTTGTCAGGCCTTAGTTCCTGTGGGTTTTTTTAATTTTATTTTATATTTTTTTGCTTTTTGGGTCACACCCGGCAATGCACAGGGGTCATTCTTGGCTCATGCACTCAGGAATTACCCCTGGCAGTGCTCAGGGGACCATATGGGATGCTGAGATTCGAACCCGGGTCTGCCACGTGCAAGGCAAATGCCCTACCGCTGTGCTATCACTCCAGCCCCACAAGGTGGGTTTTTATTATATTTTTTACAAGGTGGGTTTTTAGCAGCCTTAGGAATAGTTGGGTTTTATTACTTCCCAAGAACTCATTGCCATGTTGAGGCCCTTCCCTACCTGCCTAACTGCCTGATTCACTCACAGTTTACAAATATAAGAATCCAGTGCAACTTGTTATATTTCCCTTTATTTTCCACTCCACATCTATTCCCTCCCAATTATTTACTTTTCAAATTCCATTTGACACTTTATATTCCCAATGGATTCACACCGAAATTGTTTTGTGTTTAGTATCCAAGGTATTTCCGCATTGAGCACCCCCAGGGCCTACCAATGTTCAAGCCATGTCATTTTAGGGCCAAAGAGATACAACATGGTGTGAGGTACTTGCCTTCCGTGTGACTGAGCCTACTTTGATCCTCAGCACTGCATATGTTCCCCTGAGCAGGTGGTCCCTTGTGCATAGGCAGGGGTCACTCCTAAGCACAAGGCAAGAAAGACTCTTGAGTACCTCCAAATGTGGACCTCGGTCCACAGATCCTTCCCCAAACAGAGGGCATTTTAGTGTCTCAAGAATTGGAGCTCACTCAGCCTTCCCTTGCAGAATTTACTCGTTTTTTTTTTTTTTTTTTTTTTGCTTTTTGGGTCACACCCAGCGATGCTCAGGGATCACTCCTGGCTCTGCACTCAGGAATTACCCCTCAGGGGACCATACGGGATGCTGGGAATCGAACCCGGGTCGGCCGCGTGCAAGGCAAACGCCCTACCCGCTGTGCTATCACTCCAGCCCCGAACTTACTCGTCTTTAATGACTTTTTCCTTAAGATGACTGTAACCCTTCATCCATGAAGGACATAATATCATAGGAACTAAGTTGTCTGTTTTCATTATGCATCCAGGTGTTAGTGTAGATCTGTGAGCATTAGAGTAACTCGATAAATATTTGCTCAGTCAATTCAGCCATCGAAGCATGGAGGCATTTTGCTGCTAGTTCTGTCTTCTAGTGAAAACTTGGTCCCAGGAGCATAACGGCCAGTGTTTTCCATTTTCCTCCCTTAGTTATCACTATAACCAGCTACCTATAACTGTAACTCATTTGAAGGACAGTGCAACCTTTAATTCAACAACACTGGAACATCCAACAGTATTTGAATGTTGTCTGGAATCCCACATTGTTCTAGACACTGGGTGAAAAGCTGCAAATGAGTCAGAAGAAATATCTGTCTTCCTAGAGATTATATTCAAGTGGGAAATGAAAAATGACAGAGAGCCCAGACCATGGCTGACAGGGATAAGCAGGATGAAAAGTTTGAAAATGGGAGGGAAGCAATGCAAAGGCTGGTGACTTAGAGTGTGGTCAGAGAGGTTCACTCGGAAGCGGTGACTTGTAAACTGAGCACAAATGACAGGATGGAGCCAGTCAAGTGGAAATCAGACCAAGAACATTCCAAGGAAGAGCTGAACAAAAGTCCTGAGTGGAGACAGTGTGGCTGGAGAGCTGCCAGCAACAAGGAAGCAGGTAGTGAGAAAAGAGAGATGACCAGGACAGGAGTCACTCCAAGATCTTATTCCAAAGGTCATGGGAAACTATTGGAGGATTTTAAACCCAGGAGCAGTATAACCTGATATTTTGGTAATTTACTTGTTTATTTTGGATGATGAGAGTTGAATTTGTGGCCTCATCATGTGAAGCATGTGCTCTATTACTGGACTCCCTCACCAACCCTGATCGTTATGTTTCAAGTATTATTAACTACTTCTGTACCAATTAGATTACCTTCTAGAATGGACACTTATCACAGAAGTAACAAGCAAGTAAGTGATAGGTGGCTGAGTCTTTCTCAGTTTTGACTTTCCCTAAAAGTTCTTTGGGGGTTCTAAACCCTGAGACTACATACCAATGAGCACATAGAAATAGCATGCGGAAGTCTATGGATGTACTCCAGAAATCTTGTGGAGGCTGTCATATTTAAAGAGTTTTCATGACTAGATGTGGACTGGAAGGAAAAAAAGCATCACAATTTCTAGTCTAGTACTAGTCTACTAGGTCACTTGTTAGAGTCTATTTGCTATAATTCTTAACTTAGCCTGCATTCCATGCATAACCTCCAATTATTGGGAAAGTAGTAAAGATATTCTCAATTATGCTAAGAACTTAGCAGAGTCTTATTTTAAGCTTTAACTGCCTGGTTTTATGTAAAATATCACTGTATCACTGTAATCCCATTGCTCATCAATACTCGAGCGGGCACCAGTAACATCTCCATTGTGAGACTTGTTACTCTTTTTGGCATATTGACTACGCCATGAGTAGCTTGCCTTCCTCTCCTGTGCAAACAAGATACTTTGGTAGCTTGCCAGGCTTTCCGAGAGGGGCAGAGGAATCGAACTTGGGTCAGCCACATGTAAGGCCTACCTACTGTGCTATCTCTCCAACCCTACTGATGGATTTATACATCAGGTAATTCAATTGATTGGTTGCTAGACTGATTGGTATATAGAATCATAGAAGTAGATGTGTCAATAGAGTAATAGCTAAGTTAATAGATTGGTTGGTAGATTGAAAAATACATTGAATAATAGGTAGATAGTAAGTGTGTCTGGCAGAGTAAATAAATTGATTGGTTGGTAGATTGAAGGATACATTGAATCATAGGTAGATAGTAGGTGTGTCGATAGAGTAAATAGATAAGTGAATCAATAGATTTGTCGATACATTGATATGGAGGGTGTAGACAGATTGATAGACTAATTAATAGTCAATCAATAGTTAGGTTGTTCTTGTGCAGCCCGGGGAGGGATTTTTTTTTCCCTCTCCACCCCATTTTTCTGAGCGAAAATGGTGGCAGCGGCAGCAGCCACGCGGTGAGAGCCACCCTCTAAGACCCCTCCACCAGGAGGTAGGACTTTCTTTAGTGACGTAGCCTGTAGGTGGTCCTGGGAGGGGGGGGGCGTTCCCGGCGCGCCTTCCGCCCAGAGATGAACCGAGAGCCGCGGCACGAGAAGCAGAGCCTCCGCGCCTATTGACTGTGATCCTGAGGTCTCCTAACCCATTTTGGCACCAGAGCGGATTCTTGCAGCCATCCATTTTGACTGTGAACTGAGCTAAAATATTAGAAACCCAAAACCGCGATAGCGGCCGCGCGGACTCAAAGTCTTCACTCTTACCAATGAAGAGGAATTATTAGATGATGCCTATTCAGCAGGCCTGATTGTTGGGGGAAATTTCCAATCAATAATAGTGAGTTCTGTATGGAAATATGAAATGTACTCAATATTGAATAATGGGAATATCATTAGCTACTTAGATGGGGGGGTGGGAGGGGGGTGTATTGGGGTTCTTGGTGGTGGAACGGGTGCACTGGTGAAGGGATGGTGGTTTAATCAGTATTTGACTATGACTTAAACCTAAAAGCTTTGTATTTTTTTTTGTTTTCACGGTGGTTCAATAAAATATTTCTTTTAAAAAAATAAATAAATAAAATAGTTAGGTTGTTACATTGATAGATACGTAGGTAGGTTAAGAGATCCACTGATCTATAAACAAAGACAGGTGGGTGGATCCAGGGATGAGTAACGAGATGGATAAGCAAATATCATACAGATTTTAATTTCCCCAAGTAATGAGGAATGCCAAATCTCCACCTTGGTCAGACTTTTATCTTTTGTTTCTGGTTCTATAAAGCCAAGAGTACAAACCACTATTGACCAAAATTAAGAGCTCTGCTCAATATTTTCAGATATCCCCACCCAAAATGAATCCCACATCCTGTTTCCTGAGAACTGCCCGTACCTGGGCATACTCACTTCTTAATATTTGGGAGACCTGTGAGTAGTGGTGGCTGTGTTTGTGACTATGCACCCTTTTATGTGCTTCCTAGTTATAGTTTCTTAAAGCCTTCTCATCATAGTCTTAAATCCAGAATATTTTTGAAATATGTTGACTTATATGCACAGGGGTCACTCAGGAATTACTCCTGGCCATGCTCAGGGGACAATATAGGATGCTGGGAATCGAACCCAGGTCGGCTACATGCAAGGCAAACGTCCTCCCCGCTGTGCTATTGCTCCAGCCCCTATGTTGACTTATTTAAAATAACCTTAAGGAGCTATTTTTTTGAGGGTGGAGGATTCTGTGCTCAGTAGGTAATCTCTGCCCCAAATCCCCACCCCTAAGTCTGTTTTTGTCTGTACTTACAAAAGTAGTCTGATCGACACAATCTGGTTTTACTAAATACTGCAACACTAACACCTAGAACAGAAACTGGCACATACTATATACTCAGCAATATTTCCTAGTGAGAGGCTAAATGGGTTGGGTTGAATTTATGTCCTGTATTGGTTCTTTCCTAGATGCCCCCTATACTGTACACCTGAATGGGAAAGAATCAATAGAGAAACTCTGCGTGTGT
This sequence comes from Sorex araneus, assembly GCF_027595985.1. Taxonomy (NCBI): domain Eukaryota; kingdom Metazoa; phylum Chordata; class Mammalia; order Eulipotyphla; family Soricidae; genus Sorex; species Sorex araneus. The sequence continues at coordinate 73,713,656 of NC_073305.1, read as the reverse complement.
GTGTGTGTGCACGTGTGCGCACGTGCGAGCGCATAAGTAATAGCAGTAGAAGGAGGAGGTAGAGGAAGAGGAGAAGGAAAAGGAGAAGGGTGGAACTTAGGATCAGGATCCCATGCAAGCAATACTTACACTTCTGCATTGAGTCACAAAATCTGGCCCAGTAGTGAAATAGTTTTCAAAATATAGTTGAGTGCCCCGTACAGCTATCTTCCCAAATTTATTTGCAGAGGATATAGGAGAATCAAGTGAATTCTAGTATTGACCTGCATATTTAGCTTGTAAGGGGGAGAGAATTTGTTAAGTGCTTTCTACCATAAATCTAAAAAGCCAATGGCCAAAGAATAACTGTAGGGAAGTCAAGGGAAATATATACAACTGAAGGTGGGCAAAATGGAAGATCTGGAGGCTGGCTTGGCTGAAGAGGGAAGCCCTATGATGAGACTCTTAGCAGGACCTTGAAGACAGTACAGTAAAACTTCTAGGAACTCAGAATTTGACAAGAAGGATGGGGAACTATCATTAGAGAGTGAATTTTTTGTACAGGGTCACACCCAGCAGTGAGCAGTGCTCAGGACTTACTTGTCTCTGCTCTGGGATCACTCCTGATGGGGCTCAGGAGAGCACCTGTGGTGCTAGGGATCAAGAGTTATACTTCTTGGGGCTGGAGTGATAGCACAGCGGGTAGGGCGTTTGCCTTGCACGTGGCCGACCCGGGTTCGAATCCCAGCATCCCATATGTTCCCCTGAGCACTGCCAGGAGTGATTCCTGAGTGCAAAGCCAGGAGGAACCCCTGTGCATCGCCCGTGTAACCCAAAAAGAAAAAAAAAGTCTCTGTTAATTTTGTCCTTTCTTTTATTCCCGTTGTGATGCCCTTGAGTAACAAGCTTGGTTGTGGTTCTCACCAGAGACTAGAACGCTTGTGCACCTTGGAAAGGACACAATGCCAGTGCCACTAAGGATCAAGTCCCGGTTTCACACGTGCATAGCATTTTCTATTGAGACACACACCTCTGAGCCCTTGAGACTCTGGGGCTTGGAACATGGCACAGAGGCAGGGGACTCCGGCACCTCAGGGCCCTGGTGTTGAGCCAACCCATGCTTGACCAAGGAACGGTCCCTGAGCCCACTAAGAAAGCACAGCTCAGAAGATCAAAACACACAAAACCAAAACTTTAAAACGCATAAAATTTGATTAGTGATATACAGTGTTCTGGAGAGCATGAGTGCGGACCCGTCGGGACTTTCAGAGAGAGTTGTTCATTCCCCATCAGCCAACGCTGACATCTTGTATTTGGTGTTTAAATCACCCCTCTCAGGGCTCAGGGAAAGAAATGATACTCTAAGGATCTTTCTGTGCTTATTGCTCTGCACAGGGGCTCAGACACTGAGCTCTTATTTCAAATAAATTCCACTGGGGTCTGACATCAAACTGTTTCAGGGGTCGAAAGAGCGAAGGGGGTAGGGAGGCTGCCTCGCGCGGTGCAGACGCGGGTTCTGACTCTGGCATCCCGCGTGGTCCCCAGCCCCCAACCCCTCCAGGAGGGACTCCTGAGTGCAGAGCCGGGAATGACCCGAGCGTGGCGGACGTGACACCAACGCAACAACAGCGATCCAGAGCGTGTTCCGCGTGCTCGTATCCAGGCAACCAGGAGACCTTTCCCCTGGCCCTCCGGCCAGCCCGTCTGTGTGAAGTGACCAGCGGAGCAACGCAGGGGTTTCCTCTGACTCGAAACCCGGTCCGTGCAGCTGCGCTCGGGCCAGCAGCCCTCCCGATCGCTGGCCGTGTGTGATGAAGGGGCTGTCCGGGTACACGAACAGAACAGCCGCCGCCAAACCGCAAAACAAACGCCGAGAGCTGAGCTCCGCCGGGGGTCACATTACTGAAGTTCCGGGTCCTTCCGGGGTCCTTTCCCGCGCCAAAGGGTCGGCCGGCTCCTCATTGGGCAGCTTTCCGCACGGCGCTACTGGCCACGCCCCAACTCCTCCCCCAGGAAGGCGTGGCAAACCTAAATTCTCGGAGGGGATTTGACAGACGAGAGCCAGGGGCGTGCCTGGCGCCGGATATGACGTTTCCGGAAGCGCCGTGTCGGCGGCCGGCGCAGGTGGGGAAGGGTCCGGAAGCGCTGGCGGCGGGGGCCGGGTTGCTGAGCCGCCGTGGGTGTGTCCGCAGCCGGGGTCTACCCCGCGCCCTGGCTGGCCCCGGCCCCGGCACAGTGCTTCCCGCCCACCCGGGGAGGCTCGCGGAGACCGTCAGTGGTCTTTACGGGGCTCGGGCCGTTGCCTGGAGGCCCTCGCTGTGCCGGCCCCCGGCTCCTTCCGTTGCTCCGAGCCCTGCTCCGGGTCTCGGCCCCCATCCCGCCCCTCCTCCCCCAGCCCCCACCCCTTCTTCCCGCCCTCGGAGTGTCGTTTAACCCTGCAGCCCCCGCGCTGCCTGCTGCGGCCCCCCCAGCGGGGGGTACAGGGGTCGACCCAGAGACCCTCCTCGGTGTAGCGAAGTGCATGCGCCTTCGCCCCCTGAGCGGGAGCTCGGGTGGGCTCGGCTCGCGAGGGCCTTCGGGGGCCCCCTCTCTAGGGTCTCCCTGGGGATGCTCGGTGGGGGAACAGCGGGGGTGGGCCTGGCGCCAGAAGTAGACTAGGGGTTTGGAGAACAGGCGGACACATCGGAGTCCAGTGTGAGGGTGTCCCGTGGGTCAGACCCTGCGGAGAGCAAGGGTTTCTCTTGGGGAGGGCCAAGATTCGGGACTGAAGAGACGCCAGGGGGCCAGTGTGACCCAGTGCCATGAGCTCTAAAGTGAATTCTGTAGCTTGTATATTCTGGAGCATGCTGACATGCTGGTGAGGGTGTACTGTATTTCCGTGTGAACCTTTTGGAAATGATATGTAGTTGGTATTTCAGTAAATATGAAATTCAAATTCAGGCTCTAACAGCAACAATAACTACGCAAAGATTGTAGAATGACTGGGCTTTGAGACCCAGGGGGGGAACCCCGCCTTTTTGTGTTTTTTTCCCCTTATTTTAAATTACCTTTTGGGGGCTGGAGCAATAGCACAGCGGGTAGAGCGTTTGCCTTGCATACGGCCTTCCCAGGTTCGATCCCTAGCATCCCATACGGTCCCTGAGCACCGCCAGGAGTAATTCCTGTGTGCAAAGCTAGGAGTAACCCCTGTGCTTTGCAGGGTGTGACCCAAAAAGCAAAAAAAAAAAAAACAATAAATTACCTTTTGTGTCTTTCATTATTCAAAGAATTACTAGTCTTTTAAGGTAGATTTGAGCATATTGTTTTCAAGATCGAAATTGTCATTGGATGATGTTGTAAATGATGTTGATTAACAGGAATAGTATTTTGAGTAGCTTAGTTATGCTTTTCAACATTCCTTCCTGCAGATAACATTGCCACAGGTAGCTCAGATTTAGTTGGGTTACTCCCATCACAGTCCTCCCATTCTTCTGTGTTTATAACTTCTTTCTTTGTGTTCTGTTAACTGGTAACTATTTTTTTCCTCTCCTTAAGTCCTTTGCATAGTTAATTCAGAGTAATTTTTTTTGGTATGGGCACAAGTAGACAGTTAATGCTATGGTTTTGTAACATGAGAGTTAATTGACTCCAAATGATATTTTCCTCCTGGGCATCTGTTCTTTCGACTTAAGCCTCGGTTGCCCTGACTTCCTAGTATCCCCAAAAGCAGGGTCCTGACAAAGGACTGGAGGGACCTGAGGTCGGTGGGCCCCACCAGTGACTTATTTGAAGCAGGGAGGAGAAAGACGGTCACTTTCTCCCCAACTGCCTCTGCCACCCGGGACCCAGGGTTACTGGGTTCTTGTCTTGCCTCACAGAAAGGAATTTCAGGAGTAGACAAGCAGTGAAATAAATAAATTTTATTTGGAGGAGTTTTAAGGTGTGGAGGAGGAGGAGGAGAGAGAGAGTAAAGCACTCAAGAGAGAACACAGCTTCTCCCGGGGCAGAGAGAGCCCCAACACACACCCTAGCATTAGACACGGAAGCATGAAAGTACACATCTCAAGAGGGGATATGTGGCGGGCGACACGTGCTCAGGTGCCACATGTGTTCAGCTGCGTGGGCGCAAGCAGCACGTGGGCTCTGGCAGCATATGCGCACCCTTCCTTTGTTCAAGGTGGCTTTTATAGGGTTTCTCCAACATGCCCCCACGTGGGGCTTCTTCCCAGGTAAAAGTCCGTTGCTAAGGAGGTTACCAGGGAGGTTGGGAGTGGTGATGGTCTTCTTTGGGCTGAATCATTGAAGTCATTCAGATTGAGGGAGAGATCTGAGGGAATTTGAAGAATTTCCTTCATGGGGAGGGGTCCAATCTCCTCAGGGTCTGCTGCTCAAGATCTTATCCATATTCACAAAGTGGATCAGCCTTAGAATTTTCCTCCCAGAACTTTTGCTGACCTGTTTCATTGTCTAGGACCTTTCCCTATCTACCTGCCTACATCAGACGCAGGGTAAGCGGTGAGCTATGTGCTACCGTGGCACCAAGATGGGACTGGCCGAAGTTCCAAAATGCTTTTTTAAAAAAAAATTATTGAGGGGCTGGAGCGATAGCACAGCGGGTAGGGCATTTGCCTTGCACGCGGCCCACCCAGGTTCGAATCCCAGCATCCCATATGGTCCCCTGAGCACCGCCAGGAGTAATTCCTGAGTGTAGAACCAGGAGTAACCCCTGTGCATCGCCGGGTGTGACCCAAAAAGCAAAAAAAAAAAAAAAATTATTGAATCACCATGTGAAACGTTACAAAGATTTCAGGCTTAAGACTCCGTGATACAATGCTCAAAACACCCATCCCTTCACCAGTGCCCGTGTCCCACCACCAAGAACCCCAGTATACCTCCCACCCCACGCCCGCCCCCCGCATGTACAGCTGATAATTTTGACTTTACTTTCTCTTTACTTTGATTACATTCAGTATTTCAATGTAAAACTCACTATTATTATTTGGAATTTACCCCCCAAAATCAAACCTGCTGAAAAGGCAACATTTTTTTTTCCACTGCCACTCTAAATGACTTTATTCAGCAAGATATTCTCCAATTCCATTAAGTTTGCAGTAAATTGCAAATAAAACAATAAGATATAACTTCATAGCACTAAATACTCCATTGTGTTTAATTTTTTACTGTTTATTTGCCATGTTTTTTTTCTTATCCATATATTTGTTCTTTACCATGGTTTCTTTATCCATCTCATTCTTCTGTAGTATTATTTCTGGACCATGGCTATGGTGAACAATGCTATAATAAACATAGGAGTGTCAATGTTCTTCAGAAATAGTGTCTTGGGCACTGAGAGCCAATGAAATGTCCATATTGTATTCCAAAGAGGTCAAACCAGTCAACATTTGCACTAATAGTGCATAAGGGCTCCTGAAAAGGCAGCATTTGATAATTTGTTTTCCCTTGCTGAGAATGAAGAGATATGAGGTTTTGGATTTCTTTATTTTAGTAGCTAAGTCCAGAGAAATTTCTGCCAAAAACAGCATCATTGCAAGCTTAGTTCACAGTCTAGAGGCATTTCTGCGAGAAGCTGCTGGTGCCGAGAGTAGTCACATGGCCTCTGGGATCATGGGTGTTCAGCAATGGAGGGGCCGCACATGTACAGCTCTGCCCAGATCACGTCTGGGTGGAGAGCAGCCAAAGTGCCATAATGCTTAACTCTAAGTTAACAGCTTGGTCATGGACAAATGCTGTCATGATCCAAAAAATAATAACGAGATTCGGACCTTGGTAGGATTGGGAATCTGGCCTGAGAACTGTAGTCTGAGTCTGTGGCGAGATGTTGCCAGGAGAGCTGCCCTGCAAGCCTCAATGCATCTTTTACTGTGCCCATACAAAAATAACTTATTAAGGTACTAGGAGAAGAAGAATACCCCTGGGTGGTGTTTCCGCCCTTGAGCCTGATGGGCAGTCAGGAAGGGCTTTCTTATGTTGCTTCTGCTACCAGACTGGGTGTAGTGTGGGCCCAGAGGGCAGGGGTGGAGAGAGTGGGGGAGAGGCAGTAAAGGAGAGCGAGGGAGTCTTTGAGGAGAAGCAGTCTGAGTCAGAATCCAGAGAGGAGAGAGAGAACTCAGGCTGTGAGATGGAGTGCGGAGAGATAAGTGGGAGAGACAGAAGATGGGAATGAGGAGCAGAGTGAACGGGGAGCTCAGAGAGACTGGAACAGGTGCATGGAGAGAATGGAATAAATGGCAGCTGATAAATCAATCGGCTTAGCCCTCATTTCCTCTTCTGTCTGCCCCATGACTCGGGCTGCCCTGCCTGGGCGAGCAGCCTGATGGCCCCCCAACCCGGGCGGTGAGGGGAAGAGCCATTGGGGCCTCCCCTAGTCACCCCAGAGATTTTACACCTTCCCAGACCAGTTCCCTAACCTTGTGTTCAAATACAGAAAAATAACACAGGAAAATGTTAGTTACTCTCACATTAAGTGAAAGTGCTCAGACCTGAAGGCCAGAGAGATAGTGCAGGGGTGACAGTGCTGCACTTACATGTGGTCGTTTCTGGTTCCATCCCCAGCACTGCGAAAACTTCAAGCAGTATTCTCTGAGCAGTGCTGGATGTGGTCTCACCCTCACGCTCAAATAAGAAGTTCATTCAGTACATCTTACCAGATTTGGGGGTAATTGGAACTGGATAGTTGGGGAAAGAAATTTTAAAAAATAGATAAAAGAAAGGTATTGCATCTCTAATGGTGTTGAGATCAGACTACCAAATGATAGATAATAATTAACATTAAGGGTAGAACGGAATTCACATGGGCCCCTTGTTGTTATATGTTTTTCCCACCTAATTATGGCAAAGAATTGTGGGGTTTTGAAATTGCCAGTTCTTTCATCACTGTGGGCTTCCTTGAGGGTCTCAGCCTTCTTGTGGAAAGAGACCTTATTTGACAGGAGCCACAGCATGTGGTATTTTTCCCCTTGATTTTTTTTATTAATTTATTATTTTATTGAATCACCATGACCCTTTGATTTCTTAAGGTAGAGATTTGTGGGATAAACACAGTGGGCGTGGCTTGGCTCTGCTGTGATGTGGTGAATCATATTAGTTGATGCCATCTGTTTCTCTCTTTTTTTTTGATATTTAAAATCTTTATTGTTTCAGCATCAAAAGTTTTCTTTCCATAGAAGAATGGTTATGCAGTATCAGTGCATATTCTATGGAAAATTCATACCTCAATTATCACTGTATCACTATCATCCCCTTACTCATTGATTTGCTCAAGCGGGCACCAGTAACATCTCCATTCGTCCCAGCCCTGAGATTTTAGCAGCCTCTCCTAACTCGTCCTTCCCATCAGTGTCGTATTGGAGGCTCTTTCAGGGTCAGGGGAATGAGACCCCTTTTTTTTTGGCTTTTTGGGTCACACCCAGCAACGCACAGGGGTTACTCCTGGCTCATGCACTCAGGAATTACTCCTGGCGGTGCTTGGGGGACCACATGGGATGCTGGGAATTCAACCCGGGTCGGCCGCGTGCAAGGCAAATGCCCTACCTGCTGTGCTATCGCTCCAGCCCCAAAGACCCATTATTTTTACTGCTTTTAGCATACCGAATACACCACGGGAAGCTTGCCAGGCTCTGCCGTCAAGTAACTAGCCTAGAAATCTGAGCCAGCACTATGCCGAACTAGTGTGCAGGGTTAAGGACACAAAGTTGCCAATGCAGTTAGTGCACAGAAAGAATATGCAGCGGTCAGAAAGTCTATGGCCGAGGGAACAGAGCAGCAGCAGTGCACTGAACTGATGCCTAGAGCAGAACACAGAGCAGGACTGAAGGAAGGATGCTCTCCGCACAGAGCCCCGGGCACAGGACCCAGTTCTGTTCCTGAACCTTCCTCGCTAGTCTAGAGCACTGTAACACTTAAGCCATTATCTGCCTAATGAGTTCATGGCAGTCACACAGTTTATTCTGCTTCCAATCACAGCCAAAAAGAATAATTAGGGTTCAGCAATAAAAACTGGCTTGATGAGATATCATCTCACACCACAGAGACTGGCCCACATCCCCAAAAACAAAAGCAACCGGTGTTGGCATGGATGTGGGGAGAAAGGGACTCTCCTTCACTGCTGGTGGGAATGCCGACTGGCTCAGCCCTTTTGGAAAACAATATGGACGATTCTCAAAAAGTTAGAAATTGAGCTCCCATTTGACCCAGCAATACCACTCCTTGGAATATATCCCGGAGAGGCAAAAAGGTATAGTAGAGATGACATCTGCATTTCCATGTTCATTGCCGCTCTGTTCACAATAGCCACAATATGGAAAAAACCAGAGTGCCCGAAAACAGATGATTGGCTAAAGAAACTCTGGTATATTTACACAATGGAATACTATGTAGCTGTCAGGAAACATGAAGTCATGAAATTTGCATATAAGTGGATCAACATGGAAAGTATCATGCTGAGTGAAATGAGTCAGAAAGAAAGAGACAGACATAGAAAGATCGCACTCATATGTGGAATATAAAGTAGCTGAAAGGTACAAGCTTACAATGTTGTGATTCCTGGCAGACATTTCACTAGACTTAGTTACTAAAATACAGAAATCCAAAACTATGCTGCTGCTAGTGCGGCCTCCGGACCTCATATTTCTTCATTCTCAGCAATGGAAAACAAATTACCAAATGCTTGCTTTTCAGCAGATCGACTTTAGGGGGGAGAAACTCCAAATCAATAATAGTGAATTTTTTTATTGAAATATTGAATGTAATAAAAGTAAAGTGAAATTTACCAGTTACACATGCGGGGTGGGGGGCTGGGGAGGTGGGGGGAAGGGGGGAGGTATATTATGATTCTTGGTGGTGGAATATGTGCACTGGTGAGGGGACGGGTGTTTGAGCATTGTATAACTGAGACTTAAACCTGAAAGCTTTGTAACTTTCCACATGGTGAACTAATAAAAGAAAGAAAAAAAAACTGGCTTGAATCAATAAAAGAATTAAAAAAAAAAGAAAATGAGCAATGGAGAATAAATTATCTACCATCTGCCACTGGCAGGCAGGCTTGAATAGTGATGGGAAAATTCGGGGAAAACATAATGCCACAATGTAGAGAGAGAGTAAAAAAAAAAACTGGCTTGTAGGCGTCTTTAGTAAAAAGCTAAACAAACCCAAAATTTGTTGCCATTTTCAAAAATTTATTTATTTTTTAATTAGGGAGTCACAGTGAGGGTACAGTTACAGATTCACACATTTTCGTGCTTGTTTTTCCCTCATGCAATGTTCGAGAGCCCATCCCTCCACCAGTGTCCATTCTCCACCACCAATGAACCCAGTATACCTCCCACCCCCCAACCCCATCCCCCCACCCCACCTCATCTCTGTGGCAGGGCATTTCAGTTTGTTCTCTCTCTCTCCTTTTGGGTGTTGTGGTTTGCAGTAGGGGTATTGAGTGGCCATCATATTTCCAGTGGCCTGGAAACAAAGGGCGGGAATCTAAAGGCAAGAGTCCGACCTCTCTAATGCGGTGATGCCGCCTGAAGAGTCACTCGGAAACATTTCTAGCTTGATCCTGCCCCAGCACCTTGAGAACCCAGCAGCTGTTCGGGGACAGGGTCTGTGCAGAGGTGACCAAATGAAAATGGATCCCTGAGGACCAGGTGGTCAGCTGGAAGGGCCAGGCACACAATCTGCATGTGGGAGCCCCGGGGTCATTCACAGTACTCCTGAGCACTGCGGGGAGTCTCCTCCCAAGCACTATCCCAGAGTGGCCGCCCCCCCCCCCCCCAGCACCACTGGGCATCACCTCAGACCAAAACCAAACACAGGGGTTTTGTTAGTGTGAGTTTTTAACCAAGCTGACAGATGTGCTTCATAAGTTTTCAGAGACTGGTGACAGTGTCCCAAGGTGAGCGCACGGCTTGTATGCAAGACACCGGGGCTGGATACCCAGTACTACATGGGCCCCCAGTCACTGCCAAGTGTGGTCCGAAAGTAAAGGAAAAAAAACACAACCCAGGAAATTTGGGCAGAGGGCGACAGGAAGTGGGTGACCTCAGAAGAAACCAACTGTACCAGCAACCGAATCTAATCTCCAGCCACCAGAACTGAAGTCCCATTGCTGCCGCCATGTAAGCTCATCTACCAGCCCGTTTCCGAGACTCATAAATACATCTTGAAAGAGATCAACTAGTTGCAAAAATTTCTCAGACAGGTGTTCCCAGCTGAGACTTCTGGGGCAATCTCAGAGGGGGGCGGCCTCCAAATAATGGCAGCCAGACTCGCCAGTTAAATATTCTGGATTTTCTGGATACCTCCAACTCTACAACATTAACATCCGATTGGTAGGCATACCAGATTGGATGGGATGTAACGTAGAAATCAACCAACATCAACTAACAAAAACTTGAACACAGACGACTTAACTTGCCACCGTAACTTAGTAAACCCTCAGCAAAGAACTTAATGCCCCCATGGTGAGATACAACAATTTTCACAAAGTTTTTTCTACAGAATTATTTTTTCTTCATTAGCCATCGCGTGGTAACCAGCAATATAATATAAATTACTGTGGACCTATTATGGGGGGAAGCTTGAGGAGTGGTGGGGAAAATAGAGACAGTGGCGGAGGGAAGGTGACTGGTGGTGGGATTGGGGTAGGAACATTGAATGCCTGGAACAAATAATCATGAACAACTTTATAAACCACAGTGCTTAAATAAAGTGGGAGTGGGGGGTGGCATGGGGAGATGAATCCAAAGACATGAGCAGGAAAAGCCAGGGCAAGGCCGGGGATGTGTCTCAGTGGCAGAGCTCAGGTGTAAGGCCCTGGGTTCAATTTTCAGTACCACACACATGGGCGCAAATGCACACACACACACACACACACACACACACACACACACACACACACGGCAGTGGACAAAGACCAGCAAAGAATCTAAGGAGGTGTTTGTGGGCAGAGGGCAGTCCATGAAGTGCCTGCACTTTTTGGGGTGTTGTTCTTGGGGGAGCCACACTCAGCAATACTGTGGAGTAGCCAGCAGTAAACCCTGAGCAATGCCGGGTTTGGTCCAAAAACAAACAAAATGTCCCCACCCACAAGAGTCAACATTAGTATAAGTATATAACCCAACTATAATAATCCAAAAAGGCTTTCTCAGGAGGAGAAAACTGAGAGAACTGTGTTGAGAGAACTGAGGCCATTGAGGAGGGATGTTTCACTCGTCGTGGACTGCAGTTGAAATATCGAACACCTAAAACTCTGTTATAACTGTTGTAACTCATGAAGAGTAAGTGGGAAAAAAACTGGCTCAAATTATCAAAAGAATATTTTTTAAAGAGTATCTAATGTTCACTCAGGCATAAGGATGCTTTTCATGCATGCAATGGTACATTTCGTGAGGGGGTATTAGGTAATGAAACAAATGATCAGTACCTCAGATGGAGGGTCCACAGGAGTATAGTAATTTAAAGATCAATAGGTAAAACCAAAGGGCTGGAGGTATGTAGAGGCCCCACGTTGGAGTCCCACCCCACAAAGACCCCTGCATTGCCACTGGGGTCCCCGGCACTGTGGGAGTGTCTCCAGGGCCCCTGAGCGCTACTGAGAACTCCCCCATGTGCCGTCAATGAGTGAAATGAAGACAAAGTGTCTTTAAGAAGCAGGACTAGGGAACTGGCTCAAAAGGCTGGAGGGCGGCCCCACACTCCCAGGTGCTGAGTCCCACTGGGAGCGACCGCCAAGCTCGGAACAGGCTGTAGTTCCTGAGCACCACAGAACGTGCCCCCCAAATCAACTAAAGTCAAATACGGCCCCATTCAGGTGCGGTGTATTTCCGTGGGAGACTAGAGGACAGAACACGGGCCTACAAGGAGTGAGGGAGGGACTGGAGCAATGAAACCCACGTGGCACTGATTTTCCACTGAGCGTCAAAATGCTGTTCTGTAGAATGATGTGAAAATGCAGTTTCTGAACTGTGTTAGGAAAGAGAAAAATGCTTATAATTCAATTTTAGGCATTAAGATGAGCAGACATTTGGTAGTCGAGTAGCAGGACAGGACAGCCGAGGGGAAGCAGAGCTGCAGTGGCCATGGCCTGGGCTCCTGACCCTGCACTGTTCCCAATTAAGGCCACAGAAGGTATTGCAGGCACTAATCAGCTAATCAACATTCAAACGGGGATTATCTGGATTACCCAGGGGTGCGCTATAAAATCTCAAGGATCCTTATAGAAGGCGAAGAGGAAGACAAAAAGTCACAATTTGTCTTCCTCTGGGCTTTCTTTTCTGATAGTCAAGTGGTGTTCCATTGTGCAGAGAGACATCTTCTTTATTCACTCATCTGTCACCCAGCATTTGGGTTCTTTCCAATCATGGCTGTTGTAAATAGTGTTGCAGTAAACACAGGCCTATATTCATTCCCTCTTTTCAGGTCAGGTTTTTGTGGTCCTTGGAATTGCTTGTCTTTTTCTTCAATAGGGATGAAGCTGGAGGGGCTCAGGCTAACTGAAATAAGGAGAAAGACAAATACCAGATGATCTTACTCATAGACTGTAGAGAGAGACAAAGCAAGAGAACAGACAATGTCCAACAAAACCCCTTAGGTTCCGAGGTTACCAGTAGGGGGGGCGGGCGGGTGGACAGGGTCTAGTGAATTGTGGTGAGCAGATATTGTAGTGGGCAGTGGTAGGGGAGCACCGTGCCCCTAAGACATATACAAACACTCTCTTACAGACCACTGTCAACTCAATTTGTTTGTAATGACATGTTTTCAACAGTGGAAGTGGGACACAGAAGGGAGAGGTAGACCGCCTTTGCTGATGGGACCATTACCTACTACAACCTCCGTGGAAAAGTCTGGCAAGTCTGCAGTAAACTTAGAATTGAACTGCCACAGGACCCAGAAATTTCGGTCTTGGGCATCTAACCCCAGGACATAAAAACATTCTCTCAAAAGGACATATGCACACCAGTATTCATTGCTGCACTCAGTACAATCGCTAAGATAAGGAATCAATGTAGGTGTCCATGACAGATTAATAGATATATGTGTATATATACCTCATCTTCATAACCATTAATATGTATCATAAGTTTATGTTGTGTGAATATTCGTGCGGTCTGAGGCGCTGAGACAAGGAACTCCGAAGAAATTTGTTCTTGGAGGGTCTAGGTTCTCTCTGACTCTTAGACAAAGGTAGAGAGCCCTGTGATCTCCTTTTATTGATCATGGTACCTCTAAAGGGCACAATACAGTCACCAAAGGTATCAAAAGAAGTTACAGGAAGAACATTGAGTCAGTAGAATATGCATTATTTCCTTGCATCTGTAGGCCAGTAATCTTGGCCTCCAGAAAGAAGATACAAATCCAAAACTGAAACCTTTCTTGGGCTAAAAGCACTTGGATTTACATCCCAAAGATAAAACTCCCCCTCCCCCCACCTGAAATCTACAGCACCTGAAATCTACATCCCAAAGACTAGGCTGGGCCAGAGCCTACAATTTACAATATCAAAGGTCAGGCCTGGCAAACACCTGAGATCTGCATGTCAAAGACCAGCCAGGCTTCTGTGAGAGAAGGAAAACTGCTCTTTTCAATATACTGAAATTATTTTTCTGAAGGCAGCTTGAAGGGGAAAAATGTTCCTGTCTGTAGTACAGTCTGTGGGCTCACCCTGATAGTTCAGTCCATCCCCAACATTTTTATATATGTATACATAATACATACACATAATGGATTACTATGCAGCTGCAAGGAATGAGAAAATAATGAAATTTGCTGCAACCGGAATATACCACATTGAGTGAAGTAAGCATGAAGAAGAAAGACAAATACAGAATGATCTTGTCTATGGACTATAGATTACTGAATGAGGAAATGTACTGTAGTAAAGAGAAATGTTTAGATCATCTTTGACTCCAGTTTTTAGAGAGATTAGAAGGACAGAGAAGAAAAGAAATCATGAGGGGAAGAAGAGAGCAAGATGTATGGGGCTGGAGTGATAGCACAGTGGGTAGGGCAATTGCCTTGCATGTGGCCGACCCTTGGTTCAATTCCCAGCATCCCATATGGTCCCCTGAGCACGGCCAGGGGTAATTCCTGAGTGCAGAGCCAGGAGTGACCCCTGAGCATCGCTGGGTGTGACCCAAAAGCAAAAAAAAAAAAAAAAAGATGTAATGGTAAACAGGCATCAGGGCTTCAGTTACACCAGTGATGTAAGTGGTGTAGCACATGAGATTTAAGCTGCAACCATTGTACCTTTGTAAGGTGCCTGTCAAGGTGACAGGTGGGGAGGGAATATGGGAACAGCGATGGAAGGAAGCTGACACTGGTGGTGGGATTGGTGTTGAAATACTATATAACTGAAGCACAGCCATCAGTAACTTTTGCAAATACATATTTTTATTAAAAAAAAAGGAAAAAAAGAAGGGAGAGGTAAAGAAGATGTACCTGAGCCAGGTGTGACCCAAAAAGCAAAAAACAAAAGAAAACCAAAGAAACAGCGGGTAAGGCATTTACCTTGCACGTGGCAGACCAGGTTCGATTCCCAGCATCCCATATGGTTCCCTGAGCACTACCAGGAGTAACTCCTGTGCATCGCCGGGTGTCACCCAAAAAGCAAAAAACAAAACAAAACAAAACAAAACAAAAACAAGATGTACCTGAACACCTGAGCGAAGCCTGGCTAAGAAATTCAGCGCTGGGGGTTTGGAAGACAGAAGTGGGCGTGGAGCCAGGACTATCAGTGATCACTCCCAGAGCTAAAAAAGCCATAAAGCGAATTGCCCTTTGGAGCCACCACTGCCACTTTGATTTCAGTCTTCCAACCTCTGCCAAACACCTGAGCCACTGACCTGTGAGACAAGAAATGTATTTTCTCTTTTGAACACTCTCCTATTTGGGGCAATCTGTTATAGCAATAATAGAATCACGAATACAAGGTCAGAATTTGGTCATAAATCCAAAAAGCTGCAAACCACAGCGCTTGGCCTCAATTTCTTACTTTGAGAAATAATGACTTCCTGTGGAAGCATTTGGAGAGTAGGGGTGTAAAAAACTAAGGCACGCCCACGGGCGTGTGCACTCGCAGGCTCTCCGGGCTGCTCTGTCTCACTGCCCACGTTCGGTGCTCTGGAACCGCTGTGTATGGGCTGGACTAGAACGGTGTTGGCCAAGGGCAGGCGACAGAAGAAAGAACGAGGACCAAACTGGTTGCTGATTAGTTACCGTTTATTCAATTTTCCATCTTTCTCATCTCCCACACTCCTTGTTCCATCCTGTCTCTGCATCCACTCAGCTCTGGATTCTCCCTCTTCACTAGTCTCTCCCCCACCATGTCTCTCCTCACCTTGCTCTAGGCTACACACAGCCAGGTAGCAAAATCAACAGACTCAGACAACAGCACTCAGGCCAGATTAATCATTCCTAACCCTAGCAGGGTCCGAACCTAGTTATCACTATTTGGATCATGACAACATTTGTCCATGACCAAGCTGTTAACTTATAGTTAAGAATTAGGCACTTTGGCCAGGCCCATCTCGATGCCAGGGTAGCACACAACTCACCGCTTGCCCTGGGTCCATCCCATCCCTTGTCGGGACCCTGCTTTGGGGAGTGCTAGGAAGTAAGGGCAGCTGAGACTTAGGTTGAGAGAACAGATGCCCAGAAGGAAAATATGTAGAGTCAAATGACTTCCAGGTTACAAAAGCATAGCATTTGCTAAGTCTTCCTGTGCCCATACAAAAAGGACATGGCTCTGAATAAACTATGCAAAGGACTCAAGGAGAAGAGAAAAACAATATTTACAAGTCAACAGAACACTAAGAAAGAAGCTACAAATAAACACAGAGGAATGGGAGCACTGTGATAGGAGTAACCCAATAAACCTAAAATACCTGAGGCTATGTTATCCTACATAGGGGTGACATTCTGTCTTCCACATGGGCTGCCTCACTCAAGAGCACACAAACTCAGACACAAGCTACTCCCATTCACATAACAGGAACACCAGAGGGCCATTTAAACACCTAGGTTCAATTTTGACAAGATCTGGGGCATGTAAAAAACTTGGGAACAATGGTAGGTCATCAACTACAGAGCAAATCTCATCTCTCCTGGGAAAGAACATGATTTCTGAGTCTGAGTTCCACTCACATACGTTTTATACTTAACTATCTCGATTTTGTGGGGGAGTGATTGGGGAGGGTCTTCCCATCAGTGCTTAGGGGCCCAGGGTCTTCTCCTGATAATACTTGGGCAACTGTGGGCTCACAGCGATGTTCCACTACAGTGGTTTGGGTGGGGCACCAGGACCGTATCTGGCAGTGCTGGGGAGACCAGAACCAGTGGGCAGTGCGTGCAAGGCCTCAACTCCAGCCCTTCGAGACATACACACAAAGTACTGAGTACACACAAAGGTACTCAGGGCTTGCTCTTGACTCTGTCTTCAGGGATCAATCACCACTCGGCAGAGCATCCTGCACAGGCTGGGGGAGCGTGCATGGAACCCCGCCAGGGCAGGCTTGGGCTCTGGGTCCAACTCCTTGGCCCTGGGGGGTGAGTGCAGGAGGCGGGTCCCTCCTGCCAGCTTGGAAAGGTACCGCCCTGCCAGGGTGGCAGAAGACTCCCCTCACCCCAGTAGGGAGCTGTCAGGGTGCTGGGGGAGCAGGGCCAGCTGCCAATCTGACGAGAGACTTTGGGGGCTGATAAGGCTGCCAGGACACAGCAGGGAAAGCCAGTGGGGACACCAGTGGTGGAGGCAGGCTGGGAACCTGGAGGAGGTCCCAGAACCACCCCCCACCCCCGCAGGGGGCCAGGGCCAGAGTCTGATTCACTTTCTTTCCTTCGTCCATCAGCTGGCCAGGGGAGATGGTGATTGGTTCCGAACTCGGGAAGGGACCCCCAGGTCACCACAGGATGGTGACCTTGAACAATGACATTTGGCACCTGAACAGGGGCCCTGAGGGTCACTGATTACCAACCAGCCTGTGGCCCCGGTTCCTTCAATCATCAACCTGCTGAGGGAACAGTGATGGGCACCAAATGTACCAGGGGACACCCAGATCACCGCTGGACAGTGACTCAGAATGACATCTTGGGAGAGGGTCCTAGTGAGGGAGAGCCAAGACCCCAAAACCCTCACTAGCAAGAAGTCCCCAACCCACCCATGCACACAAATAACCACGCCTGCCAGGGAGCCCTGGGCAGATGCCCAAGGGGCATCCCAACCTGCCAGGGGCCATGACTGTTCACCTTCACACCAGGCAGATGAGACACTCAGGATGTCAGGAGATGTGGGAGGAAGGCTGGGCACGGTGGGAGAGGGAGAGGCCGTCAGAGCCGGGGTCTGCAGAGGTGAGTGTCACATTCAGTCCCACTGCTCAGTGCCTGGGTCCTCCCTGAGCTTAAAAAACTTCACACACCAAAGGATGTGTGTCGAAGGCTCTCCTGGTGGCTCTGTCTCACCGCCCGTGGTCGGTGCTTTGGAGCTGCTGTGTATGGGCTGGATCAGTGTATGTTGGCCAAGGACAGGCGAAGGAAGAATGAGGACCAAGCTGGTTGTTGATTAGTTACCGTTTATTCAATCTCAAGCACTCTTCCTTCTCCACTAGTCTCCTCCTACTTGCCTCTCTCCACTTTACCCTCTAGGCTACACACACTCCCTTAGCAAAATCAACATAAGAAAGCCCGGCCTAGTCAGGAGTAAGCCCTGTGCATAGCGGGTGTGACCCAAAAAGCAAAAAAAAAAAAAAAAAAAATTGGAGGCTGGAGTGATAGCACAGCAGGTAGGGCGTTTGCCTTGCACACAGCCAACCTGGGTTGGAATCCGAGTATCCCATATGGTCCCCTGAGCACTGCCAGGAGTAATTCCTGAGTGCAGAGCCAGGAGTAACCCTGGTGCATCGCGGGGTGTGACCCAAAAAGAAGAAAAAAACCAAAACCCTCCTGAGGGCTGCAGGCAAAAAACTTCTTAAGGTGTTTTTCTCCTTTCCTCAGTCCAAAAACTCTATCAGCAGCTTAATACTATTTATTTTTGTATGGACACAATAAGAGATAAATTGAGGCTTATAGGGCAGCTCTCCTGGCAGCATCTTGCCAGAGACTCAGACTACAGCGCTCAGGCCAGATTAATCATTCCTAACCCTAGCAGGGTCCGAATCTAGTTATTACTTTTTGGATCATGACAGCATTTGTCCACGACCAAGCTCTTAACTTATAGTTAAGCATTAGGCACTTTGGCCAGGCCCATCTCGATGCCAGGGTAGCACACAACTCACCGCTTGCCCTGGGTCCATCCCGTCCCTCGTCGGGACCCTGCTTTTAGGGGTGCTAGGAAGTAAGGGCAGCTGAGACTTAGGTTGAGAGGACAGATGCCCAGGAGGAAAATATTATGTAGAGTCAAATGACTCCCAGGTTAAAAGCATAGCATTTGTTAAGTCTTCCTGTGTCCATACAAAAGGACATGGCTCTGAATAAACTATGCAAAGGACTCAAGGAGAAGAGGAAAAACAATATTTACAAGTCAACAGAACACAAAGAAAGAAGTTACAAATAAACACAGAGGAATGGGAGCACTGTGATGGGAGTAACCCAATAAACCTAAACTACCTGAGGCTATGTTATCCTACATCTCCCCCTTTTTCTTTTTACAAAAACACAAAATTTGAAAATGAGGAGCAATTCCAAATCACAACACAATTCCAAATCACAATACAGTCTTATTAGTTGTACTAAGATTTCAGTCTGACCCTGGGCCCAGATCAGTGCCTATAGTAAAGTTTCCAATTGTCCTGCACTGTCCAGGGGTGATGAGTCACCAATCATGAGTCGTTTAGTCCTGCTCTGAAGAAATGAAGTGTCTGGATCAAAACTGAAGAGTTGTTCCTGTAACAGCATCAGTAGTGGTTGCAGCAATAAGTCTCTGGGAAGCAGCTATTAGGAATCTGATAAATTTCAGGAATCACTGGATCAGACAGGGAGCACTGGAACAAGTGCATCACAACTTCTGGCAGGAGAACTTCAGCAGAGGAATGCAGCCATTCTCTGGTCAGGTTCCTCGGTAGTCCCAGAAGTGCAACCTAGCTTATGTTTGAGAAAAAACACTTTTTTAAAGTTATCAGAGGCTTTGACAGTTGGGGTTTGGTCTCCATGCCTGTGGATAGAGAAAGAGACAGAGGGAAGCTCCAATACGAATGGATATCCTAGAGAGAAAGGAAAAGGTGTTCCTGTTAAAAGCCATTCCTTTCTCCTTCAGGAACCTGTGAATTCCAAGGAAAGGGTAAAGTAAAATATTGTTAATTCAAAATATGGAGTCCTGGGGCTGGAGCAATAGCACAGCAGGGAGGGCATTTGCCTTACACAGAGTCGACTTGGGTTCGATTCCCAGCATCCCACATGGTCCCCTGAGCACCGCCAGGGGTAACTCCTCAGTGCAGAGCCAGGAGTAGCCCCTGTGCATTGCCTGGTATGACCCCAAAACCAAAAAAAAAAAAATATATATATATATATATATATATATATGGAGTCCTGGTATTTTCCAATCCACAACCTGTAAAAGAGGGGTATAAGGAATGCTCTTAATGTGACCTCATGAGATGTTAAAGGAGCAAGAGGCCTTTGCTTCAGGTCCTGTTACGCTGGCTCCTCTTCTTTTCCTGTGACTTCCACTGAGATCAGTTTGGCGATGGCTTGGGACTGGAATTTGAAGGGTTGTGAGTCTCTGGTGGTCTGAGATCCAAATAAAGTGGATGAATTCTACTTCTGATGAGACGTAACGGGACCCAAAGTTTCTTAGTGGGGTTATCACTTGTTGAAACAAAAGCATAGCCTTTTCCTCGAATGAGTTTTCCTGCTACCCATTCTTTGTCAACTTTAATCCAAATAAGAGAATTAATAGTTTGAGTCTATGCACCTTCCTGAAAATGCCTCTCAGCTGCCATATAGGGCTCTCCTTGAGGTAAACTTAAAAAGTTTAAAGTAAACAATGTCAAGGACAAGGAACCAAGTGGAGGCACACCTACTTTTTTGTTTAATAATTGTGTTTTGAGGGTTCTATGGGCACATTCAACTATGCTTTGACCCTGTGTGTTATACGGGATTCCAGTAATGTGTTTAATTTGCTATTCATCACAGAAATCTTGAAAAGTTTTCCTAGTATAGGCTGGGCCGTTATCAATTTTAATAGCAGAGGGAACGCCCATGACAGAAAAACATTGTAGTAGGAAGGAGCAGACTGCTCTGGTACTCTCAGAAGACATGGGAACAGCCCATAGGAAGCGAGAGTGAGTGTCTATAGCCACATGGAGAAAAGGCTTCTTGGGGAAGCACGTGACATGAGTAATATCCATTTGCCATAATTCATTGGTCTGTAGGTCTTGGGATTAGCCCCAGCCACATGGGAGGTACAGTGTAAAGGAGCACAAATGGAGCAAGCACGGACAAAATGCCTGGCTTCTCGCATTGGGATACGATGGTGAACATGCGGGCGTTTTGTGTGTAAGATTTGGTGCTTTACTGCAGCAGAGGTAAAAATTGGCCCCGCCAAGAGATCAGCGGCTTCATTTCCCCAAGTCATAGATCCAGGTAGACCAGAATGAGATCTGATGCAAGTAATAAAAACAGGTTCAGAGCGCTTTTGAAGCAACTGTTTGACTATAGGCTTGGGGCATTTAGAGAAGCTGTCATGATGCCAGGGAAGAGACCAACCACATAAGTTGAGTCTGAGCCTATAATAGCAGGTCCTGGCACACGGGAGAGTAGATACACCAAAGTGGCAAGTTCCACTTGCTGGGCAGAGGTCTAGTTAGTGTTTACTGTTGTGGTTAGGGAGGGTCCAGAAATTTCCCCTCTCGCTGAGGCAGAGCCATCAGTATAGTATAAGGGAGCATCAGGAACAGGGGAGGGGCGAATGATGGAGGAAATGACAAATGGAGTTCTTTTGAAAAACTCCCAAGTTTTGCCTGCTGGATAGTGGGAGGAAAGTTCTCCTGAAAAATCAGCTAAAGCTCTTTGCAAAACATCACTGAGGGGCAGGGTGGAGGAAATTTCTTTCTCAGGCACGGGGAGAACAAAGATATGAGGATCAAATCCCAGCATGGCAAGGGCTCTCAGTCTTCCTTTAATTATGAGCTTAGCCTTTAACGGAGATAAGGCACCAGAGTGCAAGCCTCTTTGTTGTGCAAATGGAACCATTCTATGGGGCCCAAAGCTGTGCTAGTGCATCAGTGGGCGACTGGGGGGTATCTAAAAGCAGGAGCCACAATTTTTCTTCCAGAGCAAACCGAGAAAGATGGGATTTCTGGAGTTGGTCTAGAAAAAATTCTAATTCTTTCTGAGCTTCAGGGGTTAACTGCCTAGGACTGTTCAGGGCAGAGTCGCCTTCAAGGGTCAAGAATAGATTGTGGAGGTCTGAGTTGGGAATGCCTCAAGAGGGGCGAACCCAGTTAATGTTTCCTAGCAGTTTTTGAAAGTCTTAAGGGTTTTAAGTTTATCGTGGTCAATAGAAATTTTTGAGGTTGTACAGTAGTATGCTCAAGAACATAGCCTAAATACTCATATGGAAACAGCATCTGAATTTTTCCTGTGGCTATATTGTTATAATATAGCCAGCTGTGGGTAGATTGTTATAATAACATCCTCATACAATCTTTGAAGCTCCCCATCATTAGAACATCAAGCAAGATATCATCCATATAGTGAATAACATAAGCTTGAGGAAACTTGACAGAAGGGTGCAAGATCAAGTCAACAAAATACTGACACATGGTAGGGGAATTGGTCATTCCCTGAGGTAGAACAGTCCACTGATACCTGCGCATAGGAGCGTGATTATTGAGAGGGGACAGAGAACGCAAAAACACTTGCGGTCATCTGGGTGGATGGGAATGTAGTAAAAACAATCTTTTAAATCAATGACAACCATTGATTGTCATTGGTCAGTCCTTAGGAATGGCAGCAGGGGAAGGAAGGCTGGGCTGAAGAGCCCCCATGGGAACCAGGGTGGAGTTAACATTCTGTAGTTCAATCAACAGATGCCACTTGCCTGACTTCTTTTGGATAACAAAGACAGGGGAATTCCATTCTGAAAATGAAGTTTCGATATGTCCCAACTTCAGTTGTCCTTCTACTAAGGATTCTAATACCCTTAATTTTTCATTATTAAGGGGCCACTGGGAGGACCACACAGGATCGTGGGATTTCCACTGAATACAGAGGGGTGCTGGGCGTGAAGCCGCAGCAACTCGGATTAAACGAGGGGAGGCCTCAGAATCAAAGCCCACAGCGGGAAGTAGAACAGGAATCCTAGTCTCTGCTTGCCACTGCTCAAGTAAATCCCATCCCCATAAGTTCAGAGGTACGGGTGCTACATGGGGCTGGAAAGTGGCTGTAATGCCCTCTGGGCCAATACACCTTAGCCGTCTGGCACTCTGCCGGACAGAGGAGGAAGGCATCATGCCTACTCCATGCAAACCATAGGGCATTGCCTGCACGGCCCAGTTACGGGGCCAATACTGGGTAGAAATGATAGAGGTGACGGCTCCCGAGTCAACCATTCCTGTAAATTTCTTCCTGTAAATCTCAAGAGTTAAAAGTGGGTGGTTCAGAGACTAGCACACATCCAAAAGAACAAAAGCAACCGCTGTTGGAGAGGATGTGGGGAGAAAGGGACCCTTCTTCACTGCTGGTGGGAATGCCGACTGGTTCAGCCCTTCTGGAAAACAATTTGGACGACTCTCAAAAAATTAGATATTGAATTCCCATTTGACCCAGCAATACCACTGCTGGGAATATATCCCAGAGAGGCAAAAAAGTACAATCGAAACAACATCTGCACATGTATGTTCATCGCAGCACTGTTTACAATAGCCAGAATCTGGAAAAAACCCGAATGCCCCAGAACAGATGACTGGTTGAGGAAACTTTGGTACATCTATACAATGGAATACTATGCAGCTGTTAGAAAAAAGGAGGTCAAGAATTTTGTAGTCAAGTGGATGGGCATGAAAAGTTTCATGCTGAGTGAAATGAGTCAGAAAGAGAGAGACAGACATAGAAAGATTGCACTCATCTATGGTATATAGAATAACAGAGTGGGAGACTAACACCCAAGAACTGTAGAAATAAGTACCAGGAGGTTGACTCCATGGCTTCGAGGCTGGCCTCACGTTCCGGGGAAAGGTCAACTCAGAGAAGCGATCACCAACTACATTGTAGTCGAAGGCCATGTGGGGGAAGGGAGTTGCGGGCTGAATGAGGGCTAGAGACTGAGCACAGCGGCCACTCAACACCTTTATTGCAAACCACAACAGCTAATTAGAGAGAGAAAACAGAAGGGAATGCCTTGCCACAGTGGCAGGGTGGGGTGGGGGGGAGATGGGATTGGGGAGGGTGGGAGGGACACTGGGTTTACGGGTGGTGGAGAATGGGCACTGGTGAAGGGATGGGTTCCCAAACTTTGTATGAGGGAAGTATAAGCACAAAAGTGTATAAATCTGTAACTGTACCCTCACGGTGATTCTCTAATTAAAAATAAATAAATTAAAAAAAAAAAAAGTGGGTGGTCGCCTTCCCTCGGAGGGGCAATATAGGCAGTCACAGCATTAGTGCTGCCCAAACCTCCCCTGCTAGGAAGAGTGGACAGGCCTGGCACAACAAAAGTAAGAGAAGCTGAGCGATGTGCTGTCCCTTATCAAATGTCCAAACAGTTGGCACTGTGATAACGATTGTTATTTCACCAGTATAATCAGAATCAAAGACCACAGTTTGAACAGTAGTTCCCTTAACAGTGAAACTGCTTCCTCCTAAGTGTAGGCCTACAATGCCTTGTTGAATTGGTCCCTTCACACCAGAATTTAGTTTGTAGGGACACTGGACAGGGGCTATAGTAATTGTGTCAGGGCAGGAAATATCCAAAGCTGCGCTTCCTGCCGTCACTGGCTGCAGTGAGTCTACTGATTGGAGCTCTGAGACTTTTTACAAAAGTGGTCTGGTTCTCCATGATTAAAACATCCTTTCTGAGCTTGTCTCTGTACTGTACAGGTCTCAACAGTCCTAGTCTGCACCTTATGTTGAACAGAACCAACATTTCCGCATGCTTTCAAGTGCCCCATTATGTCTTCTTTCTCTTTGTTCTGAGGCCCTCTGGACAATCTTTGTAAAACTTCCCTTAAATTCTGCATCTTCATCAACCTTCTCCCATGCACGCAGGGCTGCATCACGGACATGAGCAAAAACAGCACGAGGCAAGGTGACTTGCCTTCCTGGGTCGAGCCATTTCCCTTCACCCATTAGCATCTCATAAGTCAATTTAATCCCTGAAGATTTTCGTCCAGCATGGCTAGGCCTTTAAGCTTCGCCTTGGCCTCATCACTGAAGCACATCCTCCACTGCAAGTACTGAGAAGGGCTAAAGCACGTCTTAGCAACCATGTGAAAATCTTGAGGTACCCAGTAAGTGTTTTTACTCCAGTCTGTAAGATACTCCCTACAGTACCAAGATGTAGGCCCATACGAAACACAGGCCTTTCTGAAACGATGGAGAGAATCCATTCTTAACCTGCAATAAGATGGAGGCTGCCTCTCCGCCTGGACTGGGCCACAGGGAGCATGTCCTGAGCGGTCTGGAGGCCGCTTGGCTGATTCACTCTCGGACTCAGAATCCGAGTAAGTGGTAGCAGACTCATAATCCTCATCACTTTCATCTGATGCACTGGAAGTAGAGCTATATTCACCAGCCTCAAAAATATTTTTACTATGAAAACCCTTTTGAGACTTAGGTGCGGGAGGAGTTGAGGCTGTATTATTTCTACTATTCTCTTCCTCCTCAACTGTACCTTTCCAAAACAGGAGAATAGAATTAACAATCTCCCATGTAGTCCAGAATTCCATGGGGATCTTAGTCCCATCTTTAGATGCCTTATAGACATTTTTCTTAACTTTTTCCCAAATTTTGGTTTCTAGAGTCCCTTCATCTGGGAACCACAGGTTAATCTTATAAGCTATTTTAAAGCAGAACCAGAGCTGGTCTTTGGAAATGCAGAATTCTGGGTCCCCTGTTCTTTGGGAAAGATACTGAATCAAATCCATAAATGGCTTGGCCTATTTAGTCTGGCTCGAGAAACTATGAAAGATCCTGGGAAGGCTCTGAGTCTGCCCCATCTTAGTGGGGGATTGCTGCTAGGATCCTAACTCCCAGCACACTAAAAAATCCTATTCTCCCACTCGCTTTCTAGAGTGGTGTGCACCGAACGCTACTCTTACCTTTAGTAGGTCGTTCGGGCCTGCTCCAGGGACGCCAGCTGTCAAGAACTTCACACGCCGAAAGATGTGTGTTCGTGGGCTCTCCGGGTGGCTCTGGCTCACCACCCGCGGTCAGTGCTCTGGAGCCGCTATGTATGGGCTAGATCAGGATGGCTGTTGGTCAAGGACAGGTGAAGGAAGAACGAGAACCAAGCTGGTTGCTGATTAGTTACCATTTATTCAATCTTCCGGCTCTCATCTCACGCACTCTTTCTTCCTTCCGAGCTCCTCGTTCATCATTCCAGCTCTCAGGATTCTCTCTCTCCACTAGTCTCCCCCTACTTATCTCTCTACACCTGGCCCTTGGGGCTACACACAGTCTGGTAGCAAAATCAACATAAGAAAGCCCTTCCTGAGGGCCCGCAGGCAAAATACCTCTTAAGGTGTCTTTCTCTTTTCCTCAGTCCATAAACTCCATCAACAGCTTAATACTAGTTATTTTTGTATGGACACAATAAGAGATAAATTGAGGCTTGTAGGGAAGCTCTCCTGGCAGCATCTTGCCAGAGACTCAGACTACAGCGCTCAGGCCAGATTAATCATTCCTAACCCTAGCAGGGTCCGAATCTAGTTTACTTTTTGGATCATGATAGCATTTGTCCACGACCAAGCTCTTAACTTATAGTTAAGCATTAGGCACTTTGGCCAGGCCCATCTCGATGCCAGGGTAGCACACAACTCACTGCTTGCCCTGGGTCCATCCCGTCCCTCGTCGGGACCCTGCTTTTGGGGGTGCTAGGAAGTAAGGGCAGCTGAGACTTAGGTAGAGAGAACAGATGCCCAGGAGGAAAATATTATGTAGAGTCAAATGACTCCCAGGTTAAAAGCATAGCATTTGTTAAGTCTTCCTGTGTCCATACAAAAGGACATGGCTCTGAATAAATTATGCAAAGGACTCAAGGGGAAGAGGAAAACAATATTTACAAGTCAACAGAACACAAAGAAAGAAATTACAAATAAAACAGAGGAATGGGAGCACTGTGATAGGAGTAACCCAATAAACCTAAACTACCTAAGGCTATGTTATCCTACATCTCCCCCCACCCTTTTTTCTTCTTTTTGGGTCACACCTGGCGTTGCACAGGGCAGGTGGGGCAGGAACTGTGGGCAGGTAAGCCACTTCACCTCATTATTACCCAAACACACTCTACAGGTGAGAGAAATGGCCCAGGGCCATGGTTGGCAGATGCTCGGACCCTCCCGGGACACTAGACAAAGGGACACTATAAGAGTGGACAGAGGGTCTGGATGGGCCCAGACCTGGCCTGCAGGGTACCCCACCATTGTGAGCAGCCGGACAGAAGGAGGCCTCCCAGCAGATAATGGTCCCCATGTGGGGGTGAGGTCCGACCCTTCTTTCCTCCCCTGAGAATGGGCTGGCAGAGTCGACCCCGGTCTGCTTCCAGTCTCTGACGGCTGTTTCATTGCTCACTGACTTCTCACCATTGCACCGATGGCCACGGCCACGATGCTCCCCAGGGGAGGGTCCTGAGTCTGTTCGGAGCCTAAAGGTGGGTCCACCTGGACCAGGAGATGGCTCACAGGCGGAGCACAGGCTGCATGCGGCACCCCTGGGTTCCATCCCCAGCACCGCATGGTCCCCCTGCAGTAGCCCCTTCCCCAGAAAAACACAAGCAAATGCCCAGGTGCGGTGGTCGGAACATGTGGGAGCTCCTGGCATCTGCCCAGGTCACCCCAGGACAATGAACCCTGTTTCCCCGCTCGCACGTGCTGCCAAGGAGGGACCAGAACTGCTCATCCTTCCTGCTGGCCTGGCCGGCCGGACTTTCCCTGCTCACCCGGTGTTAGCAGAAGCAAAAGCACTGCCCTTCACAAGTGAGCAGCGGAGGACAAAGGGCCCAGATGAAATGCACAGAGATATGTTTCTAGCACTGCTAAGCACGGTGCTTCTATTTTCCCATTTTGTTTTTGTTTTGGCCATATTCAGGGATTCCTCTTTGCTCAGGAACCACACCTGAGGGGGTGACTGAGGAGTGATTTATTCTATGGGATGGGGGAGTCGGAGGGGTGGGGAAGGGGAGAGGAGGGGGGATCTAATGGCTGACTGCATGCAAGACAAACACCCCGCTGGCTCAGCAGGCTTTGTATTTAAGGCCCAAGGACATATGCATTATCCACATCCCGCAGGGAAGGGAAATATGGGCCTTCCGTGTTAACCCCAAGAACAGCCAGGCTGCACTCCCCCGTCCCCACTGTCCACAGTCTGCTCTAGCCCAGGCTGGCCTGGGATCCCTGCCCTAGGGTCCCTGGAACCCAAGAGGGCCCCTGGAATACACCCCTGGGGGGAGGGGACAGGCCAGGAGTCCACCCTCCCAGCCCCGCAAGACCCCAACTTGGTTTTGGTTCGGTGGCAACTGTCTCTGTGGGCCCAGCCTGTGGGGTGGACCTCTCCGGGACAAGGGGCAGGACAGGACCAGCTGCAGGCTGTCAGGGCTGTCCAACACGTGTTGGGTCCCACCACGCAGCAGGAGGAACAAGGGGTCAAAGGTGATGGTGTGAGGGAGTCACGCATGGAGCAGTCCTCAGGCCTCAGCCCAGGAATGTCTCTGGGCTGGCACCTCTGCGTGTCACCTGTGCTGTCGAGTTAAGGGCCACACTCCGACCAGGAAGCTGGAAATTTGACCATTAGTGATATTTCTTTGGGCCTGAGGACCAGGCCGGTATTGGGGGGTGGGGGGCAGCCCCGAAGGCGCGCTGCAGTTATGAGAGGAATTTCCCCCGCTGTCCTGACACCCACGACCAGATCTTCCTCCCACACTGAAGGGATTTATCGCCCAAACAAGTGAGGGCAACTGGGCCGCCAGGGCCCAGTCAGAGGAAGAGGGGCGAGGCAAAGCGGGGTTGAGAGCCATAACAAACTCTCTGCAGGGACAGAGCACTGGGCCAAGAGTCTCCAAAGACCAGTTCAAGTCGGACCGGGCAGACCCTGGTCTCTGAGTGATGGTCCAGGCTGTGACATCTGCCCTGCCAGAGCACAGGGGAGACAGCAATACCCGCCTGATACTGGGGACAGCGAGTGAGGCACAGACAGGCCCTGAGGACCAACGGTTCCCCTAAAGCAGGGACGTGCAGCCCCCAGAGACAGGCTTCAGCCTCCCTCCTCCCTGTACTCACGGGAAGGAATCAGAGTGGGAGTTTGAGCACAGCCCCGTGACTGCCACTCGGCTGCCTTACCAGGAAGGGCACTTTCCCTGTGAAAGTCCAATCTGGGCTTCAAAGCAGACCCAGGCTGGGGGGTGGGGTCAAGCCCGAAGCTCCCTCCGGGCTCTCCAGGCCCAAGAGCACTGACCACTGAGTTTACTTCTCAGACTCCACCTCTTTTCTGGCCATCCTGAGGATGGCAGCAAAGACCTGAGCTTGGGCCCGGATGCTTCTAGAAGAGGCCCAGAGTGGATGGGCTGGCTCAGGAGCAAGGGCCACCAGGAACCTCCAGTCTCAGTAAGCGACAGCCTCACGGCACTGGACATCTGCAGAGCGCACAAGTGTCCCCAGAAGGCCATGAAGGGGAAAGGGAACCGACTGGGGGCTCGGGGAGCCCCCTTCCCCCTTCCCCCCTCCTCCCGCCCTACTCCTGGGCGCCGGTCAGGCAGGGCAACTGTTTCATTCTCCTGCACACAATTTCCTTTTGTGTTTTTTTACTCTACCGGTGAGGAGAGCCCAACATTGGGCTACAGTAGCACAAGGCAGGGACAAATGGAGACGTTACTGGCATCCGATCGAGCAAATCGAGGATCAACAGGATGACAAGTGATACAAGTTTTATTTTTCTCACTTGCGATGTTTTCTGGCCCCCAGTCAGGTTTTAGAAGATGTTTTCTGGCCACTGGTCAGGTTCTAGAAATGTAGAAATGTAGCGTACCCAAAACATCCACCAAGTAAACGCGGGAAGTGCCGCCCTGAGAGATGCAGTCTTCCCGGCCCCTCTGAGCCTGCACCTCGGCCTCTGCAGAAACCGCCCTCAGAGCTGCCTGTTCTGGGGAACACTTGTTTCCTGCTGGGGGCATCTGAAGGCTATGGAGAAGGCAGTGCCCGCACCCCTGCTTGGAAGTGATTTCAGAGCCTTAAAGGAGCTCACAGAAATGCAGCCCCCCCCGCCCCCCTCTCCAGCTCCCAGGGAAACCCTAGGGCTCAGAGACAGGGACACTGCTGAGGTCCCAGAGGACACACAGGATTTGGGGACGCCCTGCCTGTTCCCCTTAGAGACTCACTCGGGGCCCTGCTGAGCCCTGATGTTCACTGCTGGACACCTGGCCAGGGGCCGGCCCTCCCTCTTCTCTTCCTCTCCCTTCCTCCCCTACCACCGCATGCAGACCCACCCCCACCTTCTGCTCCAGCTCCTCCTCTTTCCAGAAGGCCTTAAGCCGGCTGCTGCAGCCCAGCGCCTCTGGGGGAATCACCACACATTTCTTTACTGTGTATGTGTGCATGTGTGTGCATGTGCGTGTGAGCATGTGTGTGTGCGTGTGTGTGTGTACATGTGCATGTGCGTGTGTGTTTTTTTGGGGGGGTAGGCAAGGTGAAGTTGGCCCAGAACAGTCACACAGTTCCTAGACCTGAGGCAGCTAGCCGAGCTCAGAGGTGACAGGGAGGCCGAGCACATGTGTGGAAGGTGATGTCTCCACCAACTCCACCTTCCGAAGGTAAGAAACCCCTAGGGTTGGAGAGATAGCACAGTGGGAGGAGCTTGTCCGCAGGAAGCCAGCCTGCTTCTTTTTTTTTTTACTTTTTGGGTCACGCCCAGCGATGCTCAGGGGTTACTCCTGGCTTTGCACTCAGGAATTACTCCTGGCGGTGCTTGGGGGACCATATGGGATGCCGGGGATCGAACCCAGGTCGGCCACGTGCAAGGCAAACGCCCTACCTGTTGTGCTATCGCTCTGGCCCCCAAGCCAGCCTGCTTCTATCCCCACACTCCATGTCCTCCAAGCCCATGGGGAGTGACCTCTGAGTCAGAGCCAAGACTCTGGTGTGGCCTACAAACAAAACCAACCAAGCAAGCAACAAAAGAAGCAAACAAATGAAAATGTCAATGTTTCATTTAACAAAAGCACTGCACGGCCAGAGAGATAGCACAGACTGTAAGACGCCTGCCTTGCCCATGGCCAGGTTTCCAGGTTTGATCCTTGACACTGCTAACGTCCCCCGAGCCCTGCCAGGAGTGATCCCTGAGTACGGAGTCAGGAGTAAGCCTGGACCACCACCGGGTGTGACCCCAACACAAAACAGAAGGTACAAAATTCTCTAGGTAAGCCAGAGGAGAGTACCCAAGGCATCAGCTATCCAGGAGCATGTCCAGGGGAATGTGGACACCTGGTGACTTACTGACCCTGAGCTCTTCCCACGCAACAGGATTGAACCTGCAGGCTTAGAACCTGAACATTCCCTGCCCCCCTGAGAAGATTCGGTGGGGTGTGAGGCCCTGTGGACCAGCCCCCAGCTCTGACACAGTTTTCATTCACCCCATCAGCATCCTGTCATTCTCATGTTGGAACCTTGGGGATCTTTAAGATTTGTCTTTTCTGGGGCTGGAGCAATAGCACAGCAGGTAGGGCGTTTGCCTTGCACGCGGCCGACCCGGGTTCGATCCCCAGCATCCCATATGGTCCCCTGAGCACCGCCAGGAGTAACTCCTGAGTGCAAAGCCAGGAGTAACCCCTGTGCATCGCTGGGTGAGACCCAAAAAGCAAAAAAAAAAAAAAAAAAAAAAAAAAAAAGATTTGTCTTTTCTTTTCATGGTACAGAGGACAGAACCTAGCTGAGAATGTGCCCTACCCCTGAGCCTCACCCTGGCCCAAATAATTCTATTCTCAAGTCACAAGTCAGAATCAGACGACAGTCATGGGGTAAAAGGGTTCTGGGGAGCAGAGGGGCTTTCACAGGGCAGGAAAGAGCACCAGGGCTTGCTCATGAGACTGGAGGGAAAGCCCATGTTTTTTTTGAGGGGGGTCACACCTGGTGATGTACAGGGGTTACTCCTGGCTTTGCACTCAGGAATTACTCCTGGCGGTGCTCAGGGGACCATTTGGGATGCTGGGGATTGAACCCGGGTTGGCCGTGTGCAAGGTAAATGCCCTACCGGCTGTGCTATTGCTCCAGCTGCAGGGAGCCCATGTTTTAACGGGCCAGAGCAGAAATGGAATGCGAGGTGCAGGGGCTGGGAAGAAGAGCAAGTTGGGGAACCAAAGGCAGGTGGTTGGGTTTGTCCAGCGGTGGGACTGAGCTCGTGTGATATGAGAAAGATGAGATGAGTCAGAGTGACAGGACAGTGGGGAAGGCGCTTGTCTTGCACGTGACTGACCCAGGTTCTATCCCTGGCATCCCATATGGTTCTCTGAGCCCGCCAGGAGTGATCCCTGAGTGCAGAGCCAGGAGTAACCTGAACAGCACCAGGTGTGGCCCTCAAACAATCAAAAAGCTCACCAAAAAAATGTAGAGAAGGGGCACAGGAATGGTTGTCCCACCACACGCAGGTGGACCCAGTGCAGGGTGGGCCATGTCCAGGTCTCTCAGCAGCAGCCTCCCTGCCCTGCCTGGCCAACAGGGAGGTTATGTGAAGTCAGATGATTCCCGGGAATCAGAAGGCCTCCCTGGAGAGACAGTACAGTGGGGAAGCACCTGCCTTGCACACAGCTAGCCCAGGTTCCAACCCCGCAACCCCATGGTCCCCTGAGCCCACCAGGAGTGATTCCTAAGCACAGAACCAGGTGCAAACGCTGAGCACAGTCAGGTGCGGCTCCAAAGCAACAATAAAACAGAAGATCTCCCCGCGACACACCTCCTCAGACACGGTCACTTACAGGCCTCAAGGTCCATTTCTCTCCAGGTCTGATTCTGATCTCCATTTCCTACCCTGCCTGCATGCATACTCCCCTGGGACCCTTAACTGTCACTCTTCAACTCCAGGTCACCTCCTCCAGGAAGTCCACAGGCAGAGTTTACTTCTTTAACTACTCACATAGGACATCTGTGAACCCGACGAAACCTTGCAGTTTGCTGATCCTCATACTCCATTTGCCTTACTGCCAACTCAATTGTACCCACAGGACTTTAGATTTATTATTACTATTATTATTGTTGTTGTTGTTGTTATTTTCAGTGCCAGGGATTGAACCTCCCACTGAAAGACAGATTCTCTTTTCACTGTTCTATAACCTGGCCCCAAGACTCTTATTTAATTTTGTTTGCATGTGTGTGTGCGTTGTGTGTGTGTGTGTGTTGTGTGTTTGGGCCACACCTGGCAATGCCCAGGGATTACCCTGGGCTCTGTGCTCAGGATTCAAATGTGCTCAGTCATTGAACAATCTCCCCAGCCTCCATGGATTTTAAGGCCATGCCAAGTGACCCCCGGGACAGCTAATGCCACCTGAGGTAGGACTTGCTACCCCCATTTCCCAGGAGAAGGGACACAGCACTCCCTGCACAGAGGCTCGGTCAGGAGGCCAGAGGAGCCAGGAGGAGTGTGGGGCACGGCCCCACAATGGCGCTCGCTGCATGACAGACAGGCCCGGCAGGACAGGGAGTTAGGAATGGCTGGTTTGAACAGTTCTGATGGGCTCTGGGACACAGGTCCCTACTTGTCTGTTACCTGCCCTGAGATGGTTTTGGGCAGGGGAAATAGTGGCTGGGTGTGCAAGCGAGAGATAAGGAGCCCCGATGGCCGGAGATAGTGGTCGCTCTGGCCAGTGTTTTGGTCCTGTGATTACTGGGCTCGAGACGCAGACAGCAGAGCCGGCTTTCCCAGCACGCAGTGTCTGGGCGTCTGAACCCAGCCCTCTCTTGTTGCACGAGCTCTTCGAACTTTCCCAAGCCTCCTTGGCACAACCCTAGAGAAGCTGAACCAGGGGCCTCAGCTCCCCTCTTGTTGTGAGGACCCCAGGACATCTCCCATGTCCCTCCCCCCCTCTGTTATAGCAGAGAGGTAATCCCTCTCTCTTATTTCCCTTCTTGCCTCAAGTTGGAGCCCACCCACTGCTTCGCGGTGACCTCCATGCCAGGAACCCCCAACAGCGAATCTCTTTCTCTTTGGCTTTCAACATTCTGAGAAATAAAATAGCAGTATCAACAATAAAGTTCTTGATCAACGAGGAGTAGGGAGTAGGGGAGGGAGGGGTGCTCACTTGCAATTTAAATTCCAGGAAAAAGCTAATTCCCCTAAAACAGAAAGAACATTTCCAAGTCAACAAGGGAAAATACCAAGGACCTAAGAGCAAATGTGTAGATGTACAGAGAGACAACTCACAGAAAAGGACATTCAAATGGCTCAGTGAAGACATGTTCAACTGCATTCACAGTCAGAGGAATGCCAGTTAAAACTATAGTGAGGAGGGGCCAGAGAGATGGCTCAGTGGGCAGAGCGTGTGCTTTCATGTGAGAGGTTTTCAGGTTCCATCCCTAGCACCACATGGTCGCCTGAACATCAGGAGCAACATCTAAACACAGAACCAAGGAAGAAAGAAAGTGAGAATGACAGGAAGTAAGAAAGGGAGAAAGCGAGAGAGAAAGTGAGAAAGGAAGGAAGGAAGGAAGAAAAAGGCTGAGTGACAGTACAGCAGGTAGGGGACTTGTCTTGCACACATCCTATCTGGTATATGAGCGTCCAACCCCTGCAGGAGTGATTCCTGAATGTAGAGTCAGGAGTAAGCATTGAAATTTCCAAGTGCGGGCCCCCAAACCAAAAAAATGGGAATGAAGGAAGGAAGGAAGGGAGGGAGGGAGGGAGGGAGGGGGGGGGAGGGAGGGAGGGAGGGAGGAAAGGAGAAAGGAAGGGAGGGAGGGAGGGAGGGAGGAAGGGAGGGAGGAGAAAGGGAGGGAGGAGGAAGGGAGGGAGGAGAAAGGGAGGGAGGGAGGAGGAAGGGAGGAAGGGAGGGAGGAGGGAGGAAGGAGAAAGGGAGGGAGGAGGAAGGGAGGGAGGGAGGAAGGGAGGGAGGGAGGAGGAAGGGAGGAAGGGAGGGAGGAGGAAGGGAGGGAGGGAGGGAGGAGGAAGGGAGGGAAAAAGGGAGGGCAGAAGGGAGGGAGAGGGAGAAGGGAGGGAGGGAGGGAGGAAAGGGAGGGAGGGAGGGAGGGAGGGAGGGAAGGCTTGCAGCTTCATCATCCTGACAGACTGTTTCTTCTAGAAGCTTCTCTGGGCAACTGCAGCTACACACCACCCACCAAACTAGAATCCGAGACACCTGTAGACCCATTCTCACTGGGGACACACAACAGGGACATAGAAGCAGAGGGACTTTTTAGAGGCTTCCTTCTTAGGCCGGAGGAAGAGAAAGCAAAATCTTTTCACATCAAAAAGACTTACCAGACCCAGGGCCGGAGCGATAGCACAGCAGGTAGGGTGTTCGCCTTGAACGCAGCCGACCCGCATCCCATATGGTCCCCCAAGCACCGCCAGGAGTAATTCCTGAGTGCAAAGCCAGGAGTAACCCCTGAGCATCGCTGGGTGTGACCCAAAAAGAAAAAAAAAAATACTTACCAGACCCGCCCCCTCCACCCACCTGCATATGCAGAGAACATTCTAGTAAAACAGGCGGGGTCCTACCACTGGACTGTGTCCCTCTCGCACAGTCTATGGTGTTGACTCCTTGTCTCTTGAATTTTATTTGCTCATAAATAGAATATTGCTTGCAGCAGCACTCCCGAAGTTCAGATACAGTCTTTGTTCATCTGGCATATAGGGGACTGCCATGGGCCCACTATAAGACAAATGTTTTGCCTCTTCCTAACCATGTCCACAAATACAAATTTCTCCTCTATGGGTACTGTCCTACTTGCCAAAATGGTCTAGACCAAAGTCTATGTTGTCAGGGAGGGATAAGCAGAATTGTGTGAGCTGTTTCCTCCGGCCACCCTCAGTCTGACACCCTGAAAATGTCAACTTCTCCTTCCATGCACATATTTTTTTTTGAATTTTTATTGAATCACCATGTGGAAAGTTACAAAGCATTCAGGCTTAAGTCTCAGTTATACAATGATTGAACAACTTGTTTGCTTGCTTGCTTGCTGGCTTGCCTACCTGCCTGCTTGCTTGCTTGCTTGCCTGCTTGCTTGCTTGCTCGCTTTTGCTCACTTTTGCCTGCCTGCCTGCCTGCTTGCCTGCCTGCCTGCCTGCCTGCCTGCTCGCTTGCCTGCTTGCTTCCTCTTACTCTTTTGCTTGCTTTTGCTTTTGTTGCTTACTCTTTTGCTTGCTCACTTGCTTTGGCTTGCATACTTACTTTTGCTTGCCTGCTTTCCTTATGTATTTATTTTTTAAAGAAATTTTTAAATGAATCACCGTGAGGGACAGTGGCCGACTTACACACTATTGTGCTCACATTTCTGTCATACCATGATCCAGTCCCAACTCTCCACCACCCGGGGCCCATTCTCCGCCACCGAGACCCAGGTCTGCTTTTCCCTTGTGTACTGAGGCTGCTCAGGGTCTACTCTTTGGCCGGCTTGCTTCCTTCCTTGCTTGCTCGCTCACTTGCTTGCTTGCTTGCCTGCTTGTGTGATTGTCTGCATGCCGGTCTACCGGCCTGCATGCCTGCTTGCTTGCTTGCTTGCTTGCTTGCGTGATTGTCTGCTTGCCGGCCTACCGGCCAGCCTGCCCACCAGCCTGCCCACCTGCTTGCTTGCTTGCTTGCTCGCTTGCTTGCTTTTGCTTGCTTGCTTGCTTGCCTGCCTGCCTGCCTGCCTGCCTGCCTGACTGCCTGCTTGCTTGCTTTCTTACTTACTTGCTTTTGCTAGCCTGCTTTCCTCTTTTTTTTCTAATGAATCACCGTGAGGGAGAGTGACAGACTTACACACTCTTGTGCTCACATTTCCATCGTACCATGATCCAGTCCCACCTCCCCACCACCCAGGCCCATTCTCCGCCACCGAGGTCCAGGCCCTGCTTTTCCCTTTTGTACTGAGGCTGCTCAGGGTCTACTCTTTGGCCTGCTTGCTTCCTTCTTTGCTTGCTCTCTCGCTTGCTTGCTCGCTCCCTTGCTAGTTTGCGTGATTGTCTGCTTGCCGGCCTGCCGGCCTGCCCACCTGCTTCCTTGCTTGCTCGCTTGCTCGCTTTTGCTTGCTTGCTTGCTCGCTTTTGCTTGCTTGCTTGCTCGCTTGCTCGCTTTTGCTTGATTGCTTGCTTTTGCTTGCTTGCTTACGTGATTGTCTGTTTGCCGGCCTGCCAAACTAAATCGAATGGGGTGGGGCGGGGGGGGGGGGTAGGGGAGGAGGAGGGGCAGCCGGGCGGCCACATGTGGGCAGTACAGGAGCAGGCTGATAACACCGGACAGCTTGGGGGGAGGATGGGATGGGACAGGACAGGACGGAACGGGACGGGACGGGATGGGGATGGGTCACAGAGCCCGGTGGACAAGCGGAGCAAGCAAGCAAGCGAGCGAGTGAGCGAGCAAGCAATCAAATAAATGTGAGTGAGTGAGTGAGTGAGTGAGGTGAGTGAGGTGAGTGAGGTGAGTGAGTGAGTGAGTGAGTGAGTGAGTGAGTGAGTGAGTGAGTGAGTGAGGTGAGTGAGGTGAGGTGAGCGAGTGAGGTGAGTGAGTGAGTGAGTGAGTGAGTGAGTGAGTGAGTGAGTGAGTGAGTGAGTGAGTGAGTGAGTGAGTGAGTGAGTGAGTGAGTGAGGTGAGCGAGCGACGAATGACAGGCAAAGTGGAATGGCAAGGGGCGAGGTTTGGGGAGCCGAGCAGGGGGCAGATGGAATGTCAAGGAGCTCTCTGAGAATGTGCTTCTGTTTTGTTCTCTCTGGGGTTTGCTTCGATTCTCTCTCCGGTGGGATGTCAAAACGGCACTGCACACCCACCCCCACGCCCAGCCCCCGGGATGAAGTTTCACCGCCACCACTACCCGGTGCACTCTGGGAGTTGTGGTCCACCCGACCTCTCCGCCTCTACCATGGCGGCCCAGAAGCAAGAGGAAGTCTGACTCCAAACCGGTTAGACCAGAACAAGCACGCCCCCCCGCCCCCGCCCCGCCCCACCCGTTCCCCCCCCCCCCCCCGTCCCTTCACGAATAAGTAAACAAGCCAATCCATCAATAAAACAAAAATCAAATAAATCGTATCTCAGAAAGTCTGATTTCATCGTCCAGGGCCAGGGGTTGGGGAGAGGAGGGGGGGAGTCTCTGGGTCTCTGGGTCCTCTTTCCCCCAGATACCCATGCCCAGGAGCACGCCCGTGGGACGGGGGTCGTGGAGGCGGAGATGGGGGGGACGGGGGAAGCCAAGAGGTTTCCTTTCTCTAGAACTCCTCAAAAATGAGGGAGGGAGTGAACGAACGAACCAAGAAACGAACGAACGAAGAAATGAATGCTACATTCACTCCATCTTTGGGGGCGGGGGGGTGGGGGGAAACCAGCGTCCAGCACTTTCCCTGGGAGGCGGAGAGAACGGCACCAGGAGTAGAGGCCCGTGACCGCCACCTACCC